>NC_091988.1:187393480-187993480 GCF_044704955.1 Pristiophorus japonicus | reverse complement strand
AACAAAATAATTTATTTAACATACAGTAACTTGAATAAGATTTATTAAACAGTGTTGTGAACTTTTAATAACTTAACAGAATTGGGAAACTTTGAAAACTTTTATAAAATAGCAACAACAATAAAACAGCAACAAAACAATGAAAAAACAACCCCTGAACCGAACATTTTTTACCTGTGGCCCCTCCTCCCCGCTCCTCCCTCCCCCCTACCGTCCTAACCCTCCCTCCTTCGCGCCATGATCTTACGCAAGGTGGTATCAAGATGTCGTCCAGCAACGCAGCCAGAGTCCTGCTCTATTAGGGGGATGGACAATGGCATGTGTGGATCCCCTGGAGAAGCTCGGGGTGTGCAAGGCCCAGCTTCTGCGTAGCGAGCCTCTCGCTCGGCCTCGCCACTCACAGTGATGTGTAACACTGGGGACTGCAGTGCCAAAGGTCGAGACCATCAATTGGGTGTGGTCATTGACAGCCGCGACAATCTGTGACATGCCCTCCCTCCCTCGTGTCCGCCGATAGTGCCGCCGCAATGCTTGCGGGAAAAGCAACCAAGACCTCCAGGAGCTGTCGGCTGAGCTGGATGCTCTCCCTGGACAGTCCCACCACGTGAGGTGTGCATCTGCCTGTCTGTCAGCAGGCCAGCTTTGCAGACTCACCCTCCGGAGTCAACCCTGGGAGTGTGTGGCTGCACGCCACTTGTGCCCGGGGCCTCGGATTGGGGAAAGCCCGAGAATGTGTCTTCCTGCTCAGAGCTACTGGACGCCGCAGGTAAAAGAGGTGTCAATTGTGTCGGACCACCCACACCACCCCACTCCCACAGTTTCCTCCTCCCATGGAGGTTCCTCATCCTCAGTGGCTTCCTCATCCCCCTCCTGCATCCCCACACCATAGGCTGAGGTGGAGGCTTCCATTGGTGGATTTGGCACCTCCTCATCTGGAAATAGAACATAACAGGGGATAGGACAGGGTGACATGAGGAAGGTCACATCACACAGGCTCATTTGAAGGACCGGCACTACTAGCCCACATACATTACATCACATTGCCCCAACCCTAGTCCATAGACACTGCATCACATTATCCCAACCCTAGTCCATAGACACTGCATCACATTATCCCAACCCTAGCCCACAGACACTACATCACATTGCCCCAACCCTAGTCCATAGACACTGCATCACATTATCCCAACCCTAGCCCACAGACACTGCATCACATTGCCCCAACCCTAGTCCATAGACACTGCATCACATTATCCCAACCCTAGCCCACAGACACTACATCACATTGCCCCAACCCTAGTCCACAGACAATGCATCACATTGCCCCAACCCTAGCCCACAGACACTGCATCACATTATCCCAACCCTAGCCCACAGACACTACATCACATTGCCCCAGCCCTAGTCCACAGACACTACATCACATTGCCCCAACCCTAGTCCACAGACACTGCATCACATTGCCCCAACCCTAGTCCACAGATACTGCATCACATTATCCCAACCCTAGCCCACAGACACCACATCACATTGCCCCAACCCGAGCCCACAGACACTACATCACATTGCCCCAACCCTAGTCCACAGACACTACATCACATTGCCCCAACCCTAGTCCACAGACACTGCATCACATTGCCCCAACCCTAGTCCACAGATACTGCATCACATTATCCCAACCCTAGCCCACAGACACCACATCACATTGCCCCAACCCGAGCCCACAGACACTACATCACATTGCCCCAACCCTAGTCCACAGACACTGCATCACATTGCCCCAACCCTAGTCCACAGACACTGCATCACATTGCCCCAACCCTAGTCCACAGACACTGCATCACATTGCCCCAACCCTAGTCCACAGACACTGCATCACATTATCCCAACCCTAGTCCACAGACACTGCATCACATTATCCCAACCCTAGTCTACAGACACTGCATCACATTATCCCAACCCTAGTCCACAGACACTGCATCACATTGCCCCAACCCTAGTCCATAGACACCACATCACATTGCCCCAACCCTAGTCCACAGACACGACATCACATTGCCCCAACCCTAGTCCACAGACACCACATCACATTGCCCCAACCCTAGTCCACAGACACGACATCACATTGCCCCAACCCTAGTCCACAGACACCACATCACATTGCCCCAACCCTAGTCCACAGACACTGCATCACATTATCCCAACCCTAGTCCACAGACACTGCATCACATTGCCCCAACCCTAGTCCATAGACACCACATCACATTGCCCCAACCCTAGTCCACAGACACTGCATCACATTGCCCCAACCCTAGTCCACAGACACTGCATCACATTATCCCAACCCAAGCTCACAGACACTGCATCACATTATCCCAACCCTAGCCCACAGACACTGCATCACATTGCCCCAACCCTAGCCCATAGACACTACATCACATTGCCCCAACCCTAGTCCACAGACACTGCATCACATTATCCCAACCCGAGCCCACAGACACTACATCACATTGCCCCAACCCTAGCCCACATTGCCCCAACCCAGCCCGAGGAGTGTGCAGGACTTACCCTCGCTATCGAATGCGGGATCAGCACCCCCTAGGGTAGATGACCTCCCTGAGGCACTGATCAGAGCTGCCACATGCTCCTCCAGGCAATGGCAGTGTCTGGCAGTGCCTGTGCGCCTGCTGCCAGCGGTTATGTGACAACTTGCCCTGCAAAGATGACAATTGGGAATGGTTACCAGGGGGCCCTTCTGCTCTTGTAGCACACACAGATAGCCATCAAAGCACTTAGACCATACTGTGTGCATTTAATACAGTCCTCTGTTTAATGGCCCTGGTAGTTACACATGATTCATGAGGAAGACATCGAAGTGCAGAAACATCTTTTAAGATGTCAAAACGCACACTTACTATTGTGTAACAACATTCCTGGCAAATAAGGTGCAATACTATGCCTACATATACCAACATGTGTCATATTTACAATTTAAGTAATGAAGGAGTGCATTTATATATTGCTTTTCTGACCTCAGGATGTCCCAAAGTACTTTTGAAGTGTAGTCACTGTTATAATGTGGAAAATGCGGCAGCCAATTTGCGCACAGCAAGCTCCCACAAACAGCAATGTTGTATTGACCAGATAATCTGTTTTTAGTGATGTTGATTGAAGAATAAATATTGGCCAGAACACCAGGGAGAACTCCCCTGCCCTTCTTCGAAATAGCATTCAACAGATTTTTATTTTTATTAGGTAAGAATAGAAAGATTGGATTTATATCACGCCTTTCACGACCACCGGATCTCTCAAAGCATTTTCCAGCCAATTAAATACTTTTGAAGTATAGTCACTGTTGTAATGTGGGAAATGCGACAGTCATTTTGTGCACAGCAAGCTCCCACAAACAGCAATTTGATAATGATCAGATAATCTGTTTTTTTGTTATATTGATTGAGGGATAAATATTGGCCAGGTCACCGGGGATAACTCCCCTGCTCATCTTTGAAATAGTGCCATGGGATCTTTTACATCCACCTGAGGGGGCAGACGGGGCCTCGGTTTAACGTCTCATCTGAAAGACGGCACCTCGGACAGTGCAACGCTCCCTCAGCACTGCACTGGGGTGTCGGCCTAGATTTTTGTGCTCAAGTCCCTGGAGTGGGACTTCAACCCACAACCTTCTGACTCAGGGACAAGGGTACTACCCACTGAGCCATAGCTGACACAGTACGGGTATCAAGGGATGTGGATCAAAGGCAGGTAAATGGTGTTGAGGTACAGATCAGCCATGATCTAATAGAATGGTGGAGCAGGTTCGAGGGGCTGAATGGCCTACTCCTGTACCTATGTTCACAGTCCATTTACTGACTAAGTCACTAGGGCAGATGATTGAGGAGCTGTACAAAGAGAGTGCTTCAGCTGACTCCTGTATTTATCCATGAACACTGTGAGTTATAACAGAGCGTGTCATCTTAGGCAGGGTGCTTATTTGTAAGAGAGGGAGAGAGTCAAAAATAGAGTGGCCCCTGGGATTTGGAGATGAAAAATCAGGCAGGGTTCAGCATTCCTGATTGCTATCCAGTCACCACTTATGCGGACTTGTTGGATGAGGAATGGAATTAGCGGATGCCTTTCATGGGCGAATAGCCTGCCAACACCAATGGAACTGTACGCTGGCATGAATCAGCACCTTCAGGAAAGAAAACTAGAAGAAAAATCCCAGCGCTTGGAATGATACTGTGTAAAGATTCGTGTTTGAACAATGAATGCATTTATCTCAAATATGCTAATACTGCCATTACAGTAGCAGAAAAAAAGTTTCACATGAATGTGTCAAGCGCTCGCACACTGACATCCACAAAGCATAATTGAAGGCCTCAGTAATTAGGCAAGTCACAGCATATCCCATGATCATTGCCACATTTTTGACCATCCCTCTCCTCAAATTGGCCGGGATGAGTTTTCACCACGTAGCGTTCTCTCTCATGCAAGCTCACGGAGCACTTTCCGCTGCCCATACCACGAGCGATGCTCTCTGACCGGAGTTCGGCGAGCCTGCCTCCAGTTGTGGAAGCAATTTAGTTAACTTAAAGCAAATGGCCCCCCCAAAAGTGTCTCAACGACGGCTGATCCCCACAGTGACATGTGGAGTTTTTTTCTCTCTCTCTGTCTCTCTCCCACAAAAAGTGTGCCCCATAATGGAACGAGTCACTTTGATACCAATTACCCACGGGCCACCTAAGCAAACAGTGGCCGATTGGGAAGGGATACAGCATAACGAGGGAGTCCAACCCATAGAGTCAGTAAGTCTAGACTCCAGATGTGAACTGGTAGCCTCCCTGGTACTCAGTAAATATCACAAGCAGATGTGATAGATGTAGCATGAAATTAAAGGAGAGGAAGCAGGGAGGCCTGCAGCAATGATCGCCATTATGACAGACTCCCGTTCTGGATGTGGAGGATTAAAAACTGCAGCATCCGCTATTGGTCGACCAATGTCGCCGGCCGAATGGAAGATGTGGACACACCAGGAAGTGTTTGTGGTGCCTGAGACCTTTACAACTCTTCGAATACAGCCCAAACAGCCCCCGCGTTGAATTCTTACATAAAAATAGGGCTTGCCTTCAGATCATACCATCACCTCATCGAAATCTCTCTCAGAGCTCCACCTTACCTCTGCAAAGCCCTCCCCGAAATCCCCGGCCTCAAGTCCATCCCGCTACCTCCCATTGCCCACGGCCCTGGGCTCTGGGATTGTCTCCCTTCTGGTTCTCCATCTCTCTCTCCTCCTTCTCAGCACCCATTTCTTTCACCAAGCTTTTGGTCACCTTCCTAATCTCTCCGTCTTTGTTTCGGGATCCATTTACTTCCACGTACCTCTGTGAAGCGCCATGCGATGTTTCTACATAGTAAAGGCGCTGTACACCAACAACTTGCATTTTATATAGCACCTGTAACAAAGGTAAATAGTCCTAAGGCGCTTCACAGGAGTGTAATCTGGCAAAGATTGACACCGAGTCAAAGAAAGAGACATTAGGAAAGGTGACCAAAAGCGTGATCAAAGAGGTAGGTTTTAAGGATGGTCCTTAAGGAGGAGAGAGAAGCGGAGATGTTCAGGGAGTGAATTGCAGAACTTAGGGACTAGACGTTGAAGGCGTGGCCACCATTGGTGCAGCAAAGAATCTGGGGGATGGACAAGAAGCCAGAGTTAGAGGAACGCAGAGATCTCAGAGGGTTACAGGGCTGGAAAAGGTTACAGAGATAGGGAGGGCCGAGGCCTTGGAGGGATTTAAAAACAAGGATGAGAAATTCAAAATTGAGATGTTGAGAGACCGGGAGTGGATCAGCGAGCACAGGGGTGAAAGGGATTTGGTGAGAGTTAGGATACAAGCAGCGGAGTTGTGGATGAACTTAATTTTATGGACGGTGGAAGAGGGGAGGCTGGCTAGAAGAGCAATGGAATAGTCAAGTCTTTGGGACGTCCTACGGTTGTGAAAGGCACTATATTAAATGCAAGTTAGTCCTTTCTTTCTTTTTCTCATGGTCTCTGCTTCTGATCTATATCTGGAAGAGCGTGTGTGAGGACGTCACGTCAAATGTAGAAAGAAAGACTTACATTTATATAGCGCCTTTCACGGACGTCCCAAAGCACTTTACAGCCAATGAAATCATTTTTTTTGAAGTGTAGTCACTGTTGTGATGTGGCTGACAATTATAGGAAGTTCCTACAAACAGCAATGTGATACCAGATAATCTGTTTGTTTGTTATGTTGATTGAGGGATAAATATTGGCCAGGGATAACTCCCCTGCTCTTCTTTGAAATAGTGCCATGGGATCTTTTACATCCACCTGAGAGAGAGCAGACAGGACCTCAGTTTAACATCTCATCTGAAAGACAGCACCTCCAACAGTGCAGCACTCCCTCAGCACTGCACTGGAGTGTCAGCCTAGATTTATGTGCTCAAGTCTCAGGAGTGGGGTTTGAACCCACAACCTTTGGACTCAGAGGCAAGTATGCTACCCACTGAGCCACAGCTGGCACCTAGACAGGACTGAGCCTCCCAGCCATCAGCGAGCCCACGGACACGTAGTGTCAAGGCTCCTCGAAGAGTAACGAAAATGCGAAAATTCTGATTGCAGGCACTAGTATGGATACAGACAAAATTCAGATATTTGGTTCTCGTGTGCGAGTAGATGCTACAGCAAAAGTTGTAGAGATAGGACTGGATAAAAAGAAAACTTTGAAAGAAAAGTTGGATCAAATCCTGAAACATGGGATTAATTGTTTTATCAGCAACAACAACAACTTGTATTTATATAGCGCCTTTAACGTAGTGAAACGTCCCAAGGTGCTTCACAAGAGTATTATGCGATAAAAAATTTGACACCGAGCCGCACAAGTAGAAATTAGCGCAGGTGACCAAAAGCTTGGTCAAAGAGGTAGATTTTAAGGAGAGTCTTGAAGGAGGAAGGGGAGGTGGAGAGGTTTAGGCAGGGATATCAACAGCAGATACCAGAGGACAATCAGCCTCCATGGAGCTATGGTCCAACAAGGAGTCAATGCCTTCCGGATAAAAGGGGGAAAAGAAAATTAGTGAGAGAAAAAATATAATGACCAAAGGACTTCTGAGATAGCATTAGACTTAACCACTAATGCTAACTGTGAGGTAAATTCTCTCAGGGCTCACTCACCTCCTACAGTGACTCACTTCATTATTTTCATAGCACACACTGTGGAATAGGAAATGAAAACAGCAAACAAACAGCCTGAGAACTGACTGGGAACATTGTGCACCCACCTTTAAAGACATGCATTTATATAGCGCCTTTCATGACCACCAGATGTCTCAAAGCACTTTACAGCCAATTAAGTACTTTTGAAGTGTAGTCTCTGTTGTAATGTGGGAAACGCGGCAGCCAATTTGCGCACAGCAAGCTCCGCAAACAGCAATGTGACAATGCCCAGGTAATCAGTTTTATTTGTTACGTTGATTGAGGGCTAAATATTGGCCCAGGTCACCGGGGATAACTCTCCTGCTCTTCTTCGAAATAGTGCCATGGGAGCTTTTACGTCCACCTGAGAGAGCAGACGGGGCCTCGGTTTAACATCTCATCTGAAAGATGGCACCTCCGACAGTGCAGCACCCCACCCCCAGCACTGCACTGGAGTGTCAGCCTAGATTTTTTTGTGCTCGGGTCCCTGGAAGTGGGACTTGAACCCACAACCTTCTGGCTCAGAGGCAAGAGTGCCACCCACCGAGCTACAGCTTTTGCGATACTCGTGTTGGATCGAGTTGGTCCATTTGCCACTGCAGTGGCGTCACCTGCAATAATAAGGAACGGGGCAAAACCTCATCGTCATTTATCCAGCGACCTCTGCTTGCTGGTGCGCGGGCACACTAGAGAGCTGCTGACACAGGTGGAACTGTCGCTCAACAGGTGTCTTCAACTTCATGAGAGGGGGAAAGAATTGATTTTTAAATGGCCGGAAAATTTAGTAAAGAAAGAACTTGCATTTATATAGCGCCTTTCACGACTTCATGACGTCCCAAAGCCCTTCACAGACAATGAAATACTTTTTGGAGTGTAGTCACTTTCGTAATGTAGGAAACGCGGCTGACAATTTGCACACAAACAGCAATGTGATAATGACCAGATAATCTGTTTTAGTGATGTTGATTGAGGGATAAATATTGGCCAGGACACAGGGGATAACTCTAGATTACACCTCCCTTTTAAAATAAGATTTCAACCTACTTCTTGCAATCAAATTCTAATACCTGTAAGTCTGCTTGCCGCAAAAATCTTAAAGGCACAGCATGTCATCGTCTTCACGTCAATTCTGAATAGCTCCTGTGTTCTACAAAAAGTTTAAAAATATATATATTTCCATTCCACTGATGGTGCTCAAAGTGCCAGTGAGCTGGTACTGTATTGCCGTCACTGGGATTGGATGAGGGAATGTCAGCTGACTGTATACACGATGCTGTGGCTCAATGGGTAGCACCTTTGCTTCTGAGGTGGAAGGCTATGGGTTCAAGTCCCACGCTGGAAACTTGCACATAAAACTTAGGCTGACAATCTAGTAAGTGCTGCCTTGGAAACAGTGCCATCTTTCAGGTGAGATTTTAAACTGAGGCCCTGTCCTGCTCTCACAGGTAGACAGAGAAAATTCTATGTCTCTATCTTGAAGAGCAGGGGAGTTATCCCTGGTGTCCTGGCCAATATTTATCTAGACCCTTTAGAATCCCAATCAACATCACTAAAACAGATTATCTGGTCATTATCACATTGCTGTTTGTGGGAGCTTGCTTGTGCACAGATTGGCTGCCACATTTCCTACATTGCAACAGTGACTACATAAGAATTAGGAGCATGAGTAGGTCCTACGGCCCCTCGAACCTGCTCCGCCATTCAATACCATGGCTGATCATTGACCGCAACTCCACTTTACCGCACTATCCTTGTATCCCTTGATAGAAACATAGAAAATAGGTGCAGGAGTCGGCCATTCGGCCCTTCGAGCCTGCACCACCATTCAATATGATCATGGCAACTTTAGTACCCCATTCCTGATTTCTCTCCATACCCTTTGTTCCCGTTAGCCGTAAGGGCCACATCTAACTCCCTTTTGAATATATCCAACCAACTGGCCTCAACAACTTTCTGTGGTAGAGAATTCCACAGGTTCACAGCTCTCTGAGTGAAGAAGTTTCTCATCATCTCGGTCCTAAATGGCTTACCCCTTATTCTTAGACTGTGATCCCTGGTTCTGGACTTCCCCAACATCGGGAACATTCTTCCTGTATCTAATCTGTCCAATCCCGTCAGAATTTTATATCCTAGACCAAAAATCTATCGATCTCAGCCTTGACATACAACGACTCAGCATCCACAGCCCTCTGGGGCAGAGAATCCCAAAGATTCCTAACCCTTTGAGTGAAGAAATTCCTCCTCATCTCTTAAATGGCTTACTCCTTATCCTGAGACGGTGCCCCCCTAGTTCTAGGCACTCCAGCCAGGGGAGTACTTACAAAAGTACTCAATTGGCTGTAAAGCGCTTTAAAACATTCTGGGTTTGTGATAGGTGCTACTTTCTAAATAGTACTTTTGCCTCTGTCTTTGCCAAGGAGGAGTCAGATACATTATTTGATCTAGAAACGGAACGAGAGGTTGTTGCAGAGTTAAGCTGTGACACTATTCACATGACTACCGTGGCTGTACTGCAGCTGTGCAAACTTCGGGTAAATAAATCTCAGGAGCCAGATAAGATGCATCCAAGGAACTAAGGGAGGAAATTGCAGGAATTCTGGCACAAATCTTCCCGAAATCACTGAATTCTGGAGAGGTGCCTGGGGACTGGAGAAAGGCAGATGTTCCTCCCATGTGTCAGCTTTGGCTCAGTGGGCAGCAGACTCGCCCCTGAAAAGGAAAATATGAAAGGAAAGATGGCTCAAAGCTGAAACATGGGATTAATTGTTTTATCAATACCAGATACCAGAGGGCAATCAGCCTCCATATTATCCAGGCTGACACTCTAATAGAGTGCTGAGTGAGTGCTGCACTGTCAGAGGTGCCGTTTTTCGGATGAGACTTTAAAACACGGCTGCTCTCTTAGGTGGCCGTAAAAGATCCCATGGCACCATTTTGAAGAAGAGCAGGAGAGTTATCCCTCGTGACCTGGCTAATATTTAACACTCAATCAACATAACAAAAACAGATTATCTGGTCATTATCATATTGCTGTTTGTGGGAGTTTGCTGCGCGCAAAATTGACCGTGGCATTTTCCACATTACAACACTCCAAACGTACTTCATTGGCTATAAAGCGCTTTGAAACATCTGGTGGTCGTGAAAGGCGCTATATAAATGCAAGTATTTCTTTCTTTTCCAATGTTTTTTTTAAGGGTAGCATAAACTGACCCAGTAAACTACAGAGCAGTGAGCTTGACATCCACGGTGAGTAAACCATTCCCTGCTTGCAGCAAGAGCAACTTTCCAATCTAATTTACTGCTTTTTCTTGCGGATGCAACAAGCAACAACTTGTATTTATACAGCTCCTTTAACGTAGTAAAACGTCTCAAGGCACTTCACAGGAGCATTATCAAACAAAATGTGACACCGAGCCACATACAGAGAAATTAGGGCAGGTGACCAAAAGCTTGGTCAAAGAGGTAGGTTTTAAGGAGCATCTCAAAGGAGGAAAGAGAGGTAGAGAGACGGCAAGGTTGAGAGAGGGAATTCCAGAGCTTAGGACCATGGCAGCTGAAGCCACAGCCACCAATGGTGGAGCGATTGAAATCGGGGACGCTCAAGAGGCCAGAATTTGAGGAACGCAGACATCTCGGGGGGTTGTGGGGCTGGAGGAGATTACAGAGATAGGGAGGGGCGAGGCCATGAAGGGATTTGAAAACAATGATGAGAATTTTGAAATCAAGGTGTTGCTTAACCAAGGGCAGATGTAGGTCAGCGAACACAGGGGGTGATGGATGAATTGAAGGGGCAAGGCAGGGGATGTGGCGTATTTGGATTTCAGTTATGCCTTTGATAACGTTCCTCTGGAAAGGCTGATGCTTGAAATAAAGATAGTGGGAATCAGTGGAAATATGTAACTATGAATACATAATTGTTCTACTGATGGAGCCCAGAAGGCGATGGTACAGGGATTGTCATCAGCCTGGGACAATGTTACCAGTGGAGGCCCACAGGGGTCTGTTTTAGAATCTCTTTTGTTTAATATCTTCATAATGATCTGAAGCTCGGAGTCACAAGCATAGTGGCTGAGTTTGCAGATGTTATACAAAGTATTTACAGCACAGAAACAGGCCATTTGGCCCAATAGGTCCGTGCTGGTGTTTTGAATGATACCTATCCAGAAAGATCGAACAGGCCGGGGCTCTTTTCTCTAGAAAAGGGAAAACTGAGAGGGTGACCTGATAGAGGTCTTTGAAATTATGAAAGGGTTTGATAGGGTGGATGGAGAGAAGATGTTTCCATTTACAGGTGAGACCAAAACTAGGGGCTGTAAATATAAGATAGGCACTAATAATTCCAATTGGGAATTCAGGAGAACAATCTTTATCCAGAGAGTGGTGTGAATGTGGAACTCGCTACCATAGGGAGTGGTTGAGGTGAATAGTATCGATGCCTTTAAGGGGAAGCTAGATAAACATGCTAGGGAGAAAGGAATAGAGGGTTGTATTGATGGGGTGAGATGAGGAAGGGTGGCAGGAGGCTTGTAATGAAGGTAGCAGACTGCAAAGCTGACCAGGAAACACTGCAGGAGGATTTACATATACTTGGGAATCGAGCAGACAGGCAGGCGGTAGATTAAATTCAGTGTGGAGCAAGGCAAAGTACTTCACATGGGGACAAAGAATCCAGGAAGGAACTATTAGTTAAGTGAAAAGAAAATAATGTGTATGGAAAATGAAAGCGATCTGGGGGTCCTAATTGACACTAAAGTGAAGCTGTTGCAACACTGCTCGGCAGCAGTGAGTCAAGCAAATCAGATGTTGGGGCGTATCAAAAAGGCATTATTGAGCCGAAATAGTGAAGTAATCCTGTCACTTTATAAATCATCGGTGTGATCGCACTTAGAATACTGTGTACAGTTCTAGTGCTGCAGCACATAAAGGGTATTGCTGCTATTGCACAGTGGCAGCTGTGGCTCAGTGGGGAGCACTCTCGCCTCTGAGTCAGAAGATTTGTGGGTTCAAGTTCCACTCCAGCACAATAAATCCAGGCTGACCCTCCAGCTGCAATGTCAGAGGTGCCGTCCTTCAGATGAGACATTAAACCAAGGCCCCGTCTGCTCTCTTAGGTGGATGTAAAAGATCCCACAGCACTATTTCGAAGAAGAGCAGGGGAGTTATCCCTGGTGTTCTGGCTAATATTTATCCCTCAATCAATATAACAAAAACAGATTATCTGTTCATTATCACGTTGCTGTTTGTGGGAGCTTGCGGTGTGCAAATTGGCTGCCGCGTTTCCCACATTACAACAGTGGCTGTAAAGTGCTTTTGAGACATCCGGTGGTCAGGAAACGTGGAAACCAATTTGCACACAGCAAGCTCCCACAAACAGCAATGTGATTATGACCAGATGATCTGTTTCAGTGATGTTGATTGGAATTCTAAAGGGTCTAGATAATATCAACCATCACAAGCTATTTCACCTTGTCCAGAACAGTGGAACCAGGGCCTGCACTTGAAGGTGGGTATATTCAAAACTAATCTTCAGAAATATTTCAGTAAGCGAGTTGTCAATCTATGAAACAGGCTCACTAGGGGGACCGTGGGTGCAGGTAGTGTTCATCCATTCAAATGAAAATTCTACAGATTTATTTCTGAAAATATTATTTGGAGATGCAGTCTGTGAGTAATTGGAGACATGACATGTGGGGAGTGTAGCGTGCTCGGGGGGGGGGGGGCAACAGGTGACTTTGGACTTGTGGTTTGCAAAGCTCTCCAGCACTGGGGATTTTCCTCACCTCATGTCAGGCTCTGTTGTGGACTTACTGATCTAGATTGATTGTTGTGATTGGTCAACAATGCCATTATCGTTGCATCATGTGACTACCGGGATGGTGAATAGGGAAGTAGATGGATCTTGGTCTAGCTCTTTACTATATACATTAATGATTTAGATGAAGGAATTGAGTGTAGTATCTCCAAGTTTGCAGATGACATTAAGCTGGGTGTGAGCTGTGAGGAGGATGCTAAGAAGCTGCAGGGTGACTTGGACAGATTAGGGGAGTGGGCAAATGCATGGCAGATGCAATATAATGTGGATAAATGTGAGGTTATCCACTTTGGGGGCAGAAACACGAAGGCAGAATATTATCTGAATGGCGGCAGACTAGGAAAAGGGGAGGTGCAACGAGACCTGGGCGTCATGGTTCATCAGTCATTGAAAGTTGGCATGCAAGTACAGAAGGCGGTGAAGAAGGAAAATGGAATGTTGGCCTTCATAGCTTGGGGATTTGAGTATAGGAGCAGGGAGGTCTTACTGCAGTTGTACAGGGCCTTGGTGAGGCCTCACCTGGAGTATTGTGTTCAGTTTTGATCTCCTAATCTGAGGAAGGACGTTCTTGCTATTTAGGGAGTGCAGCGAAGGTTCACCAGACTGATTCCCGGGATGGCTGGGCTGACGTATGAGGAGAGACTGGATCAATTGGGCCTTTATACACTGGAGTTTAGAAGGATGAGAGGGGATCTCATAGAAACATATAAGATTCTGATGGGACTGGACAGGTTAGATGCAGGAAGATTGTTCCCGATGTTGGGGAAGTCCAGAACCAGGGGACACAGTCTTAGGATAAGGACTGAGATGAGGAGAAACTTCTTCACTCCGAGAGTTGTTAGCCTGTGGAATTCCCTGCCGCAGAGAGTTGTTGATGCCAGTTCATTGGATATATTCAAGAGGGAGTTAGATATAGCCCTTGCGGCTAAAGGGATCAAGGGGTATGGAGGGAAAGCAGGAAAGGGGTAGGAGGGAATGATCAGCCATAATCTTATTGAATGGTGGTGCAGGCTCGAAGGGCCGAACGGCCTACTCCTGCACCTATTTTCTATGTTTCTATGTTTCTATGTTCCTGTAACCCAGTCTAAATGTGTCCCAACTTGGTCTAACCATAATCAGGAGCAGAAACCCTGGCCAATTTAACCTTCTGCAGCCAGAAATGCCGAGGCCAGTTGAAACAGCTTTCTGCCAAACTGAGAATGGCTTGTCCAGCACAGACTGGGCTTTGACCCCGAGCCCTTCATCATCGTTGTGCATCACATGATGCACTTACCCACTGAGCCACAGTGGAGTGCCCTGGCACTGGGTCTGTACCATTTGGAACAGTGAGACAACCCGCTTTATCATTAAACAGGAAACAATGCAATTGTGATTACTGAACATGCCTGTTGTTGATTTATTTATTTATGTCAATTGAACCCTCATCCACGCCTTTGTCACCTTCGGACTCGACTATTCCAAAGCTCTCCTGGACGGCCTCCCATCCACCCCCTCAATAGACTTCAGCTCCTCCAAAACGCTGCTGCCCGTGTCCTATACCATACCAGGTCCCGCTCATCCATCGCCTCGGTGCTCACTGGCACGCACTGGCTCCCGGTCCCCCAATGCCTCAAATTGAAAATTCTTTGCCTTGTATTTAAATCCCATCATGGCCTCACGCCGCCCCCCCCCCCACCCCCCACTCTCTCGCTCTGTAACCTCCTACAATCCTCCAAGTAGCGTTCCTTTAACTCAGTCCTCTTGTGTGTCCTCCACTCCTTGTGTCCCCTCCATTGGCGGCTGTGCCTTCGGACATCTAGACCCGAAGCTCCGGAATTCCCTCACTAAACCTCTCTGCCTCTCCATCTCCCATCGCTTCCCTTTAAGACCCTCCTGAATACCTAGTTCTTTGACCAAGCTTTTAGTCACCCCTCCTAATATTTCTTTCTTTGGCTCAGCGTCGAGTTTGGTCTGATTACATCTCCGTGAAGCACCTTGGAAGTGTTTTCCTACGTTAAAAAGAAAGACTTGCATTTCTGTAGCGCCTTTCACGACCACCAGACGTTCCAAAGCGTTTCTGATCCAAAACTCGGCTGCCCGTGTCCTAACTCGCACCAAGTCCCGCTCACCCATCACCGCTGTGCTCGCTGACCTAGATTAGCTTCCAGTTAAGCAAATTTCTCATCCTTGTTTTCAAATCCCTCCATGGCCTCGCCCCTCCCCATCTCTGTAATCTCCTCCAGCCCCACATCCCCCCCGAAATATCTGAGTTCCTCCTGTGAAGCACCTTGGGATTTTTCACTACGTTAAAGGCAGCATATAAATACAAATTATTGTTGTTGTTGCAGCCAATTCAATACTTTTTGGAGTGGTGTCACTGTTGTAATGTGGGAAACGCAGCAGCCAATTTGCGCACAGCAAGCTCCCACAAACAGCAATGTTATAATGGCCAATTAAACTGCTTTTTTTAGTGATGTTGATTGAGGGATAAATATTGGCCAGGACACCAGGGATAACTCTTCAAAATAGTGCCATGTGATCTTTTATATTCACCTGAGAAAGCAGACAGGGCCTCGGCTTAATGTCTCATCCGAAATATGTCACCTCCGACAGCGAAGCACTCCCTCAGTACTGCGCTGGGAGTGTCAGCCTGGATTTATGTACTCAAGTCCCTGGAGTGGGACTTGAACCCACAACCGGCTGACCCAGAGAGCGAGGAGTGCTACCCACTGAGCCACAGCGGACATGTAACGGCACTGTACAGATGCAAGTCACTGCTGTTCAAATTAGACGTGAGAAACAACAAAAACTAGCATCGCAAAACCGTCTGCTGCATTGCAAATTTATCCTTCAGATCTTAGAATTATATTGGAATGTTTGGAGCAAGCTGCACTCAGCTCTTCTACACATTGTATGTGCCTGATAAACTCTCACTTTGGCATCAATACCACCCCCCCTCCCCACTCTCCCCATTACTGTGCCAGTTGCAAGACTGGCAAGAGGCCTCCCCAACAGTCTCCTGGGTCTGACACAGCCTCCTGTAGCAGCAGAGCTGGACAGTCAGGGTCACCAAACTTCCAGGATTGGCCTGCAGTCCGCGAATTAATCTCCAGGACACTGCTGTGAGTGACATCCCAGAGAAAGATCATCGGGCTATTAAAAAAAATAGTGTGTCTTTTTCATTTTCTTTGAACACTTTCATTTATTTGTTGTGAAAATATTGCGAGAGTTACAACCAAGGAAGGTTAATCCGATTGGGCAACAAAGAGACAGTTCGCTTTCCAATTGGCCATGAGAAGGCAGTGACGCCCGGAGAATGGACCAATGGCGGGAATGGGGGGGGGATGCTCCGAGTCGGGAGGTCATGTGATGAAACCTCAAGGAATATGCCCAATCAGAGTTGGAGATCCTACGTACAGGTCAGAAGACCACATGTTCGATCTGTGGGACCTCAGCCAGTGCAGCAGTCAGGCTACTAAAAACTGGGCTTCGTACCCCCCCCCGCCCCTCCCCGTCCACGAATGATCCCCTGAAGTGCGCGGCCTGACATCAATCGGGAGTTCCCGCACGGGCCGCTCACACGCTGTTGCCACTGGAAGATGATGCACATGCGAGGCCAGGACAGCAAATTTAAAGGGACCGCACATGAAAAAAATATGTCTGCGCTCCTCTAATTCTGCCCTCTTGAGCATCCCTGATTATAATCGCTCAACCATTGGTGGCCGGGCCTTCTGTTGCCTCGGCCCTAAACTCTGGAACTCCCTGCCTAAACCTCTCCGCCTCACTACTTCTCTTTCCTCCTTTAAGACGCTCCTTAAAACCTACCTCTTTGACAAGCTTTTGCTCACTTGCGCTAATTTCTACTTATACGACTCGGTGTCGAATTTTTATCTCATAATACTCCTGTGAAGCGCCTTGGGACGTTTCACTACATTAAAAACGCTATATAAACACAAGTTGAGAGGGAACAATGCCCGCCGCCCCCCACAACCGCACTAAGGAGGATGACGATCAGGCCACAATTCCTGCTCCTCATCACTGTTCATTGGGTCCAGCTGTGATGCATACCACAGTCAAACAACATACACCGCCCTCCACCCCTCCCCCCCCCCCCCCCCCCCACCGTCAGCATACAGAACGGCCATTTTGGCACAGAACCAGAGGACCTTTGGAGCCTCTGAACCGTACCCCAGTCAGGGGCCTTATGAGAGCGGGGGCGCGGGGGAGGGGGGGAAATCCCGTCCAACACGCTGACAAAAACCTTATGCTGTTGGCTGGAGTGTGTGCAGCGCAGCAAAGGCACTGTAGGCCAAAGCCTTGATTTACTACCAGCAGCCGCTTTAAGTGGGCTCTGAACAGTTCAATAAAGTTGTTGTTGTTCTAAAGGCTCTCCCCAGGGTATCTCTTAGCTCTGTTTACACAGCTTCTCCCTGAATGGCTCTGGATCACAGAGAGGCTTTACACCTGGAGATGTTTGAATGGGGGAAACAGGGCGGCCACTGCAGCATATTTCTTGTCTTGATGAGTGGCTCCAGAAAGTCTGGCCAGCTGCTGGCCAGGATGTACAGGCCATGTTTGCAGGGCCTTGCCATGTGGTGGCTGCTTATTCCGGTCATATGGTGCTTAACCCTTTGAGGTCCGTGTTATCCGCGCCTGGCTCACATACTGAAGAATCCGACAGCCTGGAGGAACATTCCTTTCTGCCTCTTTTAAAAATGCAAGAAAAAACATTAAATGAGCACCACCGCACGATATTGCCATTTACAAGGCTCAGCGACGGACTCAAGATAAATATCTGTGTTTCATTATTTATAATTGCTACCATGCAACCTTTAGACCCCCCCTCCCCCCGCTCCTATCCCCTCATTGAGTCACCTTACAGTTGCCACCTACTTGGTGCTGAGATCGGGGCTCTGAGATTCTGGAGGGGTTCCCCTGCTCCCTCCGTTACTCCAGTCAGAGTAACTCTGTACACTTGAACTCATCCAAAACTCTGCCGCCCTAGTATCCTAACTCAATCCAAGTCCCGCTCATCCATCATCCCATATATAGGTCACTGACCTACACTGGCTCCCGGTCTGGCAACGCTTCGATTTTAAAATTCTCATTCTTGTATTCAAATCCCTCCATGGCCTCCCCACTCCCCCCCTATCTCTGTAACCTCCTCCAGCCCTACAACCCTCCAAGATCTCTGCACTCCTCCAATTCTGGCCTCTTGCACATCTCCGATTTTCCTCGCTCCACCATTGGCGGCCATGCCTTCAGCTGCCTAGACACTGAGCTCTGGAATTCCCTCCCTAAACCTTTCCTCCTTTAAGATAGTCCTTATAACCTTCCTCTTTGTCCAAACTTTTGGTCACCTATCCTAATATCTCTTTATGTGACCTGGCGTCAAATTTTAACATTCCTGTGAAGCATCTTGGGATATGTTACTATATTAAAGGCACTATAGAAATGCAAGTATACAAGTAGTTGTTGTTGTTGTACAGTTATGGCACACAAGGAGAGTGATCTACAATTCATACTCAGCAAATTTGCTGAGGCAACAGAATTGTTTGGCCTAACCATCAGCCTTAGTAAAACCGAGGTTCTCTATCAGCCTGCCCCTGGCACCACAGCACCTGCTCCCATAGTCTCCATCGGCAGTATACAACTAAAGTCAGTGGACAGCTTCAAGTACCTTGGCAGCACCATATCAAGTGATGGGTCCTTGGACAAGGAGATTGATGCAAGGATCTGTAAAGCCAGCCAGGCACTTGGTCGCTTGCGCACTGAGGTGTTGAGTCACCACCACATCCGACTGTCAACTAAACTGTTGGTGTATAGAGCAGTCGTTCTCTCATCTCTCCTTTATGGATGTGAGACCTGGGCACCCTACAGGCGTCACATCAAAAAGTTGGAAGCTTTCCATATGTGCAGTCTCAGATCTATACACCACATACGCTGGCAAGACCGGGTGTCAAACTTTGAGGTTCTGGAGAGAGCACAATCAACTAGCATCGAGGCGGTGATCAGGCGAGCCCAGTTCCGGTGGGCTGGGCATGTCATCCGCATGGATGAGTCAAGGATCCCTCGTCAGCTTCTTCACGGCGAGCTCTGTGAAGGTCGAAGTCACCAGGGGCGCCCCAGCAAGTGCTACAAAGATTGCATCAAGGCTAAGCTCCAGTACTGTGGCATCCGACCAAAGGACCTCAAGAATACAACAGCTAATAAAATCCAGTGGCGAACCCTCACGAGGACTGCCTGCCAGACCTTCGCAGAAAGCCAATGTCAACGCCTGCGGGACACACTAGAGATAGACGACATCAGGTGGCAGGACTGTCAGCATCAGGCACATCGAACTTCCCTTGTCCGACGTGCAAGAGACTATGTGCATCCAGAATTGGCCTATACAGCCACTTGAAGATATATGCCATTGATGATTAGCACATCAACGTCTTTGTTGGATACGACAGACTACCAAGACAGTTCAGTGCATCCACGAAGACGACTTTTCTGACACTCCACCATGCCTTCAGCTGCCTAGGCCCTGAACTCTGGGATTCCTTCCCTAAACCTCTACCTCTCTTTCCTCCTTTAAGACACTTCTTCAAACCTACCACCTCTTTGACCAAGCTTTTGGTCTCCTGATGAGGCTCAGTGTTAAAATGTCCGATACTGCTCCTGTGAAGTGCCTTGGGATGTTTTTACTACATTAAAGGCACGAAAAAAGGCAGGTCCTTGTTGTTGATGTTAGCTAACTCTGCCCGACCGAGAATCAAATCCGGAACCGTGCTGGTCCATGTAATGAAGAAAGGTTGAGCAGGTTGGGCCTTATATTCTAAGATCATGCCCTCTAGTTCTAGCCTCCCCCACCAGTGGAAACATCCTCTCTGCATCCACCTTGTCAAGCCCCCTCATAATCTTATACGTTTTGATAAGATCACCTCTCATTCTTCTGAATTCCAATGTGTAGAGGCCCAACCTACTCAACCTTTCTTCATAAGTCAACCCCCTCATCCCCGGAATCAACCTAGTGAACCTTCTCTGAACTGACTCCAAAGCACGTATATCCTTTCGTAAATATGGAAACCAAAACTGCACGCAGTATTCCAGGTGTGGCCTCGCTAATACCTTATATAGCTGTAGCAAGACTGCCCTGCTTTTATACTCCATCCCCTTTGCAATAAAGACCAAGATACCATTGGCCTACTCCTGCTCCTATTTCTTATGTTGTTATTATGTTCCTATAAACTTTCAGTAAGTCTGACGGATGCACTGTGACGCAGAGTGAAGAGATGCAGATTGTCCCTCGGGACTCATTGTGGGGCCAAACCCTATAATCTCATCCAGCAGACTGCTCGGGTGTGCTGAATGGAGGGAAGACGCTTCTACTGACAGGGGTGGAACATCACTTGACAGGTAAACCGGTACTGGTCACTCCAGAAAGACCAAAGTCTCGTTCAGGGAGCAGCATAGAGATAAGATTCCAGACAATTCCTGGAGAAGGCAAGAGAGTGTGGAGTAAATCTAAAAGAGGCACAAAGATAACAGTGAAGAGAATCAAAGAAAGAAAGAAACACTTGGATTTATATAGCGCCTTTCACAACCACCAGACATCTCAAAGCGCTTTACAGCCAATGAAGTAACTTTGGAGTGTAGTCACTGTTGTAATGTAGGAAACACCACAGCCAATTTGCACACAGCAAGCTCCCACAAACAGCAATGTGATAATGACCAGATAATCTGTTTTTTTAATGTTATGTTGGTTGAGGGATAAATATTGACCAGGAACCAGGGATAGCTTCCTGCTCTTCTTCGAAAAAGTGCCGTGGGATCTTTTACGTCCAACTGAGAGGGCAGATGGGGCCTCAGTTTAACATCTCATCCGAAAGACGGCACCTCCGGCAGTGCAGCACTCCCTCAGCACTGCACTGGAGTGTCAGCCTAGATTTATTTGTGGAGTGGGACTGTGAACCCATGACCTTCTGACTCAGAGGCGAGAGCACTACCCACTGAGAAAGGATAAGTATTGACTGAATGGCGAGGGGAATCTAACACTGGACGGCTTATATTGTGTAATTAAAACCACGCTTTGTTGATACATACAAAAATAAATTCAGTAAGTGAAAGGTTAAGGGGACCAGATGCTGACTGGGTTTCCCATCTCCTCTGCCCGCCCCTCTCTGTATCAAGTGATTATAAAACAAAATAGCGTGAACCTTATAAGCAATAAAAAAAAACAGAGTAAAGCAGAAATAGATGGTTTCCTGAGTATATTTGGAACTCATTGCACTTGGGACACATTTTTTTTTAAAAGGAAAATTTTCAGGCTAGATTACAATGTGTATTTACACAGTGTGGTTCTCCAGGATCTGGATGCTTACAGTATGGGTCAGCACTGAAAGGCTTGCCAATGAACAAATCATCCAAATTTATTCAAGAAAATATGAATTTGGTCCAATTTTATTTGCTGTCTCTTATTTCAGGACACTTAATGTCTCCGTTTGTGTTATTTTTGTCTTCCCTCGTCCTTCTAATGCGTCGGTGTTCAACAATTCTTTCAAAACTGGACAACACTCCTCTACTTGACCAGTTGCACACTGGGGGTAATTTTAACTTTTGGCGTGTCCTAACTGGCACCAAGTCCCTCTCGCCCCCTGTACTCTCTGACCTACATTGGCTTTCGGTCCGGCAACGCCTTGATTTTAAAATTCTCATCCTTGTTTTCGAATCCTCCATGGCCTCGCCCCATTCCATATCTCTGTAACCTCCTCCAGCCCCACAACCCCCTGGGATCTCTGTGCTCCACCAAGTCTGGCCTCTTACGCATCCCCAATTATCATCGCTCCACCATTGGCGGCCGTGCCTTCAGCAGCCTAGGCCCTAAGCCCTGGAATTCCCTCCCTGAACCTCTTCGCCTCTCTCTCCTCCTTTAAGATGCTCCTTAAAACCTACCTCTTTAACCAAGCTTTTGGTCACTTGTCCTAATATCTTCTTCTTTGACTCGTTGTCAATTTGTGGCTAATTACACTCCCGTGAAACGCTTTGGTAAAATGTCCAATTTTGATGGATCATCATCATAGGCAGTCCCTCAGAATCGAGGAAGACTTGCTTCCACTCTAAAAATTAGTCCTTAGGTGGCTGATCAGTCCAATACGGAAACCACAGACCCTGTCACAGGTGGGACAGATAGTCGTTGAGGGAAGGGGTGGGTGGGACTGGTTTGTCGCACGCTCTTTCCGCTGCCTGCGCTTGATTTCTGCATGCTCTCGGTGATGAGACTCGAGGTGCTCAGTGCCCTCCTGGATGCACTTCCTCCACTTGGGGCAGTCTTTGGCCAGGGACTCCCAGGTGTCAGTGGGGATGTTGCACTTTATCAGGGAGGCTTTGAGGGTGTCCTTGTAATGTTTCCTCTGTCCATCTTTGGCTTGTTTGCCATGAAGGAATTCCGAATAGAGCGCTTGCTTTGGGAGTCTCGTGTCAGGCATGCGGACAATGTGGCCTGCCCAGTGGAGCTGATCAAGTGTGGTCAGTGCTTCAATGCTGGGGACGTTGGCCTGGTCAAGGACGCTAACGTTGGTGCGTCTGTCCTCCCAGGGGATTTGTAGGATCTAGCGGAGACATCGTTGTGAATCGCCTTGGGATGTTTCACTACGTTAAAGGTGCTATAAAAATGCAAGTCCTTGTTGTTGTGTGAAACAGGCGAAGTTGGATTGTCTGCCTGTTGTAAACCTTGTCCGATTTTCCTTTCCTTTGACTGTGATCCTGCCTCATTCCCCCGTGAACGGTTAAACAGCTTATTGACACTGCCAAAGGCCACACAGCAAGTACAGTCACTGAAGCAAGGGCGTGTGATGCCTGAGGAACTGTATCCCAGCAAGGAACCAACGCCGAGAGCACAGGAGGGACAGAAGATTGACAGAAAAAGGGAGGGGGAGGGAACTGACACAAATTACAGGAACTAAAAAGAACTTGTAATGAAGGGAAAAGAAACTGAGGCTCGCTAAGTGACACTGACAAATTAGTGTCCTGAATTTAAAAAAATGAATTCTCAAGGTGTGGGCATCACTGGCAAGGCCAGCATTCATTGCCCAACCCTAGCTGCTGTGAGAAGGCAGTGGTGGGTCAACTGAGTAGCTCGCTAGGCCGCGCTGGTCAATCATGCTGGTGTTGGTCTGGAGTCACATATAAAGAAGGAAAGATTTGCATTTATATAGCACCTCGCACGCCCACTGGACGTCCCAAAGTGCTTTACAGCCTTTGGAGTGTAGTCACTGTTGTAATGTGGGAAACGCAGCAGTCAATTTGTGCACGGCAAGCTCCCACAAACAGCATTATGATAATGACCAGATAATCTGTTTTTAGAGGGATAAAAATTGGTCAGAGCACCAGGGATATTTTATGTCCACTTGAGAGAACAGCCAGGTCCTCAGTTTAACGTCTCAACTGAATGATGGCACCTTCGACAGTGCAGCACTCACTCAGCATTGCACTGCATGTGTCAGCCTAGATTTATGTGCTTTAGTCCCTGGAGTCAGACTTGAACCCACAACTCACTGAGCCACTGGCTGACACTCTATAGGCTGGACCATGTCAGGACCACAAATTTCTCTCCCTAAAGGAAACTACTGAAGCAGTTAAGGACATTAGTGACAATCCGACAGCTTTGTGGTCACTTTCACTGATATCGTCATGGCCAGTTCTATGGCGTGAGTTGATATCCACCAGGAATTGCAAGGAGCCTGTCGGACGACACATGGGACTTAAATTCAGGGAACTTCTTGACAAAAGAAGCAGGGGTGACAAGAGGAAACATTTTTCTTTATGCTGCGAGTTGTTGTGATCTGGAATGTGCTGCCTGAAAGGGCGGTGGAAGCAGATTCTGTTTTGCTCATAATAAAGTAATGTAACTGAGTACTGTAGACAATGAGTAAGTGTGACCTTAGCTCCTTTATTCAAACTCTAGAGTGTTGGTACAGCATGGGAGGCCTGCTTATATACAATGCTCCCAAGGGATGCTGGGATCCCTTGGGACTCCAACAGGTATGCCCTCTGGTGGCGGTATGATACAGGTTGCCTAGGGTTGCATACATAACAGATTCAATAGTAACTTTCTAATGAGAATTGGATCTATACTTGAAGGAAAAACATTTACAGGGCTACAGAGAAAGAGCGGGGGAATAGGATTAATTGGATAGCTCTATCAAAGAGCTTGCACAGATACGATGGGCTGAGTGGCCTCCTTCTGTGCTGTATCGTTCTACGATTCGATAAGTGTTTCCTGATTTGGTATATATAACCTGAACTGGGCAGTTCCAAGGTGACCGCTGGGTCTGAGTGAACTTCCTGATGTTCTGAACCCGAGATCAATTGCCGGCACTTTTATGTTGAAAGATGGCAAGCGCACGGTCCCCCACTGTAACGTATTTGCTTCATGGGTTCTTTGCTTAAGAATTCATAGCAACACATTGCTATTAAGAACTAGTTGGTTTATTAGCAAAGGTTTAACAATCACACTACACATTACCAGTTCATCCACCAGGCTCACAACCACCTGCCTCATCGTGGATCCCCCAAACCCAACTGGCTGGGGTTTTATTGAGTCTTGTGAACATCACATGACTGGCTAAGGCACTCCCAACTCAACAGCTCTACAAACCTGTGAGCATACTCGCAGGTGCATACGTTATACCCACAGACACTCGCTGGCCTAAAGCCTGGGACCTCCAGTGAGTGCATGTTTGAGAGGGTCCCACAAGCTGCCATCAGATCCACATTTATGTGTGTGGGCCGCAATTAGAAGTGGTAACAGAAACCAAACAGGGGAAAGCAGTGGACCGAGGTTGCGGGTTTCCCATTGAGTGCCCCTCTCCTAGGAAACCCTCTACTTGAGTTACAGAGGCGCTTGGAAGTCCTGTCACTCAGTGATGGGTGTCTATAGTCACAGACTCCTGCAGCACCCAGCGTACGGGATCACTTTTGCTCTGGGGTTGAGCCTGTGACTAGAGAGACTTCCAGTGACCTCTGCTTGAATGTTGGCGAGTATAGATGAGGGCTGCCGACATCGGTGAAAGTGTCCCGCTACAGGAGTCACCACCATTCAAGAGAGGAGTGGGGAATTTAATTTTTAAATGCCGAGAAGATCTAGTAAAGAAAGAACTCGCATTTCTAGAGTGTCCTTCGTGACCACGGGACGCCCCAAAGCGTTTCACAGCCAATCAAGTACTTTTCAAGCGTAGTCACTGTTGCAACGTTGGAAACGCGGCAGCCAATATGCACACAGCAAAATCCCAATGGAATACTGACCAGATAATCTTATCTTTTAGTGTTGGTTGAGAGATAAATATTGGCCAGGACACCGGGGAGAACTCCCCTGCCCTTCGAACCTTCTACAAAAAGTTGGTGACTTGACTCAGTCAGTGATAATCGGCCTGCTGTTTATGTTTGCTGACAATATGTGGAACTCAAGACCCATTATTACCTCATCATCATTTTCACACATGCTGTTATCAGCTGAAGAGAGACTGGCTAATTTCATCAATTAAAGATGTCAAACACGAAGTGACAACCTTTTGCGTACGGGATCTCGCATGTGGTGTTCTCATTTCTGTCTGCATTTTCCATTTTCTTTGCTTGTCACAGCTGTGGCTCAGGGGATAGCACCCTCGCCTCTGAGTCAGAAGGTTGCGGGTTCACAAAAATCTAGGCTGACACTCTAATGCAGCACTGTCAGAGGTGCCGTCTTTCGGACGAGATGTTAAACTGAGGCCCCGTCTGCTCTCTCAGGTGGGTGTAAAGGATTGATTTGTGCACAGCATGGTTCCACAAATAGCAATGTGAAAATGACCAGATAATCTAATTTATTGATGTTGTTTAATGGATAAATATTGATCCAGGGGAACTCCCTACTTTTCTTTGATTAGTGTCAGGGAATCTTTTACCCGAGAGGGCAGGTAGGGCCTTTGTTTAATGACTCATTGGAAAGAGAGCTCCTGTGACAATACAGTACTCTCTGGTGTGTCAGCCGGGATTGTGTTTGTTGTATATGCAGACTATGGATGTACTCTCTATGTATTCACTGTGTGGTTGCATAAGGTGGAGATTTGTTTACCTGATGTACTATCAATAAGGTTTACACTGTGTATATACATGCTGGCACCACTAGAGGGTGCAACTGGTGGAGACCAGGGGTTTCCTGCCCCGGTGGCAGGGCCCAGGGCCCACCATGCTTGTGCCTCACTCTGGAGTTTGGAATAAAGGTCCAAGGTCACTACAGTTTGAGTACAACACATTGCCTCATGGAGTTATTCATAAGTACATTACATAACAAAGTTGCGAAAATTCTGGAGTGAGGCGTGAACCGTCTGACTGAGAGGTGAGAGTGCTACCACTGAGCTGACACCACCACCCAACATAGCACAGACTGGGGATCACATTCCGGCCTTTTCCGTTTGCATGGTCCAAAGACAAAGGGATAAGAACATAAGAAATAGGAGCAGGAGTAGGCCATTCGGCTCTTTGAACGCTCTCCGCTATTCGACCTCAGCTCCACTTTCCCGCACTATCCCCATGTCCCTTGGTTCCCTTCGTATCCAAAAATATATCGCTTTCTGTCTTGAATATACTCAACGACTGAGCATCCACAGCTCTCTGTGGTAGAGAATTCCAAAGATTCACAACCCTTTGAGCGAAGAACTTTCTCCTCATCTCTGTCCTAAATAGCTGACCCCTTATTCTGAAACTGTGACCCCTGGTTCTAGACTCCCCAACCAGGGGAAACATCCTCTCAGTATTAATCCTGTCAAAACCCTTAAGAATTTTATGTTTCAATGAGATCACCTCTCATTCTTCTAAACTCTAGGGAATGCAGGCCTAGTGTACCCAATTTCTCCTCATAGGACAATCCCCCTATCCCAGGAATCAATCTGGTGAACCCTCGTTGCACTCCCTCTAAAGCAAATATATTCTTCCTCAGGTAAGGAGACAAAACTGTACACATTACGCCAGGTGTGGTCTCACCAAAGCTCTATATAATTGCAGTAAGACATCTTTACTGTTCTACTCCAATCCTTTTGTAATAAGGCTAACATACCTTAATTTTGACTTTGGGCAGTGTCGATACCTCTTTAAATAGTAGGCGGAGCCATGCATTGTTAGAAAGGGTATGAACATTTTGTTAAGTATTTAAAATAAACAAATAAACTTGCAGGGGCTCCAATAATCTGCTCTTCAACAGGGCCACACACGCAGGAGAGAGAGAAAACAAAGGAATCACATGACGATGACTCAGACGCCACGCACGTACAGCAAACGTGTGCCCCGGGTCACATGGACGACAATGTAAAACCAGCGATATCAGTTCAGCCGCCTTTACACACCTTTCCCCATTTTCATTTCCACTGAAATCGTGAGTTGAGAGATGTACGACGGGCGGCTGAATCAATACCACCTGATTTCCGCAACCGCCCAAGGGCAAAACTACCTCCAAGCCAACGTCTTGTCCTCTAAGCCCCATGGAGACATTCTAAGAGAGCGGCAGGCACATATTGCCCTAAGCACAGCAGTTCGGTTAGAGCCTACAACACAGAAACAGGCCTGACAGATCCAGGATGATGTTTATGCTCCATACGAGCCTCCTCCCACCCCTTTTCATCTAACCTCATCAGCATAACCTTCTATCCCTTTCTCCCTCATGTGTTTATCTAGCTTCTCCTTAAATACATCTGTGCTATTCACCTCAACTACTCCTTGTGGAGCGAGTTCCACATTCTAACCACCATCATCATCATCATAGGCGGTCCCTCGAAGCATGACTTGCTTCCATGCCAAAAAAAGGATGAGTTCACAGGTGTTTCAATGAAGGACCCAAACTCCATGTTGAAGGGTGGAAGATGCCTGTGCGTGAATTTTTTTAACGTGGGGTGGTTATTGCACACCAGCCATCACACGGGCTTGACAGAGCTAGGTCTAGGTCCAGTGGCAAGGATTAACCAAGACAACTGGAGACCAGCTCTGCTGCACGGACCTAGTGCACACATGTATCGCAGTGTGGGCTGGCCCGTGCTGCCCCTGGGCCCTTGGCCCCGAACTCACGCCTCCCCTGGGCCCCGATCACATCCCTCCACAGTCTCTCGCCGTTCCTTCGCCCCGACCTCGCTGCTCCTGCTGCAATCGCCGACCTGGATCTTGATGACGTCACTCTTCACAGCCCTCGCCCTCCTGCACCAGCTCGCGCTGTACCTTGTAGTGGCCTCCACACTGCCCATGGCCGCTGCTCACCGTTCCTTTTATGGCCCCGACCTGCCGCTGATGTACCCTCGGTACATCACCATTCTCTGGGTAAAGAAGTTTCTCCTGAATTCCTTATTGGATTTATTGGTGACTATCTTATATTTATGGCCCCTGGTTCTGGTCTTCCCCACAATGGGAAACATCTTTACGTCTACCCCTTCGAACTGCTTCGTAATTTTAAAGACCTCTATCAGGTCACCCCCTCAGCCTAATCTTTTCTAGAGAAACGAGCCCCTGCCTGTTCAATCTTTCCTGATAACTATATCCTCTCAGTTCTGCAAATCAGTTGCCACCATCTTATCAGTTTTTGTACTAATTCAGTTCCTCGGACACCCTCAGTAGCTCAGAAGTAAATCAATCCGTTCCTTATGGACCGCGGACCATCGTGGCATTTCCTGGACTAAAGGGAGACATTATTTGCAACAGAAAAAACTGCACAACATGTTCAGGAAATATTTTTATAAATATAAAGGCTTCTTCACGGCCTCCCTCCGCTTCAGGAAATGCCAGCAGATGGTGTTGAGCTCGCAGAGAGCAAGTTTATTTATTCTTTTTGTGCAACTGGGAGGATCTCGGTGTTTGCGGTTAATACTCTCCGTTCCTAAGGTAGCTGTGGCTAGATCTTACTAGCTCCCCACCCAGTCCTGTTGGCTAAGTCATTTGATGAACTGCAGCAGCTCATGATAAATCACCCCCCCCCCCCCCACCCCCACACCACCCCCTGCACCCCCGCTATCCCTCATGTAGCAGAATTTGCTGCCAGGGAACTTGAGCCTTGTTGGAAGAGAAGCTGTCATGTGCCTGAGCGATAATTTGCTGTAGTTTCGAATATTTGTACAGCGGTGGGCTAGGCCATATTTTGCCAAGTAATCCGCAGGGATCTTGCTCCTGTGCTTGCTGACCTATGTTGGTTCCCAATCCACCAATGCTCCAATTGTAAACGTAAGAACATAAGAACATAAGAAATAGGAGCAGGAGTAGGTCACACGGCCCCTCGAGCCTGCTCCGCCATTTAATACGATCATGGCTGATCCGATTATGGACTCAGGCCCACTTCCCTGCCCGCTCCCCATAACCCTTTATTCCCTTATCGGTTAAGAAACAGTCTATCTCTGTCTTAAATTTATTCAATGACCCAGCTTATATTCTTGTGCAAATCCCTCCACGCCTTGTTCTACGCAGCGTATTTCTGTTAATGTGCAGTCCCATTAAATTTCTGCGCATGCGCGGTGTTTACAGTGTAGAAACCGGTGAGCAGACTGCACGGGACCTTTCAGATCACTGCGTGGCCGTGTAATAACATAAGAACATAACAATTAGGAGCAGGAGAAGGCCTTGCGGCCCTTCGAGTCTGCGCCGTCATTCATTAAGGTCATGGCTGATCTCTGACCTCAACTCCACTTTCCCACCCCCCCAAAAACGCTATGACTCCGCTATGATTTCGAGGCGGAAAATTCATGAAAAAAATTGAGAAAAATCCGCCCGGCGGGAAAAATCGGCGTTGCACGAGGATTCTCGTCGGAAACCGCGATTCTCGGCAACTTTTCTCCGATACCAATAACGCTGCGAGCTGGGCCTGGTGAGGGGGGAAAACACAAAAAATATTTTTCCCCCAAAAATTAAAAAATCGCAAAACCTTCACAAGATCCCTGTATAGTGAATCTCTGGAAAAGAATTTAAAAATAAACTTTAACTTACCTTTTTTGCAGGTTTTGCTACCTACCGCTGTTCCAAGGGCTGCACCGACATGTTTTTCCTCAGCGTTTTTTTTTTCCCCTATCTACGGGTCACCGCTGTGACCAAACTTGGTCGGAAGCGTTCTTTCCGGTGTTGCACGCCGGCGATCCGCTCCCCAGCGGTATTTCAAACCTGCCGGCGGAAGACTTCAGTGACTTTCCCGCCTCACCGTTTTCTGCCCAAAACAACGAAATACCGCCGTAAAAGGAAGGTTGATGAATTTCCAGCCCCATATCCTCAATTCCCCTGGAGTCTAAAAATCTATCTGTCTCAGCCTTATTACCTCGATGGCCTGGCCCCTCCCTATCTCTGCAACTTTCTTCAGCCCTAAAACCCTCTGAGAGCTCTGGCCACTTGCACACACCCCACTTCCTTCTCCCCCACCATTGGTGGCTGTGCCTTCAGCCATCTCGGCCCTAAGCTCTAGAATTACCCCCCGAACCTTTCCACTTCTCTCTCCTCCTTTAAGACACTTCTTAAAACCTATCTTGTCATCTGTCCTAATGTCTCTTCTTTGGCTCAGTGTCAATTTATGGCTAATTACGCTTGTTATGTCTTTAATACTCTTATGAATGACTCCACGAGGTCTAGTATTGTACTTGAGCTGTTGTGATCTTAGTCCCATTTATTGTAACTCCAGAGTGAGGCACAAGCATGGTGGGCAGCCTTTTATACTGGGCCCTGCACAGGTATGCAGGTGACCTTCAGGTCTCCCGCCGCAGTGCCCTCTGGTGGCACACCTTATGTGACTATACAGTTAGGATACATGGTCTACATACATGACAACGCTCCTGTGAAGCGCTTTGGTAAAACGTCCCATGGCGTCACAGGAGCATAATCAAACAAAAATTGAACCGAGCTAACACCTCACGAGCAGAGGGGAGAGACCATTGGAAAAAGAATAATAGAATTTTAGAAGGTTAAGAGGTGATTTGATCGAAGTTTTCAAGATATTGAGGAAGAAAGAAAGAATTGAAAGACTTGGGTTTATATAGCACCTTTCACAACTACCGGACGCCGCAAAGCACTTTACAGCCAATGAAGTACTTTTGGAGTGCAGTCACTGTTGTAATGTGGGAAACGTGGCAGCCAATTTGCGCACAAGCAAGCTCCCACAAACAGCAATGTGATAATGACCAGATAATCTGTTTTAGTGATGTTGATTGAGGGATAAATATTGGCTCGGTACCAGGGATAACTCTCCTGCTCTTCTTCGAAATAGTGCCATGGGATCCTTTGCATCCACTTGACAGAGCAGACGGGGCATCGGTTTAATGTTTCATCCAAAAAACAGCACCTCCGACAGTACAGCAAAGTCAGCCTCAAATTTTTTGTGCTCAAGGCCCTGGAGTAAGACTTGAACCCACAATCTTTTGACAAGGGGTGAGAGTGCTGCCCACTGAGCCACAGCTGACACTCGGGGTACTGGTCACCAAGGGGACGAGATGGAGTAGATAGAGAGAAACTATTTCCGCTGGTTGGGGAAGTCTAGGATTAGGTGGCATAGTCTAAAATTCAGATCTTTCAGGAGTGAAATTAGGAAACATTTCTACACACAAAGGGCGGTAAAAGTTTGGAACTCTCTTCCACAAATGGCAATTGAATCTAGATGAATTTTAAATCTGAGATTGATAACTTTTTGTTAACCAAAGGTATTAAAGGGTATAGGCCAAAGGCGTCTATATGGACTTAGGTGGCAGATTAGCCATGATCTCACTGAATGGCAGAACAGGCTCGAGGGGCTGAATGGTCTCCTCCTGTTCCTATGTTCCTGGAATGTTGGAATGTAGCGTATCTATTGTACTTAATCTGGGCCAATGGATGAAATGTACCTTGTAGTCTGCATAATACTAAATGGGAAAATTAAGATCTGTAAAATTGATTTCGGGTAGTTACCGATCATTTTCCTCTTGAAAGAGTCCGGGCCTCATCTCCACTCCCTGCCTTGCTTCGCGACTCATGCCAGGGAGGATTGGGTTACTGTCAAAGTACAAGCCAAGGCGTGGGAACTGCACTGAGCCGCACCACAGACGCAGTCAGTGGTGTTTGCAGGTCCATGCAGATCCCAACAGCAAGTATTAAAGATGTTGCTTTGTGCGGTTACACTGATAATCTGCAGCAATTAGCTTAATTATTGGAATTCAACCGTGCAAGAGGAAAATTAAATACGGTGTAGACGATTGTGTAAGCTACATACAGCGAGCGAGGTGGGGGTAATGGCGCCAGTGGGAAACAGGCTGGCACCAGGGTTGTCAACTGTCTGTGAGCTTTTGCGGAATGCACACAACTAGATTTGGTTGAACAAAGTGAAGCTCTGTGTTTGTGTGTTGCGAGAGTCTATTATTACCGAGTGTGTCAACCTGGCTCAACGAGTAGCACTCAAATCTGGATCAAAAAATTACAGGTTCATGCACATAAACAAGGGTAACGCACCTATGAGGGAATGCTGTATTTGCCGTGTAGCCATGGCTCAATGGTAGCAATCCCACCTATAATTCTAGGCCAACACTTCCAGTGCAGTGCTGAGGGAGTGTTGCACTGTCGGAGGTGCCGTATTTCAGATGAGACTTTAAACCGTGGCCCCGTCTGCCCTCTCAGGTGGATGTAAAATTTCCCACGGTCACTATTTCGAAGAAGAGAATGGGAGTTATCCCCGGTGTCCTGGCCAATGTTAACGCCTCAACGAGCATCACTATAACAGATTATCACATTGCTGTTTGTGGGAGCTTGCTGTGTGCAAATTGCCTACCTAGTTTCCTACATTACAACAGTGACTACACTTTCATTGGCTGTAAAGCACTCTGGGACGTCCTGAGGTCACGAAAGGCTCTTCATAAATGCAAATTCTTTCTTTTGTTATTGTAGTTGCTGTCCTGCGCAAGAAATGGCAGTTTGAGGTATTGTCATCAGAACACTACAGCACTACCTTTCTGCACTGGACTACACTGGATTGCCCATGGCCAGCGCTTGCCACCCCTTTTGTGGCCCCGACCTGTGAGAAACCACCAGCGGCAGGTCGGGGCCGTAGGGGGAGCGGCAAGCGGTGGCCATGGGCAGCATGGTGGCGTACCACTGCAAGGTACAGCACGAGCTGGTGCAGGAGGGCGACAGCAACGAAGAGGGATGTCATCAAGGTCCAGGTCGGTAATTGGAGCATGGGCAGATACAGCAGGAGCGGCGAAGGAGCGGCGAGAGACTGTGGAGGGACGTGATCGGGGCCCAGGAGAGGCGTGAGTTCGGGGCCCAGAAGAGGCGAGGGCCCAGGGGCAGCACGGGCCAGCCCACACTGCGATAATGTGTGTGCACTAGGTCCGTGCAGCAGAGCTGGTCTCCAGTCATCTTGGTTAATCCTTGCCACTGGACCAAGACCTAGCTCTGTCAAGCCCGTGTGGTGGCTAGTGTGCAACGGCCACCCCACGTTAAAAAAATCCACGCACAGGCATCTTCCACCCTTCAGGATATAGTTCAGGACCTGGAATATTAGGTCCTTCATTGACACACCTGTGAACTCATCCCTTTTTTGGCGTGGAAGCAAGTCATCCTCGTTTCGAGGGACTGCCTATGATGATGATGCATTACTGGAACAAAACATTACTGGTCCTGGGCCAATATTCCTCCCTCAACCATTGGTACCAAAAAGAAAACAGATGATCTTGGTCATTATCACATTGCTGTGTGTGGGAGCTTGCTGTGCGTATATCGATTGCCGCGTTGCCCACATTACAACAGCGGCTACACTCCAAAAGTACTTCATTGGCTGTAAAGCGCTTCGGGACGTCCTGAGATCGTGAAAGGCGCGTTCTTGTTACATAAGAACAGTCACAACATTTCAACACAAATTCATTGTGCCAAATAGTTGTGCCATGGTAAGGGTGGTATATGAAAGCAACTTTTAACCTGTGGCATGAGGGACAGAATTAGCCTGATGGCACTTGCCCATCTGAAAGGGATGAGGAGCTTGTATTTGTCCATTTTAAAAATTTGCTCCGGGCAACACCATCAAGGCAGTATTTATTGTCCATTTCTGGTAACCCTGAGTGCGCCACATAGTGTGGGACTGGAGTCACATGTAGGCCGGATTGATCGGGGTGGCAAGCTCCTCTCCCAGAAGATCATTCGCCAACACCTTGGCTTTTTAAATAGCAATCATGCTACACACTAACCGAGAGAGAAAGAGCGAACATTGGGGTTGCCACCTCTGGTTGTTCCATATTCAGGGAGGTTTCGTCACATAGAATCATATTGCACAGAAGGAGGCCATTCAGTCCATCGTATCTGCACCAGTGAAAAAGAGCTATCCAGCCTAATCCCACTTTCCAGCTCTTGGTCCATAGCCCTGCAGGTTACGGCACTTCAAGTGCACATCCAAGTACTTTTTTTAATGTGATGAGCGTGTCTGCCTCTACCACCCTTTCAGGCAGTGAGTTCCAGACCCCCACCATCCTCTGGGTGAAAATATTTCTCCTCATCTCCCCTCTAAATCTCCTACCAGTTACTTTAAATCTATGCCCCTGGCTATTGACCCCTCTGCTAAAGGAAATAGGTCCTTCATATCCACTCTATCTAGGCCCCTCATAATTTTATACACCTCGGTCAGGTCTCCCCTCAGCGTCCTCTGTTCCAAAGAAAACAACCCCAACCTATCCAATCTGTCCTCATCGCTAAAATTCTCCAGTCCAGGCAATATCCTTGAAATTCTCCTCTGTACCCTCCCCAGTGCATCTAACCACCCCGCCCCCACTCTCCGCCATTGATTGCCTGATACGCCAACCCTCTCGGCAATCGGTCAACAATGGCAATCACAGCCTGGTGCTCCCAATTGCGTGGTTTTACCGCAGCGCTCAGGCGCCAGGGCCGCATTGCAACTTGCCGCGTTGTAGCCCTGCAGCCTGTTCTCGACAGTGCGGAACGGGACAAGAAAATGCTCCAATGGTTTTTCACCCTGGCTGCTCGCAGGAGGGTCTGGCGGATTAATTTCTAATTCCGTGAGACTCCAGGACGACCTGTGTGGGTTGGAGACTCTACCACACACTAGCTGAGCGCTAACCAGCCAATGAGATGCCTCTGCACGGTAAACCATCAGGGAATCAGGATAGAGGAACGTAGGAAGAACGTAAGAACAGGAGCAGGCCACTCAGCCCCTCAGACCTGTTCCGCCATTCAATGAGATCATGGCTGATCTGCGGCAGAACTCCATATACTTGCCTTTGGCCCATATCCCTTAATATCTTTGGTTAACAAAAATCTATCAATCTTCAGATTTCAAATTAACAATTGATCTAGCATCAATTGCCGTTTGCGGAAGAGAGTTCCAGATTTCTACCTTCCTTGTTTCCTAATTTCACTGGCTCTAATGTTTAGACTATGCCCCCTAGTCCTAAACTCCCCAACCAGCAGAAATAGTTTCTCTCTATCTATGCCTGTCTATTCCCCTTAATATCCTGAGCGTTGTGATCAGATCACCCCTTAACCTTCTAAGTTCCAAGAAATACAACCCTAGTTTGTGTAGTCTCTCCTCGTAATTTAACTCTTGGAGTCCATGTTTCATTCTGGTAAATCTACACTGCACTCCCTCCAAGGCCAATATATCCTTCCTCAGGTGTGGTGACCAGAACTGCTCACAGTGCTCCAGGTCTATCCAGGGTTTTGTATAGCTGCAGCATTTTTTCCCATCCCCTTGTACCTAGGATAAGCCTTTGGTCACTTCCCCAATATGTGGCTCGGTGTCAAACATAAGAGCATAAGAAATAGGAACAGGAGTAGGCCAAACGGCTCCTCGAGCCTGCTCCGCCATTCAATAAGATCATGGCTGATCTGATCATGGACTCAGCTCCACTTCCCTGCCTGCTCCCCATAACCCCTTATCCCCTTATCGTTTAAGAAACTGTCTATTTCTGTCTTAAATTTATTCAATGTCACAGCTTCCACAGCTCTCTGAGGCAGCGAATTCCACAGATTAACCTCTGAGAGAAGACATTTTTCCTCATCTCTGTTTTAAATGGGCGGCCCCTTATTCTAAGATCATGCCCTCTAGTTCTAGTCTCCCCCACCAGTGGAAACATCCTCTCTGCATCCACCTTGTCAAGCCCCCTCATAATCTTATACATTTCTATAAGATCACCTCTCATTCTTCTTGAATTCCAATGAGTAGAGGCCCAACCTACTCAATCTTTCATCATAAGTCAACCCCCTCATCCCCGGAATTAACCTAGTGAACCTTCTCTGAACTGCCTCCAAAGCAAGTATATCCTTTCGTAAATATGGAAACCAAAACTGCACGCAGTATTCCAAGGTGTGGCCTCACCAATACCTTACATAGCTGTAGCAAGACTTCCCTGCTTTTATGTTCCATCCCCTTTGCAATAAAGGCCAAGGTTCCATTGGCCTTCCTGATTACTTGCTGTACCTGCATACTATCCTTTTGTGTTTCATGCACAAGTACCCCCAGGTCCCGCTGTACTGCGGCACTTTGCAATCTTTCTCCATTTAAATAATAACTTTCTCTTTGATTTTTTTTGCCAAAGTGCATGGCCCCACACTTTCCAACATTATAGTCCATCTGCCAAATTTTTGCCCACTCACTTAGCCTGTCTATGTCCTTTTGCAGATTTTTTGTGTCCTCCTCACACATTGCTTTTCCTCCCATCTTTGTATCATCAGCAAACTTGGCTACGTTACACTCAGTCCCTTCTTCTAAGTCATTAATATAGTTTGCAAATAATTGGGGTCCCAGCACTGATCCCTGCGGCACCCCACTAGTTACTGGTTGCCAACCAGAGAATGAACCATTTATTCCGACTCTCTCTTTTCTGTTAATTAGCCAATTCTCTATCCATGCTAATATATTACCCCCAACTCCGTGAACTTTTATCTTGTGTGTCATGTATTCAACCAGCATTGTAACCCATGTATAATCTGACCTAAGTTGTACACTGTGAGAACAATGACCACTAGGTGGGAAACACTCCTAACCTGGACCTTCAGGTACAAAAGGGGGAGCTCCACCCACCTTCATCACTTGAGTGCTAAGGAATAAAGGACAGGTCACAGACTGACCTTCTCTCAAGCATGGGCCTCGTGTGCATTTATACTATATAGTAAGGACCTATCAATGGCGACGAGAAACTGGGATTTAAACCACGCGAGCATGGCCTCGAGCAGAACAGACGAGAGTTACTGTGTTAAGGAATGGTTGGGACAGAGATTCAACATTGTTAAAGCAGCGCACAGTTCTCCAGGCAGACAAGGGCAATCGGGCATGCCCCAACATGTAGTCGAACCCAGAGGGGGAGTTCGACAGAGACAATGGCAAGTTGAACGGTCATTGCAAGGGACAATGCGGCCAGTAATGGGGCCATCAACACCTGTTAATGGCGCATTCAAGGACAGTCACAGGAGCAGTCAGGGACGATCGACTAGCAAGGGACCTTTTGTTTCCAACAACAGCTCATGTTGGAAGCGTGGAGGCACACACTCAGCCGGAGTTTGCAGAGATGAGCAAAATACCTGCAGAAATTGCAGAAATGAACGCTGGGGAAAATCGCTGGAAGCTGAAGTTCAGCGAGTTCATGTGGAGCACGTATACAGTTCATACACCAGGACGCCACGGATAATTATGAAAGTGCTCCTCAATGGCATCCCAGTATCAATGGAGTTAGACACGGGGGCCAGCCAGTCCCTGGTGGGTATCAAACAGTTCGAAAAGTTGTGGGCGTCCAAGGCCAGGAGGCCAAAATTATCGCCGATTGACGCACAGCTACGGACTTACACAAAGCAGATCATTCCGGTGCTAGGCAGCGCCACTGTAGTCGTGACCCACAAAGATTTGGAGAACAGGTTGCCACTCCTGATTGTCCCAGGGGACGGTCCCGCACTACTGGGGAGGAGTTGACTTGCTGTCATGAACTGAAAATGGGACAATGTCAATGCAATTTCCTCTGTTCTGCGAGTATCATGCTCACAGATCCTGGACAAATTTGACTCATTATTTCAACCCGACATCGGCACTTTCATGGGGGCCAAAGTAGTGATTCACACAAACCCGGACGCCAGACCAGTACACCACAAGGCCAGAGCGGTGCCGTACGTGATGTGGGAAAAGATAGAAGGCGAATTGGACCGCCTGCTGAGGGAAGGCATCATCTCGCCAGTCGAATTCAGTGACTGGGCGAGCCCGATCGTGCCGGTGCACAAGGCGGATGGGTCGGTCAGGATATGTGGTGATTACAAGGCCACCATCAATCGGGTGTCACTCCAAGACCAGTACCCGCTACCGAGAGCGGAGGACCTCTTTGCAACGCTATCCGGTGGCAAACATTTTTCAAAATTGGACCTGACCTCAGCTTACATGACCCAGGAGCTGGCGAGTGAGTCGAAGAAGCTGACCACCATCACGACACACAAGGGGTTGTTTGAGTACAACAGATGTCCGTTTGGGATTCGCTCGGCCGCCGTGATCTTCCAACGAAATATGGAAAGCCTCCTCAAGCCGATTCCAGGGACGGTGGTTTTTCAGGACGACATCCTCATCACGGGTTACGATACTGAAGAACACCTCCACAACCTGGAGGAGGTGCTACGCAGACTGGATCGGGTAGGGCTGCAACTGAAAAAGGCGAAGTGCGTCTTCCCAGCTCCAGAGGTAGAATTCCTGGGGATGAGGGTAGCAGCAGACGGGATCAGCCCTATTGTATCCAAGACAGAAGCGATCCAGAGAGCACCCAGACCCCGTAACACGATGGAGCTGCGTTCGTTCCTGGGGCTCCTGAACTATTTTGGTAACGTTCTTCCCAAATTGAGCACGCTGCTAGAGCCACTACACGTGCTCCTACGCAAAGGTCGCGAATGGGTCTGGGGGGACAGCCAGGAAAGGGCTTTTAATAGAGCACACAATTTGTTATGTTCCAACACTCTGTTAACACTATACGACCCATGTAAGAAACTTGTGTTAACGTGTGATGCATCATCCTATGGTGTCGGGTGTGTGTTGCAGCATATCAATGTTAAGGGTCAGTTACAGCCGGTAGCTTATGCCTCCAGGAGTCTGTCCCAGGCAGAAAGGGGTTACGGGATGGTAGAAAAGGAGGTGCTCGCATGTGTATATGCTGTAAAGAAAATGCACCAGTACCTGTTTGGCAGGAAATTTGAGCTGGAGACAGATCACAAACCCCTAACATCCCTTTTGGCCGACAACAAGGCCATAAATGCAAACGCATCGCCCCGCATACAGAGGTGGACACTCACGTTAGCCGCCTATGACTATACAATTCGGCACAGACCTGGCACCGAAAACTGCGCCGATGCACTCAGCAGGCTTCCACTAGCCACCACTGAAGGGGCTACCGAGCATGTTGCTGAGATGGTCATGGCTGTTGAAGCTTTCGTAAGCGAAGGCTCACCCGTGACAGCCCACCAGATTAAAGTCTGGACAAATAGAGACCCACTATTGTCTCTAGTCAAGAAATGTGTCCTGAATGGGGACTGGGCAGCCACGTACAGGGCATGCCCTGAGGAATTTAAACCATTTCACAGGCGCAGGGATGAACTCTCGATTCAGGCCGATTGCCTACTGTGGGGAAACTGCGTAGTCATGCCCCAGATGGGCAGAGAGGTGTTCATCAGAGAACTCCACAATGAGCACCCGGGCATTGTCATGATGAAGGCAATTGCCAGGTCACACGTTTGGTGGCCAGGGATAGACGCAGATCTGGAACTTTGTGTTCGTAGGTGAAACACGTGTGCCCAGCTGGGCAACGCACCCAGGGAAGCCCCCCTTAGCCCCTGGCCATGGCCCGCCAAGCCTTGGTCACGCATCCATGTGGACTACGCAGGTCCTTTCATGGGGAAAATGTTTTTGGTTGTAGTAGACGCCCACTCCAAATGGATCGAGTGTGACATTTTAAATTTAAACACATCCTCTGCCACGGTAGAAAGTCTACGGGCAATGTTTGCCACCCACGGTCTACCGGACGTCTTGGTCAGCGACAATGGCCCGTGCTTTACAAGCACTGAATTCCAGGACTTCATGGCAGGCAATGGAATTAACCATATCAGAACGGCACCATTCAAGCCGGCCTCAAACGGCCAGGCAGAACGAGCAGTGCAGGTAATCAAACAGGGGATGCTCAGATTCCAAGGGGGTTCCCTACAAAGCCGCTATTCACGCCTCCTGTTGGCCTATCGATCCCGACCACACTCGCTCACAGGGGTTCCACTCGCAGAGCTGCTGATGAAAAGGACGCTCAAAACCCGGTTATCCCTTATACACCCCACCATGAAAGAAATTGTTGAGAGCAGGCGCCAGTCACAATATGACTACCATGATAGGAATGCGAGGGCGCGATGTATTGATGTAAATGATCCTGTTTTTGTCCTCAACTACGCTGCAGGGCCCAAATGGCTCGCAGGCACTGTGATTGCCAAAGAGGGAAATAGGATTCTGGTAGTTAAACTTACCAATGGACAAATCTGCCACAAACACGTGGATCAAACAAAAAGGAGGTTCAGCAACCCCACAGAAGAAGCAGAGGAAGAACACAATGTAGAGTTCACTCCTCCACAGGTGGCCGAACACCGGAACCAAGTGGAGGAGAGCCCAGTCACTGTGGGCAGTCCGGACAGGCCTGAGGCACCGCAAACAGCAGACACTCAGGCCAGCGCCCAACAACCGGAGCCCCAACTCAGGCGCTCTACAAGGGAGCGTAAACCACCAGAGAGACTCAACCTGTGATCCCAATAAGACTTTGGGGAGGAGGTGATGTCATGTATTCAACCAGCATTGTAACCCATGTATAATCTGACCTAAGTTGTACACTGTGAGAACAATGACCACTAGGTGGGAGACACTCCTAACCTGGACCTTCAGGTACAAAAGGGGAAACTCCACCCACCTTCATCACTTGAGTGCTAAGGAATAAAGGACAGGTCACAGACTGACCTTCTCTCAAGCATGGGCCTCGTGTGCATTTATACTGTATAGTAAAAAAAAAGTAAGGACCTATCATTGTGCAGTAACCTTTTATGTGGCACCTTGTCAAATGCCTTCTGGAAGTCCAAATACACCACATCCACTGGTTCCCCATTATCCACCCTGTCCGTTACATCCTCAAAGAACTCCAGCAAGTTTGTCAAACATGACTTCCCCTTCATAAATCCATGCTGACTCTAATGTAATGGTGTCCCAACAAAACTCCGCACCTTTAAAAGAGAAAAAGACTTGCATTTCTAAAGCGCTATGAATTCTTAAGCAAAGAACCCATGAAGCAAATACATTACAGGAGGGAATTCCAGAACTGAGGACATAGGCAGCTGAAGGCACAGCCGCCAGTGGCTGCAAACATTGTTTGATAATGCACCTGTGATGCGCCTTGGGACGTTGCACCACATTAAAGATGCTATACAAATGCAAGTTATTCTTGATAGCAATAAGATGTCTGGATGAATCGGTGGGGCTGATCTTTTATTAGACCTTCCTGATGCAACGTTGCACACAGGCACAGCTGTGGATTGCCAGAGACTAGATCACATGGGGGGAATTCCCTGGTGTTTTACTTGTCGAAAAGTTGGAGCTGTGACTCATATATGATTAATGCCACAATGATGTGAGCTATTTCATTGAAAGCTAATAAGCAGTTGCTGTCACATTATCTAGTTTCTGAGTACTGTTAATGACGATCCCACGTGTAACTTAATTAGTACCTTGATACAAAGCCCCTGTATCTGACTCATTCCCAGATCACTCACTCTGGCTTGGTCCCGTACACAGTTTCTCTCTGATATTGGTTTTATACTTTAAGGGAAGACAGCTTCCATTTTATCTCAAGCTATTTCAGAACTGTATGTAAAATATAGAAATCTCAAGGTCAGACTTTTGATTCTGTACGGCATTAAACTTGGCCTTGACTAGTTTTGTGCGGTGTAATTTTAATTGCCCTACCACTGGTGGCCGTGCCTTCAGCTGCCTGGGTCCTCAGTTCTGGAATTCCCTCCTGTAATGTATTTGCTTCATGGGTTCTTTGCTTAAGAATTCATAGTGCTTTAGAAATGCAAGTCTTTTTCTTTTTTAAAGGTGTGGAGTTTTGTTAGGACACCATTACATTAGTAGCAGCATTGCTCTGCAACCTCAGCCCTTCATCCATTTGTGAACCCCCTTGACAATGAGTGCCAGCTGGCTATTCCCCCATCAAGGGCATTACAACCCAGACAACATTAACTTGCTCCCCAGACTCCAAATGCAATTCATTGGTATTAAGAACGAGTTGGTTTATTAGTAAAGGTTTAACAATCACACTACACATTACCAGTTCATCCATTAGGCTCACAACTGCATATCTCATCGTGGATGACCTAGACCCAACTGACTGGGATTTTATTGAGTCTTGTAAACATCACATGACTGGCTAAGCCACTCACAATGCAACAGCTCTACAAACCTGTGAGCATACTCACAGGTGCATACATTACACCTCCCTAAACCTCTCCGCCTCTCTACCCGACTCTCCTCCTTTAAGACTCTCCTTAAAACCTATCTCTTTGACCAAGCTTTTGGTCACCTGTCCTAATATCTCCTTATGTGGCTCGGTGTCAAATTTTGTTTGATAATGCTCCAGTGAAGCACCATGGGACGTTTTACTGGGTTAAAGGTGCTATATAAATGCAAGTTGTTGTAGCGTGACTCCATTTTTTTGTGTGGTTGAGATGATTTCCAATATGGCTATACTGATCGATAGTCTATTGTGTGTGTAAGTAAAACAGCTCTCGTTCTATTCTGTCTAGTGCTTCTGCCAAACTTTGTGACTATATGGGTATCAGATTCTGTGCTGATGGAGTAAGGCTGAAGGTTTGCAGCATCCCTTGTACATTTTTCCAACTCGTCAAGGTTGAATAATATTGACCGATATAATTGAGTTTTCGCATAATTGCATTTGGAGTCTGGGGAGCAAGTTAACATTGTCTGGAATCTGACTCCTGTTCAGATTCCAGCATCCACAGTATTTTGCTTTTGTGTTACCATTGTCTGGGTTGTGATGCCCTTGATGGAGAAATAGCCAGCTGGCACTCACTGTCAAGGAGGTTCACAAATGGACGAAGGGCTGAGGTTGCAGAGCAATGCTGCTGCTAATGTAATGGTGTCCTAACAAATGGCACCTTTAAAAACTTGGATTTATTTAGCGCCTTCGTCGACCACCGGACGTCTCAAAGCGCTTGACAGCCAATGAAGTACTTTTGGAGTGTAGTCACTGTTGTAATGTAGGAAACGCAGCAACCAATTTGTGCACAGCAAGCTCCCACAAACAGCAATGTGATAATGACCAGATAAACTGTTTTTGTTATGTTGATTAAGGGATAAATATTGTCCAGGACACCGGGGATAGCTCCCTTGCTTTTTTTCGAAATAGTGCCATGGCATCTTTTACGTCCACCTGAGAGAGCAGACGGGGCCTCGGTTTAACATCTCATCCAAAAGACGGCACCTCCGACAATGCATCACAACCCAGACAACGTTAACTTGCTCCCCAGACTCCAAATGCAATTCATTGCTATTAAGAACGAGTTGGTTTATTAGCAAAGGTTTAACAATCACACTACACATTACCAGTTCATCCATTAGGCTCACAACTGCATACCTCATCGTGGATGCGCTGGAATATGTAAGAGAGGAGTGAAGGGAGGTTATTTTCAAAAAAGAATGGCATCGGCAGCAACCAAGCAAAGGGAACTTATGCCTAGAGTCGGGACTTTAACAAGGTGTCAGCCGTGGCTCAGTGGGTAGCACTCTTGCCTCGTAGATCAGAAGGTTGTGGCTTCAAGCACTTTCCATGAGACTTGAGCACATAATCTAGGCTAATGCTCCAGTGCAGCGCTGAGGGAGTGCTGCACTGTCGGAGGTGCCATCTTTCAGATGAAATGCTAAAACGAGGCTGCCCTCATTATCTGTAAAGCACTCTGGGATGTCCTGAAAGACGCTATATAAATTCACATTCGTTTATTCTTTCTTTCCCACCTTGCTGTCTTGCTCGGGGCAGGTTGTCTGTAATGGGGGCGGGGTGTGTGTCAGTAGAGGGCGGAGGGTAATGCAATGAGAGAGACACCAAGTCTGCACACAGGCTGGTTCCTGATGGGCCTTCCTCCAACATTTACCTCATAAATAGCAGGTAAAACATTGTGGTAAAAAAAATTCTGAAGAAGAGCACGGGGGAGCTCTCCCCGGTGTCCTGGCTAATATTTATCCCTCAACCAACATCACTAAAACTGGTTGTTATCAAATTGCTGATCTTGCTGTGTGCAGGTTGGCTACTGTTTTCCCTACATTACAACAGAGAAGACACTTCAAAAGGTAATTCATTGGCTGTAAATATCATGAAAGGCATTATAGTTTTTTTCTTCTTTAACTAGATTGAACAAAGAAAGACATACTTGTATTTATATAGCACCTTTCACAACCACCAGACATCTCAAAGCGCTTTACAGCCAATTAAGTACTTTTGGAGTGTAGTCACTGTTGTAATGTAGGAAACGCGGCAGCCAACTTGCGCACAAGCAAGCTCCCACAAACAGCAATGTGATAATGACCAGATAATGTTTTTATTGTTATGTTGATAATTAAACTAAATAACTAAAAAAAATAACAGAATCATTTTAATTTTGCAAAAGTAATTCACTCACAAGCAGACCCTGTTTATTTCGCACTGAGAGTTGTGCCACCAAGCTGTGCAAAAGCTGCTTGCTATTGCAAGAGATGAAACCAGAGTTAGTCAGCTCCTGTGCTCAGGAACCCGCTTGTCATTAATAGAGATAATGGCCGTCAGTTGCCATTTTCCAGGAATTGGGAGACAACATGTTCCTGTTACTATCGATCCCTCTGTACCTCTGCAATAAACATGCCGTGCGACAGTTTTCAGGAAAACAATGCGTACCGTGACATTTTACCCGTGGTTTGTTTCACTGGTGGATTAGAGTTTAACCGCTGCCACTTTAATCCTGCCCTCGAGTCAGCCTCGACCACAGAGTTCTAACACCTCCGGATCTCCGGGAGCGGCGAAGCGACAGATGCACCCCAGCTCCAGAACACTGGGAGCGACGACACCACAGGGGATGCACACAAGGAACAACCAACACCAGGCAAGGGCAGCCCAGTTGACATGGAGGACCCCCCCCGTCCACACTGCTGGTGTCCCCTGGTCGAAGCATCCCCAAGGCAGAGGACAACCCAGATCTCAACCAAGGTGCAGTAGAAGAGTTTAAAGCTAACCTATGTATGCGGGAACAGGCCAGAGGGCCAAAGGACTGCGTGTTCGAAATGTAATGTTTGGATTATAATCACCAATTTAAAAATGGGTTTAAAGATTGCATCCATTAACGTGCATTAAGTCGACTACGCGATGTGTTTCCACTTGGGGTACCTCGGCAAGGTCAAGGCCTGCCGCACTTCAGCAGTTACCGGCAGTGGTCGCAATGGTGGTCCCACGGACCATCCGTCTGGTCAGGAGGCAACGATTGCCGTTCCTCCGGCCTGGGCATTCTGCTGCGGGGAGGCCACTTCAGCATCACTGAAGTTAAGGAGGTGGTGGGCGGCCGCCTCCTCGTAGCAGATGTATTGTATAAAAATGTTCCTCTAAGGCTAATTAACGTGTATGCCTCGCCTCTCAGAAGCGAGCGGCTGGCCCTCCTCCAGCAGCTCCCACTGCTGCTGGCGACATCCAGACCGGTCGTTCTGGGCGGTGATTTCAACTGCATCATCGATGCGGCTGGATGATCCAGCAGAGCTGACAGCAAACTGGACATCACATCCAAACTCCTGATGGACGTGGTAAAAGATGCCAAGCTGTGCAACGTCATCAGCAACCCTGCAGACGGAGCACCGCGTGGATACACCTGGTTGAGACCAGACGGGTCCGTCCGTTCCAGAATAGACTTCCTGTTTGTGTCTCACACGCTCAAGGTCAGATACACCGACGTCACGCCGGTGTTCTTCTCTGACCACTGCCTCCTACTGGCCGACTGCCTCCCACAGGAAGACCAGAAAGTTGGCAGGGGGATATGGAAGCTCAACGTGAAACTGTTGACTTCGGAAAACGTTGAGGAACTCAAGAGGGATTACAAAGGTTGGAGAACCGTAAAACCCCTCTGTGATTCCCCGATGCACTGGTGAGAAACAATCAAGACAAATATCAAGAGGTTCTTCATCCTCAAAGGTGTTCAGGAGGCGAGAGGGAGACAGAGGGAATTGTCCCAACTCCAGAAGAATATGCAAAACCTGCTCCTGCTGCAGTCGATGAGGGTCGATGTCGCGAAGGAACTCCAAGAGGTAAAGGGCCAGCAAGCCTCGCTTTTTGCCTCAGAGTCCTCCAAAATCATCTTCCGCTCCATAGTCCGCTCCGTCGAGCAGGATGAGACGTGTTGCCGTTTCTTCTTCCAAAAGGTACACAGTGGGAGCTCTGTGATCACCAGCCTAAAGGAAGAAGTTGGTTCTGTGACGTCTTCGCAGCCTGACATGTTGAGGATCAGCAAATCCTTCTATGCCGGGCTGTACGACGTCAAGCCCACAGACCGGGCGACCTCCTAGTCTTTCCTGCCGTCTATCTCAGAGATCTTAGATGACAGCGAGCGGGAGAGTCTGGATCACCCACTAACTCTGGACAAGCTGACAAAGGCCATCCGGTCCTTCAAGACGAATAAAACTCCCGGAAGCGACGGCTTACCGGTCGAGTTGTATTCGGCTCTGTGGGACTGGATAGGCCCAGACCTGCTGGAAGTGTACGGGGGTATGCTTCTGGCCGGCAGCATGTCAGAATCAATGAGGAAAGGCATCATCACCCTCATCTACAAGCAGAAGGGGGAGAGGCAGGAAATCAAAAACTGGCAGCCCATTTCACTGCTCAATGTGGACTACAAGATCGCCAACAGGGTCAAGTCTGCTCTTGAGCTGGTGATTCACCCGGACCAGACCTGCGCTGTCCCCGGCAGGAAGATCTCTGATAGCCTCGCACTACTCAGGGATACGATCGCCTACGTGCGGGACAGGAGGGTGGACACCTGCTTAATCAGCTTAGACCAGGAGAAGGTCTTTGACAGGATATCGCACACGTACCTGATGGACGTGCTCTCCAAAATGGGGTTTGGGGAGGGTATCCGCAATTGGATCCAACTGCTCTACACAGACATCAATAGCGCAGTTCTAATCAACGGATGGGAAACTAAAAGCTTTCCGATCAGATCTGGAGTCAGGCAAGGCTGTCCTCTCTCTTCTGTCTTGTTTGTGTGCTGTATCAAACCTTTGCCGAGTCCATCAGGAAGGATGCGAGCATTAGAGGGGTGACGATCTCAGGCAGCAGAGGCGCTCAGGTCAAGACCTCCCTGTACGTGGACGACATGGCCATCTTTTGCTCGGATCCGCAGTCGGTCCGCAGATTGCTCACAATCTGCGACCAGTTTGAACTGGCCTCGGGAGCGAAGGTCAATCGCAGCAAAAGCGAGGCCATGTTCTTTGGCAACTGGGCCGACCGATCCTTTATTCCCTTCACCGTTAAGCCAGATTACCTGAAGGTGTTGGGAATATGGTTCGGAGCGGACGGGGCGTGCACCAAAAACTGAGAAGAGCGTATCGCCAAAGTGAAACAAAAACTGGGATGGTGGAAGCAGCGCTCCCTCTCCATCGCAGGAAAGAACCTGGTCATCAGGAGTGAGGTGCTCTCGGTGTTGCTGTACGTGGCACAGGTCTGGCCCATCTCACGCTCTTGTGCTGCGGCAGTCACCTGGGCCGTCTTCCACTTTGTCTGGAGATCCAAAATGGACCATGTCCGCAGAGACACGGTGTACAAATCTCTGGACAGTGGAGGAAAGGACATTCTGAACGTGGCCCTCATCCTGATGGCCACCTTTGTGTGCGGCTGCATCAAGCTGTGCACAGACCCCCAGTACGCAAACACCAAGTGTCACTACGTGCTGAGGTTCTACCTGTCCCCGGTGTTGCGAAGAATGGGTCTGGCCACTCTGCCGCGAAACTCCCCCACCAGTTGGACCATGCCTGTCCACCTGTCCTTTGTTAAAGCTTTTCACAAAAAACCCCTTTGACCACAAGGCCATAAAGCAGTGGTCGGCACGTAAGGTCCTGGACGCCCTACGAAAGAAGGAGAGGGTGGACCCTGTCAGGTGGTTCCCTGAGCGGACTGTCGAACTCGTTTGGCAGAACATCTCATCGCCAGAGCTTTCACACAAGCACCAAGACGTAGCTTGGTTGGCGGTGAGGAGGGCCCTACCCGTCAGATCCTTCATACACAGCCGAAGTTTCAGAGACACGGCACTCTGCCCCCGAGTTGGCTGTGGGGCGGACGAGACAGTCATCCATCTCCTTCGGGATTGCCCCTTTGCAAGGCAGGTCTAGAAGGAGATGCAGTGGTTGCTGTCGAGGTTCATCCCAAGCAGCTCCGTAACACAGGACTCTGTGCTCTACGGGCTGTTCCCAGGGACACACCCCGAGACAGACATCACCTGCTACTGGAGGGCCATCAACTCGGTAAAAGACACACTTTGGTCTTGCCGAAACTTGCTGGTCTTCCAGAGCAAGGAGATGTCCACGTCTGCGTGTTGCAGACTGGCGCAGTCCAAGATCCAGGATTACGTGCTGAGGGATGCACTTAAAATTGGTGCAGCCGCCGCAAAGGCACGGTGGGGAAGGGCCACAGTTTAAAGCTCTTCCGCCACGATAAACCCAGGGGCAGGTATCAGTATAAAACTCCCCTCGGGCTGTACATGTAAACCTTTGTATATATAGAGCACCGTGATCTGAAAAAACCTATGCAGTGCCATGTATAATGCAAGTTCTGTTTAGTAATGTATGTTGCAAAGAAATGTAACTGTACCCTCACCCATTCTGTGTACCGTATCGTGCCACATGTAACGTAATTTGATGACTGTATTACAATGTATCCTGGATTGTACTGAATTGTACCTCGAAATGTAAAGCAAGCAAATGTATTGAACGGAACTGCAGTCAGGATCCAAATGTGTTGCATGGAATTGCTGACTGCATCCAAATGTACTGAACTGTCTTCCAATGTATTGTGCACATTTTTATATGAATAAAGTATATTTTGAAATTAAAAAAAACATCTGCTGTTTGTGAGGTAAATGTTGGAGGAAGGCCCATCAGGAACCAGCCTGTGTGCAGACTCGGTGTCGCTCTCATTGCATTACCCTCCGCCCTCTATTGACACACACCCCGCCCCATTACAGACAACCTGACCCCAGCAAGGCAGCTGGGAAAGAAAGAAGCAACAATTGAGTGCTTTACAGATAATGAGGGCAGCCTCGTTTTAGCATTTCATCTGAAAGACGGCACCTCAGACAGTGCAGCACTCCCTCAGCACTGCACTGGAGCATTAGCCTAGATTATATGCTCAAGTCTCATGGAAAAGTGCTTGAAGCTACAACCATCTGACCTAAGAGGCAAGAGTGCTACTCACTGAAGCCACGGAAGTAATTTTTGACGTGTAGCCACTGTTGTTGTGTAGGAGATGCGAAAGGCAATTTGTGCACAGAAAGCTCCCACAAACAGCAACGTGATAATAACCAGATCATCTGTTTTTGTGATGTTGATCAAGGGATAACTATTGTCCAGGACACCGGCGGAGAACTTCTCTGCTCTTCGAATAGTGCCGTGGGATTTATTACGTCCACCCGAGAGAGCAGACAGGGCCTCAGTTTAACGTCTCAACTAAAGGACGGTGTCTCCGACAGTGCAGCACTCCCTCAGTACTTCACTAGAGTCTTACAGCACAGAAACAGGCCATTTGGCCCAACTGATCCATGCCAGTGTTTTTGTTCCGTGAGCCTCCTCCGTCCTCAGAAGGTTGTGAGTTCAAGTCCCACTCCAGGGACTTGAGCACATAGGTTTAGGCTGAGACTCTAGTGCAGTGCTGAGGGAGTGCTGCACTGTTGGAGGTGCTGTCTTTCGGATGAGACGTTAACCCTAGGTCCTGTCTGCTCTCTCAGTTGGATGAGATCCCATGGCACTATTTCTAAGAAGCACAGGGGAGTTATCCCCGGTGTCCTGGCCAATATCTATCCCTTGATCAACATAATAAAAACAGATTATCTGGTCATTATCACATTGTTGTATGTGGGAGCTTGCTGTGCGCAAATTGGCTGCTGCGTTTCCCACAATACAACAGTCACTACACTACAAAAGTACGTCATTGGCTGTAAAGCACTTTGAGACATCCGGGGGCCATAAAAGGCGCTATATAAATGCAAGTCTTTCTTTCTTTCGTTCTTTCTTTCTTTCGTTCTTATCTTCTTTCTTTCTTTCTTTATCTAACCCTATCAACATAACATTCTATTCCTTGCTCGCTCATGTACTTATCTAGCTTCCTCTTAAATGAAAATGTTGTGCAAAATGGAGTGGGACTATGAACCCACAATCTACTGACTCAGAGGCAAGAGTGCTATCCACTGAGCCACCACTTACACTTTAGGGCATTCTAGTAATGACTAAAGTTTTATTTACTCTTCAAACAGGTCTGAACAATGCCAGAAAGATCCTGGATTTGATCCCAGGTGTGTGCTGATTTGTCGGATCTGAGCTGAGGGCAGGAGACAGGCAGCTACAATTAGCTTCAAAATGCCTGGGCTAGAGCGGGGAGGGGACTGGGGAATGGCGGGAGGCTGGAAGTCAGCCACAATTCCTACTCTCGATCACTAGCTAGCAGCCCTTCTTATGAAAGTGTGTGGAATTTGGATGAAGGATGGGGTCGGGCTTGGGCGGGATGCTTCCCACAGTCGAATAGCCAGCTAACGCTCTTGGGCTGGATTAGTGGCGGGTCAGGACTCCTGCTCGCTGTTGTGAACCCCGCTGTGGGTCAACGTAAGGTGCCCACTTGCTGGGGTCCCCATCGCCAATGCTGTAAATCCCGCCAGCGATGCAGCAACACTGCCGTCTCAACAAGCGACGAGACAGGTGGGAACTTTAATGAGGACGGAGGTTGGATGCAAGCAGAACAATTGCGGTAGCCATCGGGATAGCAGAGGTAAGCACCCAAAATCAATGCATGGAGAGAGGGGGCCTAGTAGTGAGTGGTCTCTTCTCCCTCCATAAATGACCCAATATATTTACCTTTTCAGGCCATGTTCTTGACCATGGGATTGAGAAGATTGAGAGGAGATTTGATCGAGGTGTTCAAAATCATGAGGGGTCTGGACAGAGTAGATGGAGCGAAACTGTTCCCATTGGCGGAAGGGTCGGGAACCAGAGGACACAGATTTAAGGTGATTGGCCAAAGAACCAAAGGCGAAACAAGACAAAATGTTCCTATGCAGCAAGTGGTTAAGATCTGGAATGCACTGCCTGAGAGGGTGCTGGAGGCAGACTCAATCTTTTCTATCAAAAGGGAAGTGGATAAGTATCTGATGAGAAACATTTGCAGAGCTACGGGGAAAGGGTGGGGGAGTGGGACTAGCTGAGAGACAGCACGGGCTCGACGGGCTGAATGCACTTCTTCCGTGCTGTAACCATTCTATGATTGTATGATTCTTCACTCAGAGAGTTGTTAACCTGTGGAATTCCCTGCCGCAGAGAGTTGTTGAGGCCAGTTCATTGGATACATTCAAGAGGGAGTTAGATATGGCCCTTACGGCTAAGGGGATCAAGGGGTATGGAGAGAAAGCAGGAAAGGGGTACTGAGGGAATGATCAGCCATAATCTTATTGAATGGTGGTGCAGGCTCGAAGGGTCGAATGGCCTACTCCTGCACCTATTTTCTATGTTTCTATGTTTCTATGACCAAGGTCTAAAAAAAAGAACCCTTGGTTCCCCCGCAGGGCTCTTCCAGTAGGTTGGGGAAGACAGTGGTCGTAATCCCAAAGCGCTTTACAGACATTACATTTGAAAATAGTCACTGCTGTAATGTAAGAAATGCCAATTTGTGCACAGCAAGCTCCCACAAACAGCAATCTGATAATTATCAGATAATCTGTTTTAGTGAATTTGGTTGGAGGATAAATATTCTGCCACGAAATAGTGCGATAGGATCTTTTACATCCACCTAAGAGAGCAGACAGGGCCTCGGTTTAACATCTCATCCAAAAGACGGCACCTCCGACAGTGCAGCCATAACTTTTGTGCCCTCAGTACTGCACTGGAGCTTCAGCCTGGATTTTGTGCTCAAGCCACTAGAGCAGGAACTTGAACCCACAACCTTCTAACTCAGGAGGCAAGACTGCTACCCACTGAACCAGGGCTAACACCAGGGAGAGAGGTGGCTTAATGGGGCCCCAACAGCTTTTACACGTGGTGAATGGGTGGCCAGAGGTGAAAATGATGACCTAGAAATTTGGGTGTGCGGGGTGGGGGATGAGAGCACAAGACATGTAAACATGTGCCTGAATGGCTCATAGCTGCCTCAGGACAATCTTGAAGTGGGAGACTCAAAATGCAGCGAGGTCGCTTATTTGCATATGCTAAGAGGCTAACCTGCTTGAAGCGTGGGTAAAGGACGCATTCTCTTTTCCTTTCCTAGTATGGCGGGCGGCGTACTTCTGGCTGGAAATACACAGACGATTCCTGCCCGTCATATTGGGGGTAGTAGGTCAGAAGAACGGGCGCTGTGCTGCCGCATTTATAGCCCATGCCACTCGGTTGAGGCACTGCCAGGCTAGTGGTGCCCATGAATTCATCCTTCGGTGGAACTCGGAGCCATCAGTGGAAGATGGGAGAATGGCCGAAGTCATTGGTGCAAGTCCCACTCCAGGGACTTGAGCGCATAAATCTAGGTTGACACTCCAGTGCAGTGACTAGTGGGGTACCTCACAGCGATCAGTGCATGGGCCCCAGCTATTCAAAATATATATAAATTATTTGGATGAGGGAACCAAATGTAATATTTCCAAGTTTGCTGACGACACAAAACTAGGCGGGATTGTGAGTTGTGAGGAGGTTGCAAAGACGCTGCAAGGCGATTTAGATATGATTGGGCAAACACATGGCAGATGCAGTATAACGTGAATGATTATGAAGTTATCCACTTTGGTAGGAAAAACATAAGGACAAAGTATTATTTAAATGGTGATAGCTTCGGAAATGCCGATGTACAAGGGGACCTGGGTGTCCTTGTAAACCAGTCATTGAAAGCAAACATGCAGGTGCAGTTAGGAAAGCAAATGGTATGTTGGCCTTCATTGCAAGAGGATTTGAGTACAGGAGCAAGGATGTCTTACTACAGTTATACAGGGCCTTGGTGAGAATGCACCTGGAATATTGTGTACAGTTTTGGTCTCCTTATCTAAAAAAGGATATACTTGCCATAGAGGGAGTGCAGCGAATGTTCTCCAGACTGATTCCTGGGATGGCAGGATTGTCTTATGAGGAGAGAATGTGTCGACTAGGCCTGTATTCACTAGAGTTTAGAAGAATGAGAGGGGGTCTCATTGAAATATATAACATTCTGACTGGGTTGGACATACTGGATGCGGGGAAGCTGTTTCCCCTGGCTGGGAAGTCACAGTCTCAGGATGCGGGGTAGGATATTTAGAACTCAGAGGGTGGTGAACCTGTGGAATTCTCCACCACAGAAGGCTGTGGAGGCCAAGTCACTGAATATATTGAAGAAGGATATAGATTTCATCGGTAGAAAAGACATCAAGGGGTATGGGGAGAAAGCGGGAATATGGTGCTGAGATAGAGGATCAGCTATGATCATATTGAATAGCGGTGCAAGCTCGGAGGGCCGACTGGCCTACTACTGCTCCTAGTTTCTGTGTTTCTATGCAGTGCTGAGGGAGTGCTGCACTGTCAGAGGTGCCGTCTTTTGGATGAGTCGTTAAACCAAGGCCCCGTCTGCTCTCTCAGGTGGACGTAAAAGATCCCAGGACACTATTTTGAAGAAGAGCAGGGGAGTTACAACAGTGTCCTGACCAATATTTATCCCTCAATTAACATCACTAAAAACCGATTATCTGGTCATTATCACATTGCTGTTTGTGGGAGCTTGCTGTGCGCAAATTGGCTGCCGCGTTTCCCTAAATTACAACAGCGACTACACTTCAAAAGCACTTCATTGGCTGTAAAGCACTTTGGGACGTCCGGTGGTCATGCAAGACGCGATATAAAGTCTTTCTTTTCTTCTTTTTAAGAAATCTGTCCAAAATTGGCATTCCAAATGTCTCTCTCCTTTTCTCGCTGGGGTGCAATCCAACAGTAATTGTCCACAAAGCGTCAGCCTAGATATTGAGAACCAACAAGCTATTTAACAGGGATGTGCATCAGAGCCTGTTTGATCCTGATATCACCCCATACTCCCCTACACGTGTACTTTGCAGCAGTTATGGAGATAACATGATGGCGTATTATAATAACAACAACAAAAAATTGTATTTATATAGCACCTTTAACGTAGTTAAATGTCCCAAGGCGCTTCACAGGAGTATTACGAGATGAAAAATTTGAGACCGTGCCACATAAGTAGAAATTAGCGCGGGTGACCAGATAGGTTTTAAGGAGCGCCTTGAAGGAGGAAAGAGAGGTAGAGAGGTGGAGAGGTTTCGGCAGGGAATTCCAGAGTTTGGGGCCCAGGCAACAGAAGACACAGCCACCAATGGTTGAGCGATTATAATCAGGGATGCTCAAGAGGGCAGAATTAGAGGAGTGTAGACATCGCGGAGGGTTGTGGGACTGGAGGAGATTACAGAGATAGGGAGGGGCGAGGCCATGGAGAGATTGCTTAACCAGGAGCCAAGTAGGTCAGCGAGCACAGGGGTGATGGGTGAACGTGATATGGTGCAAGTTAGGACACGGGCAGCCGAATTTTGGATCACCTCTGGTTTACATATTGTAGAATGTGTAAGGTCAGCCAGGAGTGCATTGGAATAGTCAAGTCTAGAAGTAACAAAGGCATGGATGAGGGCTTCGGCAGCAGATGAGCTGAGGCAGGGCGGAGTCGGGCGATGTTACGGAGGTGGAAATAGGCGGTCTTAGTTATGCTGCGGATAAGTGATTGACAGCTCATTTCAGAGTCAAATATGTCACCAAGGTTGCAAACAGTGTGGTTCAGCCTCAGACAGAAGTTGAGGGGAGGGATGGAGTCACTTGCTAAGGAACAGAGTTTATGGAGGGGACCGAAAACAATGACTTTGTTCTTCCCAATATTTAATTGGAGAAAATTTCTGCTCACCCAGAACTGGATGTCGGACAAGCAGTCTATGGGCTAGAATTTCCTATCGCTTTCTGGGCGGTATTGGCCATTGTGGGCGCTAATCAGGTAAGCGGAAAATTCACTGCCTGAGTTATACCGGCGGTTTCGAGGTAGTGCTGGGGAGCGGACCGGTCTTGTGCACCGTCCTGAGATCGCTCTGGCACGATATTTGGGTCAGCGGTGACCCGTAGGTGAGTATGAAAAATATCGCCCACGAGGATCAGCGGAGCTGGGCGGTAGGTGAGTAGCTCCCCAAGATAAAGGTTAGTGATTGTTTTTTTACTAATTATTTTAAAAATCTGTTGTGATTATTGAGTTTAAAAGGGCCTTGGGAATGTTTTTGTGATTTTTTTTTAAGGTGATGTTTTTTGAAAATTTATTTTTATGGTTTTTCTGCTGCTAGGCCCACCCGCAGCCTCGAGGTAAATTTTTATTGATTTTTAAAATTTATCGCTCATTTTGCTTAGCGACCGCCCAATGGACCCTAAATTGAAGTTTGTTGCCCAGAATGGGGATGCCAGGCCCATGTTTTTCACACGGCGGATTTTAAAGTTTTCGCCAATCTTAGCGGTTTTTTAGGCGGCAATCGGGCGCTGGCGGGCTGATAGGAAATTGTAGCCCTGACAACTTAGAGACTGTGGCGGGGTCGAGAGAAGTGGTAGTGAGGTAGAGCTGGGTGTCATCAGCGTACCCATGGAAACTGACGCTGTGTTTTCGGATGATGTCGCCAAGGGGCAACATGTCGATGAGAAATAGGAGGGGGCCAAGGACAGATCCTTGGGGGGCACCAGAGGTAACGATGCAGGGGCGGGAAGAGAAACCGTTGCAGGTGATTCTCCAGCTATGATTAGATAGATAGGAATGGAACCAGGCGCGTGCAGTCCCACCCAGTGGAGAGGCATTGGAGGAGGATGGAGTGGCCAACCGTGTCAAAGGCTGCAGACAGATCCAGAAGGACGAGGAGGGATAGTTTGCCTTTGTCACAGTCACAAAGGATGTTATTTGTGACTTTGATGAGAGGCGTTTCAGTACTGTGGCAGGCGCGGAAGCAGATTGGAGGGATTCAAATATGGAGTTGCGGGAAAGGTGGGCACGGGTTTGGGAGGCGTTCAAGGACTTTAGAGAGGAAAGGGACAACAATTATAGATATGGTGATTTGATGAACAGCCAGATGGTTTAAATGGAAAAATACTGACCTCATTATGAACCTCTGCGCTGCTGAAAGACTGCTGTAGTCACCCAGTGTTACTAATGAGATTGCATTGTTAAACAGGGCATTGGGATGACTTAGTGTGTGCCAGATGTTGACTCGGGCTTATTCTTTTAATAAGGAGTTACAGAAATACACACACACACACACACACACACAGCTGGCTCAGGTCGGATCTCTCACCCTGGGAAAATGAGGCGAGCTTGTGTGATAAATTCCAGTCTCGCGGACTCCTTCCTCTCCGCTGGCTCCATCCTTTCACAGATCAGACCAGTTGGAGCCACGAGCAACTTCCTTTGATTTTTCTCTCGCATCCTGCCACACCTCGCTGATTGGGTTTTAGAGCCTGCAGTTTCTGCCGACTTCCTGTAGGGCAGATGCCTCATAGAACTTCACTGAGAACATCTGGTACAGAAAGACAGTGTCTCTCTCTCTGTTGCGTCAACATTTTTTTTTTGTGACTGATTATGGCTCTTTTTTTTTTGTTTTGGTTTCAATGTCTTCCCTCTTCCCCCCACTTCTCTTCTGCGTCCTGCAAGGGTGTGAGGCCACAGACGTCAGCTGCCATCAGATGGCACCGTCAAAGTGGCTTTTAGTCGTTCAAGACAACAACGATAGCAACCACTCACATATATATAGCACCTTTAACGTCCCAATGAATGTTATCAAGCAAAATTTGACATCGAGCCACAAGATCAGCCATGATCTTATTGAATGGCGGAGCAGGCTCGAGGGGCCATATGGCCTGCTCCTGCTCCGAGTTCTTATCACATCCCTCCATGGCCTCGCCCCTCCCTATCTCTGTAATCTCCTCCAGCCCCACAACACCCCCCGAGATGTCTGCGCTCCTCTAATTCTGCCCTCGTGAGCACCCCTGATTGTAATCGCTCCACCATTGGTGGCCGTGCCTTCTGTCACCTAGGCCCCAAGCTCTGGGAGGGGGTGAGGGGCGGGAATGGATTGCACGTGACCCCGCTAGTAGGTGGCGCACCTGGAGAATGTGAGGTTGAGGAGGCCCAAGGGGTCCTGAGGGGCCTGGGGTAGGGGATGGGGGTGCAGTCCTGCCACTCCTGGCCCACCAGGAGTTGACAGTGAAGAGCATTTTGCAAATGTACCATGACCTCTTCTGGTGGGTCGCCATGTTTCTGCAGGCGGGCTTCAGATAGTACGGGCTCCCCCTGGCTTGACGTTAATACTACGCCGTGGTGCCGATGATGGCATGCTTTTAGAGGGTGCCTCGTCTTGGCCTGAATCGCCCCCTTTAATATTACGGCAGTCGGGAACACTACGAGTTGGAGGCGGGATTTCAATTCTCAAGATTTTAACCCCTTGCCCGACCCCTTCCTGCCTATCGAGAGTGGTGGGGGGGGGGACATTTACTATCGAGGCCTATCTTTCTCGTTGGGGGGGGGGGCGAGGGGGAATCACAGAATAGCTGATTCTCTCCACCTTCCCCAAAAATGTTGAATCATAGAATCATAAAAGTTTGTGGCAAAGAAGGAGGCCATTTGGCCCATTGTGTCCATGCTGGCCGAAAAAGAGTTACCAAGCCTGATCCCACTTTCCAGCTCTTGGTCCGCAGCCCTGTAGGTCACGGCATTTCAAGTGCATATCTAAGTACTTTTTAAATGTGATGAGGGTTTCTGCCTCTATCACCCTTTCAGGCAGTGAGTTCCAGACCCCCACCACCCTCTGGGTGGAAAAAGTTCTCCTCAACTCCCCTCTAATCCCCTTTAATTACTTTAAATCTATGCCTCCCCGGTTATTGACCCCTCTGCTAAGGGAAATAGGTCCTTCCTATCCACTCTATTTCGGCCCTCATAATTTTATACACCTCAAATAAATCTCCCCTCAGCCTCCTCTGCTCCAAAGAAAACAACCCCAGCCGATCCGAATGTTACTTTTTATGAAAACTGTTTAACAAAATCAAACTCTGGCACCAGCCGCGAGCAGTGACACCAGCATCTTATTGCAGCGACTAACTTGCAGTCGCGGTGAATTGTTTTGAAGATACATTATCCGGGCAACAATAGCTCAGGGACCAATTGTTGGGGAGTGGAAAGTTAATTCCGATGAGTTCAAGAACTCATCCTACTTGGCAAACCGAGGGTAACTTGAACCAGGTTCCAGGCCAGCTTCAGATACTGAATTACTGCAGACAGTTTTAGTCATCGGACATCTGCAATAAGGATCGTCGGAACCTTTCTTTATTGTTCATTTCTTTAAAAAAATCATTTCTTGCTTCTGCAACCCCTCTTTAACTCTACAGGTGCCACAGATCATTCTCCAATCTAAAGGTCCCTTGGTCACCAGGATTTTATGACTGGTGGGGGGGGGCGGGGCGGGGGGTGGGGGGGGAGTTCAAAACAAGGGGGCATAAAATTAGAGCCAGGCTGTTCGGGATGGTGTCAGAGAGCACTAATTCACACAAAGGGTTGTGGAAATCTGGAACATTCTCCCCAAAAACCTGTTGAATCCGGGGGTCAATTGAAAATTTCAAAATTGAAATGAATAGATTTTTGTTAGGCAAGGTTACTAAGGGTTGTGGAACCAAGGCAGGTAGATGGAGTTACAATACCGATCAGCCATGATCTCATTGAATGGCAGATCAGGCTGGGGGGGCTGAATAGACTACTCCTGTACCTAGTTTCCTATGTTAATCTCGAGAGGCATTTTTACGTTGTCATAAAGGATGGTGGGGGCAGTGAGGAGATTGAGGGACAGTGAGGAGATTGAGGGTCAGTGAGGATGGTGAGGCACAGTGAGGAGATTGAGGGACAGTGAGGATGGTGAGGGACAGTGAGGAGATTGAGGGACAGTGAGGATGATGAGGCACAGTGAGTAGATTGAGGGACAGTGAGGATGGTGAGGGACAGTGAGGAGATTGAGGGACAATGAGGATGGTGAGGACAGTGAGGAGATTGCGGGTCAGTGAGGAGGGTGAGGGACAGTGAGGAGATTGAGGGACAGTGAGGATGGTGAGGGACAGTGAGGATGGTGAGGACAGTGAGGAGATTGCGGGACAATGAGGATGGTGAGGACAGTGAGGAGATTGCGGGTCAGTGAGGAGGGTGAGGGACAGTGAGGAGATTGAGGGACAGTGAGGATGGGGAGGGACAATGAGGATTGTAAGGGCAGTGAGGAGATTGAGGGTCAGTGAGGATGGTGGGGACAGTGAGCAGATTGAGGGACAGTGAGGAGATTGAGAGACAGTGAAGATGGTGAGGGCAGTGAGGAGATTGAGGGGCAGTGAGGAGATTGAGGGTCAGTGAGGATGGTGAGGACAGTGAGGAGATTGAGGGGCAGTGAGGAGATTGAGGGTCAGTGAGGATGGTGAGGACAGTGAGCAGATTGAGGGACAGTGAGGAGACTGAGGGACAGTGAGGATGGTGAGGACAGTGAGGAGATTGAGGGTCAGTGAGGATGGTGAGGGTGATGGGGGCAGTAACAATGGTGGGGGCAGTGAGGAGATTAGGGCATTGAGGATGGTGGGGTAGCTGTGCTCGAACGGAGGCCATTGATTCCCGCCCAGGCTTTCTTATCTGCTGCTGCTCCATTCAAGACGCATTGGAGGCCAGAGACCCACAATCCCCACAGCCCACAGCGAGGGAATCAGCTCTGTGCATTTGGTTGGGTGGTGGTCTGACAGGAGCTCACATTTAGATTAGGGTCTGTGATGCCACCTGGTTTCCAGTGGTCTGGTCCTTTACATTAATGTTTCTTGTGAATGGACCACGTATCGGCCATCAAAGGCATGCTCTCATTGTAAAGGTAGCTGAATTTCCCAGAATTCAATGTGGACAGGCAGAACCATTGCTGACATCATTATCTCATTGCCGTTTGTGGGGGCTTGCTGTGTGCAAATTGGTTGCCACATCTCCTACAGTGTCACTGTGGCTCAGTGGGTAGCACACTCACCTCTGAGTCAGAAGGTTGTGGGCTCAAGAGCACATAAATCTAGGCTGATACTCCAGTGCAGTGCCGAGGGAGCGCTGTACTGTCGGAGGTACCGTTTTTTGGATGAGCTGTTAAACCGAGGCCCCGTCTGCTCTCTCAGGTGGACGCGAAAGATCCCATGGCGCTATGTCAAAGATGAGCAGGGAGATATCCCCGGTGTCCTGGCCAATATTTATCCTTGAATCAACATAACAAAAACAGATGCTCTGGTCATTATCACATTGCTGTTTGTGGGAGCTTACTGTACACAAATTGGCTGCCGCGTCTCCTACATTGCAACAGTGACTACACGCCAAAAGTACTTCATTGGCTGTAAAGTGCTTTGAGATGTCCGGTGGTCGTGAAAGACGCTATATAAATGTAAGTCTTTATTACAACAGCGACTACACCTCGTAAAGTACTTCATTGGTTGTGAGCCATTTTGGGACGTCACCTTATAAATGCAAGTTGTTTCTTTCCTTTTAAAAGAGCAGGCCAGACAGCAGGTTACTCATCCTGCCCCCTCATGTAGAAAATTACTGTGGTGCAAGAGGGTCTTAAAGAGAGGGTGAAAACACAACCTCGCAGTTGGGTGGGAGAACAAAAAACAGACAGGAGGCTCGTGATCCCAGGCCTCTTCTGGTGAGTTGCCATGTTCCTGCAGCCGGGCTTCAGGCAACACGGGACTCCCCCTGTTATTATGTGCTGTTTGACTGACAATCAGGAATCATCCAATCGGGTAACAAAGCAAGTGATTGGTGTAGGAAGGCACCACAAGGATAGACATGTTGGGCATCCAATGGCAGGAGCGTGGGGGCGGGATTTGAAGGCAGGGGGTCATGTGATGACACCTCCAGGAATCTGTCCAACCAGAGTTGGAGGCCCCTACCACAGGCATTTTTCCCAGTCGGGCACATGGTAATTACAAGAGATCGGAGGAACTCAGTCTGCCATGGTCTGGTAATGTGCTGTGAAGGCATATAGCCCGGCATAATTTGGCAAAGCACCCACATCCTTACCAAGCACAAGCCTGGCCACTTTCCCACACAGCCCAGTGCAGCGAAAACCCATTGAATGTTTTTCTTTCTTCTTTCTTATGGTAGTAGCCAAGCAATTCAAATGTCGCTATCTAAGTGGGGTATCCAGGCCAAAGCTTCCGGCGTGACAGCGTGGGGATATCTTGTAGGCTGCCTGCAAATTTTCTCTGAGGGCAGTGCTCAGCAATGTGCTCCAGGGTGTGATTAGGAGCTCCACAGTTGCATGATGGGGAAGCTTTAATCTTCTACCTCATCATCATAGGCAGTCCCTCGAAACGAGGATGACTGGCTTCCATGCCGAAAACGGATGAGTTCACAGGTGTTTCAATGATATTCCGGATCCCGAACCACATGTTGAAGAGTGGAAGATGCCTGTGCGTGGATTTTTTTTAATATGTGGTGGCTGTTGCACACCAACCACCACACGGGCTTGACCGAGCTGGGTCTTGGTCCAGTGGCAAGGATTAACCAAGACGACTGGAGACCAGCTCTGCTGCACGGACCTAGTGCGCACACATATCGCAGTGTGGGCTGGCCCGTGCTGCCCCTGGGCCCTCGCCTCGTCTGGGCCCCAAACTCACGCCTCTCCTGGGCCCTGATCACATCTCTTGCCGCTCCTTTGCCCGACCTAGCCGCTCCTGCTGTACCTGCCCGCGCTGCAGTCAGCCGTCGCCCTCCTGCAGCAGCACGCGCTGCTCCCTGCAGTGGCATCACCGCATGCTACTCCCTCTAATGGCCCCGGCCTGCTGATGGTCTTGGAGGCCGGGACCATGCCGATTTCCGGGCTGGGCTGCCGCACACTACTCCTTCTAATGGCCCCGGCCTGCTGGTGGTCTTGCAGGCTGGAACCGTGCCGATTTCTGGGCTGGGCCGCCACAGGCTGCTCCCTCTTCCACCTACGGACAAGGTGGCAGCATCTATCATGACCGATTCTGAGGCGGTTGATGGTTGCCCGCTGTTTGCGAGGCTTGATCCTTCAGGTTGTACTGTGGGGTCCTCTGTAAGGAAACTGCCCATTGAATGAAAGCTGCATAGTTATGCTGCGGTTTCTCAGCTTCCCAGAATTCAACGTCCCCCAGCACAACCCAGAGGCACGCTTGACGCCAAAGTAAACTCAAAGTCCCCCCCCAAACATCGCCATATAAGGAAGCGGCGTTGCCTGCTACTTTGAGATACCAATGACTGTAAACAAGCAGCAGACAACAAGGGAGTATCAAAGATGGAAGCAGTCATGCAAGTAAGACTCCAGTAATCTTTTTTGTACAGTAGTGGTGATCTTGGCTGTTGGCCTTGTTTCTTAAAATATACAGTGTGTTCACAGCAGCAGCATATCACTGCAAACACCAGAATTCCTCAAATGTCTCATTTTAAAGGGACATTCGCATCATGGATGACCAGATGGTCGGTCACCAGAGGACACAGATTTTTTTTTAATTGGCACGAGAGCCAAAGGCGAGATGAGGAGAATTTTTTTTGAACAAAATGTTATATTCTGGACTGTACTGCCTGAACAAGTGGTGGAAGCAGATTTAATAGTAACTTTCAAAAAGGAATTGGATTACATAGGGCACAAAAACAGGCCATTCGGCCCAACCAGTCCGTGCTGGTGTTTATGCTCCATTCGAGCTATTTTTTTATTATTCGTTCCGAGATGTGGGCGTCGCTGGCAAGGCCAGCATTTATTGCCCATCCCTAATTGCCCTCGAGAAGGTGGTGGGAAGCCGCCTTCTTGAACCGTTGCAGTCCGTGTGGTGAAGGTGCTCTCACAGTGCTGTTAGGGAGGGAGTTCCAGGACTTTGACCCAGCGACGATGAAGGAACGCCGATATATTTCCAAGTCAGGATGGTGTGTGACTTGGAGGGAAACTTGCAGGTGATGGTGTTCCCATTCGCCTGCTGCCTTTGTCCTTCTAGGTGGTGGGGATCATGGGTTTGGGAGGTGCTGTCGAAGAAGCCTTGGCGAGTTGCTGCAGTGCATCTTGTAGATGGTGCACACTGCAGCCACGGTGCGCCGGTGGTGGAGGGAGTGAATGTTGAAGGTGGTGGATGGGGTGCTAATCAAGCGGGTTGCTTTGTCCTGGATGGTGTCGAGCTTCTTCAGTGTTGTTGGTGCTGCACTCATCCAGGCAAGTGAAGAATATTCCATCACACTCCTGACTTATGCCTTGTAGATGGTGGAAAGGCTTTGGGGAGTCAGGAGGTGAGACACTCACTGCAGAATTTTTTTTTAAATTCTAGGCCCCCCTAGAATTCCCAGCCTCTAACCCGCTCTTGTAGCCACAGTATTTATGTGGCTAGTCCAGTTAAGTTTATGGTCAATGGTGACCCCCAGGATGTTGATGGTGGTAGATTTGGCAATGGTAATGCCGTTGAATATCAATGGGAGGTGGCTAGACTCTTGCTTGTTGGAGCTGGTCACTGCCTGGCACTTGTGAGACGTGAATGTTACCTTCTCCTCCCATCTTTCCTCATATAAATCTATCAGCATAGCCCTCTATTCTTTTCTCTTTCATATGCTTTTTTTTTAAATTCGTAGCCAATCTTTCCAATTCTTTGTCAAATCACAAACGCCAGAGGTCACCTTGCACACATCAAGGATCACTCTGCGCCAATGCTCTTAGCCAAAAGGCCTAGAGCCACTGCACCGTTCCTGGAAGTACTGCAATACCAGGTTCGTGCCATGGAGGTGGATGGGTCAGGCCCCCCACACACCTCCGTGGAGGTGGATGGGTCAAGCCACCCCACCCACTCTTTCATATGCTTGTCTAGCCTCCCATTAAATGCATCTATACTATTCACTGCAATCATTCCCTGTGGTAGCGAGTTCCACATTCTCACCACTCTCTGAATAAAGAGGTTTCTTCTGAATTCCCTATTGGATTTCTTGGTGACTATCTTATATTGATGGCCAAGTGGAAACACTCTCTCTGTATCTACTCGTATATCCAATGTCTTGGCCAATATTTATCCCTCAATCAACATAACAAAAACAGTTTATCTGGTCACTGTCACATTGCTGTTTGTGGGAGCTTGCTGTGTGCGAATTGGCTGCCGCGTTTCCCACATTACAACAGTGACCACACCTCAAAAAGTACTTCATTGGCTGTAAAGCGTTTGAGACATCTAGTGGTTGTGAAGGCTCTATATAAATACAAGCCTTTATTTCATCCTTCTTTATATATACTTGAAAGGGAAAGATTTGCGGGGCTATGGGGAAAGAGCAGGGGGTGTGGAACTTATTAGAACCGGTACAGGCACGATGGGCTGAATGGTCTCCTTCCGCGCTCTATCATTCCATGATTCTATGAACGAGGATCAGCAATTTTTTCCTCCTCAATTTCTTCCACTCCTCTCCTGAAGGTACGGACACACTCTGAGGTATGGGCCTAAGGGCATCAGAGGCCATCCAGCATCTGCATGCGAGGTGTCAGGCCAGGGCACAATTAGGCTTAGATGTGCTGCCGTACACAGTCAAATAGCCTGCCAACTGACTGGTCTCACGCGTGAACGTTTGAGCAGGGGCCGCCACGCAGGCAGTCGGGGGTGGGGGGGCGGGGTGGGGGGCCTAGAATTAAAAAAAACAATTCATAGGATGTGGGCATCGCCAGCAAGGGCAGCATTTATTGCCCATCCCTAATTGCCTTGAGAAGGTGGTTAAGAGTCAACCATGTTGCTGTGGGTCTGGAGTCACATATAGGCCAGACCAGGAAAGGACGACATATTTCCTTCCCTAAAGTGACAATCCGGGTCGTTCCATTACTGATACTAGCTTTTTTTTTTAAATTTCAGGTTTACTGAATTTAAATTCCCCAGCTGCCGTGGTGTCTCTGGATTATTAGTCCAGGCCTGCTGGAGTACTATTTCGGTAATATTACCACTATGCTGCCGTTCCCTTACAGGAGAAAATTGCGGGCAAATATATATATTGTGGCAGTGCGTGGCAGGACAGGGCTCAGCCAGAGTACATGCAAAATAGGCTGTTCTTATGCGCGTGATGTCACCTGAACCCCGAGATTAGGTTACCACCTGGCACTTCCTGCCCACCTTTCATTATGCTGCATGAAGCTACACAGTATCGTTGCTCCATTAACACCTTATTCCCTCTGCGTAATGAATGAAATTCCATATCTGTGGGACAGAGCTGTTTGTTATCAGAATGGGAATGATTTCAGTGGGCTGGCTGTTGTTCAGAACGACCAAGGCACCTGTTCCATTTATAAGATACTCCCTCACACTTAAAATACTACGCAAACAGGCTGCAGGAGAAATTTAGAATTTTGCATTGCTGATGAGCAACTGCCCTTTCATCAGTTCTCCGAAAACAGCAACAACGTGCACTTATATAGCATCTTTATCGCAGTAAAACATCCCAAGGCGCTTCACAGGAGTGTTATCAGACTTGACACTGAACCACGTAAGTAGATATTAGGGCAGGTGACCAAAAGCTTAGTCAAAGAGGGAGGTTTTAAGAGCGCTTTAACAGAGGAGAGCGAGGTAGAGAGGCGGAGAGGTTTAGAGGGAGAGCTTGGGGCCGAGGCAACAGAAGGCACGGCCGCCAAAGGTGGAGCGATAAAAATCGAGGATGTGCACAGGCCAGAATTAGAGGAGCGCAGAGATCTCGGAGGGATCTTCAAGGTTAGATCCTGAATCTGCCTTCGTTCCACTTTAGGTTAAATATGTTGCTGCTTGGCTGCATATAAATACTGCATCGGAAAGTTACTACTGTTACCTCCGCCGTGGCTCAGCTACTTGGTCTATTGAATAGCAGAGCGTTACAGATCAATGGGTTCCCAGATTGAATCGTCATTTTGTTCTGAGTTAAAAAACAGAAAGAAAGAATTTAAGAATTTTGCATTTATAGAGCAGGGGAGTTATCCCCGGTGTCCTGGGGCCAATATCCCTCAATCAACATAACAAAACAGATTATCTGGTTGTTATCACATTGCTGTTTGTGGGAGCTTGCTGTGCGCAAATTGCTACATTACAACAGTGACTACACTTCAAAAGTACTTCATTGGCTGTAAAGCGCTTTAAGGCATCCAGTGGTCATGAATAGCGCTATCTAAATATAAGTCTTTCTTTCTTCTTTCTTTCCATTGCGCCTTTTCAAGACCTCAGGATCTCCCAAACCACTTTACAGCCCAATGAAGTACTTTATGAAGTGTAGTCACTGTAGGGAGACACACAGCCAATTTCAGTACACCAGGTAAGGTGAGGTTCTGCCACCATTCCAATGCTACCCACAGTTGGATAGCCTGCCAACAATCGCTGCCAATGCTCATAGATGAGGTACCCGAGGAGGCCACACATTGGGTATCAAGGCCTCACTGTCTCGGGGCGGGGAACAGTTGGCAAGTAAAGAAACAGGCAGAAAATCTCAAATTAATCAGCTGAAAAAATTGTTGCAGTATCAGAGCTGGTACCGCAACACACATCCTGTTAAAGGAGCAGCCCTCCTTCCTGGCTCTGCCTAAAAATACACAACTTTTAAACAAATCAGCCCCAATAGTCTTTAACCTGCCAGACCCCATTACAGACCCACAATGCAGATCAGCATGTCACTCTTTTTAAAATTGTGATTCGATAAATTCAGCATATTGTATCTGGGAATCATGAATAATTATCAAGTTTTCGTTTTAAGAAAACTCATTGTGTGTGGTGCTCATGGTTACAGCTGTCTTTTTTCAATTGCGTCTCTATGACTCTGTAAATAGTACAGATAGTGTGTTTTTATCAAGCCGAAATTGAACAGATTTTTCTGACTTTGAAATCTCAAGTCAATGCTCTCTCTCCTTAAACCTCTTCGCCTCTCTCTCTCCTCTTTTAAGGTGCTCCTTAAAACCTACCTTTTTGACTAAGCTTTTGGTCACCTGTCCTAATACTTGCTTATGTGGTTCAGTGTCAATGGGCACCTGCCTAGGTGTTCGTTGCTGTGGCTGTCTGTTGACTGACTAGGATCATAGAATCAGCACAGAAGGAGGCCATTCGGCCCATTGAGTCTGCGCTGGCTCTTTCAAAGAGCGATCCAGTCAGTCCCACTTCCCCGCTCTTTCCCCCATATCCCTGCAAATTTTTCTCCTTCAATTATTTATCCAATTCCCTTTTGAAGGCTACTATTGAATCTGCCTCCCACAGCCTATCAGGACGAGCCTTCCAAATCCTAAACATCGTTGCATAAACGTTTTTTCTCATGTCGCCTCTGGTTCTATTGCTAATCACCTTCAGCCATTGGAAACAATTTCTCTTTATATACTCTATCTAAACCTGTCATGATTTTAAACACCTCCATTAAATCTAGTTGTAACAAGAGCGTTGGTAAAAGGTATATATTAGAGGGATATCTGTCATACACAGAGTTGGGAATTCGGTGAGGGGGGGAATTCAGTGAGGGGGGGAATTCAGTGAGGGGGGGAATTCAGTGAGGGGGGAATTCAGTGAGGGGGGGAATTCGGTGAGGGGGGGAATTCGGTGAGGGGGGGAATTCGGTGAGAGGGAATTCAGTGAGGGGGGGAATTCGGTGAGAGGGAATTCGGTGAGGGGGAATTCAGTGAGGGGGGAATTCGGTGATAGGGAATTTGATGAGGGGGGGAATTCGGTGAGAGGGAATTCGGTGAGGGGGAATTCAGTGAGGGGGGAATTCGGTGATAGGGAATTTGATGAGGGGGAATTCGGTGGGGGGGTTACTCGGTGAGAGAGGGTAATTCGGTGAGGAGGGAATTCGGTGTGGGGGAATTTGGTAAGGGAGAATTCAATGAGGGGGGAATTCAGTGAGGGGGGAATTCGGTGAGGGGGGAATTCAGTGAGGGGGAACTCGGTGACGGGGGAATTCAGTGAGGGGGGAATTCGGTGAGGGGGGAACTCGGTGACGGGGGAATTCAGTGAGGGGGGAATTCAGTGAGGGGGGAATTCGGTGAGGGGGAATTCGGTGAGGGGGGAATTCGGTGAGGGGGGAATTCGATGAGGGGGAATTCGGTAGGGGGGAATTCGGTGAGGGGGGAATTCGGTGAGGGGGAATTCGGTGAGGGGGGAATTCGGTGAGGGGGAATTCGGTGAGGAGGGAATTCGGTGAGGGGGAATTCGGTGAGGGGGGAATTCGGTGAGGGGGGAATTCGGTGAGGGGGAATTCGGTGAGGAGGGAATTCGGTGAGGGGGAATTCGGTGAGGGGGGAATTCAGTGAGGGGGGAATTCAGTGAGGGGGAATTCGGTGAGAGGGGAATTCGGTGAGAGGGGAATTCGGTAAGGGGGGGAATTCGGTGAGGGGGGAATTCGGTGAGAGGGGAATTTGGTAAGGGGGGGAATTCGGTGAGAGGGAAATTCGGTGAGAGGGGAATTTGGTAAGGGGGGGAATTCGGTGAGAGGGAAATTCGGTGAGAGGGGAATTTGGTAAGGGGGGGAATTCGGTGAGGGGGGAATTTGGTAAGGGGGGGAATTCGGTGAGAGGGAAATTCGGTGAGGGGGGAATTCGGTGAGAGGGAAATTCGGTGAGGGGGGAATTCGGTGAGGGGGGATTCAGTGAGGGGGGAATTCAGTGAGGGGGGAATTCAGTGAGGGGGGAATTCGGTGAGGGGGGAATTCGGTGAGGGGGGAATTCAGTGAGGGGGGAATTCGGTGAGGGGGGAATTCAGTGAGGGGGGAATTCAGTGGGGGGGAATTCAGTGAGGGGGGAATTCAGTGAGGGGGGAATTCGGTGAGGGGGGAATTCGGTGAGAGGGGAATTCAGTGAGGGGGAATTCAGTGAGGGAGAATTCAGTGAAGGGGGAATTCAGTGAGGGGGGAATTCAGTGAGGGGGGAATTCGGTGAGAGGGGAATTCAGTGAGGGGGAATTCAGTGAGGGGGGAATTCAGTGAGGGGGGAATTCGGTGAGGGGGGAATTCGGTGAGGGGGGAATTCAGTGAGGGGGAATTCAGTGAGGGAGAATTCAGTGAGGGGGGAATTCGGTGAGGGGGGAATTTAGTGAGAGGGGAATTCAGTGAGGGGGAATTCAGTGAGGGAGAATTCAGTGAGGGGGGAATTCAGTGAGGGGGGAATTCGGTGAGGGGGGAATTCGGTGAGGGGGGAATTCGGTGATAGGGAATTTGATGAGGGGGAATTCGGTGAGGGGGTTACTCGGTGATAGGGAATTTGATGAGGGGGAATTCGGTGAGGGGGGAATTCGGTGATAGGGAATTTGATGAGGGGGAATTCGGTGAGGGGGTTACTCGGTGAGAGAGGGTAATTCGGTGAGGAGGGAATTCGGTGTGGGGGAATTTGGTAAGGGAGAATTCAATGAGGGGGGAATTCAGTGAGGGGGGGAATTCGGTGAGGGGAGAATTCAGTGAGGGGGAACTCGGTGATGGGGGAATTCAGTGAGGGGGAATTCGGTGAGGGGGGAATTCGGTAAGGGGGAATTCAGTGAGGGGGGAATTCGGTGAGGGGGGAACTCGGTGACGGGGGAATTCAGTGAGGGGGAATTCGGTGAGGGGGGAATTCGGTGAGGGGGAATTCAGTGAGGGGGGAATTCGGTGAGGGGGAATTCAGTGAGGGGGGAATTCGGTGAGGGGGAATTCAGTGAGGGGGAATTCGGTAAGGGGGGAATTCAGTGAGGGGGGAATTCGGTGAGGGGGGAATTCAGTGAGGGGGGAATTCGGTGAGGGGGAATTCAGTGAGGGGGGAATTCAGTGAGGGGGAATTCAGTGAGGGGGGAATTCGGTGAGGGGGGAATTCGGTGAGGGGGAATTCGGTGAGGGGGGAATTCGGTGAGGGGGGAATTTGGTGAGGGGGGAATTCGGCGAGGGGGAATTCGGTGAGGGGGAAATTCGGTAAGGGGGAATTCGGTAAGGGGGAATTCGGTGAGGGGGGAAATTGGCTAGAGGGGAATTCGGTGAGGGGGGAATTCGGTGAGGGGGGAATTCGGTGAGGGGGGAATTCGGTGAGAGAGGAATTCGGTGAGGGGGGAATTCAGTGAGGGGGAATTCGGTGAGGGGGGAATTCGGTGAGGGGGAATTCGGTGAGGAGGGAATTCGGTGAGGGGGGAATTCGGTGAGGGAGGAATTCGGTGAGGGGGGAATTCGGTGAGGGGGAATTCGGTGAGGGGGGAATTCGGTGAGGGGGGAATTCGGTGAGGGGGGAATTCGGTGAGGGGGAATTCTGTGAGGGGGGAATTTGGTGAGAGGGGAATTCGGTGAGAGGGGAATTCGGTGAGGGGGGGAATTCGGTGAGAGGGAAATTCGGTGAGGGGGGAATTCGGTGAGGGGGGAATTCGGTGAGAGGGGAATTCGGTGAGGGGGGAATTCGGCGAGGGGGAATTCGGTGAGGGGGAAATTCGGTAAGGGGGGAATTCGGTAAGGGGGAATTCGGTGAGGGGGGAAATCGGTTAGAGGGGAATTCGGTGAGGGGGGAATTCGGTGAGGGGGGAATTCGGTGAGAGGGGAATTCGGTGAGGGGGGAATTCGGCGAGGGGGAATTCGGTGAGGGGGAAATTCGGTAAGGGGGGAATTCGGTAAGGGGGAATTCGGTGAGGGGGGAAATTGGTTAGAGGGGAATTCGGTGAGGGGGGAATTCGGTGAGGGGGGAATTCGGTGAGAGGGGAATTCGGTGAGGGGGGAATTCGGTGAGGGGGGAATTCGGTGAGGGGGGAATTCGGTGAGAGAGGAATTCGGTGAGGGGGGAATTCAGTGAGGGGGAATTCGGTGAGGGGGGAATTCGGTGAGGGGGAATTCGGTGAGGAGGGAATTCGGTGAGGGGGGAATTCGGTGAGGGAGGAATTCGGTGAGGGGGGAATTCGGTGAGGGGGGAATTCGGTGAGGGGGGAATTCGGTGAGTGAGGAATTCGGTGAGGGGGGAATTCAGTGAGGGGGAATTCGGTGAGGGGGGAATTCGGTGAGGGGGAATTCGGTGAGTGGGGAATTCGGTGAGGGGGGAATTCGGTGAGGGAGGAATTCGGTGAGGGGGGAATTCGGTGATGGGGAATTCGGTGAGGGGGGAATTCGGTGAGGGGGGAATTCGGTGAGGGGGGAATTCGGTGAGGGGGGAATTCGGTGAGGGGGAATTCTGTGAGGGGGGAATTTGGTGAGAGGGGAATTCGGTGAGAGGGGAATTCGGTGAGGGGGGGAATTCGGTGAGAGGGAAATTCGGTGAGGGGGGAATTCGGTGAGGGGGGAATTCGGTGAGAGGGGAATTCGGTGAGGGGGGAATTCGGCGAGGGGGAATTCGGTGAGGGGGAAATTCGGTAAGGGGGGAATTCGGTAAGGGGGAATTCGGTGAGGGGGAAAATTGGTTAGAGGGGAATTCGGTGAGGGGGGAATTCGGTGAGGGGGGAATTCGGTGAGGGGGGAATTCGGTGAGGGGGGAATTCGGTGAGGGGGGAATTCGGTGAGAGAGGAATTCGGTGAGGGGGGAATTCAGTGAGGGGGAATTCGGTGAGGGGGGAATTCGGTGAGGGGGAATTCGGTGAGGAGGGAATTCGGTGAGGGGGGAATTCGGTGAGTGGGGAATTCGGTGAGGGAGGAATTCGGTGAGGGGGGAATTCGGTGAGGGGGGAATTCGGTGAGGGGGGAATTCGGTGAGGGGGGAATTCGGTGAGGGGGAATTCTGTGAGGGGGGAATTTGGTGAGAAGGGAATTTGGTGAGAGGGGAATTCGGTGAGGGGGGAATTCGGGGAGGGGGAATTCGGTGAGGGGGAAATTCGGTAAGGGGGGAATTCGGTAAGGGGGAATTCGGTGAGGGGGGAAATTGGTGAGAGGGGAATTCGGTGAGGGGGGAATTCGGCGAGGGGGAATTCGGTGAGGGGGAAATTCGGTAAGGGGGGAATTCGGTAAGGGGGAATTCGGTGAGGGGGGAAATTGGTTAGAGGGGAATTCGGTGAGGGGGGAATTCGGTGAGGGGGGAATTCGGTGAGGGGGGAATTCGGTGAGAGGGGAATTCGGTGAGGGGGGAATTCAGTGAGGGGGGAATTCGGTGAGGGGGGAATTCGGTGAGAGAGGAATTCGGTGAGGGGGGAATTCAGTGAGGGGGAATTCGGTGAGGGGGGAATTCGGTGAGGGGGAATTCGGTGAGGAGGGAATTCGGTGAGGGGGGAATTCGGTGAGTGGGGAATTCGGTGAGGGGGGAATTCGGTGAGGGAGGAATTCGGTGAGGGGGGAATTCGGTGATGGGGAATTCGGTGAGGGGGGAATTCGGTGAGGGGGGAATTCGGTGAGGGGGGAATTCGGTGAGGGGGAATTCTGTGAGGGGGGAATTTGGTGAGAGGGGAATTCGGTGAGAGGGGAATTCGGTGAGGGGGGGAATTCGGTGAGAGGGAAATTCGGTGAGGGGGGAATTTGGTGAGGGGGGAATTCGGTGAGAGGGGAATTCGGTGAGGGGGGAATTCGGCGAGGGGGAATTCGGTGAGGGGGAAATTCGGTAAGGGGGGAATTCGGTAAGGGGGAATTCGGTGAGGGGGGAAATTGGTTAGAGGGGAATTCGGTGAGGGGGAATTCGGTGAGGGGGGAATTCGGTGAGGGGGGAATTCGGTGAGGGGGGAATTCGGTGAGGGGGGAATTCGGTGAGGGGGGAATTCGGTGAGAGAGGAATTCGGTGAGGGGGGAATTCAGTGAGGGGGAATTCGGTGAGGGGGGAATTCGGTGAGGGGGAATTCGGTGAGGAGGGAACTCGGTGATGGGGGAATTCAGTGAGGGGGAATTCGGTGAGGGGGGAATTCGGTGAGGGGGAATTCAGTGAGGGGGGAATTCGGTGAGGGGGGAACTCGGTGACGGGGGAATTCAGTGAGGGGGAATTCGGTGAGGGGGGAATTCGGTGAGGGGGAATTCAGTGAGGGGGGAATTCGGTGAGGGGGAATTCAGTGAGGGGGGAATTCGGTGAGGGGGAATTCAGTGAGGGGGAATTCGGTAAGGGTGGAATTCAGTGTGGGGGGAATTCGGTGAGGGGGGAATTCAGTGAGGGGGGAATTCGGTGAGGGGGAATTCAGTGAGGGGGGAATTCGGTGAGGGGGAATTCAGTGAGGGGGGAATTCGGTGAGGGGGGAATTCGGTGAGGGGGAATTCGGTGAGGGGGGAATTCGGTGAGGGGGGAATTCGGTGAGGGGGGAATTCGGCGAGGGGGAATTCGGTGAGGGGGAAATTCGGTAAGGGGGAATTCGGTAAGGGGGAATTCGGTGAGGGGGGAAATTGGTTAGAGGGGAATTCGGTGAGGGGGGAATTCGGTGAGGGGGGAATTCGGTGAGGGGGGAATTCGGTGAGGGGGGAATTCGGTGAGAGAGGAATTCGGTGAGGGGGGAATTCAGTGAGGGGGAATTCGGTGAGGGGGGAATTCGGTGAGGGGGAATTCGGTGAGGAGGGAATTCGGTGAGGGGGGAATTCGGTGAGTGGGGAATTCGGTGAGGGGGGAATTCGGTGAGGGAGGAATTCGGTGAGGGGGGAATTCGGTGATGGGGAATTCGGTGAGGGGGGAATTCGGTGAGGGGGGAATTCGGTGAGGGGGGAATTCGGTGAGGGGGGAATTCGGTGAGGGGGAATTCTGTGAGGGGGGAATTTGGTGAGAGGGGAATTCGGTGAGAGGGGAATTCGGTGAGGGGGGGAATTCGGTGAGAGGGAAATTCGGTGAGGGGGGAATTCGGTGAGGGGGGAATTCGGTGAGAGGGGAATTCGGTGAGGGGGGAATTCGGCGAGGGGGAATTCGGTGAGGGGGAAATTCGGTAAGGGGGGAATTCGGTAAGGGGGAATTCGGTGAGGGGGGAAATCGGTTAGAGGGGAATTCGGTGAGGGGGGAATTCGGTGAGGGGGGAATTCGGTGAGAGGGGAATTCGGTGAGGGGGGAATTCGGCGAGGGGGAATTCGGTGAGGGGGAAATTCGGTAAGGGGGGAATTCGGTAAGGGGGAATTCGGTGAGGGGGGAAATTGGTTAGAGGGGAATTCGGTGAGGGGGGAATTCGGTGAGGGGGGAATTCGGTGAGAGGGGAATTCGGTGAGGGGGGAATTCGGTGAGGGGGGAATTCGGTGAGGGGGGAATTCGGTGAGAGAGGAATTCGGTGAGGGGGGAATTCAGTGAGGGGGAATTCGGTGAGGGGGGAATTCGGTGAGGGGGAATTCGGTGAGGAGGGAATTCGGTGAGGGGGGAATTCGGTGAGGGAGGAATTCGGTGAGGGGGGAATTCGGTGAGGGGGGAATTCGGTGAGGGGGGAATTCGGTGAGTGAGGAATTCGGTGAGGGGGGAATTCAGTGATGGGGAATTCGGTGAGGGGGGAATTCGGTGAGGGGGAATTCGGTGAGTGGGGAATTCGGTGAGGGGGGAATTCGGTGAGGGAGGAATTCGGTGAGGGGGGAATTCGGTGATGGGGAATTCGGTGAGGGGGGAATTCGGTGAGGGGGGAATTCGGTGAGGGGGGAATTCGGTGAGGGGGGAATTCGGTGAGGGGGAATTCTGTGAGGGGGGAATTTGGTGAGAGGGGAATTCGGTGAGAGGGGAATTCGGTGAGGGGGGGAATTCGGTGAGAGGGAAATTCGGTGAGGGGGGAATTCGGTGAGGGGGGAATTCGGTGAGAGGGGAATTCGGTGAGGGGGGAATTCGGCGAGGGGGAATTCGGTGAGGGGGAAATTCGGTAAGGGGGGAATTCGGTAAGGGGGAATTCGGTGAGGGGGGAAATTGGTTAGAGGGGAATTCGGTGAGGGGGGAATTCGGTGAGGGGGGAATTCGGTGAGAGGGGAATTCGGTGAGGGGGGAATTCGGTGAGGGGGGAATTCGGTGAGGGGGGAATTCGGTGAGAGAGGAATTCGGTGAGGGGGGAATTCAGTGAGGGGGAATTCGGTGAGGGGGGAATTCGGTGAGGGGGAATTCGGTGAGGAGGGAATTCGGTGAGGAGGGAATTCGGTGAGTGGGGAATTCGGTGAGGGAGGAATTCGGTGAGGGGGGAATTCGGTGAGGGGGGAATTCGGTGAGGGGGGAATTCGGTGAGGGGGGAATTCGGTGAGGAGGGAATTCGGTGAGGGGGGAATTCGGTGAGGGAGGAATTCGGTGAGGGGGAATTCGGTGAGTGGGGAATTCGGTGAGGGGGGAATTCGGTGAGGGAGGAATTCGGTGAGGGGGGAATTCGGTGATGGGGAATTCGGTGAGGGGGGAATTCGGTGAGGGGGGAATTCGGTGAGGGGGGAATTCGGTGAGGGGGGAATTCGGTGAGGGGGAATTCTGTGAGGGGGGAATTTGGTGAGAGGGGAATTCGGTGAGAGGGGAATTCGGTGAGGGGGGGAATTCGGTGAGAGGGAAATTCGGTGAGGGGGGAATTCGGTGAGGGGGTAATTCGGTGAGAGGGGAATTCGGTGAGGGGGGAATTCGGCGAGGGGGAATTCGGTGCGGGGGAAATTCGGTAAGGGGGGAATTCGGTAAGGGGGAATTCGGTGAGGGGGGAAATTGGTTAGAGGGGAATTCGGTGAGGGGGGAATTCGGTGAGGGGGGAATTCGGTGAGGGGGGAATTCGGTGAGGGGGGAATTCGGTGAGGGGGGAATTCGGTGAGAGAGGAATTCGGTGAGGGGGGAATTCAGTGAGGGGGAATTCGGTGAGGGGGGAATTCGGTGAGGGGGAATTCGGTGAGGAGGGAATTCGGTGAGGGGGGAATTCGGTGAGTGGGGAATTCGGTGAGGGAGGAATTCGGTGAGGGGGGAATTCGGTGAGGGGGGAATTCGGTGAGGGGGGAATTCGGTGAAGGGGGAATTCGGTGAGGGGGAATTCTGTGAGGGGGGAATTTGGTGAGAAGGGAATTCGGTGAGAGGGGAATTCGGTGAGGGGGGAATTCGGGGAGGGGGAATTCGGTGAGGGGGAAATTCGGTAAGGGGGGAATTCGGTAAGGGGGAATTCGGTGAGGGGGGAAATTGGTGAGAGGGGAATTCGGTGAGGGGGGAATTCGGCGAGGGGGAATTCGGTGAGGGGGAAATTCGGTAAGGGGGGAATTCGGTAAGGGGGAATTCGGTGAGGGGGGAAATTGGTTAGAGGGGAATTCGGTGAGGGGGGAATTCGGTGAGGGGGGAATTCGGTGAGGGGGGAATTCGGTGAGAGGGGAATTCGGTGAGGGGGGAATTCGGTGAGGGGGGAATTCGGTGAGGGGGGAATTCGGTGAGAGAGGAATTCGGTGAGGGGGGAATTCAGTGAGGGGGAATTCGGTGAGGGGGGAATTCGGTGAGGGGGAATTCGGTGAGGAGGGAATTCGGTGAGGGGGGAATTCGGTGAGTGGGGAATTCGGTGAGGGGGGAATTCGGTGAGGGAGGAATTCGGTGAGGGGGGAATTCGGTGATGGGGAATTCGGTGAGGGGGGAATTCGGTGAGGGGGGAATTCGGTGAGGGGGGAATTCGGTGAGGGGGAATTCTGTGAGGGGGGAATTTGGTGAGAGGGGAATTCGGTGAGAGGGGAATTCGGTGAGGGGGGGAATTCGGTGAGAGGGAAATTCGGTGAGGGGGGAATTTGGTGAGGGGGGAATTCGGTGAGAGGGGAATTCGGTGAGGGGGGAATTCGGCGAGGGGGAATTCGGTGAGGGGGAAATTCGGTAAGGGGGGAATTCGGTAAGGGGGAATTCGGTGAGGGGGGAAATTGGTTAGAGGGGAATTCGGTGAGGGGGAATTCGGTGAGGGGGGAATTCGGTGAGGGGGGAAATCGGTGAGAGGGGAATTCGGTGAGGGGGGAATTCGGTGAGGGGGGAATTCGGTGAGGGGGGAATTCGGTGAGAGAGGAATTCGGTGAGGGGGGAATTCAGTGAGGGGGAATTCGGTGAGGGGGGAATTCGGTGAGGGGGAATTCGGTGAGGAGGGAACTCGGTGATGGGGGAATTCAGTGAGGGGGAATTCGGTGAGGGGGGAATTCGGTGAGGGGGAATTCAGTGAGGGGGGAATTCGGTGAGGGGGGAACTCGGTGACGGGGGAATTCAGTGAGGGGGAATTCGGTGAGGGGGGAATTCGGTGAGGGGGAATTCAGTGAGGGGGGAATTCGGTGAGGGGGAATTCAGTGAGGGGGGAATTCGGTGAGGGGGAATTCAGTGATGGGGAATTCGGTAAGGGGGGAATTCAGTGAGGGGGGAATTCGGTGAGGGGGGAATTCAGTGAGGGGGGAATTCGGTGAGGGGGAATTCAGTGAGGGGGGAATTCGGTGAGGGGGAATTCAGTGAGGGGGGAATTCGGTGAGGGGGGAATTCGGTGAGGGGGAATTCGGTGAGGGGGGAATTCGGTGAGGGGGGAATTCGGTGAGGGGGGAATTCGGCGAGGGGGAATTCGGTGAGGGGGAAATTCGGTAAGGGGGAATTCGGTAAGGGGGAATTCGGTGAGGGGGGAAATTGGTTAGAGGGGAATTCGGTGAGGGGGGAATTCGGTGAGGGGGGAATTCGGTGAGGGGGGAATTCGGTGAGGGGGGAATTCGGTGAGAGAGGAATTCGGTGAGGGGGGAATTCAGTGAGGGGGAATTCGGTGAGGGGGGAATTCGGTGAGGGGGAATTCGGTGAGGAGGGAATTCGGTGAGGGGGGAATTCGGTGAGTGGGGAATTCGGTGAGGGGGGAATTCGGTGAGGGAGGAATTCGGTGAGGGGGGAATTCGGTGATGGGGAATTCGGTGAGGGGGGAATTCGGTGAGGGGGGAATTCGGTGAGGGGGGAATTCGGTGAGGGGGGAATTCGGTGAGGGGGAATTCTGTGAGGGGGGAATTTGGTGAGAGGGGAATTCGGTGAGAGGGGAATTCGGTGAGGGGGGGAATTCGGTGAGAGGGAAATTCGGTGAGGGGGGAATTCGGTGAGGGGGGAATTCGGTGAGAGGGGAATTCGGTGAGGGGGGAATTCGGCGAGGGGGAATTCGGTGAGGGGGAAATTCGGTAAGGGGGGAATTCGGTAAGGGGGAATTCGGTGAGGGGGGAAATCGGTTAGAGGGGAATTCGGTGAGGGGGGAATTCGGTGAGGAGGGAATTCGGTGAGAGGGGAATTCGGTGAGGGGGGAATTCGGCGAGGGGGAATTCGGTGAGGGGGAAATTCGGTAAGGGGGGAATTCGGTAAGGGGGAATTCGGTGAGGGGGGAAATTGGTTAGAGGGGAATTCGGTGAGGGGGGAATTCGGTGAGGGGGGAATTCGGTGAGAGGGGAATTCGGTGAGGGGGGAATTCGGTGAGGGGGGAATTCGGTGAGGGGGGAATTCGGTGAGAGAGGAATTCGGTGAGGGGGGAATTCAGTGAGGGGGAATTCGGTGAGGGGGGAATTCGGTGAGGGGGAATTCGGTGAGGAGGGAATTCGGTGAGGGGGGAATTCGGTGAGGGAGGAATTCGGTGAGGGGGGAATTCGGTGAGGGGGGAATTCGGTGAGGGGGGAATTCGGTGAGTGAGGAATTCGGTGAGGGGGGAATTCAGTGAGGGGGAATTCGGTGAGGGGGGAATTCGGTGAGGGGGAATTCGGTGAGTGGGGAATTCGGTGAGGGGGGAATTCGGTGAGGGAGGAATTCGGTGAGGGGGGAATTCGGTGATGGGGAATTCGGTGAGGGGGGAATTCGGTGAGGGGGGAATTCGGTGAGGGGGGAATTCGGTGAGGGGGGAATTCGGTGAGGGGGAATTCTGTGAGGGGGGAATTTGGTGAGAGGGGAATTCGGTGAGAGGGGAATTCGGTGAGGGGGGGAATTCGGTGAGAGGGAAATTCGGTGAGGGGGGAATTCGGTGAGGGGGGAATTCGGTGAGAGGGGAATTCGGTGAGGGGGGAATTCGGCGAGGGGGAATTCGGTGAGGGGGAAATTCGGTAAGGGGGGAATTCGGTAAGGGGGAATTCGGTGAGGGGGGAAATTGGTTAGAGGGGAATTCGGTGAGGGGGGAATTCGGTGAGGGGGGAATTCGGTGAGAGGGGAATTCGGTGAGGGGGGAATTCGGTGAGGGGGGAATTCGGTGAGGGGGGAATTCGGTGAGAGAGGAATTCGGTGAGGGGGGAATTCAGTGAGGGGGAATTCGGTGAGGGGGGAATTCGGTGAGGGGGAATTCGGTGAGGAGGGAATTCGGTGAGGAGGGAATTCGGTGAGTGGGGAATTCGGTGAGGGAGGAATTCGGTGAGGGGGGAATTCGGTGAGCGGGGAATTCGGTGAGGGGGGAATTCGGTGAGGGGGGAATTCGGTGAGGGGGAATTCTGTGAGGGGGGAATTTGGTGAGAAGGGAATTCGGTGAGAGGGGAATTCGGTGAGGGGGGAATTCGGCGAGGGGGAATTCGGTGAGGAGGAAATTCGGTAAGGGGGGAATTCGGTAAGGGGGAATTCGGTGAGGGGGGAAATTGGTGAGAGGGGAATTCGGTGAGGGGGGAATTCGGCGAGGGGGACTTCGGTGAGGGGGAAATTCGGTAAGGGGGGAATTCGGTAAGGGGGAATTCGGTGAGGGGGGAAATTGGTTAGAGGGGAATTCGGTGAAGGGGGAATTCGGTGAGGAGGGAATTCGGTGAGGGGGGAATTCGGTGAGAGGGGAATTCGGTGAGGGGGGAATTCGGTGAGGGGGGAATTCGGTGAGGGGGGAATTCGGTGAGAGAGGAATTCGGTGAGGGGGGAATTCAGTGAGGGGGAATTTGGTGAGGGGGGAATTCGGTGAGGGGGAATTCGGTGAGGAGGGAATTCGGTGAGGGGGGAATTCGGTGAGTGGGGAATTCGGTGAGGGGGGAATTCGGTGAGGGAGGAATTCGGTGAGGGGGGAATTCGGTGATGGGGAATTCGGTGAGGGGGGAATTCGGTGAGGGGGGAATTCGGTGAGGGGGGAATTCGGTGAGGGGGAATTCTGTGAGGGGGGAATTTGGTGAGAGGGGAATTCGGTGAGAGGGGAATTCGGTGAGGGGGGGAATTCGGTGAGAGGGAAATTCGGTGAGGGGGGAATTTGGTGAGGGGGGAATTCGGTGAGAGGGGAATTCGGTGAGGGGGGAATTCGGCGAGGGGGAATTCGGTGAGGGGGAAATTCGGTAAGGGGGGAATTCGGTAAGGGGGAATTCGGTGAGGGGGGAAATTGGTTAGAGGGGAATTCGGTGAGGGGGAATTCGGTGAGGGGGGAATTCGGTGAGGGGGGAATTCGGTGAGAGGGGAATTCAGTGAGGGGGGAATTCGGTGAGGGGGGAATTCGGTGAGGGGGGAATTCGGTGAGAGAGGAATTCGGTGAGGGGGGAATTCAGTGAGGGGGAATTCGGTGAGGGGGGAATTCGGTGAGGGGGAATTCGGTGAGGAGGGAATTCGGTGAGGGGGGAATTCGGTGAGTGGGGAATTCGGTGAGGGGGGAATTCGGTGAGGGAGGAATTCGGTGAGGGGGGAATTCGGTGATGGGGAATTCGGTGAGGCGGGAATTCGGTGAGGGGGGAATTCGGTGAGGGGGGTATTCGGTGAGGGGGGAATTCGGTGAGGGGGAATTCTGTGAGGGGGGAATTTGGTGAGAGGGGAATTCGGTGAGAGGGGAATTCGGTGAGGGGGGGAATTCGGTGAGAGGGAAATTCGGTGAGGGGGGAATTCGGTGAGGGGGGAATTCGGTGAGGGGGGAATTCAGTGAGGGGGTAATTCAGTGAGGGGGGAATTCATTGAGGGGGGAATTCAGTGAGGGGGAATTCAGTGAGGGGGGAATTCAGTGAGGGGGAATTCAGTGAGGGGGGAATTCAGTGAGGATGGAATTCGGTGAGGGGGGAATTCGGTGAGGGGGGAATTCGGTGAGGGGGGAATTCGGTGAGAGGGGAATTCGGTGAGGGGGAATTCTGTGAGGGGGGAATTCGGTGAGAGGGGAATTCGGTGAGGGGGGAAATTCGGTGAGAGGGAAATTCGGTGAGGGGGGAATTCGGTGAGGGGGGAATTCAGTGAGGGGGGAATTCAGTGAGGGGGAATTCAGTGAGGGGGGAATTCAGTGAGGGGGGAATTCAGTGAGGGGGGAATTCAGTGAGGGGGGAATTCAGTGAGGGGGAATTCAGTGAGGGGGGAATTCGGTGAGGGGGGAATTCAGTGAGGGGGGAATTCAGTGAGGGGGGAATTCAGTGAGGGGGGAATTCAGTGAGGGGGAATTCGGTGAGGGGGGAATTCGGTGAGGGGGGAATTCGGTGAGGGGGGAATTCGGTGAGGGGGGAATTCGGTGAGAGGGGAATTCGGTGAGGGGGGAATTCGGTGAGGGGGAATTCAGTGAGGGGGAATTCAGTGAGGGGGGAATTCAGTGAGGGGGAATTCAGTGAGGGGGGAATTCAGTGAGGGGGGAATTCAGTGAGGGGGAATTCGGTGAGGGGGGAATTCGGTGAGGGGGGAATTCAGTGAGGGGGGAATTCAGTGAGGGGGGAATTCGGTGATAGGGGGTAATTCAGTGAGACGGGGGAATTCGGTGAGAGGGGAATTCAGTGAGGGGGGAATTCAGTGAGGGGGGAATTCGGTGATAGGGGGTAATTCAGTGAGACGGGGGAATTCGGTGAGGGGGGAATTCAGTGAGGGGGGAATTCGGTGATAGGGGGTAATTCAGTGAGACGGGGGGAATTCGGTGAGGGGGGAATTTAGTGAGGAGGGAATTCAGTGCCGAGGAGGAAGGAGGCGCTAAGAGCTAGGCGAGCGGTTAAAACTAGGAACGAGGAACCTGTATCTTGCTAAAACTTTATTAAATTAACACTCCACCCCCCGCAACCAGCAGGGCCTCTCTCCTCCTTTCCCTCCGTGTTCTAGTAAGGACAATTCGCTGAATGCCCTTATAAAGGCTTTTCTGTCCCCTGGTATGGACCAATGCGGCCCCAGGATTCCAGAAAACCCAGGGTGGGTTTCCTCTCGTCTGAAAATCAGGAGAAAAACCCTCCGGGACCCCTGCAAAGAAATCAATTACATCCAGGCCTTCCCTGTGCCGGACTCGAGCAATCCATTTAGTTGTTCATAGCCTATCACAGCTCCGGCTGAATTCCTGACTTTATTTCATTGTTATTTTTGGAAGGGCTTCTCGGAGCCGTAATTTACTTTGCGGGAGATTGATCGTAACCAGGGGCAGCCCGGACTCGGAACCTGAGTTGTTGACAGGGGTGCAAGAAAGCTCGCCAACTCTCCAGGATTGTCCTGGAGTCTCCGGGAATGAAAGATTAATCTCCAGCGAGCAACCCGGGAGATAAATCGGAGAAAATGTTGCGGGTTTTTTCATTTCCTTTGAATACTTTGGTTTATTAGTTATTAAAATAATGCAGATGGGAGGGGGGGCAAAGTTTGATTGGGCAGTGCAGGTTGGAGGCAGGAGGTCATGAACCTCCAGGAATACACCCAACCAGAGTTGGCAACCCTCTGTGCAAGACGATGATTGGCCACCATCCTGATCGCGTCTTTCAAACAACTGATCGCGGCAGATTTTTACGTGCCTGGTTATTTTAGTATCTTCCCTAACGCGTGGGCAATAAGGCTAATTACATAGGAACATAGGAGGCCTTTCAGGCCCTGGAGCCTGTTCCGCCACTCGAGGCTGATTGTAGCAGCCCCATCGCTGTTCGGCCCCTCGCAGAGATGCTCCAACTCAGCACAGACCAGTGAGCGAACCTGGAACCTTCCCGATCTTCATCCCTCCAGCGACCTCACCAAAAGCTCATTGCTGCCTTGGGAGCTTGCTGTGCGTAAACTGGCTGCCATGTTTCCCTACATTATGACAAGTGACTGCCAACGTTCCCCCTAAGGTGCGCGGTCGTGGGTCAATCCGTGTGAGCCACTCACAAGCTGGAAGAGATACCGCGCAGCAAATTTAAAGGGACCCCTCACGGAAAACTAATTCGAGGGAATATTGGTGACTACACTTCAAAAGTACATGAATGGCTGCGTCCCGAGTTCACGAAAAGCGCTCGGTAAATGCAAGTTCTTTTATAAAGAGAAAGCCCAGCTCAGAACCACCAGAGAAGATTATACAGGATATAGCAAATAGCAGGGTACAGAGTCAGACCATTCGGCCCAACTGTTTTTTGCTCATTTTGTGCTCCACATGAGTCTCCTCCCACCCTTCATCAGCTAACCTTATCTGCATATCCTTCTGTTCCTTTGTGCCAGTGTCAGCTGTGGCTCTGTGAGGGAGCGCTGCACTGTCGAGGGTGCCTTGACAGAAAGAAAGAAAGAAAGACTTACATTTATATAGCGCCATTCACGACCACCGGACATCTCAAAGCGCTACACAGCCAATGAAGTACTTTTGGAATGTAGTCACTGTTGTAATGTGGGAAACGCAGCAGCGTGAGACGTTAAACCGAGGCCCTATCTGCCCTCTCAGTTGGACGTAGAAAGATCCCATGGCACTATTTCAAAGAAGAGCAGGGGGGTTATCCCTGGTGTCCTGGCCAATATTAATCCCTCAATCAACATCACTAAAACAGATTATCTGGTCATTATCACGTTGCTGTTTCTGGGAGCTTGCTGTGCGCAAATTGGCTGCCGCATTTCCTACATTACAACAGTGACTACACTCCTAAAGTACTTCATTGGCTGTAAAGCGCTTTGAGACATGCGGTGGTCGTGAAAGGCACTATATCAATGTAAGTCTTTCTTTCTTTCAACATCTGAGGGCTGGATTCTCGTTGGGTTTGCGCCTGTATTGACGCCCCGGAGAGGGGGTAATGAGTATGCAAATGATTTCTGGCCGGACGGCCAGCTGCCAGAACCCCGCTGGTAAATTTGGTGCCGGTTTTGCTGGAGCGCCAAGCCGTACCGCCTGGGAGCACCGAGCAGTACTGCCCGGGAGCACTGAGCCGGTACTGCCCAGGAGCGCCGAGCCGGTGTGCAACACCGGTGTGCAACGACCCCGGTTTCGACAGCGCTATGATTTTTGTTTCCCGCTGACCCTGTAGCGCCCTGTAGCGCGTCCAAGCTGCTCCATGAATGACGACATGAGGCGAGTTTGATTATTTTTATTTTTTTATTTTTGCGATTTATCTTCATGTGGAGTGAGCAAGGCATTGGGAATTTTTTGATGCGATTTTTTTTTCCAGGGAAGCCTCCCTTAGAGCGTTCTGAGGCCGGCTCTTCAGCAACGGATTTCCAGTTGCTCAGCCGGCCTAGCGCCCGAACAGAGGTGAGGAACGCCTCCCTTAGCGCCCCGCTCCAAACTCAGGGCCCAGCTGATGAATTTTGTGGCTGACGACGCAAACCATTTCCCAGCACAAACTTTACTGCTCCGCCGCCATTTCTGCCCGAAAAAGCCTCCCACCGAAAATCTAGCCCCTTGTGTTAATCTAGCTTCCTCTTAAATGCATCTATGCTATCCGCCTCAACTGCTGCTTGTGGTAGCGAGCTCCACATTCTAACCGCTCTGCTCTTGGTCTTGTTTTTTTTCTGGTCCTTCGAAGCTCTCAAAATGTCATTAGAGAGGAGGAGAAAGCGATCAGAAAATTAAATCAGGTTACACAAAACAACTGCAGCAGTGGGATGATCTGCCACCCTGACCCAGATGCTCACCTGCAGAATAGGAACAAGCCCCACATTCACAGGACAGGCAGCGTCTCCAGCACAAACAGTATAATGTTACAATTAGCTGAATACAGATTGAAGCATTATTGTGACATCAAATCCCCCCCCCCCCCCCCGCCCAGAGACCGTTGAGCAAAATACATGAAGTAAAGCAAATTGCTTCTAGTTTCATGTCTCCCATGAAATGCTGAGCGCAGCTCCTTCCTCCCCTCGAGATAATCCATGCCGTGCCTCACAGGTGGAAGCAGCGACTCTGTAACAGCATCAACAACTTGTTTTTATACAGCGCTTTTAACATAGTAAAACATCCTAAGGTGCTTCATCATCATCATCATCATCATCATTGTTATATATGCGGACTATAGATGTACTCTCTGTGTAGTCACTGTATAGTTGCATAAGATGGAGACTTGTTTACCTGATGTATTATCAATAAGGTTTACACTGTGTATATACTATGCTGGCACCACTAGAGGGTGCAACTGGTGGAGACCGGGGTTTCCTGTCCTGGTGGCAGGGGCTGCATAAAAGGGTAGCCACCATGTGGCTGCCGCACTCTGGACTTACGAATAAAGGACCAAGGTCACTACAGTTTGAGTACAACACATTGCTTCGTGGAGTCATTCATAGGCACATTACAGACATAACAATCATCATAGGCAGTCCCTCGAATCGAGGATGACTTGCTTCCACATCAAAAAGTTCACAGGTGTTTCAGTGAAGGACCTAAAATTCCAGGTCCTGAACTAAATCTTGGAAGGGTGGATTTTTTTAACGTGGGGTGGCCATTGCACACCAGCCACCACACGGGCTTGACAGAGCTAGGTCTTGGTCCAGTGCCAAGACAACTGGAGACCTGCTCTGCTGCACGGACCCAGTGCGCACACATATCATAGTGTGGGCTGGCCCGTGCTGACCCCTGGACCCTCGCCTCTGCTTCACAGGAGTGTTATAACACAAATGTTGACACTGAGCCACATAAGGAGAATTTAAGCCAGATGACCAAAAGCTTGGCCAAAGAGGTATGTTTTAAGGAGCGTCTTAAAGGAGGAAAGAGAGGTGGAGAGGTTTAAAAAGAAAGAAAGACTTGGATTTCTATAGTGCCTTTCACAACCACCGGATGTCTCAAAGCACTTTACAGGCAATGGAATACTTTTGGAGTGTAGTCACTGTTGTAATGTGGGAAATGCGGCAGCCAATTTGCACACAGCAAGCTCCCACAAACAGCAATGTGATAATGACCCGATAAAATTTTTTTGTAATGTTGGTGAGGGATAAATATTGGCCAGGATACCGGGGATAACTCTCCTACTCTTCTTCGAAATAGTGCCATAGGATCTTTTACGTCCACCTGAGAGGGCAGTTGGGGCCTTGGTTTAACGTCTCATCCAAAAGACTGCATCTTCGACAGTGCAGCACTCCTTCAGCACTGCACTGGAGTGTCAGCTGGGTGTGCACCATCTCTCGTGGCGACCCCTGGCCGAAAGGACTCTGCACCGGTCCTGGGCTGGGCAGGCCACATAGTTTGCATGCCAGATACGAGACTCCCGAAGCAAATGCTTTATGCAGAGCTCCTTCATGGTAAATCAGCCAAAGGTGGGCAGCGAAAACATTATAAGAACACCCTCAAAGCCTCCCTGGTAAAGTGCGACATCACCACTGACACCTGGGAGACCCTGGCCGAAGACCGCCCTAGGTGGAGAAAGTGTATCCGGGAAGGCGTTGAGTTCTTCGAGTCTCAATGCAAAGAGCGTGAAGAGGTCAAGCACAGACAGCGGAAGGAGCGTGTGGCAAACCAGCCCCACCCACCCTTCCCTCGACGAATGTCTTCCCACCTGTAACAGGGTCTGTGGCTCTCGTATTGGACTGTTCAGCCATCAAAGAACTCATTTTGGGAGCAAGTCTTCCTTGATTCTGAGGGACCTGCCTATGATGATGATGTGCTCAAGTCCCTGGAGTGTGATTTGAACCCACAACCTTCTGACTCAGAGGCGAGTGTGCTACCCACTGAGCTGCAGCCCACAGCCACAGTAGGGAAGGAATTCCAGAGCTTGGGGCCTAGGCAGCTGAAGACACGACCACCGATAGTTGAGCGATCATAATCAGGGATGCTCAAAAGGGCAGAATTCGAGGAGCGCAGATATCTCAGGGGGGGGGAGGGGGGGCTGGTGGTCGTGGGGCTGGAGGAGATTACAGAGATGGTAGGGGCGAGGCCATGGAGGGATTTGAAAACAATGAATTGAATTTTAAAATCGAGGAGTTGCTCAACCGGGAATTTTCAGGAAATTTTACTTTTCCTCTCCAGAGGGCAAGAGAGATATGCTCGGGTTTGGGTTGCCAACCCTCCAGGATTGTCCTGGTGTCTCTAGGAATTAAATGCTGTGTACAACACAGGCAAAAATTCATAGTGCCATTAAAAAGAAATTTGTGTGTTGGTTTTCCCATTTTCTTTGAACACTTCTATTATTGGTGATAAAAGTATTGAAGATGATGGGGGGGGGTGTTTTACTGGGCGGTTGCAGTTGAGAGATCATATGATGAAAGCTCCAGGAATACTTCCAGCCACAGTTAGCGACCGTAGTCATGGGTGCAGATCCTCAGCTACCAACAATCCTCTGGTAGTTCAGCCAAATGGCCATGTCCCAAGTGTGAATCCTGACACTGTGGGCTGGATTTTCCTCGCCAATCCCAGCCCCGAATCGGGCGGGAATTCGCCGGAAAATGGGGCACAGTTGGGTGGTGAGGCCCTGCCGCCATATTGCGAGCCGAAGCTGGATTATCCTGCGCCCTGCCCCCGGAGGTGAGGCCGCTGCTTCCACGCCCACCACGTGCCGACACGGGTAGGGAGGCGGGGCCCACCATCCCGGCCGGCCTCCCTTCTCACCGCTGCTGTCTCCGCTAAGCTCAGGGCCAGCCAGGAGGAATGGTGAGGCTGGGCATCTTGGGGTAGCACCAAGCAGTCTCTTTGGAAGTTGGGTGGAGGAAAAGGAACAAAACAGTGAGGAGCAGAGCGATTTGGATTGCAGATCACAGAAAGTTATCACGCAGACACGGCAAGCAATTAGGAAGGCAAGTGGTATGTTAGCCTTTATTGCAAGGGGGTTGGAGTATAAGAGTAAGGAAGTCTTGCTACAATTATTTGGTGAGATCACACCTGGAGTACTGTGCACAGTTGTCTCCTTACCTAAGGAAGGACATACTTGCCTTCGAGGGGGTGCAACTAGACTGATTCCTGGGAGGGCCGATGGCCTACTCCTGCACCTATTTTCTATGTTTCTATGTTTCTATGAGAGAGCTGTCTTATGAGTAGAATGGGCTTCTATTCTCTGGAATTTAGAAGAATGGGAGGTGATCTTCTTGAAATATCTAAAATACTTAGAGGGCTTGGCAGGATAGATGCTGAGAGGATGTTTCCCCTGGCTGGAGAGTCTAGAACTAGTCTCAGGCTAAGGGGTCGGCCATTTAGGACTGAGATGAGGTGACATTTCTTCACTCAAGAGGCTGTGAATCTTTAGAATTCTCTACCTCAGAGGACTGTAGAGGCTCAGTTGTTGAGTATGTTCAAGACAGAGGTTGATAAATTTTTGGGCACTAAGGGAATCAAGGGATGTGGGGATAGGACAGGAAAGTGGAGTTGAGGTAGAAGTTCAGCCATGATCATATTGAATGATCATATTGCAGACTGAACATCAGGCGCTGCGTATAATGGGCGGCCAATCCGATATTGCCCGTTTTACACCACTGCCCGAGATGAATTTCTAGGCCTGTGTATTTTGCAAATAAAACAATGTACAAGGCAGCAATCACTCTCCAACATCGACAGAAAAAGTGCTGGAAATCTGAAATAAAAACAAAACAAAACCCATCTGAAAGGTGTGGAGCACGTTCGATCAAAGGGTCCACAGATACAAATACAGGTACAACATCTGAAATCCAGCAACCTCGGGACTGAGTAAGTGCCGGTTTTTGGGTTTTGCCGGATTTCGGACCTCGCTGTTGGTGCTGCTCGCCACCCGCCGATCCTCTGCTCCTCACCGCCCGCCAATTTCCGCCGATTCTCGCCGCCCACGGCCCCGCGGCGATGCGTTTTTTACCGGTTTCCTCGTCCCTCGCCGCCCGATGTCACCATCTGGGCCGCCTCAAATTTTTGGACAATTCCGGTTTTTGGAATTCCAGATTCGGGACGTTGAATCTGTACCTGAGATGCTAACCTGTCTTTTCTCTCTACAGTTGCGAAAGAAAGACTTGTATTTATTTATCACCTTTCACGACCTCAGAGCATCCCAATATGCTTTACAGCCAATTAAATACTTTTGAAGTCAAGTCACTGTTGTAATGCAGGAAATGCAGCAGCCAATTAGCTCTCACAAACAGTAATGAGGTGTATGACATGTCCTTTAGTGAGGTTACGTAGAATTGTACAGCACAGAAACAGGCCATTCAGCCCAATTGGTCTATGCTGGTATCTCGGCTCCACACGAGCCTCCTCCCACCTTACTTCACCTCACCCTATCAGTATAACCTCCTATTCCTTCCTCCCTCACGTACACATCCAGCTTCCCCTTAACTGCATCGATGCCATTCGCTCCAACTACTGCGAGGTCCACATTCTAAGTTTCTGCTGAATTCTTTATAGGATTTATTAGTGATTATCTAAGGATAAATAACACTCCCCTTCTTCAGAAGAGTGCCATGGGATCATTTACGTCTACCTGAGAGGGCAGACGGGGCCTCGGTTTAACGTCTCATCCGAAAGACGGCACCTCTGACAGTGTCATCATCATCATCATTATCATTATAGGCAGTCCCTCGAAATCGGGGAAGACTTGCTTCCACTCGAAAAGTGAGTTCTCAGGTGATTATACAGTCCAATATGGGAATTACAGTCTCTGTCATAGGTGGGACAGACAGTCATTGAAGGAAAGGGTGGGTGGGGAGTCTGGTTTGCCGCACGCTCCTTCCGCTGCCTGCACCTGGTTTCTGCATGCTCTCGGCGACGAGACTCGAGGTGCTCAGCGCCCTCCCGGATGCTCTTCCTCCAGTTAGGGCGGTCTTTGGCCAGGGACTCCCAGGTGTCGGTGGGGATGTTGCATTTTATCAAGGAGGCTTTGAGGGTGCCCTTGAAACGTTTACTCTGTCCATCTTGGGCTTGCCTGCCGTGTAGGAGTTCCGAGTAGCGCGCTTGCTTTGGGGGTCTTGTGTCGGGCATGTGAACAATGTGGCCCGCCCAACGGAGCTGGGCGAGTGTGGTCAGTGCTTCGATGCTGGGTCTGGTCGAGGGCGCTAACGTTGGTGCGTCTGTCCTCCCAGGGGATTTGCAGGATCTTGCGGAGACATCGTTGGTGGTATTTCTCCAGCAATCCGACAGTGTAGTTTTCTCAGCACCACACCGGAGTGTCAGCCTAGACTTTGTACTCAAGTCTCTGGAGCGGGGCTTAAGCCCATGACTTTCCAAATCAGAGGTGAGAGTGCGTCCCACTGAGCTGAGGCTGACTGATCCACTGAGTATTTCCAGCATTTCCTCTCTTCGCAATCAGGCCAACAGGCAGAGAAGCTCAGTGACACAGAGCACACATTGTCCCAAAGGGTGACCGAGTATACTGGAGTTTAATCACAGCCCGTGTGGGCTATCCACGCAAGGCACAATCTCCCACTCATCACCAGATGTCAACCACGTCAGCATGGCCTAGTCACTTAAATTGGAGGATGCTAAAAACAAAAAGTTGGATGTTTCCTCACTTATGGTCAAGATAAACAACTTGTCTAAAGTGTGAAAAACATTGATTGTAGATGGGCTGCTAATGACCAAGCATTTGAGAAATGTTTATCTAAACAACAGGAAGTGTGGGCCAGTTCACAACAGTCAGTAAACACTTAACATTTGTAGCTTGCTGTCTGTTGTGCCTTCAGACAATACCAATGAAATGAAATATCAGTTATTTTAGTCTTGTCGGATACTCAACGTATTTATAAATAGCACCTACAGTATTCCAGCTCCATTGGGCGCCGTGTGTCTCAGGCCTTGTTCACTCAACAGCCCATTAGGTTGTGCTCTTCCGTGTTAAAGGGAAATTGTCTCGAGGTTGACAGGATAGATTTCCAATGGACCACACCATGGAGTGGTGGGAATGCTGATTCAACAGCAACTTGCACTTATAGACCATCATTAACACAGTAAAATGTCCCGCAAGGCATTTTAAAAGAGGGTCCATACACCCTACATAAACTTGAGCTCATCCAATACTCTGCTGCCCTGTGTCCTAACTCGCACCAAGTCCCATTTACCCGTCACCCGCCCTGCGCTCGCTGACCTGTATTGGCTCCCGGTCTGGTAATGCCTCCATTTTAAAATTCTCAACCTCATTTTCAAATCCCTCCATGGCCTCGCGCTCTCCCTATCCCTGTAATCTCTTGCAGCCCTACAACTCTTCGAGATCTCTGCACTCCTCCAATTCAGATCTATTGCGCATCCCTAATTTTAATCGGCGAGGCCCTAAGATTTGGAATTCTCTCTCTAAACCTCTCCGCCTCTCCTTTAAGACGCTCCTCAAAACCTACCATTGACCAAGCTTTTGGCCTAATATCTCCTTATAAGGCTCAGTGTCAAATTTTGTTTGATAATCGCTCCTGTGATGTACCTTGGGATGTTTTACTACGTTGAAGGCACTATATAAATGCAAATTGTTGTTATTGAGGGTCGGGGAGGTGACTGAGGGTCCATACACCCAGCAGGAGTTTGCGAGGAGGGTAGGGGAGGTGACTGAAGGGGTAGGTTACGAGGAGGCGTTCGAAATTGGGGGGAGATATGGCAAAGCGTAATGCTTTAGGGAGGGAGTTCCAGAGTGCTCTGGTGTGACGACTGAAAGCGCTTTCACCGGAAGTCGAGTAGAGGAATGAGCTACACACAGGAGAGCAGAATCAGAAGACTAGAGGTCATGAACAGGCATATGTGGCTGGAAGTTGCAAAGGTCGTAAGGGGCGAGGGAATCTGTAAACACGGATGAATTCAATGAGTTAGAGGATGAGGAGGGGTTGGGAAAGTCAGGGTGATGGGTGAGTGCAAGTTAGTGCGGGATAGAAACATAGAAAATAGGTGCAGGAGTAGGCCATTCAGCCCTTCGAGCCTGCACCGCCATTCAATAAGATCATGGCTGATCATTCCCTTAGTACCCCTTTCCTGCTTTCTCTCCATACCTCTTGATCCCCTTAACCGTAAGGGCCATATCTAACTCCCTCTTGAATATATCCAATGAACTGGCATCAACAACTCTCTGCGGCAGGGAATTCCATAGGTTAACAACTCTCTGAGTGAAGAAGTTTCTCCTCATCTCAGTCCTAAATGGCCTACCCCTTATCCTAAGACGATGTCCCCGGTTCTGGACTTGCCCAACATCGGGAACATTCTTCCCGCATCTAACCTGTCCAGTCCCGTCAGAATCTTATACGTTTCTGCGAGATCTCCTCTCATCCTTCTAAACTCCAGTGAATAAAGGCCCAGTTGATCCAGTCTCTCCTCATATGACAGTCCAACCATCGCTGGAATCAGTCTGGTGAACCTTCGCTGCACTCCCTCAGATTAGGAGACCAAAGCTGAACACAATATTCTAGGTGAGGCCTCACTAAGGCCCTGTTGAACTGCAGTAAGACTTCCCTGCTCCTATACTCAAATCCCCTAGCTATGAAGGCCAACATACCATTTGCCTTCTTCATCGCCTGCTGTACCTGCATGCCCACTTTCAGTGACTGATGTACCATGACACCCAGGTCTCGTTGCACCTCCCCTTTTCCTAATCTGCCGCCATTCAGATAATATTCTGCCTTTGTGTTTTTGCCCCCAAAATGGATAACCTCACATTTATCCACATTATACTGCATCTGCCATGCATTTGCCCACTCACCTAACCTGTCCAAGTCACCCTGCAGCCTCTTAGCGTCCTCCTCACAGCTCACACCGTCACCCAGTTTAGTGTCATCTGCAAACTTGGAGATATTACACTCAATTCCTTCATCTAAATCGTTAATGTATATTGTAAAGAGCTGGGGTCCCAGCACTGAACCCTGCGGCACTCCACTAGTCACTGCCTGCCATTCTGAAAAGGACCCGTTTATCCCGACCCTCTGCTTCCTGTCTGCCAACCAGTTCTCTATCCACGTCAGTACATTACCCCCAATACCATGCGCTTTGATTTTGCACACCAATCTCTTGTGCGGGACCTTGTCAAAAGCCTTTTGAAAGTCCAAATACACCATATGCACTGGTTCTCCCTTGTCCACTCTGCTAGTTACATCCTCAAAAAATTCCAGAAGATTCGTCAAGCATGATTTCCCTTTCATAAATCCATGCTGACTTGGTCCGATCCTGTCACTGCTTTCCAAATGCGCTGCTATTTCATCCTTAATGATTAATTCCAACATTTTCCCCACTACTGATGTCAGGCTAACCGGTCTATAATTACCTGTTTTCTCTTCCCTCCTTTTTAAAAAAGTAGTGTTACATTAGCTACCCTCCAGTCCATAGGAACTGATCCAGAGTCGATAGCTGTTGGAAAATGATCACCAATGCATCCACTATTTCTAGGGCCACTTCCTTAAGTACTCTGGGATGCAGACTATCAGATGGATACAGAGGATAGAATTAGGAAGCTAGGAACATAGCAGGAGGAGACCATTCAGCCCCTCGAGCCTGTTCCGTCATTTAATGAGATATTGGCTGATCTGTGACCTAATTCCATATACCCGCCTTTGCCCCATATCCCTTAATATCTTTGGTTAACAGAAATCTATCAATCTCGGATTTAAAATTAACAATTGACCCAGCATCAACTGCCATTTGCAGAAGAGCGTTCCATACTTCTACAACCCTTTGCGTGTAGATGTGTTTCCTAACTTCACTCCAGAAAGACTTGCCTCCATCTTTTAGACTATGTCCCCTAGTCCCAGACTCACCAACCAGCAGAAATAGTTTCTCTCTATCTACCCCATCAGTTCCCCTTAATATCTTGAGAACTTCGATCAAATCACCCCTGAAGGCATAGCTGGAGAGGCTGGTGAGGAGGGTGCTGGAGAAGTTCAAGCCTGTAAATAATGGAGCTGGGATAAGGGTTTCAGTGGAATTGGAGCTCGGTAAGCAGGGAGGTGAGCAATGGTGTGCAGTTGGAAATAGCCAAACTTTGGAGCCTTGGATGTATTTGGAGCTCGGTTCAAGTGATATTGGACAATGATGTTGTGCACTGCAATGTATTTGCTTCATGGGTTCTTTGCTTAAGAATTCATAGCAACACATTGCTATTAAGAACTAGTTGGTTTATTAACAAAAATTTAACAATCACACTACACATTACCAGTTCATTCACCAGGCTCACAACTGCATACCTCATCGTGGATGACCTAGACCCAACTGACTGGGGTTTTATTGAATCTTGTGAACATCACATGACTGGCTAAGCCACTCACAATGCAACAGCTCTACAACTATTTTGAGCACAACGTTGAGTCAAGTGCCCGCTTTCGTAATAAAACTTTAAAGGAAACTTAGTTCAAATTAAAATTTGTTTGCTGGGGGTGATGATGTACTCCAGTCCATCCAGTGCCCACCTCTCGTGGAAGGCCACGAGCGTATCGGTGGACACCACGTGCTCCATCTCCAGGGACACCCTGATGCGAGCGTAACCGCGGAAGAGAGGCAGGCAGTTGGGCTAAATGACCGCCTCGACCGCCCGCTGCCTGAACCTGTTAATGACCACCTTGACCAGGCCCAGGAGCAGTCCAATGAGGAGGCCCCTCCGACCTACCCACTCCCCTCCACACCGGGTGGCCAAAGATCAGGAGCGTGGGACTGAAGTGCAACCAGAAATCGAGGAGCAGCCCCTTCAAATAATGCAATAGGGGCTGCAACCTCGCACATTAAACATACATGTGAAACACGGACTGCTCCAAACTGCAGAAATTGCAGGCGGCTCTACAAACCTATGAGCATACTCAGAGGTGTATATATTACATGCACCATTAGACTCAGCTTGAGTGAGCAGCTGGGGACGAGATGGAGTTTTGTAAGGAATGAAACAGGATGGTGGTGGTTTTACTGATATTAAGTCGGAAAAAAGTTCTGGCTCTTCCATAGCTTGAAGCTGGACAAACAGGTAGGCAGCACAGGGTTGGTCAAGGGATTGGGAATGATGGGAGAGCGTGGTGTTATCAGCATACATAGGAAGGCAGATCCCCGACCAACAGATAATGTCACCGAGGAGCAATGTGTAGATTAGGAGTAGGGGGCGAGGGGATTAACCAAGGATAGTGCTAGATAGCTATATGGTGAAGGGGACACTCTGGAAGAGCATGGAGTGGTACTCCAACGATTGTGATACCTGCTGGAGAAGTGAGGCTGTGTGGGTGAGGAAACGATCAGGTTCAACTGATGGCTCCCACTATAGTTGAATAGCTTGTTGACATTCGCTGTCCAGTCTCACATGTGGGGAATGGCCACTTGGGCAAAATGGTGGAGGGCCACAAACCTCCCCCCCAATAAACCCACAACCCTATATCCCCACTCCCCACAACTTCAACCCTCCCATAACCCCATAACCTTACAATTCCAACCCCCATAACCCCACAGCCCTACACCCCCACCCCCCACAAGTCCACCCCTCCCATAACCCCTCAACCCTACACCCGCACCCCCCATAACCCCACAACACTACATGCCCACCCCCCACAACTCCATCCCTCCCATAACCCCACAACCTTACAATTCCATACCCCACAACCCCACCCACCATAACTGCACAACCCTACACCTCCACCTCCCACAATTCTACCCCCCATAACTCCACAACTCTATACCCCCACCCCTCATAAGTCCACCCCTCCCATAACCCCACAACCTTACAATTCCATACTCCACAACCCCACCCCCCATAACCCTACAAACCCCCCCACAACTTCACCCCTCCCATAACCCCACAACTCACACCCTCACTACAACCCCACCCCTATAACCCCACTCCCCACCTGCAGCCCCATTCCCCACAACCCTACAACTATTTCTGTAACCCACAACCCTACAACCCCAGCCCCCACAACTCCACCCCTCCACAACCCCACCAAAATCCCCCCCCCCCAACAAAGCCAACCTCCACATCTCTTCACCCACCCCACAATCCCCCCCCCCCCCATTTCACGCAAAGGGCGGTAGAAGTTTGGAACATTTACCATTGCAATTGCTATGTCAACATGTCCCATTCAATGTTGCAATATCAGCTGTCACGATGTAGCTGAAGGCTCTGGCCACTAGATGACTCTGCAGAATGGGTTTCTGAAGTCCCTCTCCCCCAAAAATATATCCATCAATCAACTGTGGGCAACAGTACGGACAATTTGTTAGTATTTTGGAAAGTTCCAGATAGCTTGTCCAGCTAAGCAGGCAGCTACCCTGATCATTGTACTTTCAATACATAAAGAAAGCAAAAACTTGCATTTACATAGTACCTTTCACACCTCAGGACGTCCCAAAGCGCTTCGGAATTATAATTACTTTTGCAATGTAGTCACTGTTGTCATGTAGGAAACGCAGCAGCCAATTTGTGCACAGCAAACAGCAATGTATTAGTGACCAGATAATCTGTTTTAGTGATTTGATTGAAGCCCAGGACACCGGAGATAACTCCCTTGCTCTTTTTCAAAATAGAGCCACGGGATCTTTTAGGGATGGTTCAGCTGAGAGAGCAGATGGGGCCTCGGTTTAATGTCTCATCTGACAGACGACACCTCTGACCGTGCAGCACTCCCCCAGTACTGAACTGGAGTGTCAGCCTTGATTATATGTTTAAATCTCTAGAGTGGGACTTGGACGTACAACCTTCTGACTCAGAGGCAAGAATGCTACTCACTGAAATACAGCTGCCACATTGAATCAAGGTCAGCCGTGAAGAGCACACGAAGACTGTAGTGTAACCAAGCTGGGGATTTTAGCTCCTGGGGTGGGGAAATCCCAGTTGCACTGTTTCTTGATATCCGAGTATATATCAACAATAACTTGCATTTATATAGCGTCTTTAATGTAGTAAAACATCCCAAGGTGCTTCACAGGCCTCCCATGGCTCATATCAGATGAACTTTGACACATAAGTACATATTGGAACAGCTGCCCAAAAGTATGGTCAAAGGAGCATCTTAAAGGAGGAGAGGTAGAGAGGCAGAGAGATTTAGAGAGGGGATTCCAGAGCCTGACGCCTATACTCAGGCACGGCCACCAATGGTGAGGCAAAGAAAACCGGGGATGCGCAGGAGGCCAGAATTGGAGGAGCGCAGAGATCTCGGAGGGCTGTCGGGCTGGAGGAGGTTACAGAGATAGGAAGGGGGCGAGGGCCATGGATGGATATGAACATGGGATGATTTTTTTAATTTATCATGTCCTACCAAATGTTGATGAGCTTCTAGGAAGAGGACTGTCTATGTATCTGTGCTCCTGCTGACTTCAGTGCTGGATAGTCTGTCTGTAAGAATATGATGCGCTGCTAAGGTCAAAGAGCTGTTTGGAAAGAAATTGGCTTGGCTTAGTCACCAGTGGATAATCCAAACTTTTCCAGGTCAGGAGTCCAGCCGCGGATAAGATCCAGGAGATGCATCATGACTGAAGAACTCTGGTTTACTCTGAAGTTGATTTGTGATGGGATGACAGGACCCTTTGTGCAGCTGGGATCTCCGACTGGAGACGGAGATGGCTGAGACAAGAGCGAATGGCCTCAGGTTATGATGCTTGATTTTTCTGGAAGGAGGGAATTGGGATCACATTTGTCATCCTTCCCGTCAGCGGTATTCAACCACCAATCAGCTGTGGTAGCTCGAGGGGTGCGGAGATGAGGATATCTGCAGGATGATTCATGGTGTAGTGTTAATGCCAAAGAGCTTGTGGCTTATTCACCTGTCTCCCCAGCTGAAGTGCAGTGGCAGAGAGAGCAAGAATGCGAGGGAGAATGACAAATGATACACCTGACTTGCAATTAGAGGCCGAGCGAGATGGTAAAACAGGGTGACATCACCAGGATTCTCGATGGAGGAGCAAGCCTTTCCTTTTGAATCCTTTTTAAAGTGGGAAAGCTTTCATCAGGACCTCTTAGAATCTGAACCCCTTTGACAGAGGGTTTCAGCAACAGGACTTCTTTTAAATGGGGTCTCATCATCAAGAATCAACAGCCCCCTTTAAAGAGAGTTTGGGGCTGAAATTGTCCTCCATCCCGTTTGGGGCGGATAATTTGGATTATGCGATGAATTACTGCCCGAATCGGTGGGGTGGAAATTAGTGGGAAATTGCTTTTTTTCTTCAAAAGCATCATCGGAGCAGTTTTTGGGGTGGCAGAGGGCCGGAGGTGTATCGGGAGTGGGGTGGAAGGCGGGTAGTGTTTTCAGCGCCGCCAACCCGACGCGTAGCAACTTCCCTCCACTTCACTTAAAGGGAGGGCCCCTGCAAGGCCTGCGAGGCCTTCTTGGCGCCCATTGGGCCACCAGGGAGGGCTTCGGCCGGGCCAGCGGACTGGCACCCAAGAGGGGGTGCCAGGCTGCCCGTTGGCGGCCTGGCCGAACCCGTGGTCACCATTGTCAGGCCGACTGCAGAGTCAGACAACAATTAAAATAAAATGGCAGACGCACCACCCAGCCACTGGCAACTTCCCACCGGGAGAAGCTGTCTGGGGCACCGACCGGTGGGCGGGGAGGAAAAGGGTCGGCGTATTCCTGACATCGGGTCGGAGCGCTGGGCGGGGCGGAAACACAGGGCGCAGCGTATCTGCCGCCCCTAGCCCGGGGGCAATTCCGGATGGTCAGATCATCCGCCTGATCCAGTCGAATGGCCTTACCCCATTACCTTAGAGGCGGTAACGGGCCTTAAAGAAGGGGGCAATGAGACCCCATTTAAAAAAAATCAAAAGTTGCATAAAAAAAGTAGGATTAGCTTTGAGAGCAATTTTTTTCCAATGTGTCAGCCAGTGACTCAGTGGGTAGCACCCTCATTTCTGAATCAGAAGGTTGTGGGTTCAAGTCTCCAGGACTTGAGAGCAAAAATATAGGTTAACACTTCAGTGTGGTACAGAGGGAGTGCTGCACTGTCTTTTGGATGAGACATTAAACCAAGGCCCCATCTGCCCTCTCAGGTAGATGTAAAAGATCCCACGACACTATTTCGAAGAAGACCAGGGGAGTTATCCCTGATTATCTGGTTGTTATCACATTGCTGTTTGTGGGAGCTTGCTGTGTTCAAAGTGGCTGCTGTGTTTCCTTACATTACAACAGTGACCACACTTCAAAAAGTACTTCATTGGCTGTAAAGTGCTTTGCGATTTTTGAGGTCATCAAATGCGCTATAGAAATGCAAGACTTTCTTTATTTTGCTTGTGTGGTGTCAAAATTCTCTGTTTGTTCAGTGAGTTTATTCAGGAAGGAGCTGAGCCAGACTGATCAGGAAAAGTCCCAGGTTTGATTCCCAGTCAATGATGAATTCGATCACTTCAACAAGCACTGCAGTATGAGCTCTAGCTTTAGACTCAGCACCCCTGAGTTTGTGAAGGGAAAGCTAAGCAGGGCTCTCCCAGTCCTTATCGCAATCCAGCAAACCCTGGCAGTTCACGTGTATGGATATTGGATAAGGAGAAAATTGGGCTAAATTGTGATTTCCCCATTCGAGGGAATAGCGAGCAGGCACTAGCTCTGAAGGCTCAAACATGGAGTATATCCATCCCTGGTGAGGTAACGGAGCAAGGAATCACTGCCTCGGGGGAAGCAATTGGTAATGGTGGAAGGAAAATAATTAAATGCTGACACCATAATTCCAGGAGTTATTTCCTTAGATTTAAAGGAAGTAGTTTGCCCACAATGTTGCACCATATTTATGTGAGTGCATGTGAGAGGGCGAGAAAGAGATGGGGCTAGACTTTCCTCTGAAGTTATAGCAATTTCCAGAATTTCCAGCTTTCTGCTCTCCCAACACCAGGTCTTGGATTTCCCACCAGAAGTGATGGGAGGAGAGGATAGACAATAGTTCTGCCCATATATGAGTGGGCATATTATACTGCCGGAAATATTCGCCCAACTTATTGTCTGTCACTTGCACCATAGCAACAACCACAAGACCAACAGGTTTTAAGCATGGGAGTCACTATTTGTACTGTGTTTTTTCTGCGTATGCGTCTGTCAAGCTCCGCCCCCTCAATGCCTCCCACCCGAACCGGAAGTGCCGGACAGGAAGTGCGGCACCGCTCTCATTCCACACGACCGAGAGGGCCGGCGGGGGCCGAGAGCGGCGGCGGGCAGAGAGGGCAGTGGAAGAGAGAAAGAGGCTGGGGGAGGGAGAGGGAGAGAGAGACGGGGAAAGAGAGGTAGAGAGCGAGAGACTGTGGGAGAGAGAGAGATTGGGGGCGAAGAGAGACTGGGGGGGAGAGCGAGAGACTGGGAGAGAGAGAGAGAGAGAGACTGGGAGAGACGAAGAGACTGGGGGGAGAGATAGAGAGACTGGGGCAGAGAGAGGGAGAGGGAGCGGGAGAGAGAGACGGGGGAGAGAGGTAAAGAGCGAGAGACTGGGGGAGAGAGAGAGATTGGGGGCGAAGAGAGACTGGGGGGGAGAGAGAGAGACTGGGAGAGAGAGAGAGAGAGAGACTGGGGGCGAGAGAGAGAGTGGGGGAGAGAGAGAGAGTGGGGGAGAGAGAGAGAGAGACTGGGGGGGAGAGAGAGAGAGACTGGGGGGAGAGAGAGACTGGGGGAGACGAAGAGACTGGGGGGAGAGATAGAGAGACTGGGGCAGAGAGAGGGAGAGGGAGAGAGAGACGGGGAGAGAGAGGTAGAGAGCGAGAGTCTGGGGGAGAGAGAGAGAGAGACTGGGGGCGAGAGAGAGAGTGGGGGAGAGAGAGAGACTGGGGGGGAGAGAGAGAGACTGGGAGAGAGGAAGAGACTGGGGGGAGAGATAGAGAGACTGGGGGAGAGAGAGAGAGAGAGACGGGAGGGAGAGAGAGAGAGAAAGAGACGGGGAGAGAGAGAGAGAGAGGCTAGGGGGGAGAGAGAAAGAGAGACTGGGAGAGAGGAAGAGACTGGGGGGAGAGATAGAGAGATTGGGGGAGAAAGAGAGAGAGGCTGGGGGGGGGGCGGAGAAAGAGAGCCTGGGAGGGGAGAGAGAGAAACTGCGGGGGAGAGAGACGGGGGGGAGAGACACGAGTGTGCGGGAGGGGGGATCAGAGGGGAGTGAGGAAACTCAGGGAAGACGGATCACGTTCTTCCAACCCCCAACAAGGGACATTGTTGGAGTGGATGAAATCCAGAAGTCACGACACTGTCACTATTCACTTCATACCCAATAAACCTGTTAACAATCCGTACACAATGCCCCATCTATGATGGGGTGGTGGGTGGGGGAGTGGTAAGGTCTTGATCTTGCGCTGCTGTAAGGAGGGACTTTGGCTGGGGGAGGGATGCACTTGCACTGGGGTAAAGCATTTTGGCTGGCCCTTGGTATCTTCTGGGGAGATCTATCCTCTGTGGCTTCTGGAAGTCAAAGTGGATTGAGTTACAATTTGCAATGTCAGTGAGACCTTGGGATGGGCGGTTCCAGTTACGCATTCCAGAGAAACTTCAGGGTGTGGCTTATCCTCCAAGTGGACCAATCATTGATAAAGGGCGGACCAGGGCGGCCATTTTCACAGTACAAATAAGCACGTCCTTTATGTATATAAAAGAAAGAAAGACTTGCATTTATTTAGTGCCCTTCACAACCACCAGACATTTCAAAACATTTTACAGCCAATGAAGTACACTTTTGGAATGTGGTCACTGTTGTAATGTGGGAAATGCAGCAGCCAATTTGTGCACATCAAGCTCCCACAAACAGCAATGTGATTGGCCCAGAAATCCCTCTGGGGGTCTTCCCGCGGGCAATTGTCTGCTCGCTGGATATTTTTTACGAAAATACCTGGTGGTCTAGGAGGCGCCCTGTATTGCGTTGGGGAAGCCTTCTCCTCCCGCGCTGCGAAGCGCACTCCCGTCCAGAGGGTTCCCACGCAGAAGATGCAGTCATGTGTGACTGCTCAGCCAATCAGCTAAGTATTTCACAGGTTCCCATTAATAGCACTGAGACACGCGTATCTACCAGTTCACAGTGATATTAATGGATACAAAAGCAATCACACAAAATAATAAAAAATAAAAAACAGACTGCACATATTTAAAATTAATTGAAATTAAAGTTATTATGTCTTATAAAAATAAAATATTTTCCCGATTTTTAAAAAAGTTTTTTTAATTATGGTTAAAAATAAACTTACCATAGTGGGAAGGCTTTTTAAAAATAAAATATGTTTTTATAACTTTATTTTAAAATGTTCTTGTGTATTTTTAAACACTTGCGCTATACGCTGGCTTTTTCAGGTGCAAGAGTTTTGAGGACATTTGCTGGGCAAGATATCCGTAAATATCGGAAATCTTGCCCTTGCAAATGTGCTCACTCCTGCTCTGCGGATGATCTGTCAAGCCAGAAACTTGACAGATCGGAAAAGCCGGTTTTCAGCGCATGTGCATTGGCGCACTGAAACCCAGCTTTTCCGATGCCTTCCCGGGTCCATAGAAACTTCGTACGGACCTGGGACATCGGAATTCCATCACCAATGTATTTTTGTTTTGTTGATTGAGGGATAAATATTGGCCCAGGACACCAGGGATAACTCCCCTGCTCTTCTTCGAAATAGTGCAGTGGGATCTTTTCATCATCATCATCGGCAGTCCCTCGGAATCGAGGAAGACTTGCTTCCACTCCCAAAGTGAGTTTTTTGGTGGCTGAACAGTCCGATACGAGAACCACAGACCCTGACACAAGTGGGACAGGCATTCATCGAGGGAAGGGGTGGGCGGGGCTGGTTTGCCGCGCGCTCCTTCCGCTGTCTGCGCTTGGCCTCTTCACGCTCTTTGCGTTGTGACTCGAAGAGCTCAACGCCCTCCCGGATGCACTTTCTCCACCTCGGGTGGTCTTCCGCCAGGATCTCCCAGGTATCAGTGGTGATGTCGCACTTCACCAGGGAGGCTTTGAGGGTGTCCTTGTAACGTTTCCGCTGCCCACCTTTGGCTCGTTTACCATGAAGGAGCTCCGCATAAAGCATTTGCTTAGGGAGTCTCGTATCTGGCATGCGGACTATGTGGCCTGCCCAGCAAAGCTGATCGAGTGTGGTCAGTGCTTCAATGCTGGGGATGTTAGCCTGGACGAGGACACTGATGTTGGTGCGCCTGTCCTCCCAGGGGATTTGCAGGATGTTGGGGCCTCGGTTTAAAGTTTCATCCAACAGACGGCACCTCCGACAGTGCCAGGCTCCCTCAGCACTGCACTAGATTTTTCAGCTCAGGTCTCGGGAGTGGGACTTGAACCCACAACCTTCTGACTCAGAGGCGAGAGTGCTACCCACTGAGCCACAGCTGACACAGGCAATCCCAGAGGGTTGGGGATCCTAAAACCCATGACAGACCCTGCGTGACACTTCACTTTGGCCACTGGCTGACTCTCGCTGGTGATTTCACAGAAAGCTGTGTGTTTTTTAAAATCCTTTCAAGGGTTAAACATTTCAAACCACTTCTGATTGTCCCAGGCAGCAGCCAGACCCTGCGAAACTCTTCATTAACAAAAAAAAAGCAATGCCCCTCAAGGGCTTGGGGAAGGGGGGGGGGGTAGCATTCATTAATAAAAGATCGGAGCCCTCCGTTGCACACCTTAATTTGAAGTTGTGCTGCTTTTCACAATGTCTCTCCCTCATTTAAATCTGGCAGGGTAGAAAGAAGACTCACCACTGGTTCCTTGGCTTCTGATATTGTGAACCTCAAATTCTTTCATTATGGTGATAAAGGCCAGTTTCAGTCTCCAGCTTTCCCATCATTGTTATGCTAACAGAGCAGTGAAACTTCCCCCATTTGCATTTGAAGTGAGCTTAGCATCTGAAGAATAAAACTTCCTTGTGGTGGAGGCATGAGAAAATATTCCCTCCTTTGGTTATCGCCATCTGGGAAAAACTCTGTCAGCTTCACAGGCGCTCAAAGAGAAGGGGGAAAGAAAAGATATTTCAGTGAGTAAATGCTTCTGAACTTAAGAAAGAGTGAGAGAGAGAGAGAGGGGGACAGAAGGGGAGAAAGGAAATAGCAATATTGGCGAAAAGAAAGGGTGAGGCAGCTCTTCAGCTCAGGCTTGTGGATCTCCCACATGGATTTTTTTTAACAGGAGGCAAAAAAAAGAGAAAGAGTCAAAAGGCCTGTAAGTGAAGGATGGCTACTTGGGTGAGGAACCAAACACTGTTGTGGTCTGAGGAACTGGGTCTGTGGCTGTGGAACCGGTTCTGTGGAACCGGGCCTGTGGCCTGTGGAACTCGTTCTGTGGAACCGGGCCTGTGGCCTGTGCAACTGGGCCTGTGGCCTGTGGAACTGGTTCTGTGGAACCGGGCCTGTGGCCTGTGGAACCGGGTCTGTGGAACCGGGCCTGAGGCCTGTGGAACCGGGTCTGTGGAACCGGGCCTGAGGCCTGTGGAACCGGGTCTGTGGAAACAGGTCTGTGGCCTGTGGAACCGGGCCTGTGGAACCGGGACCCTGGCCTGTGGAACCGGATCTGTGGAACCGAGTCTGAAGAATTCTGCCTGAGGACCCGGGACTGAGGAACTGGGCCTGAGGAACTGGGCCTGAGGAACCAGGACTGAGGAACTAGGACTGAGGAACTAGGCCTAAGGAACTGGGTCTGAGGAACTGGGCCTGAGGAGGAACTGGGTCTGAGGAACCAGGACTGAGGAACTGGGCCTGAGGAGGAACTGGGTCTGAGGAACTGGGTCTGTAGAACTGGGCCTGTGAACTGGGCCTGAGAAACTGATTCTGTGGAACCGGGCCCCAGCAAGCGATGAGTGGGTGGGGGTGGAGGCAAATCTTTATCGAGGCTAAAAATGTCCTTATGAAAACGCTATAAGTGTAACATCATTTGAGGCTCCCTCAGTTTTTAGGGCTTTGTTAGACAAGAGTGCAGGTGTCAGTGCTCTTACACTATAGGGGTGATTCTGCACCCCACTCTCCAGTTTAGTGAAGCTCCTCACTGACCCTTTATTTTTTAAGCTACGTTGAGACTATTAATATTTACTCAAATACGCTTTGCCTGAAGACTTTGCTGATTCTCCGAGAGATATTGCACTTTCAGAGAGGTCTGGAGCTCCTCTGGTAGTGTAGTGGGTAAGAGCACCACGCATTGATTTACTGAGCTCTGCACACCAGGGTCAGTTCCTCCTTCAGTGCTGAGTTCATTTGGGCCAGTATAATTGACCCAAATGTCCCCACACAAGGTCCCTGCTCCTAATCGCTATCTAGTGCCCTCCCGCTTACTGGGAATTGTGTCCATGTTCGCAACCTACTTACACGTTTGTGTCAGTCCCTGCCTCAGCTTATCTATTACTGAAACCTCATCCAGGCCTTTGTTGCTGCTCTCCCGGCCGGCCTCCCATCTACCACCTTCCATGAAATTGAGCTTATCCAAAACTTGGCTGCCTGTGTCCCAACTCGTGCCAAGTCCCGTTCACCCATCACCTCTATGCTCGCTGACATGCATTGGTTCCAGGTCCGACAATGCCGTGATTTTAAAACTCTCACCCTTGTTTTCGAATTGCTCCTTGACTTCACCTCTCCCTATCTCTGTAACCTCCTCCAGTCCTACAACTCCCCGAGATCTCCTCCAATTGTGGTCTCCTGCGCATCCCCAATTTTAATTGATCTACCATTGGCGGCCGTGCCTTCAAATGCCTGGACCCTAAGCTCTGGAATTCCCTCCCTGTTCTGTTGCATTTCATACAAATCTACTTCAAGATTTTATCACTTTGTTAAAGGTGCTATATTAATGCAAGTGGTTGTTGTGTTAATGTTGGATAGTTTTGAGGGACTGATCTTCAAACACTCATTTCCTCAGGCGGCCGAAGGCTGCACTGGCGCACTGGAGGCGATGTTGGATCTCATCATCAATGCCTGCTCTTGTTGATAGGAGGCTCCAGAGATATGGGAAGTGGTCCACGTTGTCCAGGGCCACGCCGTGGATCTTGATGTTGGGGGGCAGTGCTGTGCGGCGAGGACAGGCTGGTGTAGGACCTTTGTCTTACTAATGTTTAGCGTAAGGCCCGTACTTTCATATGCCTCGGTAAATATGTCGACTATGTCCTGGAGTTCAGCCTCTGTGTGTGCACAAACGCAGGCCGTAGTAATACTCGCCCTCCTGTATGGCTCAGATACGTGGACCATGTACAGTAGACACCTCAAGTCGCTGCAGAAATACCACCAGCGATGTCTCCGCAAGATTCTACAAATCCCCTGGGAGGACAGACGCACCAACATTAACATCCTCGTCATGGCCAACATCCCCAGCATTGAAGCACTGACCACACTTGATTAGCTCCGCTGGGCAGGCCACATAGTTCGCATGCCAGACACGAGACTCCCAAAGCAAGCGCTCTACTCCGAACTCGTCCACGGCAAACGAGCCAAAGGCGGGCAGAGGGAACGATACAAGGACACCCTCGAAGCCTCCCTGAAAAAGTGCGACATCCCCACTGACACCTGGGAGTCCTTGGCCATAGACCGCCCTAAGTGGAGGAAGTGCATCCGGGAGGGCGCTGAGTTCCTCGAGTATCGTCGCCGAGAGCGTGCAGAAATCAAGCGCAGGCAGCGGAAAGAGCTTGCGGCAAACCAGACTCCCTGCCCACCCTTTCCCTCAACGACTATCTGTCCCACCTGTGACTGAGACTGTGGTTCTCGTATTGGACTGTACAGCCACCTAAGAACTCATGCTAAGAGTGGAAGCAAGTCTTCCTCAATCCCGAGGGACTGCCTATGAAAAAATGAAAATGTTGGATGAGGACAGCATTAGGCTGTGATAATCTCCATAACAGCCTGCCTAGCATACATTTATACAAGGACTTGTGAACTGTGTACTGTATTTAAAAAAACAACACTTTAGAATATGTACTAATTGAGAATCATAGAATGATACAACACAGAAGGAGGCCATTCAGACCATCGTGCCTCTGCCGACTCTTTGAATGAGCTATCCTATTAGTTCCACTGCCCCGCTCTTTTCTCATAGCCCTGTAAATTTTTCTTTTTTAAGTATATATCCAATTCCCTTGTGAAAGTTACTATTGAATCTGCTACCACCGCCCTTCCAGATCACAACAAGTCGCTATGTGAAAAAATAATTCCCCTCCTCTTCCCACTGGTTCCTTTGCCAATTATAAGTTTGCGTTCAACTTGCCTAAATGCTGTTTCCCTTGGCTGAAGAATGGAGCCTGGCATGGGTCAGGGATGGGCGGCATAAAGAGAGAAGAATATCACAATAAGAAATACTGATAACAAATGACACACAATCTGCCCTGGTGGCTGAGACGTAAATGCAGCATCCAAGGTGGTATCGAGCAGTGCCCTTGCAGAGAGCCAGCACGGGCTTGATGGGCCGAGTGGCCTCCTTCTGTGCTGTAACTATTTGTGATTCTATGAATAATCTAGGAGGCCCCGTACTCAACCCCCAGCCTATTGGATGGGTGATCTCAGCCTGGGTGCTGATTATGGAGCTACAATTAGTCTCACTGCCCCATGGCTAGAGAAAGGGCAAGAATCAGCCAGCCATACCACCCCTGTCTAAAAAGAAAGATTTGCATTTATATAAGCACCTTTCACAAGCTCAGGATGCTTTTCAGCCAGTGAAGTACTTTTGAAGTGCAGTCACTGTTGTAATGCAGAGTTCCCCTACTCTTCTTCGACTTAGATCTTTTACGTCCACCTGAGAAGGCAGACAGCACCTCGGTTTAACGCCTCGTCCTAGGCTGGAGGATATTACAAAGAGAGCATTTGAACGTAAAAATTAGAAACGTATTAATGGAAATTGCATCTTTTGTGTCTTTCACGACTTCAGGTCGTCCTAACGCACTTTACAGCCAATTAGGTATTTTTTTGAAGTGTAGTCACTGTTGTAATGTAGGAAACACAGCAGCCAATTTGCACACGGCAAGCTCCCACAAACAGCAATGTGATAATGGCCAGATAATCTGTTTTTGTTATGTTGATTGAGGGGTAAATATTGTTCAGGACACCAGGGAGAACTCTACTGCGAAATAGTGCCATGGGATCTTTTACGTCCACCTGAGAGGGCAGATAGGGCCTCGGTTTAATGTCTCATCCAAAAGACGGCACCTCCGACAGTGCAGCGCTCCCTCAGCACTGCACTGGAGTGTCAGCCTAGCTTTATGTGCTTAAGTCTTTGGAGTGGGACTTGAACCCAGCACCTTCTGACTTAGAAGTGTGTGTGCTACCACTGAGACACAGCTGTCACTTACCTGATCTCAGGAAGGGCAGCAGTAGGGATCCTACAGTTGCTCAGTGTCTCCATGATTCTTGCTGTAAATTGCGTGTGAGTGTGTGTGTGAGTGTGTGTGTGAGAGTGTGTGTGTGAGAGTGTGTGAGTGTGTGTGTGAGAGTGTGTGAGTGTGTGTGTGTGAGAGTTTGTGGGTGAGTGTGTGTGTGAGAGTGTGTGTGTGTGAGAGTGTGTGAGAGTGTGTGTGTGAGAGTGTGCGAGTGTGTGTGTGTGAGAGTTTGTGTGTGAGTGTGTGTGTGAGAGTGTGTGTGTGTGAGAGAGTGTGTGTGTGAGTGTGTGTGAGAGAGTGTGTGTGTGAGAGTGTGTGAGTGTGTGTGTGTGAGAGTTTGTGTGTGAGTGTGTGTGTGAGAGAGTTTGTGTGTGAGTGTGTGTGTGAGAGTGTGTGAGTGTGTGTGTGAGAGTGTGTGTGGGAGTGTGTGTGTGAGTGAGTGTGTGTATGTGTGTGTATGTGTGAGAGTGTGTATGTGTGTGTGAGAGTGTGTGTGTGAGAGTGTGTGTGTGTATATGAGAGTGTGTGTGTGTATATGAGAATGTGTGTATGTGAGAGAGAGATTATGTGTGTGTGTGTGTCTGTGTGTGAGATTGTGTGTGCATGTCTGTGTGTGCGTGTGACTGTGTGTGTGTGCATGAGAGAGTGAGTGTCTGTGTGTGTGTGAGTGCGTGTGTGTGTGAGAGAGTGAGTGTCTGTGTGAGTGCGCGCGTGTGTATGTGTGTGTGTGAGAGAGTGAGTGTCTGTGTGTGTGAGTGTGTGTTTGTGTGAGAGTGTGTGTGTGTATGTGTGTGTGTGTGGACACTGAACGAGAGTCAAATTAGCTCTGAATCTACCTCTTCTGTGGCCGAAGAGCCGCACAGTCGCAGTTTACATATGAAGAACGGCCACCTGTCTGAGGGATAGGAAAGGTGACCCAAACATGGGACCACAACCATGGGGAAAGGAGGGGAGATGAATGGAATAGAGGGGAGGAGAAATGGGGATGGCGGCGAGAGGATATTTTAAAATATATCGAGGATTTGTTCTCTCTTCTCTTTTAGTATCACTCGCCTTTCTTTTAACATCCCTCTCTCCCTGTACAGAATCGCCACAGATTTTCCTGACTTGATAACCCATCCAAGAGCACACACATATCATCACACTCCATGTCACACCCCACCTGATCTGTGGTCATACTGTGTGCCACTTGTGCTCCAGCTTTCTCCCTCCCTCTACTGCATTCATGACTTGTGCTGGGATACCATTTCACCTCCCTCCGATTCCCTGCCCAAGTGGCCTTCTGTCAGCCGAAACACTGAATGTTGGCAAGCTATTCGGCAGTGGAGAGCATCACGGGTGAGCTCACCTAACAATAACAACAACTTGCACTGCCATAGCCCCTTTAATGTGACAATGCAGTCCCATGGCGCTTCACAGGGGGAGTGTTAGCAAACAAAATTTGATGCCAAGCCACAAAGGGAAATATTAGGCCAGGTGAGCAAAAAGCTTGATGAAAGAGGTAGGTTTTAAAAGAGGAGAGAGATGGGGAGAGGTGTAGGGAGGGAATTCCAGAGCTTAGGGTCCAGCCCGTCAATGGTGGAGTGAAGAAAATCAGGATGCGCAAGAAGCATTGAATATATTTTCATCAAATATATTTAAGGCGGAGATAGACAGATTTTTGAGCGATAAGGGAGTAAAGGGTTATGGGGAGCGGGCGGGGAAGTGGAGCTGAGTCCATGATCAGATCAGCCATGATATTAAATGGCAGAGCAGGCTCGAGGGGCCAAATGGCCTACTCCTGCTCCTATTTCTTATGTTCTTAAGCCAGAATCCATGGACATGAACAGCAGTGGTCAGCAATGTGCTCGTTAAGGCCATGCAGCGATCTGGCCGCCCAGTGGCTTTATAACGGAAAAAACCACGCAGGCGCGATCATTTGAGTGGGCCACACAGCCCCATAAAAGGGCCGCACACTCCCCCAACGCGGAAACATTGGTGGTCACTGACTAACAACCAAGAGCAGGAAAGCCTGGTTAGTTTCACCCCCCCCCCCTCCCACTTCCCATCCCCGTTTCAGAGGAAAATGCCCAGAGGCACTAAAGCAGCCCAATTAGCAGAACAAGCTGGAGGGGCTGAATGGCCGACTCCAGTTCCCGTGTTCTTAATTGCCTCAGCCGAGAGCAGTTAATTCAGCACCGTCCGGGAATCGAACCTATAATGGTGTGCTTTGAAATGTTTTCTCCCCCCCCCCCCCCCCAATTCATACTTACTTTGACATGTGCGGGGTGGCGGGGGAGGGGGGGTTGCTGATGTTATTTTGTGGAGAAGCAAAATTAGAAATAAAGGGAGGAGGGAAAAAAACACACACTTAAAACCTGTCACAAGTTCCAATTAAAAAATCACAGTGCCTGAGAACCAAAGGGCTTGTCCTGTGTGGTCCAGACTGGTAATGAAAGGGACAAGTTACTAAGCTGTAAGTTCCATTGGATGCGGTTTACTCAAAGGCTTTAGAATCAATAGCCAGCTACCAACCTTTCCACTGGGAAAAAAACTATGATCTCCCCTTTTTGGAGCCGAGTGAGTACCATATGGAGCAGGACTGCTGCTTCGCCACTGGGACCAGGCAACCCTTTCCCAGAATTCAGATGGTAATTAAGCCGTTAGACTTTGGCGCCGAGGAAGTCCCCGAGCCTCAAACTCATGTCCCAGCAACCCCCGCACCTTCCCGCTGCCGGCCCGCTCCCGACAGATTGCTCAACTCTGCCAGCCTGAACACCTGTTCCATTTTCCCAGGATTTGTCTGAGCTGGGTGGGTCCTTCCCCCCATCAAAGGCAGTGATCTCACATTGTGTGTGTGTGTGTGTGTGTAAAAAATTCAATCAGTTACCAGCTAAAAGGCAGGTGGCAGCAACAGATGATACACGTAAGAGTTGTAAGAATGCTGAGTCGCTGGCTTTGTTTTGATTGCAATGCAGATGCTGAAACCCAGGTTTAAAGTGTCACCGACTCATAACCACAACATGAATCCGTATAGTTTTAACACTTTCATTGCCGGAGCGGTTACCTTTCCCCGATCCCTATTTTTTTAAGCTTCCGAACGACTGTGCGCTCTTTTAGTTTTGAGGTTGCGGTATTTTGGGGGTACAGACTACATCGAGGATCCCTATTGGTGTCCTGGTGTGGTCGACTAATGGATACTGTAATGTATTTGCTTCATTGGTTCTTTGCTTAAGAATCCATAGCAATTGGGCCCTTTTCCAATTGTGGCGGGACTTCCTTGCTCTTGTGCTCCAACCCCTTGAGATAGGGGACAACATATCATTTGCCTTCCTTATTGATTGCGTACAGAGGGAAGTTGAGGGGAGGCGGGGGCGGGGGATGGAGATGGAGGGGAGAGTGGTGGAGGTGGGGGGTGGAGAAACCCAGGGTGGGGGACAGGAGGGGTCACATTGCAGCGGAGGTCTGGGGGGGCAAAGTGTGTTGGAGGGGCGGGCCTGGGGGCTCTGTGCCTCGGTGCGGGGAGTGTTCAGAGTGGGGTGGACGGGTTGACTGCGCAGATGGCGGTTGGTGGATGTGGTGTGGTTGGCGTCGCGGGGGCGTGGCTCCGGGGTGGCCGGAGCTGGGGGCTCGACATCCGGGGGTGTTCGGCATTTGGGAAGGATTCTCACGGGACGGGGCGGGTTGGGTGCGGGGGGAGTGTTCCCGATGTTGGGTGGGTCCGGAGCCGAGGGGTGGGGGGGGGTGGGCGGGGCACGCTCTTGGGATGGGGGGGTGGGCTGTTTGGGGCTGGGATTGGGAGAGACTTCTTCACTCGGGAAGTTGTTGGCCTGTGGGGTTCCCTGCCGCGGAGAGTTGTTGATGCCAGTTCATTGGATGTGTTCGGGAGGGAGTTGGATGTGGTCCTTGCGGCTGGGGGGGGTCGGGGGGTGTCGGGGGGGAGGTGCTGGGGTGGGTGATCAGCCATGATCTTGTTGAATGGTGGTGCAGGCTCGAAGGGCCGAATGGCCTACTCCTGCACCTATTTTCTATGTTTCTATGTTTAACACATTGCTATTAAGAACTAGTTGGTTTATTAGCAAAAGGTTTAACAATCACACTACTGGGGGGGGTTTTTGTGGGGTTTTTTTCAACAGCTCCATAAACCTGTGAGAATACTCACAGGTGCATATGTTACAGATATGTTCTGTGACGTTTTACTACAATAAAGGTGCTGTCATAAAGGGCACAACTGAGGTACTAAATGAGTACAGTATTAGGCAGTCCCTCGTATCGAGGATGACTTGCTTCCACGCCAAAAAGGGATGAGTTCACAGGTGTTTCAAAGAGGGACCTGACATTCCAGGTCCCGAACTGCATATTGAAGGGTGGAAGATGCCTGTGCGTGGATTTTTTTAATGTGGGGTGGCCGTTGCACACCAGCCACCACACGGGTTTGACAGAGCTAGGTCTTGGTCCAGTGGCAAGGATTACCCAAGACAACTGGAGACCAGCTCTGCTGCACGGACTTAGTGCGCACACGTATCGCAGTGTGGGCTGGCAGTGAGTACTTTGCGCATGTCGTCACTAGAGAAGAGGATACTGCCAATGTAGAAGTAAAGGAGGAGGCAGTGGCAATATTAAATGGGATAAAAATAGATCAAGAGGAGGTACTTAAAAGGTTGGCAGTCCTCAAAGTAAAAAGATCACCTGGTCCGGATGCGATGCATCCTCAGTTACTGAGGGAGGTAAGGGTAGAAATTGTGGCGACTCTGGCCACAATCTTCCAATCCTCCTTAGATATGTGGGTGGTGCTAGAGGACTGGAGAATTGCAAATGTTGCAACCCTGTTTAACAAAGAGGAAAGGGATAAACCCAGCAACTACAAGTCAATCAGCCTAACATCGGTGGTGGGGAAATAATCCCGGACAAAATTCATTGGCATCTGGAAAAGTATGGGCGAATAAATGAAAGTCAGCACAGATTTGTTAAATCATCTTTGACTAACTAGATCGAGTAACAGAGAGTCTTGATGAGGGTAGTATGGTTGATGGTGTGTATATGGCGTTTCAAAAGCCGTTTGACAAATTATCACATAATAAACGTGTTAGCAAAATTATAGCCCATGCGATTAAAGTGGCAATATGGATACAACATTGTCTAAGGGACAGAAAGCAGAGAGTAGTGATGAACGGTTGTGTTTCAGACTGGAGGGTGGTGTACAGTGGGATTCCTCAGGGGTTGATATTTAGACCACTGCTCTCTTTGAAATATATTAATGACCCAGACTTGGGATTACAGGGCACAATTTCAAAGTTTGCAAATGATTCGAAACTCAGAAATGTAGTAAACAATGAAGAAGATAGTAACAGACTTCAGGAGGACATGACAGAGTGGTGGAATGGGCAGACACGTGGCAGATGAAATTTAACGTAGAGAAGTGTGAAGTGATGTATTTTGGTGGGAAGAATGAGGAGAGGCAATATGAACCAAATGGTACAATGTTAAAGGGGTTTCAGGAACAGAGAGACCTGGGGGTGTATGTACACATATCTTTGAAGATGGCAGGACAAGTTGAGAAGGCTATTAAGAAGCATATGGGATCCTTGGTTTTATTAATAGAGGAATAGAGTACAAAAGCAAGGAAGTTATGCTAAAACTTTATAAAACACTGGTTAGGCCTCAGCTGGAGTATTGTGTTCAATTCTCGGCACCACACTTTAAGAAGGACATCAAGAAGGTGCAGAAGAGATTTACTGGAGTGGTACCAGGGATGTGGGATGTCAGTTATGTGAAGAGACTGGAGAAGCTGGGTTTGTTCTCCTTAGAGCAGAGAAGGTTAAGAGGAGATTTGATAGAGTGTTCAAAATCATGAATGGTTTTCATAGGGTAAATAAGGAGAAACTGTTTCCAGTGACAGAAGGGTCGGTAACCAGAGGACAAAGATTTAAGGTGATTGGCAAAAGAACCAGAGGCCACATGAGGAAACATTTTCTTCACACAGCGAGTTGTTATGATCTGGAACGCGCTGCCTGAAAGGGTGACGGTAGCAGATTCAATAGTAACATTCAAAAAAGAATTGGATAAATACTTAAATGGAAAAAGTTGACAGGGCTCTGGGGAAATAGCAGGAGAATGGGACTAATTGGAGAGTTCTTTCAAAGAGCAGGCATGATAGGCCAATTGGCCCCCTTCTGTGCTGTATCATTCTATGATTTTATGATTCGATATAAATGCAACTTGGTTGTTGCGGTCGGATTTCTCTCCTTCCACCAAGCGATGGATTGTACAGTGCTCCATCTGGTGAGCGGGCAAACTGCCCTCACATGGTGAACTCCTCTCACATGGCGAATTCCTCTCACATGTCACACTGCCCTCACACGGAAAATTGCCCATACGTGACAAATTCCTCTCATGCGACAAACTCCTTTCACATGGCGAACTGCCCGAGCAAGAAAGAAGCTGAATTTGAATATTGTTCGGGCAGGGTAGCCAACTCTGGTATCGGGCTCAGCTGTGGTGCAGCCCCCGGTCGAATAGACCAACAGATCCTAAGCACACGGGACGAAATAGCCACTTGAGTGAGGTACTGGAGGGCTCCTGTTATGTGGGCTGTGTACCCCTTCGAGGGCGTGTGATCAGGAGAGATGGGAAGGAAATTTAGGGGGGGGGAGGGGAAACACAGAAAGGAGAAAAAAAGAACTTTGTAGAACATTGCGCAGATCAGAAATAATGACTCACGATAAGCAGGTGCGAGATTAGTTTAACTGTGCAATGAATATGAAAAAGTTTCCATATTGCTTTGACCAGCCTTTGTACAAAGATCACTGCCTATGTGGTAATGAGTACATTTAACTCAGTCATTAAGCTGGTATTAACTAGATTCAATGTTGTTTATGGCGCTGAAGAGTGCAGTTACTGGGCTGTCTACATGCAATGACACTGGGTCGCATTGTACACAGATCCCCCTGATGTTGTATTAGCACCAATTCTCTAGGCAATGGCCACTGGTGTGTAAAGCATTCCATTGCACAATATACCTCCTCTCAATAGATCTGGGCATACCATCAGTGCACAGCTACAGAGTCCTGCTACCAGATGGCGAGCTAATTATAAGCTATTAAGTGCTTTGATAGCTGTGTGGGAACTGGGCTCAATGAAGGTGCTGTGAATAGGGATGCAAGCTGTTCAACCACCTACCCTGGGACTCTTGTGTGAGAGGGGTCAGCCTGACTGAACCGTTGCTCAGCGCAGTACACAGTACAGTACGGGAGGACCGTTGACTTTGTGACACGAAGGGGGAGGGGGTTTGGGAGGGTGGGGGGAAGCACCTACAAAACGCTTCGTCGGTCCAGTTTATGTTTATGTTTTAGTTCAGATGAGACCACATTGTCGGCTTGTTTTTTGGAGGGTAATTAAGACTAAAAGAAAAAGACACGTAAAAAGGATCTGGATAGCTGCTAAAGAATCACAAGGGGGCAATGGGATGGTGTTTTCACGTAATTGTTTTTACATCAGCCCCAGAGCCCTGCTTGCATGTGATTTGGGCAGCTGGCGCCCACTCCAGTGTAAACCTGTTGCTAAGGCCCGCCACTGGGAACACCTATCATTTCCCAGGAAGGTTGGCTGTGTTGAGTGTTGTCTTTTCATGGGAACACTGGTCTATTGCACCAGGTGAGAGGTGGGGGCTTAGAAGGGATTTTAGCAAGTCAGATAAAATATGTCTCCAATAAAGCCAAATAACAATAACAACTTGTATTTATATAGCGCCTTTAACGTTATACAGGTAGAACGTCCGAAATCCGGAGTTCTATAAACCGTAATTGTCCAAAAACCGGACATTGTGCAGATTGCAAGAGTCGTTGTCTGGAATACGGAAATATTTCCCGAAAACTGGACTTTTATGCTGTACATACCTTTCTCCAAGCAGGAATCCCAAAAAATACACAGTCCGGCCTCGCTGTTGCTGGATTCGGACCATCGAATGTAATGCTCCAAAATCTGGAAATTCATGAAAGTCGGCCCAAGGGTTTCCAGATTCGGGACATCGGATTTCTTCTCCAAAATCCAGAAAAAACCCGGAAACCGGAATGGTCTCGGTCCCAAGGTTTCGGGACGTTATACCTGTAAAACGTCCCAAGACGCTTCACAGGAGTGTTATAAGACAAAAATGTGACACCAAGTCACGTAAGAGGAAATTAGGGCAGGTGATCAAAAGCTTGGCCAAAGAGTTAGATTTTATGCAGCATCTTAAAGGAGGAAAGAGAGGTAGAGAGGCGGAGAGGTTTAGGGAGGGAGTTCCAGAGCTTAGAGCCCAGGCAATAGAAGGCACGGCCACCAATGATTGAGCGATTATAATCAGAGATGCTCAAGAGAATTAGAGGAGTGCAGACAGTTCGGGGGAGTTGTGAGGCTGGAGGAGATTACAGAGATAGGGAGGGGCGAGGCCATGGAGGGATTTGAAAACAAGGATGAGAATTTTGAAATCGAGGCGTTGCTTATCCAGGAGTTAATGTAGGTCAGCGAGCACAGAGGCGATGGGTGAGCGGGACTTGTTGCAAGTTGGGAGACGGGGCAACCGTGTTTTGGATGAGCTCAAGTTTAGATAGGGTAGAATATGGGAGGCCAGCCAGGAGTGTGTTGGAAAGTCAAGGAAAGAGAAAGTAGTAATAGAAAAAGAGAAAGAAACACTTGAACTTATATAGTGCCTTTCACGACCTCAGGATGTCCCAATGTGCTTTACAGCAAATGAAGTACTTATTTTTTTGATGTGTAGTCACTGTTGTAATGAAGGAAACATGGCAGCCAATTTGCCCACAGCAAGGTCCCACAAACAGCAATAAGATAATGACTAAGGAAAAATATTGGCCAGGACACTGGGGATAACTCCCCTGCTCTTCTGGAAAAATAGTATCAAGTGATCTTTTAAGTCCACCTGAGAGAGCAGATGGGGCCTCGGTTTAACGTCTCATCCAAAAGACGGCACCTCCGACAGTGCAGCGCTCCCTCAGCACTGCACTGGATTGTCAGCTTAGAATGGGATATGAACCCACAATCAAACCTCCAGGAATACATCCAACCAGAGTTGGCAACCCGAGCACCACACCAGATGGCACACTTACCAACTCGGCTACCAGGGGATTCCAGATGTTATGTCTTAGAAACTCCATGGCATCGCTGTTGCTGAGCTGCAAGAAGTATGCATATATAAAAATGACGGACGCCTATAAAACTATAAGTTACATAAATAGATTTCCCATGAACTTCTGCACTTGATAAAACTGTCAATAATTGACTCACTGAAAAGCTTCCCACCGCTTGCTAAAAAGGAACATTCCTGATGTTTGTACTTTTGGCCCTGATCTCCACACCTGCCTCTCACTGGCATTTACTGTATCGCTACCTTTATCGCAAGGATGGTTGGAGTTTGTAACATAAACAATTGTATTCTGTGATACACTCGAGCACCTCTGCAGCCTGGAATGTGCTGGTCGGCCCGTGAGACTCTGAAAAGATTGGAAGCAGTGATCAGGTGCAGTGGTTAACAATGCACATTAGGGAGAACGAACGAATTTACAATTTTACTACTGCGAGAAAGACTTGCATTGCTATAGCGCCTTTCACGACCTTTAGTTGTCCCAAAACGCTTTACAGTCAATGAAGTACTTTCGGAGTGTAGTCACTGTTGTAATATAGGAAACGCAGCAGCCAATTCGCGCACAGCAAGCTCCCACAAACAACAATGTGATAATGACCAGATCATCTGTTTTTTTAGTGATGTTGATTGAGGGATAAATATTGGCTGGGACACCGGGGAAAACTCCCCTGCTCTTCTTCGAAATAGTGGCCGTGGGATCTTTTATGTCCACCTGAGAGAGGGAACAGGGCCTCGCTTTAACGTCTGATCCAAAAGACGGCACCTCCGACAGTGCAGCACTCCCTTAGCACTGCACTGGGAGTGTCAGCCTACGTATAACGCACAGATGAAATCGCCCACATAGGTCTTGCAAACATGGTTTTTTTGAAACAGATGATGGCATTTACTTCAAAGATGGCTCCTAGTCTTTGTTATTGAGAATCTATCTTAATTAGTTGGTCTAAAACGCTAGGTGCATATGCCAGGTGCTGTGTTTGTGTTAAGCAGGTGTTAATGGGATGAGACTCTGTAAATTGGCCTCAGTCATTCTATTCAGTGGAAGGAATTGTTTATATGAATGGTGCCTTTGTGCAACAGCAGCCTCAAATGTAGTTTTTCTACAGTTGCATGTTAAAACTGGTAAACTGGCTGGTATGTGTGAAATGGGTTGGCTTGAACTTAATTTATGAGGTTATTCCATTGTGTGTTTGTCTTGTTTTGTTTTTATCCTTCAAAGAAATTAAATAAATTCTATCTGCACTCTGTAGTTCTCGTTGGATTTTGAAGAACGTTCAGTCTAAAACATGCCATGGTCTAGATATTTCATGTGAAACTCCCTACCTGAAGAATGAGAGGTGATCTCATTGAAATGTATAAAATTCTGAGGGGGCTTGACAGGGTAGGTGCTGGGAAGATGTTTCCCTTGGCTGGAGAGTCTAGAACAAGCGCTCTACTCTGAGTTATGTCATGGCAGGCGAGCCCCAGGAGGGCAGATAAAACGCTTCAAGGACGCCCTCAAAGCCTCCTTGAAAAAGTGTAACATCCCCACCGACTGCTGGGAATCCCTGGCCCAAGACCGCTCAAAGTGGAGGAGAAGCATCCAAGGCGGCGCCAAACACCTTGAGTCTCTTCGCCAGGAGCACGCGGAAGTCAAGCGCAAACAGCGGAAGGAGCGCACGACAAATCAAGCACCCCACCCACCCGTCCCTCCAACCACCGTCTGCCCCACCTGTGACAGAGACTCATCAATCACCTGAGAACTCATTTTTAGTGTGGAAGCAGTCATCCTCGACTCCGAGGGACTGCCTAAGAAGAAAAAGAAACTTCCTACCTGAAGAATGAGAGGTGATCTCATTGAAACGTATAAAATTCTGAGGGGGCTTGACAGGGTAGATGCAGGGAGGGTATTTCCCTTGGCTGGAGAGGCTAGAACCAGGGGTCACAGTCTCAGAATAAGGGGTCGGCCATTTAGGATAGAGATGAAAGAAAGAAAGACTTACATTTATATAGCACCTTTCATGACCACCGGACATCTCAAAAGCGCTTTACAGCCAATGAAGTACTTTTGAGTGTAGTCACTGTTGTAATGAGGAAAAATTTCTTCACTGAAAGGGTGATGAATCTTTGGAATTCTCTACCCCAGTCGTGAGTATATTCAAGACAGAGATTTTTGGTCACTAAGAGAACCAAGGGATGTGGGAATGGTGCGGGAAGGTGGAGTTGAGGTAGAAGATCAGCCATGATCTTATTGAATGGCGGAGCAGGTTTGAAGGGCCGAATGGCCTATTCGTGCTCCTATTTCTTATGTTCCTATATGGTTCTGTTATCATAGAATGGGACAAAAAGAAAAATGGTCATTTAGTATTTATTGCATAAGTTCTCAGGACTTTGAGCCTGTTTTAAATCCGAGTCCATTCTAACTGCTAGAAGAGCGATGATGAAAATTCCAATGAATTATATATTATAAATCATAAATCTCTTATCCTCCAGCATTATTCTATTGATTGTATTTATAACTGGACCTGGTTTGATTTAGTTATAGAATCATGGAATCTTACAGTATTTAATTGGCTGTAAACGCTTTGAGATGTCCGGTGGTCGTGAAAGGCGCTATATAAATCCAAATCTTCCTTCCTTCCTCCCTCCCTTCCTCCCTCCCTCCCTTCCTTCCTTCCTTCACAGAAGGAGGCCATTCAGCCCATCATTCCTATGCCAACTCTTTGAAAGAGCTATCCAATTAATCCCACTCCCCTGCTCTTTCCCCATAGCCCTGTTTTTTTTTCCTTTTCAAGTATATATCCAATTCCCTTTTGAAGGTTACTTCCAAATGTGCTTCCACTGCCCTTTCGGGTAGTGCATTAGAGTGAAAAGTGACCACGGTTCCTGCTCTTGGTCTCTTTGCCGCTCAGGTGTGTGGATCTTGGGCGAGGACTGAATAGTTTACAGGGACCTACTGTCAAGCCTCGGACATGACTGACAGGCAATGTACAGGAGAGTTCCTGACTGCTGTGGAACCACACACTAACAAGGAATCCGTGCCTTCAGTAAAGAGAGGCAAAGTTTTTTTTTTAAATTGATTCTTTTTAAAGACTTCTTTGTCCCATCCAGTGAGTAGCTGAATAAGACAGACCAGGAATGTCATAGGTTCAATTCACAATCTGTACTAATGTGAAGTAGTCCATTCCGAGGAATGGAGGACGCATCTGAGGATACTACAGAGAGACCATTTGAACATAAAAATTTTACTAATCGAAAAGAAAGAACTTGCATTTTTTGTGTCTTTCATGACCTCAGGATGTCCCAAAACGCTTTACAGCCAATGACGTCGTTTTCTGCAATGTAGTCACTGTTGTAATGTAGGAAACACAGCAGCCAATTTGTGCACAGCCAGCTCCCACAAAGAGCAGTTAGTTAACAACCATATATATAATCTCTCTGCAAGATCCTACAAATCCCCTGGGAGGACAGGCGCACCAACATCAGCGTCCTCATTCAGGCCAACATCCCCAGCATTGAAGCACTGACCACACTCGATCAGCTCCGCTGGGCAGGCCACATAGTCCGCATGCCAGACACGAGACTCCCAAAGCAAGTGCTCTACTCTGAGCTCCTTCATGGCAAACGAGCCAAAGGTGGGCAGCGGAAACGCTACAAGGACACCCTCAAAACCTCCCTGATAAAGTGGAACATCCCCACTGACACCTAGCAGTCCCTGGCCCAAGACCATCCTAAGTGGAGGAAGTGCATCTGAGAGGGCGCTGAGCACCTCGTGTCTCAACGCCGAGAGCATGCAGAAATCAAGCGCAGACAGCGGAAAGAGAGTGCGGCAAACCAGTCCCACCCACCACTTCCCTCAACCACTATCTGTCCCACCTGTGACAGAGTCTGTGGCTCTTGTATTGGACTGTTCAGCCACCAAAGCACTCACTTCAGGAGTGGAAGCAAGTCTTCCTCGATTCCGAGGGTCTGCCTATGATTTGATGATGAATCTGTTTTAGAGACACTGGTTGAGGGATAAATGTTGGTCGGGACACCAAGGAGAACTGCCCTGCTGTTCTTTGTAATAGTGCCATGGGCTGTTTTACACCTATCTGAGAGGGCAGGCGGGACCTTGGGTTAATGTCTCATCCGGAAGTTGGCTACCTCTGACAGTGGGGTGCTCCCTCAGCAGTGCACTAGAGTGTCATCCTGGATTATATGCTTAAGTCTCTTGAGTGGGGCTTTAACCCACAATTTTCTGATGCAGAGTCAAGGTTGCTACCCACTGAGCCACGGCTGGCATGTCGCAGGGAAGTAAGAAGAGCATTTGAGGTCAAGCCTTAAGGCGATGAAAGCATGGACTAGCATCTCTGCAGTAGGGAAGAGGTAGTTTGGAGGCGGGAATTATTTCTGAGGTGGAAGAAGGCAGTTTTGGTGATTGATTGGACTTGGAGAAAACACGATATTGAGGCTTTGCTCCTCTGCTCTAGCCCTGAGGTGACAAGTAGGAAGGTTGTGTAGTGTCCAGGGTAACAGGATGGAGATGCACAGTTTTAGTCTCCTTATCTGAGAAAGGATATACTTGTCTTAGAGGCGGTGTAATGAAGGTTCACTAGATTGATTCCTGGGATGAGAGGGATGTCCTATGAGGAGTGATTGAGTAGATTGGGCCTATATTCTCTGGAGTTTGGATGCATGAGAAGTGATCTCATTGAAATATACAAGATTCTGAGGGGGATTGACAGGGTAGATGCTGAGAGGTTATTTCCCCTGGCTGGAGAGTCTAGAACTAGGGGGCAAAGTCTAGAGATAAGGGGTCGGCCATTTAAGACAGAGATGAGGTGGAATTTCTTCATTCAGAGAGTTGTGAATCTTTGGAATTCCCTACCTCAGAGGGCTATGGATGGTCAGTCATTGAGTATATTCACTGAGATCGATAGATTTTTGGACTCTAGTGGAATCAAGGGTTATGGGGATCGGGTGGGAAAATGGAGTTGAGGTCGATGATCAGCCATGATCTTATTGAATGGCGGAGCAGGCTCGAGGGGCCATATGGCCTACTCCTGCTCCTAATTCTTATGAGAGCTAAAGAGCATGCCTTTAATTGTACTTAAGCTTATGACTCATCCATGACTTAATACAGAGCATGAGGTGCATCACAGCTAAACCTAAGCCCAATGATTTAGATGAAGGAATTGAGTGTAATATCTCCAAGTTTGCAGATGACACTAAGCTGGGTGGCAGTGTGAGCTGTGAGGAGGATGCTAAGAGGCTGCAGGGTGACTTGGACAGGTTAGGTGAGTGGGCAAATGCATGGCAGATGCAGTATAATGTGGATAAATGTGAGGTTATCCACTTTGGGGGCAAAAACACGAAAGCAGAATATTATCTGAATGGCGGCAGATTAGGAAAAGGGGAGGTGCAACGAGACCTGGGTGTCATGGTACATCAGTCATTGAAAGTTGGCATGCAGGTACAGCAGGCGGTGAAGAAGGCAAATGGCATGTTGGCCTTCATAGCTAGGGGATTTGAGTATAGGAGCAGGGGGGGGTCTTACTGCAGTTGTACAGGGTCTTGGTGAGGCCTCACCTGGAATATTGTGTACAGTTTTGGTCTCCTAATCTGAGGAAGGACGTTCTTGCTATTGAGGGAGTGCAACAAAAGTTCACCAGACTGATTCCCGGGATGGCAGGACTGACATATGAGGAGAGACTGGATCGACTGGGCCTGTATTCACTGGCGTTTAGAAGAATGAGAGGCGATCTCATAGAAACATATAAAATACTGATGGGACGGGACAGATTAGATGCAGGAAGAATGTTCCCAATGTTGGGGAAGTCCAGAACCAGGGGACACAGTCTAAGGATAAGGGGTAAGCCATTTAGGACTGAGATGGGGAGAAGCTTCTTCACTCAGAGAGTTGTTAATCTGTGGAATTCTCTACCGCAGAGAGTTGTTGATGCCAGTTCGTTGAATATGTTCAAGAGGGAGTTAGATATGGCCCTTACGGCTAAAGGGATCAAGGGGTATGGAGAGAAAGCAGGAAAGGGGTACTGAGGTGAATGATCAGCCATGATCTTATTGAATGATGGTACAGGCTCGAAGGACCGAATGGCCTACTCCTGCACCTATTTTCTATGTTTCTATGTTTCCAACATCCACACGGACATCCTCCAGCAGGAACCCCTGAACACTGGTCAGGAGTAAGAGTTGTGGCTAGGTCATTCCCCCTCCCAGCCTGGGCACTCTGAGACCACTCACACTGCCCCCCCGGCTGAGATTAATTTACGTAGCACAGAGCAGAGTCAAACCTGGAAGCTTGCTGAACTAATACACGAGCAAAATACTGCGGATGTTGGAATCTGAAATAAAAACAGAAAATGCTGGAAATCTCAGCAGGCCAGGCAACATCTGTGGAGAGAAAAACAGAGTTAACATTTCGGGTCAACAACCCTTCGTCAGAACTGGCGAATGTTCGAAAAGAACAGATTCTTAAGAAGCACTGAAAGAGGGAGGGAAAGAAAGAACAAAAGGGAAGGTCTGTGATTGGGTGGAAGGCAGGAGAGATTAGAGAGACAAAAGGAATGATGGGCTGAATTGAAATGGTAATGGCTAGAGTTAGAAAAAGGTTAATCTGGATAGGGCGTGAATGGCGGAGTAATGATCAGCTGCCGTTATACATGGTTACTAAAACAAAGAAAAGACCATGGATTTATACAGCGCCTTTTACTACCTCATGATGATCCAAAGGACTTTACAGGCAATGAAGTACTTATTTGAAGTGTAGTCACTATTGTAATGTAGGAAATGCGATGGCTAATTTATGAACCAGGTCCCACATAGAGTAATGTGATAATGACCAGATAATGTGTTTTAATGATCATTGAATCATAGAATCATAAAATGGTAACAGCACTGAAGAAGGCCATTCAGCCTGTCGAGCCCGTGCCGGCTCTCTGTAAGAGCACCTCAGCTAGTCCCACTCTCTCACCCTTTCCCCGTAACCCTGTAATTTTTTTTCTTTGAGGTTCCTATCCAACTTCCTTTTTGAAAGCAGTGATTGAGTCAGCCTCCACCACCCTCTCAGGCAGTGCAGTCCAGATCCTAACCACTCGCTGTGTAAAAATGTTTTTTCTTATGTCGCCTTTGGTTCTTTTGTCAATCACCTTAAATCTGTGTTGTCTGGTTCTCGACCCTTCTGCCAATGGAAACAGTTTCTCTCTATCTACTCTGTCCAGACCCCTCATGATTTTGAACATCTCTATCAAATCTCCTCTCAACCTTCTCTGCTCCAAGGAGAACAACCCCAGCTTCTCCACTCTATCCACATAACTGAAGTCCCTTATCTCTGGAATCATTCTCGTAAATCTTTTCTGCACCCTCTCTAAGCCCTTCACATCCTTTCTAAAGTGCGGTGCCCAGAATTGGACACAGTACTCCAGATGAGGCCGAACCAGTGTTTTATACAGGTTCATCATATTTTCCACACTTTTGAGGGATAAACACTGGCCAGGAAATCCGGGAGAACTCCCCTGCTCTTCTTCGAAACAATTGATGAACGACATATTCTCTGGAACACAAAAGCAAAATATTGCGGATGCTAGAAATCTGAAATAACAGAAAATGCTGGAAATACTCAGTGGGTCAGGCAGCATCTGTGGAGAAACAGAGTTAACGATTCAGCTCTCGGGCCTAGGCTAATGATATCCTTGACTGAGCTGCTGAGAGATCGGTGGCTCCGGTGTCGTGTGACCAATTTTCCCGTTAAACTGCGCGGCCATGTAATCATCTGCAAGGTCCCGCACAGGCCGCTCGCCAGGTTTCACATTGGAAATACAGCGCCTGTGGAAAACTCTGAATGGGGCCCGCAGCGGGGGAGGCAGGCCATGCAGCAATTACTGCGGCTTATGGGGGATGTTGAGTGTGACACACCCTCAAATGATGATTACATTTCACCACAGGGTCACAGGTCAAATTGATGGTCACATGAATGCCCTTTTCATTCATTCGCCCTAACCACCCCCGCATCCCCAAATGTCCTCCCCTGCTCTCTTGTAATTGCTGACATTTGTGAGGATTCAACAATAACTTGTATTTATATAGCGCCTTTAACGCAGTAAAACATCCCAAGGTGCTTCACAGGAACGTTATGAAACAAAATTTGACACTGAGCCACACAAGGAGAAATTAGGGGCAGAAGGCCAAAAGCTTGGTCAAAGAATTAGGTTTTAAGAAGCGTCTTAAAGGAGGAAAGAGGGGTAGAGAGGCAGAGAGATCTGGGAGGAAGTTCTGGAGCTTAGGGCCTAGGCAGTTGAAGGGATGGGCACCGATGGTTGAGCGATTATAAACAGGGATGCTCAGGAGGACAGAATTAGAGGAGGGCAGAGATCTCGCGGGGGGGGGGGGAGCGTGAGGCTAGAGGAGATTGCAGAGCTAGGGAGGGGTGAGAAGTGTTTGAAAATAGAGGTTGAGACATTGCTGATATTCGACCATGGAAGGGGGAATTCGCAGCCATGCCAATCCTGCCCTGAAGTGTGCCCACACCCAGCGGGTGAGGGGTGGGGTCACTGGGTAGCGGTCAGGAGTGGGAGCCCTTGGCTGATTTCCATCTACCCTCCCAGCACAAGGCCGCTGATACCAATCGCAACACCCGATGCGAACTCAGCATAGGAGCAGGATTGAGCAAGGAGGCCTTAGCAACCAGTTCTGCTGGAACATTGCCAGAGACCTTGGAGCTTGTCTACAACATGTCCTTCTTGGCTGGGGAAGGTGCATATAATGTATTTCAGGAGAGGGAAGAATCATTATTTATATATTTTTTTATTTTTTTTTCTCTCTAGGTAAGAGGGCACTATAACTTTAAGAATAATCCAACCTTCATTAATTTGCCTTTGTAATAGGTGTGCCTGCAAAACTTTTTCTCTTGCCTCAGTGAGCCTAAAGTGTTGCATTTTTTTTTATTTTGTCTGTTGCGCTGTAAACAAGATTAGTTTGGGGGGGGGGGAAGAGAGAGACCCATCTGGATGGGTCATTGTTAAAGGGCAGTAGGAAACGCTGATCGTTTTTGCAGCTGAACAAAGAGGGCTGAGGAGAGCAAAGAGGAGGCTCAGACAGAGTGTCGCCAGCCTGAATCTCTCCCACAAACTCGCTCCTTATCCCCTATTGTTCTAACTGCCCTGCAGTCCCGGGCACAGCCTGGGAGCTATGACCTGAAACAGGACTAGCAAAATGCAACCGGACATGAAAGTTAAGATTGCAGTTTTCAAAGCTGGAAGGAACCAGAAAAAAAACTTTGAAGAAAACTCCAGTGTTTCACGAATTAATATATAGTCAAATCGGATGAACAAATGTTACCTCTTGGTAAAACAACGTTTTGGTCAAATTTTAATATACAGCTACTATATAATTATACATAAAACACACATTATTGTGATTTTTAACGATAGAGCTGAGGAAGATTTGCAAATAATATTAAATAGCAAAAGAATCGACAATACAGTTGCAGAAATTCAATGGGAAAAATGTCTAAAGATAACTAAAGGGAGACACTAATTTCAAGCTGAAATAGATTTAAAAGTAGTATTTCTGTCAATATCCTGATTTTATACTTCTAATCTAAAATACTAACTGAACCTTCTGGTTTAGTATTCAATTTGATTGCAACACAACATTCAAATTACAAGAGTGCATTAAAAAGTTTGAATCATTATTGCTGCTATTTCTGTCCCTCAGTTGTGTTGCAATCATATTTGGAAAATGTGATTTTCACATTGATTCAATACAAAAAAAGAACATGTTTTCCTGCAATTTCAACGATAACAATAAACAGCTGAAAATACTTTTCGTAAAACTTAAAATTTGTATTTTTTACGCGATATATACTGAGTTCCCCCCTCCCCTCCCCACATATCAACACTCAGGGCTATTCTATAGTGAGTACATTCCATGTTCACAGATGTAGGCAAAGCAAACAGATGTGTTCTAAATATTCTTTCCTCCCAACGTGTTTTCAATTTGTGTCTGTATGGGAATAGTACCGTTGCATAAGTCGTGTTGTAGAATATATATATATATATATATGTTACAGCATTGCCTTTAATTTACGGTTTAAAACGTACAACGGACTGCAAAGAAATAAAAAAAAAGGGTAATCTCTTTATAATGTGTTAACTGTTGTCCTGCAGAGCGAGTTTCTGCAGCTGGTTTATGTATTGCAATGCAGATTGAACCATAAGCTTTCAATTGAGAATGTCTCTCTTCCCACCTCCCCTTTTCCCCGTCTAGCTGCAAGCATTTAGCAACTGCAAAAGCATTCGAGTCATGCGAACTCTTGCAGCCCAAAACACAAGCAACAATACGGCTTTGCAGGTGTGCGGGGTGTAAACTTTTTAAGAGGGGTTAAGGTGACAAATTAAAGGGCGATTTATCAGGGTGCAGATGATTGCCAGTTAATTGCTGGCTGCGCGGCGCCCTTGTAGTGCGGATGATTGGCGTGCGGGTCGCCATGGTGACCGCCTGCGCGGCGCCAGCTTGACAGGCGTCAAGGCTGTATGAATGGGTGACGTCACGGGGCTGGCGCCTGCCAGTCTGGAGGCACTCGGGCTTGTTTGGACGCTGTTAAAGGGGAACAGGCTGAGAGTGGGAAAATGCTGCTTTTCCCTTAGAATCGGTGCAAAAGTTGCTTCATTCTCTCCCCCCCCCCCCCCGCAAAAAAAATTACAATTTGCAAAAAAAAATTGCCTTAAAAGTAATTAGATCAAACGGCCCCCTAAAAGTCTTATTGATTACAAATTGCACAAAAATGGCCTTAAAAGTGATTAGATCTAACGGCCCCCTAAAAGTCTTATTGATTACAAATTGCAAAAAATTGCCCTTGAAGTAATTCGATCTGGCAGTTACTCTAACGCTCCCCTAAAAGTCTTTATTACAAATTGCAAAAAAATTGCTTTAAAAATAATGAGATCTGCCAGTTACTCAAATACATATCACTCTTTAGTAATTTATTTTTCTTCTGAACTTTTGTTACCGCCCCCACTCTGGTATTACAAGAACAAGACAAAAATGTTTTGTTTTACGTTCTTAAGTTAGTTCAGTTTTAATTCTGAATGAATAAAAATGTTTGTTAACAATAATTTTACAGTAAAAACCAATTTAACGTTGTTATTATAATGTATCTATAATAGAACTGGAAAGAGGTTATTCACAACAAAATGACCCATTTCTGGGGAACGATAAATCGTGTTCAGACTCGCATATTCCCACATGAACAGTTATTTATTAAACTCGTCGTGGACTCAATTGCTGAATATAAATCTTTAAGCAAACATTTTTAAACAATCTCAAATATGGACTACAAATTTTAACTGAAATGCTGCCTCTTTAAAGTGTCTAGAAGACCAAATGATAGCAGAGCTATTCTCGAATTCCTTCATATTCTAGTTTGCAACATTCCGTTACATTTCAAGTCACTTTCAGAATTCCTCCAGTCTGAAGATGAATTTGTGATGCAGATACTGTACTAATTAGGTTAACATTATGTTACGGGCAGGGGGAGATGTCAATCTTGCATTTTAATTTACTAAGAGTGTCTTTCTGAAAAAAAAGTTGAGTTCCAGTTGGGATTTGAGCGAGTTATTTTGGGCCCTCCTGGTAATGTGAAAAATAGAGATCTCTCGAAATAATTCGAAAACCTTCATTGCACGTCTGATGAGTGTACATTCTCATGAATTATTTCTCCACCCACGCCCCGCGGCGACCCCCACCTGCAGACCCCACCACACACACAGCTGCATTCCCACATCTTTACCAACATATGTACATTTGTTTCCATTTGCGAGTTGTCCCTCCTTCCTCAGACAGATTTCAACCCCTGATACAGGCAGAGATTTCCATTGGCCGAGCAGGGCAGTCAGCTCCACCCAGTTCTGTTCCTGAACCCAGATGTGATTTGCCGGAGACAGACGCCTTGGCTGATGGCTCGGAGACGCCCCCTTTGCAAGCCATGACCATAAAAGCTGGCGTAGGCAGCCAGAGTTGTCACAGCAATTTGTTTTCTTCTTCCAACTTGACTGTGCGTGCGATTTTTTTTTTTAAAAAAGGGCTCGGTTGAAGACTCCCGTTAGGACGTCTGGTTCAATTTTCATTTGTGTTTCCCCCCTCTTAGCCAAAAAGATGAAGGTTGTGAGCGCCGCCTGTTCCTTGAAACGCCAGACATGTAACGAGGACGTGGTGAGATGCCTCTCCGAACAGAGTATCACCATCGCCAAGTGTAAAATGCCCCCGCTCCTGGACGAACAGATGAGCATGTTCCTGTACGACATGAACGGCTGCTACAGCAAACTGAAGGAGTTGGTACCCACCCTGCCCCAGAACAAGAAAGTCAGTAAGGTGGAGATCTTGCAACACGTTATCGACTACATCTGGGACTTGCAACTGGAGTTGGACGATGAGCCGGGCATGGACTTTGAGCAACAAGCCGTCGGGACCACAGCCCAGTCCCGAACCCCCCTCAACACGGATGTGGCTGGAATCACAACAGAGGTAAATGATGTCACTTTAAAATAGTCTTCTACTCGTAAATAATTAGAATTTCATAATATCCATTTCGTAGGTCGGGAGGTCTTTTTAAAAAAAAATCACCACTTGATTGGCAGAAGTGAAAATATCTGAATTGTACCTGCGGTATGATGGACCATGTGATTTTTAACGATTTTGCTCTTTTTGATTTTGTAGGTTCCCTGTGTTAGCAGTGATGACCGAATACTATGCCGTTGAAAGGATTAACCGACTTACAGGTATGTACAATACAACTTCCAAAACAAAACTCAACTTTTTATCAAGTGTGTGAGATCAAAAGTTGATTACTCAATGGTCATAAGTTTATGCAGACCAAGTGTGGAGAATGTGAACCCAAGTTAACGTAAAATGATGGCTGATTTAACTAGTGACATGTATATATCAAGCAACATTTATACATGTTTAGTGTCATATCTGGTAACATTCTGTTGAAGTTTGTGAATGAGAAACTAATGCCTGTCTTTTCCCACCCATTCTGTTTTAGGTATTCAGATGCTAAGTACTAGGTGATCCGGTGGTGCTGGAGTAACAGTACATCCATCCCGCAGTCCCTGGGAGGGGGAAAAAGAGGAGCTTTGCCAGAAACTTTAAAAATCCATGTTATTGGGACTTGTGCCTTTTGGGTTCTGGCACCGGCAGACCTGGCAGTACAGTGATTGCCAAGGCCCCAGGAACCTCGGGCCCTTTTTTTAAAAAAAAATAGTCTCCATCCCATCCAGGTGGACGCGGAAACTAGGAGGAAACAAAGCAGTTTAGTAACTCTCCTAGCGACACGCCTAGCAACAGATTTAACAGTGATTAGCCACGCCATCCTTTTCGTGTGTGTGTGTGGGTCCCTGTTGCCTGCTGAAAGCGCCACACCACAGGCTATTAACAAGAGACATTTGTTGGGGAGTTTAGAATTATGAGATTGTGTGTAACATCCTTGGAGATCTATGGGTGATTCAGTTGTAAATCTTATACTTTGTAAGTGTGTATTGAATTGTTTACAACAATGTTGTACTAAAATCGAACTAAAATTTTTTAATTATGATTTTTTTTTGAATAAAACTAGTCAAAATGATGAATCTTGTTTGACTTGTGTATCTTCTAAGGTATTAAAGGGTTTGAAAGATTTGCACAGTGACCAGACTGAACTTGCACTTTTATATATATCGCCTTTCATGTGAAGACGTCCCAAAACGTTTTACAACCAATTAAGTACTTCTTTTGAAGTATAGTCACTGTTGTAGAGTCTAGATTCACTAAGTGCAGGGAGTATGACTGGCCTGGATCCTATTTATATAGGTAAATTCCGGATCATAATACCCAATTTCGATTTACTGGTCCACAACGTACTTTCACTGAATTAAAGGTGAAAATATGTAGTTTCTAATATTAAAATGGTAGTTTTCCACTGAATGCAATTCCCCTTTCATTTTAGTTTTAAAAAAAAAACATTTGGTTAAAATCACAAGGAGAGGGCGAGCAGTTACAGCCCACGGGGCAACAGGTACATGTTGAGTAATGTGTATGACGATTATATTAGCAACATAATGATCTGCTGTTTTAAATACCTGGGCAGTCAGAGCGGAAACATTCACTTACAATGGCTGAAAGCAGTTTAAGCAGCTGTGAGAAGGGGGCGGCGCCAGCATCCAATCTGCCAGGGACCGTACATAATTAATTTGCACGAGATTACTGTGGGAAGGGAGTTAATGCTCCATGTAATTGATTCATCGTTCCTCTCCTCCCCATACAGTGTGTTGCAAGAGGTCTCTAATCAAGATTAGAATTTATATGACCCAATTGTGGCTGTTGCCCAATAAACCTTGGTGTATTAGTGGTGTAGAGGAATTCGCATCGATAAAACAAGATTTTCAACAGACCCAATTATTTAAAATCTTTTTTGACATGCTTGACTTTCTAGAAAGAACCATTGGAACATATAAGGTGATGGGAGTTAATTTGGATTGTTTACATGTAGCAATTTCACAATTTTCCAGGCAAGGAATTTCTCATTTTGACCCGTAGAATGTTAAAGGGGATGTGGGTGAATTTAGGACCGTAATATTCCCACAGCCTAAGCGGCCACTTGCCTTTTGAATCCTAACCTACAGGGTTAGAATAAATGGAAAAAACGACACACCGGCAAATACCGACGTGCTTATAATGATAAATACGTTTATTAAAAATATTCTCGGTACAATATCGATAAAGAACACACAATCTGATTCAAAATACATGGGGGGCACAGTTTGATAACCATTAAACTGCTGGCTGAGTGACGAGGCTCCCACTGACACAAGGATACTGGTAAGGGACTGTTAGAAAGACGGCTATGTAATCTATAAATACGTGTGTGCAAATACAGTGATTTTGCCGAACCCCGTGACCCTTGCACCTTTACAACATCTAAAGATAAACTCGAAACAACATCTCATAACAAGCACAGTTGAAGCAATGAACGTATCATGTGGAATCTGCGTGAAACAATCTCAACCTTTATTCCTAAACTTTTCAATTGTTTAAAAGTTTCAAAGAGTAATCAAGCTGTGATCATTTGGTTTACCTTCTACCCTCGAAGAATTTAATGACACACTGCTAATAACATGCCCATCAATGGATCGCAATTGTGTCCAAACAAATCCGGTTAAAAAACTTCCTTTCTCCAGCCAAATGGGTTAATATTTTTTTCCCTCCAGTTTTTTGCCTTTCTATGAACACTTCTGAGATGTGCTTTAAAAAATACATTTTACATTTTCAATATAGACATTAAAAATGAATTAAAGCGGATTATTTTATTGCAAACAGCTTCCACAAAAAACGAGATAATTGATTAAAATTCTGTGCAAACGTGAAGCGAATCCTTCACAAAATTGCAGTTAATATTTTTTTAAATGATGCATTGCAAAAATCTTAATGAACTTTCACATTTTATTAGATCATAAAAAACGTGCATTCCTCCTTCCTTCCTACTTATTCTTTGCAAGAGAGAGAAGGGAGGAGGGGGGGGGGGAGGGGAACGGACGGTTCTAATTGTTTTAAAAAAGCAAACTTTAAAAAAAAATGTGCCGCAGGCTGATTTGAGCCGGGCCTGGTGTCACATTAGGACCACATCTGCTGACAAAGGATTAGTATATTTAATCCTGTGAATCAGCTGTGTGTATAGGAATGCAGTTAACCTGAACTTCTCCAGGTGTTCCGAGGCGCCAGTCAGTCTGGCCTTCCCTGCCCTTCCCTGCCCTTGACACAAGCTCAGAGCCAACAGAGCGTTGACTCTACCACTTGCTGACGGCCAGCTGCAGTCCCAACACTCCAGTAAACCATGGGAACTCCCTTAAAGCGAGATTGCACCATGGAGATAACGAGCCAACAAAAAAAATCCCCGCAGATTTTTTTAAAAACAAAAGAAATCACGTTTTTAGAAATGCTTTTCCTTACTCCCCCCCCCCCCCCCACCTCCTTTTCAGACAAAGACACATTTTACAAATTCCTTATGGTGTTCTATATATTTAATCCTTTTGAGGACTGAAGATTTTTTTGTAGTTTTTTTAAAATCCAGTCTGTATGTGTGGTTACAATTTGTTTTCAGTGCCACTAGGCTAATATTTTAATCAACATAACACAAACAGTTTATCTGGTCATTGTCACAATGCTGTTTGTGGGAGCTTGCGGTGTGCAATTTGGCTGCCGCGTTTCCTAACTTACAACAGTGACTACACTTTTTTAAAAGTATTTCATTGGCTGATGCCCGTGTCTGCGTGTTGCAGACTGGCGCAGTCCAAGATCCAGGAGTACGTGCTGAGGGACGCACTAAAAATTGGTGCAGTCGCCACAAAGGCACGGTGGGGAAGGGCCACAGTTTAAAGCCCTTCCGCCACGATAAACCCAGGGGCTGGAATCAGTATAAAACTCCCCTCGGGCTGTACTTGTAAACTTTTTGTATACATAGAGCACCATGATCTGAAAAAAACCTATGTAGTGCCATGTATAATGCAAGTTCTGTTTAGTAATGTATGTTGCAAAGAAATGTAACTACCCTCACCCATTCCGTGTACCGTATCGTGCCACTAGTAAAGTAATTTGATGACTGTATTACAATGTATCCTGGATTGTACTGAAATGTACCTCGAAATGTAAAGCAAGCAAATGAATTGAACGGAACTGCCGTTAGCATCCAAATGTATTGCATGAAATTGCTGCCCACATCCAAATGCACTGAACTGTCTTCCAATGTATTGTGCAAATTTTTTTATATGAATAAAGTATATTTTGAAATTTAAAAAAAATTGCCTGTAAAGCACTTTGGGATGTCTGGTGATCATGAAAGGCGCTATATAAATGTAAATCTTTCTTTTCTGGTCTAGGGACAGGAAAATCGGCCAGGGTTCCTGTTCCTGATTGCTATCTATCCAGTGGAGAATTATAACTCTCCAGTGTGCAACTGTGATGAGGAACAGACCATGGAACACATAACGACCCAATGGCCCATTTGCAAATACGTAAGAGGCACCACAACAACAACAACTTGTATTTATATAGCGCTTTTAACGAAGTAAAACGTTCAACGAGCTTCACAGGAGTGATTATCAAACAAAATTTGACACCGAGCCACATAAGGAGATATTACGGCAGAGGCACAAAAGCTTGGTCAAAGAGATAGGTTTTAAGGAGAGTCTTAAAGGAGGAAAGAGAGATAGAGAGACGGAGAACTTTAGGGAGGGAATTCCGGAGCTTAGGGCCGAGGTAGCTAAAGTCACGGCTACCAATAGTTGAGCGATTGAAATCAGGGATGCTCAAGAGGCTAGAATTAGAGGAGCGCAGAGATCTCGGAGGGTTGTAGGGCTGGGGGAGGTTTCAGAGATAGGGAGGGACGAGGCCATGGAGGGATTTGTAGACAAGGATGAGATTTTTTTAATTGAGGCATTGCCTGACCGGAACCTAATGTATGTCAGCGAGCACAGGGCTGATGGGTGGATGGGGCTTGAAGCGAGTTAGGACACAGGCAGCCAAGATTTGGATGGCCTCAAGTTTACATAGGTAGAATGTGAAAGGCCGGCCAGGAGTGTGTTAGAGTAGTCAAGTCTAGAGCTAACAAAGGCATAGACGAGGGTTTCAGCAGCAGATGAGCTGAGGCAGGAGTGAAGTCGGGTGATGAGTTAATATCGCACCACAACAATAAGTTGCCTTTATTTAGCATCTTTAATGTAGTAAAAGGTCTCAAGGTGCATAACAGGAGTGATTATCAGACAAAAATTGACACCAAGCCAAAGGAGGAGATTTTAGGATAGGGCCTGGTCAAAGAGGCAGGTTTTAAGGAGCATCTTAAAGGTGAAGAGAGAGGCAGAGAGGTTAAGGGAAGGAATTCCAGATTTTGGGGCCTGGATGGCTGAAGGCACGGCCGCCAACGGTGGGGCAAAGGATGTGGGGGATGCAGTCAAGGCCAGGATTGGAGGAAGGCAGAGTTCTCGGCGGGTGGTAGGGCTGGAGGAGGTTACAGAGCTAGGGAGCCCACGGAAAGGAATTGAACACGAGGGTGAGGGTTTTAAAAAGCGAGGCGTTGCGCTGGATCGCCAGCCAATGTAGGTCAGTGTGCGCAGGGGTGATGGGTGAACGGGACGTGGTGCGAGTTAGCTCACGGGGCAGCCGAGCTTTTGGATGAGCTGAAGGGAGAAAACGAAAAAAAAAAGCATTTGATAATTTCTTTCTCTTTAGCCTTTATCTTATTTCCTCGCTCCATCCTTGGACTCTCTATCAACGGTGTGGAGTACTGAATGTACTTGTCCTCCAGACTTCCCACAAACAGCTGATTTGGCAGGAAGCAAACTTGGTGGTGTGAAACGTTCGGCCAGGCAGCTTCGGCGATTCAGCACAGCCGCGGGACCAGCTTTTCCCATGTTACATTCTGTGCATACTGTCAATGGGCCGCACAGCCCCTTAAAATGGCTGCGCGCGTCCCCGCCCCCAAAAATTAGGGGGAGCATTGACAACGTGGCGTAAAATGGATAAATTACTGGCAGGTGGAAGAAAATAACAATGACCGCACTGGGTTTATCGTCCCGCTCCTGAGACTTGAGCACATAAAACTAGGCTGATACTCCAGTGCAGTGCTGAGGGAGCGCCGCACTGTTGGAGGTGCGTCTTTCGGAAGAGACGTTAAAACCGAGGCCCCGTCTGCTCTCTCAGGTGGACGTAAAAGATCCCGTGGCACTGTTTGGAAGAAGAGCAGGGGAGTTCTCCCCGGTGTCCTGGCCAATATCTATCCTTCAAACAATATCACTAAAAACAGATTGTCTGGTCATTATCACATTGCAGTTTGTGGGAGCTTGCTGTGCACAAATCGGCTGCCGCCTTTCCCACATTACAACAGTGATTAGACGTCAAAAGTACTGTAACACACTTTGGGATGTGAAAGGTGCTAGATAAATGCAAGTCTTTATGATTTTTTTTTTCCCTCCAAGGCCCATCTAAAAGCAACTATAAGCACGCCAGCAGTTTACAGTGGGTTCGGGCTGGATGCTCCCAGTCTGCTACTGTGACTGAATGCTCCACTGCTCCAATGCGCCATCTGGTGATGATGGCGGGTACTTTCTGAATCTTGCCCCCTCGGAAACTGACAGATAAATTGGGATAAGCAGTCAAAGTTAGGATGTGAAGTCAGAAATCTGACTCCAAAAGCTACCAGACTGGCCCTAGCTGGATGGACTGCGGGGAGATTCCCTGGCGCTTCGTGCTGGTTCAGGTCCCGACGTACCTCCGACCCCCATCCCCCTCTCCCGTGCCCATTTGTGAATCCCGACTCTTGTTTTAAATCTTGCCAGCTTGTGTCTAATTCTCTGGATTTGGATAAATGGGAAGTGCCCCTAAGGGGAGAGAGAGAGCACGCACTAATAGAAAAAGCCAAGAAGGTTGTAAATCTGTGGAATTCGCTGCCTCAGAGAGCTATGGATGCTGGGACATTGAATAAATTTAAGACAGAAATAGACAGTTTCTTAACCGATAAGGGGTTATGGGGAACGGCCAGGGAAGTGGACCTGAGTCCATGATCAAATCAGCCATGATCTTATTGAATGGCGGAGCAGGCTCGAAGGGCCAGATGGCCTGCTCCTGTTCCTATTTCTTATGTTTTTATATTAGACAAACTGAGGTGGTTAAAGGAGTTGATAGCGTGGAGAGAGACTACTTCCTTTGGTGGGGAGAATCCGGAAGAAGGGGGCATACCCTTAAAATTAGAGCTAGGCCGTTCCGCGGTGATGTCAGGAAGCACTTCTTCACACACAGGGTAGTGGGAACTTGGAACTCTCTTCCCCCAAAAAGCTGTTGAGGCTTTTGTCGATGGAAAATTTCAACACTGAGATTGCTAGATTTTTGTTAGGCGAGGGTAATAAGGGATACGGAACCAAGGCGGGTGGAGGAAGTTAAGATACAGATCAGCCATGAACAAATTGAATGGCGGAACAGGCTTGAGGGGCTGAATGGCCTCTTGCTCCTATGTTCCAAATGGAAACTCTATTTATGTGGATTTCAGTGCGGGTTAGTTTGAAGACCCTTACACATGATGATCACACAGAATTGGAAAAGGCTACTCGGTCGGTGCTTTGCTCCTTACGAGCCTCCACTCACCCCTCCTCATCTCACCCTATCAGCATAACCTTCTCTTCCTTTTCCCCTCATGTGCTAATCTAGCTTTCCCCTTGAAGGCATCTGTGCTATTCGCCTCAACCACTCCCTGTGGTAGCGAGTTCCACATTCTCACCACGCTCTGGGTAAAGAGGTTTCTTCTGAATTCCCCAGTGGATTTATTAGTGATTATCTTATATTTATGGTCCTTAGTTCTGGTCTCACCCACAAGTGGAAACATCTTCTAAACGTCTACTCTATTGAAACCCTTCATCATTTTGAAGACCTCTATCGGGTTACCACTTGGCCTTCACTTTTCTCGAGAAAAGAGCCCCAGCCTGTTTAGCCTTTCCTGATAAGTATGTCATCTCAGTTCTGGTATCATCACTGTGAATCTTTTTTGCACCTTCTCCAGTGCCTCTATATCCTTTTTATAATATGATGGGGCGTGTGTGTGTGTGTGTGTGTGTGTTTGTGTGTTTCTGTGTGTGTGTGACTTTGTGTGTGTATGATTGTGAGTGCGCGTTTGTGTGTGTGCATGCGTGTGTCTGGATCTATGTGTGTGTGAGTGAGTGTGTGAGAGTGTGTGTCTGTGTCTGTGTGTGTGTGAGAGTGAGTCGGTGTGTGTGAGTGAGTCTGAGAAAGTGTGTGTAAGTGTGTGAGAGTGAGTCTGTGTGTGAGTGTATGTGAGTGAGTGTGTGTGAGTCTGAGAGTGAGTCTGTGTGAGTGAGTCTGAGAGTGAGTGTGTGTGTGAGTGTGTATGAGTCTGAGAGTGAGTCTGTGCGTGTGTGAGTGAGTGAGTGTGAGTGTGTGTGTGAGTGAGTCTGAGAGTGAGTCTGTGCGTGTGTGTGAGTGAGTGTGAGTGTGTGTGTGTGAGTGAGTGAGAGTGTGTGAGTGTGAGTGAGTGTGTGTGAGACTGAGAGTGAGTCTGTGTGAGTGTGAGTGAGTGAGTGTGTGAGTGTGAGTGAGTCTGAGAGTGAGTCTGTGCGTGAGTGAGTGTGTGAGTGAGTGAGTGAGTGAGTGTGTGTGAGTGTTTGAGTGTGTGTGTGAGTGAGTGAGAGCGTGTGTGAATGAGTCTGAGAGTGAGTCTGTGTGAGTGTGTGTGTGAGTGTGAGTGAGTCTGAGAATGAGTGTGTGTGAGTGAGTGAGTGTGTGTGAGACTGAGAGTGAGTGTGAGTGTGTGTGTGAGTGAGTGTGTGTGAGTGAGTGAGTGCGTGTGAGACTGAGAGTGAGTCTGTGCGTGAGTGAGTGTGTGTGAGTGTGTGTGTGAGTGAGTGAGTGTGTGTGCGAGTGAGTCTGAGAGTGAGTCTGTGAGTGTGAGTGAGTCTGAGAATGAGTGTGTGTGAGTGAGTCTGTGTGAGTGAGTGTGTGTGAGTGTGAGTGAGTGAGTGTGTGTGAGTGAGTCTGAGAGTGAGTCTGTGTGAGTGTGAGTGTGTGAGTGAGTCTGAGAGTGAGTGAGTGAGTGAGTGAGTGAGTGTGTGTGAGTGAGTGAGTGAGTGAGTGTGTGTGAGTGTTTGAGTGTGTGTGTGAGTGAGTGAGAGCGTGTGTGAATGAGTCTGAGAGTGAGTCTGTGTGAGTGTGTGTGTGAGTGTGAGTGAGTCTGAGAATGAGTGTGTGTGAGTGAGTGAGTGTGTGTGAGACTGAGAGTGAGTGTGAGTGTGTGTGTGAGTGAGTGTGTGTGAGTGAGTGAGTGCGTGTGAGACTGAGAGTGAGTCTGTGCGTGAGTGAGTGTGTGTGAGTGTGTGTGTGAGTGAGTGAGTGTGTGTGCGAGTGAGTCTGAGAGTGAGTCTGTGAGTGTGAGTGAGTCTGAGAATGAGTGTGTGTGAGTGAGTCTGTGTGAGTGAGTGTGTGTGAGTGTGAGTGAGTGAGTGTGTGTGAGTGAGTCTGAGAGTGAGTCTGTGTGAGTGTGAGTGTGTGAGTGAGTCTGAGAGTGAGTGAGTGAGTGAGTGAGTGAGTGTGTGTGAGTGAGTGAGTGAGTGAGTGTGTGTGAGTGTGTGTGAGTCTGAGAGTGTGTGAGTGTGTGTGTGTGAGTGTGTGTGAGTGAGTGAGTGAGTGAGTGTGAGTGATTCTGAGAGTAAGTCTGTGTGAGTGTGTGAGTGAGTCTGAGAATGAATGTGTGTGAGTGAGTGAGTGAGTGGGGTGAGTGTGAGTGATTCTGTGTGAGTGTGTGAGTGAGTGTGTGATCTAAAAAGAAAAATTGCTAAACTTGTGGTTGCTCAAACTGCAGAACACCCAGCTGGACCCGATCCCAGAGAGCTGCAGGTCAGTGCAGCGTGATTGAGCACTTTATGTCTTCATGTCGAAAACACGACTCACTGTGTTCTCATTAAAACTATTTTTGTTGCATTTAACTTTTGATATAAAGTAGGTGAGGGAAATGGCAGAAGACCATGAGCACTATGAAGCTGGTTGGCACAGACCAAGCAATGGGAGGGGTAGATTCAGTGATAAGTGACGGGGGCGGGGGTGAACGGAACATTCCAGCATATTCTTTTCTTTGAAAGATATATTTTGGGCGCCGCAGTGCCAATCTTACCGTACGTTTTCATACGCCTGATGTTCATTTACGTTATCTTCCCCACAATTTTTCTCTGGCCATTTTCTCCTGTTTTGGCCCCCCCCCAATCTCTTGTGGAGGTGTTGACTCCTTGTTGGCATAGCGACATGTTGCCCCTCCAGTGCCTCAACTATGTGTGTGAGCTGTGACAGTGAATGGCAGCAAACTATTTGTCCGCGCGTGTCCTACATTGGCTCCCAGTTAGGCAACGCCTCGATTTCAAAATTCCCATCCTTGTTTTCAAATCCCTCCATGGCCTCACCCCTCCCTATCTCTGTAATCTCCTCCAGCTCCACAACCCTGTGCCCCCCCCCCCACCGAGATGTCTGCACTCCTCTAATTCTGGCCTCTTGAGCATCCCTGATTATAATCGCTCAACCATTGGTGGCCGTGCCTTCTGTTGCCTGGGCCCCAAGCTCTGGAACTCCCTGCCTAAACCTCTCCGCCTCTCTACCTCTCTTTCCTCCTTTAAGATGCTCCTTAAAAACTACCTCAGCTTTTGGTCATCTGGCTTAAATTCTCCTTATGTGGCTGTGTCAAATTCTGTTTTATAACACCCCTGTGAAGCGTCTTGGGACATTTCACTACGTAAAAGGAGCTATATAAATACAAGTTTTTGTTGTTGTTGTGAGAGGGGTGGAGGAGGTGTATCAGTGTCAAGCCCTCTCCTGTCAGACACTGTGCAGGAGCAGGAACCCTAATCGATTGTGCCTTTTCCGACCCAGGAGCACCGAGACTGGTTGTACATCCCACCCTCCCTGAGATCAAACCTGGAATCTCCCTGGTCGTCACATTATTTATCCGTGTGGTGACAGGGGGCACGCTGTTACCATGACTACCTCTGTGTTCCTTGTCCTTATTATGGTGTCAGCTGTGGCTCAACGGCTGAGTCAGGAGGTTGTGGGTTCAAATCCCACTCCAGAGACCGAAACACAAACTCCCAGTGCAGTGCCGAGGGAGTGCAGCACTGTTGGAGGTGCTGCCTGTTGGATGAGACATCAAACAGAGGCCCCATCTAGATGGACGTGAAAGATTCCTGCAGCACCTAGTCGAGCAAGGTTAGGGGAGTTATCCCTGGTGTCCTGGCCAAAAATGTACCCCCTCAAAACAGATTATCTGGCATTTTCACAATGCTGTGGGAGCTTGCTGTGCATGAATTGGCTGCCACGTTTCCTACATTACAACAGTGACTACACTCCAAACATATTTCATTGTAGAGCGCTTTGGGACGTACTGAGGCTGTGAAAGGTGCTGTATAAATGTAAGTCTTTCATAGTGACAGAGGGCATGGAGTTCCTATATGGGACTCGATAAGGCCTCACAAACATCAACACTGCTGGCTATACTTTAACCAGCCCTGTCCCCCATCAGCTCATCCAATATTAAGGACCCTGAAATGTCATTACAATTGCAATATTTGAATGAGTGCTGCGTTGTGTATATGGAGCATTATCCAGTTGTTAACAGGGGTGCTGCAATTAGCCTGAATGCCTCTGGGGTCGCTCGGGTGAAATTGGTCAGGATTTCTGCTGCTAATTACTATCTGACAAACCCTGCTGGAAGCCCTTGTGTGTGAATGTCAGGTGAAGGCCCGATTGGGGTTGTCTGTGATGCCCCTCATGACTGGATAGCCTGCTGACAATTAATGTGAGTTGGAACTTGTAATATATTCTTTACAACATTACAAACACACACTTACAAGATGGCTCCATTACAAAGGAACTTGTCAGGTGACCTTGTCACCTGATGCTTTTATTGTATTTACAGCAGCAGTTATATTACCACAGAAGTCCACTAGGTGGAGCTATTTTTTACAAGACTCACAATTGAGTAAGGACAATTTGGACAAGGTAGTCGAGGATGCCCGTGGGGCTGCACTCCAGCAAGAACCCAATTGGTGTAACCTTGACCTTGCTCACTTGTATAAAGCGGGCGATAGCGAGTTGGCAGCCCGTTTTACATCTCTCCCCATTTTTACTTCCATTTTACTTCCGTCTTTCAGATGTGACGTTAAACCGAGGCCCCGTCGGCTCTCTCAGGTGGACGTAAACGATCCCATGGCACTATTTCGAAGAAGAGCAGGGGTGTTATCCCTGGTGTCCTGGGCCAATATTTATCCCTCAATCAACATGACTAATAACAGATTATCTGGTCATTATCAAATTTTTAACAATGTATTTGTTCCTGGAATGTGGCTGTTGCTGGCAAGGCCAGCATTTATTGCCCATCCTTAATTGCCCTTGAGAAGGTGGTGGTGAGCTGCCTTATACAACTGAGTGGCTTGCTGGGCCATTTCAGAGGGCAGTTAAGAGTCAACCACATTGCTGTGGGTCTGGAGTCACATATAGGCCGGACCGGGTAAGGACGGCAGATTTCCTTCTCTAAAGGACATTAGTGAACCAGATGAGTTTTCCTGACAATCCGATAGTTTTATGGTCACCATTACTGACTGATACTAGCTTTTTAATTCCAGATTTATTTAATTAATTGAGTATAAATTCCCCAGCTGCTTTTGGGATTTGAACTCACGTCTCTGCATCATTAGTCCAGTAACATAACCACTATGCCAGTGATACCCCCATTGCTGTTTGTGGGACCTTGCTGTGCTATGCTTTCCACACTGCAACAGTGACTACTCTTCAAAATGTACTTCATTGGCTGTAAAGTGCTTTGGGACGTCCTGAGGTTGTGAAAGGCACTATACAAATGCAAGTCTTTCTTTCCAATGGAGAGACGTAAAGCAGGATCCTAACATGCTGTCGCCCGTTTTACACTGCCGCACAAAGCCAAGACCTACCCCCGTATCTCTGGGAGGGGCGGCGATAGGAAGTAGATTAATCGATGAGAGAGAGGGAGAAAAAAGAAGAAAAAAAGTAGCCGACATGCATCCTTGTTTGTGAACTTGACTCCACGCGTCTTGCTGTTAAGGTGTCGATTGCTCGCTGGCCTCCACATGCGACTGTACCAAGATATGGCTGGCCTCTTCATCTGCACTGTGCAGGGAGCCATGCAATTGTGAAATGTGTGCTTTGGTTGTCTCCCCGTGATGCCATGACTCTCTGCTAACGCTTCAAATGTGACTCGACCTCTGTGTGTGTGCACTCAGTATGGTTATTTTTAGAGGGTGGGAACTTTGACCTCTCTGACACACGCCCAGCGGATGGTGATATTTTATTGGATCCGGTTGGTAGTTTTTTTCTTGGGTAAAAGAACTTGTGTTATTATGTGTCCAAACTTTCTGAGCAGACACTCAGCTGATCATTACATCATACACCTTCGCTGACTGAACTACACTCTGGGTTCAGCTTGGAAAGTGTTTATTTGATTTAGTTGAACACAGATGCCACTGTTAGATATAGTGTTGATTTTCTTTCTCTCCTAAATTGGCTCCCGGTTAAGCAACACCTCGATTTTAAAATTCTCATCCTTGTTTTCAAATCCCTCCATGGCCTCGCCCCTCCCTGTCTCTGTAATCTCCTCCAACCCCACAACCCCCCAAGGTATCTGCACTCCTCTAATTCTGCCCTCTTGTGCGTCCCATATTTTCATCGCTGCCCCAATGGCGGCTGTATCTTCATCTGCCTTGGCCCCAAGCTCTGGAACTTGCTCCCAAAACCTCTCTGCCTCTCTAACTCTCCCTGCTCCTTTCAAATGCTGCTTCAAAGCTTTTGGTCACTTGTCCTAATATCTCCTTATGTGGCTCGGTGTCAAATTTTGTCCGATAACGCTTCTGTGAAACGCCTCAGGACATTTTAGTACATTAAATGCGCTATATAAATAAAAGCTGTGGTTGAGAGAGAGAGAGAGACTATGTGAAACTGCTTCTTAAAAAAATATTGCTGCTTTTAAAATTCAGACTCCAGAGTGAACTGGCTCCTGAATCCCCTCCCTTACCCAGTGGCATCTTTCAAGGACCCCCTAATCTCTTGGAATCCAGACTAAAGCTGCGTCTGTGCTAAAGCAGAAGCAATCTATCTCGCAGAGCCTCCTAGTGGCAAATGCAAAACAGCGGGGGTTCATTTCTCGAAAAGTAGAGAAGTTATGTTAAACTTGTTAAGCCACACTTGCAGTACTGTGAACAGTTCTGGTCTCCATATTATAAAAAGGATAGAGGCACTGGAGAAGATGCAAAAAAGATTTACTTCAATGATACCAGAACTGAGAGGTTATACTTATCAGGAAAGATTGAACAGGCCGGGCCTCTTTGTTGTATAAAGAGAAGGCTGAGGGGTGACCTATTAGAGGTCTTTAAGATTATGAAGGGGTTCGATAGGGTAGAGGTAGAGAAGATGTCTCCACTTGTGGAGGAGACTATAACTAGAGGCCATAAATATAAGATAGTCACCAATAAATCCAATAGGGAATTCAGGAGAAACTTCTCTTCCCAGAGAGTGGTTAGAATGTGGAACTCGCTCCCACAGGGAGTGGGTGAGGTGAATAGCACAGATGCATTTAAGGGGAAGCTAGATAAACACATGAGGGAGAAAGGAGTAGAAGGATATGCTGATGGGGTTAGAGAAAGAGGAGTGGGAGCATAAACAGCGGCATCGACCTTTTGGGCCGAATGGGCTGTTTCTGTGCTATAAATACATTGGGCCCAAGTTTCGAGCCGCGCCTAGAACGGCGCAGTCCCGACCTGGATGCCCGTTTTTCGGGCCACAAGGTGCGCCTAAAAAAAACCTCCATATTCTCCAGCTCCCTGCAGGTCCTCTGGCCCTCGGCGCAGCGCAGCAGGAGCTGTAGGGGGGCGGAGCCAGGTCCCTGCGCTGAAAACAGAGCCGGGACCTCTGCACATGCGCGCTACAGTGGGCACGCAAGTGCAGTAGCTCCAGGCGCCCAAAACTGTGTGGGAGGGGCCCGAAGCACGCAGCCCCTAGCCCTGGCCGAATGGCCTCACTGGGGCTGCGTGAATAAGGCTCCTCCCACGGCCAGCTCCTGCTTCCTCCCGACCCGACTCGACTCCCGCTTCCCGCCTCCGGACCGGACCCGACACCCGCTCCCGCTTCCACCCCCCCCCACCGCCCCCGGACCGGACCCGACACCTGCTCCCCCGGACCGGACCCGACACCTGCTCCCCCACCCCCCCCCCGCCTCCGGACCAGACCGGACACCCGCTCCCCCCCCCTCCGGACCGGACCTGACACCCGCTCTCCCCTCCCCCCCCCCGCCCACGGACTGGATCCGACCTGACCTCCCTCCCCCCGAACCGACCTCCCTCCCACCACCCCCCCCGACCCGACCCAACGCCACCTACCTGTAAATCTGGTGCTGGGGGCGGGCCCGGCCCGTTCAGCCTCCCTCCCCCTTCTCCTTTCCCCCCACCCCCCCAAACTCCTTCACCCCCCCAATCTCCTTCCCCCCCCAATCTCCTTCCCCCCCCCAATCTCCTTCCCCCCCAATCTCCTTACCCCCCAATCTCCTTTCCCCTCCAATCTCCTTCTCCCCCCAATCTCCTTCCCCCCCAATCTCCTTCACCCCCCCCATCTCCTTCCCCCCCAATCTCTTTCCCCCCCCAATCTCCTTCCCCCCATCTCCTTCCCCCCAAATCCCCTTCCCCCCAATCTCCTTTTCCCCCCAATCTCCTTCCCCCCCAATCTCCTTCCCCCATCTCCTTCCCCCCCCAATCTCCTTCCCCCCCAATCTCCTTTCCCCCCAATCTCCTTCTCCCCCCATCTTCTTTCTGCCCCCCATCTCCTTTCTCCCCCTTCTCCCCTTTATCCCCTTCTCCCCCCCTCCCCCTTCTCCCACCTCCCCCTTCTCCCCCTTCTCCCCCCCTTCTTCCCCATCCCTCCCCCTTCTCCCCCTTCCCTCCCCTTTCCCTCCCTCTGCTCGCCCCCCTCTCTCCCTCTACCCCCCTCCTCCCCCTCACCTCGCTGTCAGAAACACATACACTGACAGACAGAGAATGAGAGACACACAGACAGACAGACAGAGAGATAGAAACACTGACAGAGACACACTGAGGGGGGCATCCCAGCACGCTGTTGGAGTGTTCTCGGTGCTGCAGTCGGTAAGTAGAAAATGTTTTATTTATTGATTTAAAAAAAAAAATTTCTTATTAATTTTTTTTGATTGATTTATTGGTTGATTTATTGATGTATTTATCATTTATTATTGATGATGGCTCTTTATTTGTAAAACTGAAGTGTTCAATGTTTGTAAACTTCCCTTTAAACCCCCCCCCCCACCATTCCCTACGCCTGATTTGTAACCTACGCCTGATTTTCTAAAGTATAGACAAGGTTTTTTCGAGCGTACAAAAATCTTCACTTACTCCATTCTAAGTTAGTTTGGAGTCAGTTTTCACTGCCGAAACTTTGAAAACAGCGTAAGTGGCCGGACACGCCCCCTTTTGAAAAACAAATTCTGTTCCAAAGTGGAACTGTTCTAACTGACTAGAACTGGAGCAAACTAAATGACGAGAATTCCGATTTCTAAGATACTCCGTTCTACACCAGTTGCTCCTAAAAATCAGGAGCAAATCATGTGGAAACTTGGGGCCTTTGTAAGTACAATGAATTAATTTACCTATAATGTCACGAGTGAGTTGTGTAGATAATCTTCACTAGCTATTGCAGATTCCGTCCATACTACAAGCAATATTTTTAGTAATTGTGAACTTTGTGGGTCACCGAAGAACACTGCCAGTTCACCATCACCCCGACCGCAAATTCCGGGCCTATAGGTTAAGGTAGCTGTTAATCGGGATATAAAGCTGTTTGTGAGTACAGTGTAGCGGGACGGTGCGGAGCTCGAGCACCAGCTGAAGGGGAGCGAGCGAGGTGAGAACACCACCGCAGGTCAGGGCTATAAATAGAGCTGGAGCGCCGGGCCCCTGGAACATCGTGGGCGGAGGTGTGGCGAATGAGGGTACGGGGCCCAGAAGAGCCGAGGGCCCAGGGGCAGCCCACGCTGCGATATGTGTGCGCACTAGGTCTGTGCAGCAGAGCAGGTCTCCAGTTGTCCTGGTTCAATCCTTGCCACCGGACCAAGACCGAGCTCTGTCGAGCCCGTGTGGTGGTTAGTCTGCAACGGCCACCACACATTAAAAAAATCCACGCACAGGCATCTTCCACCCCCTCAATTGGAGTTCAGGACTGGAACATCGGGTCCTTCATTGAAACATTTGTGGAAGCAAGTCATCTTCGTTCGAGGGACCGCCTATGATGATGATGACAGTGTAGTTTACCATTAGCGCCCTCTTGTGCTAAGGTTTCTCCAGCAGGGAGGATGCTAAACTCTGGTCCAGGACCGATTTAGCCCCCAATTTTCAAGAATCTTCCTGTATTTCCTTAACTGTCCTAAATTCTGGACTGGTCGAGTTTTCTTCCCCCCCCAGTCAGTGCTGACATCCAAAAATAAAAGATTGTCCCTGATTTAGATTGAGCTCAAAACCTTTGCTTTGAAAGTGCCGTTCATGATTTCCGGTGCGATAGACTGAATTTGTGCAACGTTTGGAGGCGCTGCTCATGTGCAGTTGAAATGTCTGATTACAATTTCAACAATTCTGTTCATGTCCCACTCCAGCCCAAATCCCTTCGTGCTGAAACGGCCCTTTATCAAAGTAACAAATGGCAGCATACATGACAGCCACCATCAGCAACTATCCTTCACCCTTCGCGTCCTGTCTGCAGCCTTTGAAATAATTGACCATAACGTCCTCCCCTGAAACCTCTCCTCCGTTGCCCAGATGAGAGAGCAGACGGAGAGGGTGCAGCAAAGATATACCAGCATGATTCCCGGGATGAGGGACTTCAGTTATGTGGATAGACTGGGGTTGTTCTGGGGTTGTTCTCCTTGGAACAGGGAAGGTTGAGAGGAGATTTGATAGAGGTGTTCAACATCATGAGGGATTTGGATAGAGTAGACGGAGAGAAACTGTTCCCATTGCCGGAAGAGTCGCGAACCAGAGGACACAGATTTAAGGTATTTGGCAAAAGAACCAAAGGCGACATAAGAAAAAACTATTTTACGCAGTGAGTGGTTAGGATCTGGAATTCGCTGCCTGAGAGGGTGGTGGAGGCAGACTCAGTCATGGCTTTCAAAAGGGAATTGGATAAATACCTGAAGGAAAAAAATTATAGGGCTACGGGGAAAGGGCAGGGGAGTGGGACTAGCTGAAGTGGTCTGTAGAGAGCCGGCATGGGCTCGACGGGCTGAATGGCCTCTTCCGTGCTGTAACCATTCTATGATTCTATGATGGGGCTTGGATTAACAAAAGATGGCACCTCCGACAGTGCAGCACTCCCTCAGTACTGCACTGGAGTGACGGCCTAGATTTTGTGTTCAGGACTCTGGAGTGGGACTTGAACCCATAACCTTCTGACTCAACAGTCGAGAGTGCTACCAAAACCAAGCTTGGTCTTGCCTTCACCAGACATCTAGGCACATACCCTTCCAGTAGGGGGGTCAATGGGTGGCAATTAGGAGTGGGTATGGGTAGCCTAGTAGATTCTTAATCGGCAGCACTGAGGATAATGATAACACTTCTACTGCTTTCCCAGTTAAGATCAACTAACTCAGCACAACCAAGAGATTATCTTTATAGTCTATAGGCTCAGTCACTAATCAGGTTGTTGGGCCATATAGGTGAGGTGAGTCAAGGTGAGGTTTTCATTTGATATCGTGTATTCAGTGAATTCCAAATCTCAGAGTTGGGAGGTATAATATATTTGCTTCATAATAAGAACATAAGAACATAAGAATTAGGAACAGGAGTAGGCCATCTAGCCCCTCGAGCCTGCTCCGCCATTTAACAAGATCATGGCTGATCTGGCCGTGGACTCAGCTCCACTTACCCCCCCACTCCCCGTAACCCTTAATTCCCTTATTGGTTAAAAATCTATCTATCTGTGACTTGAATACATTCAATGAGCTAGCCTCAACTGCTTCCTTGGGTAGAGAATTCCACAGATTCACAACCCTCTGGAAGAATTCCTTCTCAACTTGGTTTTAAATTGGCTCCCCCGTATTTTGAGGCTGTGCCCCCTAGTTCTAGTCTCCCCGACTAGTGGAAACAACCTCTCTGCCTCTATCTTGTCTACCCCTTTCATTATTTTAAATGTTTCTATAAGATCACCCCTCATCCTTCTGAACTCCAACGAGTAAAGACCCAGTCTACTCAATCTATCATAATGTAACCCCCTCATCTCCGAAATCAGCCTCGTGAATTGTCTCTGTACCCCCTCCAAAGCTAATATATCCTTCCTTAAGTAAGGTGACCAAAACTGCACGCAGTACTCCAAGTGCGGCCTCACCAATACCCTATACAGTTGCAGCAGGACCTCCCTGCTTTTGTACTCCATCCCTCTCGCAATGAAGGTCAACATTCCATTCGCCTTCCTGATTACCTGCTGCACCTGAAAACTAACTTTTTGGGATTCATGCACAAGGACCCCCAGGTCCCTCTGCACCGCAGCATGTTGTAATTTCTCCCCATTCAAATAATATTCTTTTTTACTGTTTTTTTTCCCAAGGTGGATGACCTCACACTTTCCGACATTGTATTCCATCTGACAAACCTTAGCCCATTCGCTTAACCTATCCAAATCTCGTTGCAGCCTTTCTGTGTCCTCTACACAACCCGCTTTCCCACTAATCTTTGTGTCATCTGCAAATTTTGTTACACTACACTCTGTCCCCTCTTCCAGGTCATCTATGTATATTGTAAACAGTTGTGGTCCCAGCACCGATCCCTGTGGCACACCACTAACCACTGATTTCCAACCCGAAAAGGACCCATTTATCCCGACTCTCTGCTTTCTGTTAGCCAGCCAATTCTCTATCCATGCTAATACATTTCCTCTGACTCCGCGTACCTTTTTCTTCTGCAGTAACCTTTTGTGTGGCATCTTATCGAATGCCTTTTGGAAATCTAAATACACCACATCCATCGGTACACCTCTATCCACCATGCTCGTTATATCCTCAAAGAATTCCAGTAAATTAGTTAAACATGATTTCCCCTTCATGAATCCATGCTGCGTCTGCTTGATTGCACTATTCCTATCTAGATGTCCCGCTATTTCTTCCTTAATGATAGTTTCAAGCATTTTCCCCACTACAGATGTTAAACTAACCGGCCTATAGTTATCTGCCTTTTGTCTGCCCCCTTTTTTAAACAGAGGCGTTACATTAGCTGCTTTCCAATCCGCTGGTACCTCCCCAGAGTCCAGAGAATTTTGGTAGATTAGAACATAAGAAATAGGAGCAGGAGTAGTCCATTCGGCCCATCGAGTGTGCTCCGCCATTCGCTAAGATCATGTCTGACCTTCTACCTCAACTACCTTTCATGCAATATCCCTATAACCCTTAATATCCAAAAATGTGTCGATCTCTGTCTTGAATATACTCAAAGACTAAGCCTCCACAGCCCTCTGGGGTAGAAAATTCCAAAGATTCACCACTCTGAGTGAAGAAATTTCTCCTCATCTCCATCCTAAATACCTGACCCCTTATTCTGAGACTGTGACTCCTGGTTTTAGATTCCCCAGCCAGAAGAAACATCCTTCATGTATCTACCCTGTCAAGCATTGTAAGAATTTTGTATGTTTCAATGAGATCACCTCTCACTCTTCTAAACTCAAGAATATTGTGATATATTCTTACGACATCACTAAAGCACACACGCTCAAGATGGCTGTACAGAAACTTCCTTTTATTGTAAACATCAGCAGTTGCATTACCACAGTAGTCTCCTCAGAGGACAATCCCCCCATCACTGGAATCAGTCTGGTGAACCTTCATTGCACTCCCTCTATGGCAAGTATATCCTTCCTTAGGTAAGGAGACCAAAACTGTACACAGTACTCCAGGTGTGGTCTCACCAGGGACGTATATAATTGCAATAAGACATCTTTATCTTGTAATAAAGGCCAACATACCATTTGCTTTCCTAATTGCTTGCTGTACCTGCATGTTAACTTTCAGTGATTCGTGTACAAGGACGTTCAGGTCCTTTCCCCATAGTCCTCCAATGTTTCCATTTCAAGTATATGTCCAATTACATTTTGAAAGTTACTACTGAATCTGCTTTCATCACCCTTACAGACAGTGTATTCCAATTCTTGCTGAAGCTGCTGTTGATGTAGCAATGCCCCACTGTCAACTCTCCAATGATCAGTACCTGACCAGGTGGTGATTTGCCATGATCCAGCCCAGCTGACTAACTGCAAGCTGCAATGTCCAAGGCCAGCTACAAAGCGCTTAGGAACAATCCTTGTGGTCCCCGTGCAACCCTAAGTTACCAAATAAAATCTCATTCCGCACATAAGCCATTAAATAATATTTCTGATCTAAAATTGAATAAATTGACAATTACTGTGCTCTTCAATCACTCATTTATATTTTGTAAATTACATGTTGGGTCACAGTTGAAATTTGTGCTTAGGGTCAATAAATACCTGGATCCTAACTTTACCTGGTTGTATGTTACAAGGTTTTTCATGGTATCTTTGTTCCATAGGTTATGGGTGAAAACTACAACTATCATAATGCATATTTTCTGTAATCATTATAACGAATGCATCTGCTATAACTTCCGCCATCTCTTTTAATACCCTGGGATGCATTTCATCAGGACCAGTGGACTTGTCTACTTTGAGTCCCATTAGCCTGTCCAGCACTACCCTCCTAGTGATAGTGATTATCTCAACGTCCTCCCTTCCCACATTCCTGTGACCAGCAATTTTTGGCATGGTTTTTGTGTCTTCCACTGTGAAGACCGAAGCAAAATAATTATTTAAGGTCTCAGCCATTTCCACATTTCCCATTATTAAATCCCCCTTCTCATCTTCTAAGGGACCAACATTTACTTTAGCCACTCTTTTCCGTTTTATATATCTATAAAAGCTTTTACTATCCGTTTTTATGTTTTGCGCAAGTTTACCTTCGTAATCTATCTTTCCTTTCTTTATTGCTTTCTTAGTCATTCTTTGCTGTTGTTTAAAATTTTCCCACTCTTCTAGTTTCCCACTAACCTTGGCCACCTTATACGCATTGGTTTTTAATTTGATACTCTCCTTTATTTCCTTGGTTATCCACGGCTGGTTAACCCTTCTCTTACCGCCCTTCTTTTTCACTGGAATATATTTTTGTTGAGCACTATGAAAGAGCTCCTTAAAAGTCCTCCACTGTTCCTCAATTGTGCCACCGTTTAGTCTGTGTTTCCAGTCTACTTTAGCCAACTCTGCCCTCATCCCACTGTAGTCCCCTTTGTTTAAGCTTAGTACGCTCGTTTGAGACACTACTTCCTTATCCTCAATCTGTATTACTAATTCAACCATACTGTGATCACTCATTCCGAGAGGATCTTTTACTAGGAGATGGTTTATTATTCCTGTCTCATTACACAGGACCAGATCTAAGATAGCTTGTCCCTTGTAGGTTCTGTAACATACTGTTCTAAGAAACAATCCCATATGCATTCTATGAATTCCTCCTCAAGGCTACCCCGTGTGATTTGATTTGGCTAATCGATATGTAGGTTAAAATCCCCCATGATTACTGCCGTTCCTTTTTCACATGCCTCCATTATTCCCTTGATTATTGCCCTCCCCACCATGAAGTTATTATTTGGGGGCCTATAAACTACACCCACCAGTGACTTTTTCCCCTTACTATCGCTAATCTCCACCCACAATGATTCAACGTTTTGTTCATTAGAGCCAATATCGTCTCTCACAACTGCCCTGATATCATCCTTTATTAACAGAGCTACCCCACCTCCTTTCCCTTCTTGTCTATCTTTCTGAATCGTCAGATACCCCTGTATGTTTAATTCCCAGTCTTGGCCACCCTGCAACCACGTTTCTGTAATGGCCACCAATGGGTTCTGTAATTCTGTAATGGGTTCTTTGCTTAAGAATTCATAGCAACACATTGCTATTAAGAACTAATTGGTTTATTAGCAAAGGTTTAACAATCACACTACACATTACCAGTTCATCCACCAGGCTCACAACCACCTGCCTCATCGTGGTTCCCCCGAACCCAACTGGCTGGGGTTTTATTGAGTCTTTTGAACATCACGTGACTGGCTAAGCCACTCCCAACTCAACAGCTCTACAACTATTTTAAGTGGAAACATTGATAGAAGTGCCCCCTTATTAAAGGGGCACTAAAACCGACACATTAAACAAATTAAGCTTTGGACGTTAAAATAAATCAAATTAAAATTTGGTTGTCGGGGTGATGATGCACTCCAGTTCCTTCAGCGGCCACCTCTCACGGAAGGCCGCGAGCGTACCGGTGGACACCGCATGCTCCATCTCCAACGACACCCTGGCTCGGATGTAACTGCAGAGAGAGGCAGGCAGTCGGGCTGAATGACCCTCTCGACCGCCCGCTGCCTGGACCGGTTAATGACCACCTACAGCAGCTGTGCAAACCTGTGAGCATACTCGCAGGTGCATATATTACAGGAGGAGGAAGGCAGATCTAATGGGGGGGTGGGCGGGGGGCCGTGTGGGGAGAGGGAAGATCTTGACTGCACGATAGTGCAGAATATCTGATAGTGAATCACCAGCCCGTTTCACATCTCATTCGATTTTTATTTCACTGACTTTAGTAGGATGTAAAACAAGCTGCTGATTCGTTGACAAATGCTTTGCACCATTACACAAATGACCCCCAGGATCATTTTGCTGGGTGCAGGGGAGAGAAATCCCACATTGTGCATCTCCTAGGGGCTGATTTCGGACCACTGTCGGCAGATGGGAGGTGGGTAGGTCAGCTGTCCAACCCCAGGACAAGAGGATGCACACGGCAAACAGAATGGGGAATGTCTGCACTCCCCATTAGAAGCAGTTGGAAATGCACAACAGACAGGAAACAGGCTCGGGAGCAGGAGGTGGAATCAACTGTATCTTTGTTTTGCCAAAAATGGCCAGTTTCTGATTTTAATATCTTCTTAACATAAACCCGATCAAATAAACCCTAGTTAAAATATACTGCAGCTGTAAACCTAATGCTTTCGTCTTTTGAAAAATCACAGTGGACTGACTGATGAGTCGCTATTCTGCTCAGTGAAGCCCATTGAAGTTTTAATGAGAATGTAGATACCAAGGTACAGCCTGAACTGAAATGTGATTAATGAAGTGTCAGATTCCTGATGCAGGTTGGAAGTCATTCTTCCAAGAAATCTCACTGTGTTCTTATCATTAGAACAGCACATTGTGCAGATCAAAGTGTTGCTTCAGCACAAAGTGCAAGAATGAACAGAGACCTTGTTAAGATACTTGATAAACATTTCTTCAGGGAAATACAAGTTTTGCACATTTTCTCTCTCCCACTCTTTGGGCGAAGGAAGTGCTCTCGTTCTCGCTTAAATCCCAAATTGTGTCCCAGAGTGTCAGCTGTGACTCAGTAGGTTGCACGCTCAGAAGGTTGTGGGTTTACAGGGACTTGTGCACATAAAAAATCTAGCCTGATTCTCCAGTGCAGTACTGACAGGGTGCTGCGCTGTCAGAGGTGCCGTCTTTCGGATGAGATGTTGAACCGAGGCCTCGTCTACTCTCTCAGGTGGACGTAAAAAATCCCATGGCACTATTTGGAAGAAGAACAGGGGAGTTATCCCCAGTCTCCTGGCCAATATTTAACCCTCAATCAACATAACAAAACAGATTATCTGGTCATTATCACATTGTTTTTTGTGGGAGCTTGTTGTGTGCAAATTGGCTGCCGCGTTTCCCACATTACAACAGTGACTACACTCCAAAAGTACTTCATTGGCTGTAAAGCGCTTTGAGATGTCCGGTGGTCATGAAAGGTGTATAAATGTAAGACTTTCTTTCTTTCTAATATTCTTCTCTCCTCTCCTCTTGTTTACAGTGGCTCACTAGTAGCACTCTTGCTTCTGAGGCAGAAGGTTGTGGGCTCAAGAGACATAAGCACAAAGTCTGGGTTGAACACTCCCAGTAAAGTGCTAAGGGAGTGCTGCACTGTCGGAGGTGCCATCTTTTGGATGAAATGCTAAACCGAGGCCCCGTCTGCCCCCTCAGGTGGATGCAAAACACCCCATGGCACTATTTCGAAGAAGAGCAGGGGAGTTCTCCCCTGGTCAATTATTATCCCTCAACCAACATCACTAAAAGAGATTATCTGGTCATTTATCTCTTGCTATTTGTGAGACAATGCTACGGTGCAAATTATTTTTAAAAAATTCGTTCTGGGATGTGGGTGTCGCTGGCAAGGCCGGCATTTATTGCCCATCCCTAACCGCCCTTGAGAAGGTGGTGGTGAACTGCCTTCTTGAACCGCTGCAGTCCGTGTGGTGAAGGTGCTCCCACAGTGCTGTTAGGGAGGGAGTTCCAGGATCCAGCGACGATGAAGGAAAGCAATATATTTGCAAGGCAGGATGGTGTGTGACTTGGAGGGGAACTTGCAGGTGATGGTGTTCCCCTGCGTCTGCTGCCCATGTCCTTCTAGGTGGTAGAGGTCGCGGGTTTGGGAGGTGCTGCCGAAGAAGCCTTGGCGAGTTATTGCAGTAGATGCTACGTTTCCTACATTACAACAGTGACTACATTTCAAAAAAGTACTTGATTGGCTGTAAAACGCTTTGGGACGTCCAATATTTGTGAAACATAGAAACATAGAAAATAGGTGCAGGAATAGGCCATTCAGCCCTTCGAGTCTGCACCACCATTCAATATGATCATGGCTGATCATGTAACTTTAGTACCCCATTCCTGCTTTCTCTCCATACCCCTTGATCACTTTAGCCATAAGGGCCACATCTAACTCCCTTTTGAATATATCTAATGAACTGGCCTCAACAACTTTCTGTGGTAGAGAATTCCACAGGTTCACAATTCTCTGAGTGAAGAAGTTTCTCCTCATCTCGGTCCTAAAATGCTCATCCCTTATCCTTAGACTGTGTCCCCTGGTTCTGCATTTCCCCAACATTGGGAACATTCTTCCTGCATCTCACCTGTCCAATCCCGTCAGAATTTTACATGTTTCTATGAGAGCCCCTCTCATCCTTCTAAACTTCAGTGAATACAGGCCCAGTCAATCCAGTCTCTCCTCATATGTCAGTCCTGCCATCCCGGGCATCAATCTGGTGAACCTTTGCTGCACTCCCTCAATAGCAAGAACGTCCTTCCTCAGATTAGGAGACCAAAACTGAACACAATATTCCAGGTGAGGCCTCACCAAGGCCCTGTACAACTGCAGCAAGACCTCCCTGCTCCTATACTCAAATCCTCTCGCTATGAAGGCCAACATGCCATTTGCCTTCTTCACCGCCTGATGTACCTGCACGCCAACTTTCAATGACTGATGTACCATGACACCCAGGTCTCGTTGCACCTCCCCTTTTCTAATCTGTCACCATTCAGATAATATTCCGCCTTCCTGTTTTTGCCACCAAAGTGGATAACTTCACATTTATCTACATTATACTGCATCTACCATGTATTTGCCCACTCGCCTAACCTGTCCAAGTCACCCTGCAGCCTCTTAGCATCCTCCTCACAGCTCACACTGCCACCCAGCTTAGTGTCATCTGCAAACTAGGAGATATTACATTCAATTCCTTCATCTAAATCATTAATGTATATTGTAAATAGCTGGGGTCCCAGCACTGAACCTTGCGGTACCCCACTGGTCACTGCCTGCCATTCTGAAAAGGACCCATTTATTCCTACGCTGTGTTTCCTGTCTGCCAACCAGTTCTCTATCCACGTCAATACATTACCCCAAACTATGTGCGTTAATTTTGCACACTAATCTCTTATGTGGGACCTTGTCAAAAGCCTTTTGAAAGTCCAAATACACCACATCCACTGGTTCTCTCTTGTCCACTCTACTAATTACATCCTCAAAGAATTCTAGAAGATTTGTCAAGCATGATTTCCCTTTCATAAATCCATGCTGACTTGGACTGATCCTGTCATTACTTTCCAAATGTGCTGTTATTTCATCTTTAATAATTGATTCCAACATTTTCCCCACCACCGATGTCAGGCTAACCGGTCTATAATTCCCTGTTTTCTCTCTCCCTCCTTTTTAAAAAAAAATGGGGTTACATTAGCTACCCTCCAATCCATAGGAACTGATCCAGAGTCTATAGAATGTTAAAAAATGACCACCAATGCATCCACTATTTCGAGGGCCACTTCCTTAAGTACTCTGGAATGCAAACTATCAGGCCCTGGGGACTTATCGGCCCTCAATCCCATCAATTTCCCTAACACAATTTCCTGACTAATAAAGATTTGCCTCAGTTCCCCCTTCTCGCTAGACCTTCGGTCCCCTAGTATTTCCGGAAGGCGTGATTTTAATACAAGTCTTTCTTATAGATAGATAGACAGACCGATATATATAAAATCTCATTAAATCAGTGGCATTACAGGTTTAAAAACACTGCCAAAAGGGGTTCAAATGTTACATTTATATGCACATGTTAAGTCCATAAACTGGCAATGGCAATGATTAGGTGTCAGTGCTGAGTGAAGACTTTTGTTCCGACCTCCACTCGCTAATTCAATTTCAATGCTTTGTTCACTCGAGCAATAAACTGAATATCAGACTGACAAATATTCCCATAACACATGAATTTTACAAGCCTCTCACACAGAGGAACAAAGATCACTTTGAAGCCTTGCCTGGGACAGTGCAAGGCTTCTTTAAATATCACAGCCAAATCCAAAAGCTCTACACTTCGATACTTGAGTGCCACCCCCATCTCTTAAAATAAACAAGAACAGGAAATGGTCCACGATCAGGTAAGCAGAAACTCTACCTCTGGATTTTTCAATAAATTGGTTAGGAGATTCTTGAGCTTGATGATACGTTTGAGTGTGTGTGAGATGCCTAGGTAACAATAACAACAACTTGTATTTATATAGCACCTTTAACGTAGTAAAACGCTCCAAGGCGCTTCAAAGGAGTGTTATGAGACAAGGAATTTGACACCGAGCCACATAAGGAGAAGTTAGTGCAGGTGAGCAAAAGTTTGGTCAAAGAGGTAGGTTTTAAGGAGCGTCTTGAAGGAGGAAAGAGAGGTAGAGAGGCAGAGAGGTTTAGGCAGGGACTTCCAGAGCTTAGGGCCTAGGCAACAGAAGGCACAGCCACCGATGGTTGAGTGTTTATAATCAGGGATGCTCAAGTGGGCAGAATTAGAGGAGCGCAGACATCTCGGGAGGAGATTACAGAGATAGGAAACGGCGAGGCCATGGAGGGATTTGAAAACAAGGATGAGAATTTTGAAATCGAGGCATTGCTTAACCATAAAAGGGTCTGCTCGTGGGTCTGATGTTTAAATCTAAGGTCCAGTAATTTGATTTTAGCATCTTAGACCACTAAGCTGCTGATCATTTTTCATCATTTCATTTATTTACATTCCTTGCACAGATCAATGTGGTTGAAAACAGATGGCTTGCAATGGAGCTATTTAAGTGAAGCCATTGTGAATCAACTCACTTCATGTCAACCGTTTTGTTGACTATTTATTTAGTCCTTTAAATAAATGGCCAGAGGCCAGATACCAAGCTATTGGTAAGTGACCAATGGTCAGTAAACTGGTTGTTAAGGTTTGTTGATAGTGTCAGCTGTGGCTCAGTGGATAACATTCCTGCCACTGAGTCAGAAGGTTGTGGGTGTAAGTCCCACTCCAGAGCACACAAATCCAGGCTGCCACTCCAGTGCTGTGCTGAGGGAGAGCTGAGGGTCAGAGGTGCCGTCTTTTGGATGAGACGTTAAACCAAGGTCCCGTCTGCCTAGGCAGGTGGATGTAAAACAACCCATGGCACGATTTTGAAGAAGAGCAGGGGAGTTCTCCATGGTTTCCTGGCCAATATTTATCTCTCATCCAATGTCACTAAAAGGCAGAGTATCGGGTCACTATCACATTGCTGTTATATGGGAGCTTGCTGTGCGCGAATTGGCTTCTGTGTTTCTTACAACAGTGACTACACTGCATTGGTTGTGACGCACTTTGAGACGTCCTGAGGTGGTGAAAGGAATTATATAAATGCAAGTTCTTTGCATAAGTTTCCCGAAGCTGGCAATTAAACACAGATTCAACTGTGAACTTCCTCCAGATAATATTACCATGCCCTGAATAACCTGACTGGATTACTGCTCCATAAACTATTTAATCACCTATGCCTAAGATTTATCCTTATGGCTTACAATCCCATTTCTAGCCAGATAAACATCTAACTTCTTTTATTGAAAAACTTTACTGCTTTAGCACCAGTTAACACGGAATCCGACTGCATCCTAATTCTGAGTCCCTGGCAAAGAATGAATGAGCTTAAACCAGATGCCCATGCTTATTCCTGGATTACAAAACCTGTTGTCGAACTTCACTCCATCAATCCAACATGGACACGTGGGGGCCGAACTTGCCCCGTGCTGGGTTTGGGGTGCACAGTTCGAATTAAATAAAAATTTAGCGAATTGCGAGACGGGCCGCTAAATGTTCGGGGATTGGGCTCTTTGAGCCAAAAAATGTTGTGTGTCGGTAACGGGGCGCTCGCGGGGCACGCACTCAGCACATCAGTGTGTCGCTGATGACGAAGCGCGATGCGGACATGCCGCAACACGCTGACACGTCACAATGTCCCTCCCCTTTTAAAAGGGAGGGCCGATGCGAGCTTTGCAGCCGCTTTAGTGGCAAACACTGGGCCACCGGGGGAGGGTGTTGGCTGGGCCAGCGGGCCTTGCCGGGCTGCACTAAAAAGTTGGTGTCTGCGGCACTACCAGCTCCCCTTTAAGGGCAGCAGAGCCGGGGCGCCCCAACCACCACAGCTTCTCGCCCTGCGAAGCTGTCAGTGGCATCGCCCCATGCCGACCTCGCATCCCACGGGGCAATTTCCCCCACGGGGCACAAAGGGGTCGGCACGCTGTAGAGCAGCGATGCTACAGATTGGGGAGCACGTACCTTCACTGATGGGCAGCACATTCCTGACTTGAAGCCAGCCCACAGGAAAGTAGGGAAATCCCAATGACCCTTAACCCGGGGGTCGCAGTTGCAGACAGTGATGGCCGGTGCTTGGATCTGCACAAGGGGGTCTCAAAAAGAAAATGGGCATTCAAGAAATGAAAGAAAGACTTGCATTTCTGTCGCGTCTTTCACCACCAGCGGACATCCCAAAGTGCTTTACAGCCAGTTAAATACTTTTTGAGTGTAGTCACTGTTGCAATGTGGCAGCAAGCTCCCACAAACAACAATGCGATAATGACCAGATAATCTGTTTTAGTGATGTTGATTGAGGGATAAATATTGGGCAGGACACCGGGGATAACTCCTCTGCTCTTCTTCAAAATAGCACTGTGCGATCTTTTACATCCACCTGAGGTTTCGGTGGAGTTTTGTGTTTAAGTATCTGGGGCGGGACTTGAGCCCGCAACCTTCTGACTCAGAGGTGAGAGCGCTACCCACAGAGCCACAGAGTCACACAGCCTTGCAAAGAGCAGGAGGAACACACGTAGTTACATCACCCCCTCCTTGCCGTTAATATCAGAGTCTTGAAATAATCCAATTGAAATGACTAAATCATTTTAGTGAAGGTGTCTAGTGGGAATTAATTAATTAGAATGGGTTTATTTTATCGCAGCACAGCTGGGTCACCACAGTAACCAAGCGTAAATTCATTAAAATGAGATGTTAAGATCATTATATATGGGGAATATTAAACTCAGTGATCTGTACTGTAATCAGCAGAGCAAAGACCAGGCGCGATTAATCGTGTCAGAATGATACCTGGACTTCAAGGGTCAAGTTACGAGGAGACATTACACAAATTAGGGTTGTATTCCCTCGAATTTAGAAGGTTAAGTGATGATCTGATCGAAGTTTTCAGGCTATTAAGGGGAACAGATAGGGTAGCTAGAGAGAAACTATTTCTGCTCTTTGGGGATTCAAGGACTAGCGGGCAAAATCTAAAAATTAGAGCCAGACCTTTCAGGGGTGAAATTAGGAAACACTTCTACACACAAAGGGTGGTATAGTTTTGGAACTTTCTTCCGCAAATAGCAATTGGTGCTAGATCAATTGTTAATTTTAAATCGGAGATTGATAGCTCTTTGTTAATCCAAAGTATTAAGGGATATGAGCCAAAGGCGGGCATATGGAGTTAGGTCACAGGTCAGCCATAATCTCATTGAATGGCGGAACAGGCTCGACGGGCTGAATGGCCTCCTCCTGTTCCTGTGTTCCTGTGCTGCATTTAAAATTACACTCACTCGGAAGAATGGGTTTTCTCTCTGCAGCAGACGTGTTTCTTGTTTTCCTTTCCTTTCCTTATCCCTCTCACATACTTTCCCCGACAGTTAGGGACCTCCTCAGATAGGGAGCATGAGAGAGGGTTTAGAGAGGCCTCCCCAGATACAGGAGTGTGAGAGGGGGTTTAGAGGGATCTCCCCCGATACAGGAGTGTGAGAGAGGGTTTAGAGGGATCTCCCCCGATACAGGAGTGTGAGAGAGGGGTTATAGGGCCCTCCCTATAGCAGGACTTCCCTACTTTTATCCTTCATCCCCCTTGCAATAAAGGCCAGCGTTCACTGATTACTTGCTGCTCCTGCATAAGGAGCGGTGTGCGGCCCAGGGTGCAGCGTGAAGGCTACTACAAGGTACAGTGCGAGCTGGTGCAGGAGGGTGATGGCAGCAAAGAGTGATATCAGCAAAGTCCAAGTTGTGATTGGAGTGTGGGCAGATACAGCAGGGGTGGCGCGAGACTGTGGAGGGATGTGATTGGAGCCCAGGGGAGGCGTGAGTTCAGGACCAGGGTCCTAGGGGCAGCACGAGCCAGCCCACACTGCGATATGTGTGCGCACTAGGTCTGTGCAGCAGAGCAGGTGTCTTGGGTAATCCTTGCTACTGGACCAAGACCTAGTTCTGTAAAGCCCATGTGGTGGCTGGTGTGCAACGGCCACCCCACATTAAAAAAATCCACGCACAGGCATCTTCCACACTTCAGGATGTAGTTCGGGTTCTTTGTTCGAAACACCTGTGAACTCATCCTTTTTTTTTTGGCGTGGAAGCAAATCATCCTCATTTGGAGGGACAGCCTATGATGATGTTGAGGGCCCTCCCCAGATAGGAGTGTGAGAGAAGGTTTAGAGGGACCTCCACAGATATAAGAGTGTGAGAGAGGGGTTAGAGGGGCCTCCCCAGATACAAGAGAGGGGTTATAGGGCCCTCCCCAGATACAAGAGTGTGAGAGAGGGGTTCTAGGGCCCTCCCCAGATAGGAGTGTGAAAGGGGGGTTAGAGAGGCCTCCCCAGATACAAGAGTGTGAGGCATTAGAGGGACCTCCACAGATATAAGAATGTGAGAGAGGGGTTATAGGGGCCTTCCCAGACACAGGAGTGTGAGAGAGGGGTTAGAGGGGCCTTCCCAGATATAAGAGTGTGAGAGATGGGTTAGAGGGGCCTCCACAGTTACAGGAGTGAGAGAGGTTAGAGGCACCTCCACAGATATAGGAGTGTGAGAGAGGGGTTAGAGGGGCCTCCACAGATATGAGTGTGAGAGAGGGGTTAGAGGGGCCTTCCCAGATATGAGTGTGAGAGAGGGGTTAGAGGGGCCTTCCCAGATACAGGAGTGAGAGGGGTTAGGGGGACCTCCACAGATATGGAAGTATGAGTGTGGGGTTAGAGAGGCAGTTCCAGATATAAGAGTGTGAGAAAAGAAGGACAGCATCTTTCACAGCCTCAGGATGTCCCAAAGCGCTTTACAGCCAATGAAGTACTTTTTGAAGTGTAGTCACTGTTGTAATGTAGGAAATGCAGTCGCCAATTTGCACACAGCAAGCTCCCACAGACAGCAATGTGATAATGTTTCTTTGTGATATTGATTGAGGGATAAATATTGTCCAGGATACCTCTGCTCTTCAAAATAGTGCCATGGTATCTTTTACATCGACCTGAGAGGGCAGACAGTGTCTCGGTTTAACATCTCATCCAAAAGACAGCACTGCAGTGTCAACCTAAATTTATGGGCTCAAGTCCCCAGGGTGGGACTTGAACCCAAATCCACAACCTTTGGACCCCAGAGGCAAGAGTACTACCCACTGAGCTACAGAGCTAACAGAATTGAATGAGTGTTGAATTGTACCACAGGTGAAGCAGCGGCATGTCAGTGCAATAATAGCTATTTGGTCGGCATAAGGTTCGGCATCTGTATTCCAGTCAGGTCTCAGGTTGCAGGCTGAGATTCCATTTCACATTTATTAGATAATATCAGAAATGTCAGTTCCTGCTCAGTCTCTGCATGCCCGCTGATTGTAAACCTGGAACGGTGAGTGAGAAAAGAATAGAAGGATATGCTGATGAGGTTAGATGAAGATGGGTTGGGAGGAAGCTGGTGTAGAGCATAGGGTACGGTAGCATCGTGTTTATGTTAGTGGATTAGTAATCCAGAGGCCTGGACTAATAATTTGTGAGATGTGAGTTCAAATCCCACCATGGCTGCTAGGGTTATTTAAATTCAGTTCATTAAATAAATCTGGAATTAAAGAAAAATGCTAGTATTACTAACGGTGACGATTAAACTAGCAGATTATCATAAAAACCCATCTGGTTCACTAATGTCCTTTAGGGAAGGAAAGATGCCGCCCTTACCCGGTCTGGCCTATATGTCACAGCAATGTGGTTGACTTGCCTTCTTGAACCACTGCAGTCTGTGTGGTGAAGGTACTCCCACAGTGCTGACTTTGTCATAGCGGTTTGGTACAACTGAGTGGCTTGCTGGGCCATTTCAGAGGGCAGTTAAGAGTCAATCACATTGCTGTGGGTCTGGAGTCACATATAGGCCAGACCAGGTAAGGACGGCAGATTTCCTTCCCTAAATGACATTAGTGAACCAGATGGGTTTTTATGACAATCTGTTAGTTTCATGGTCACCATTACTGATATTAGCTTTTTAATTCCAGATTTATTTAATTAACTGAATTAACTGAACTCATGTATCACAGATTATTAGTCCAGGCCTTTGGATTACTAGTCCAGTAACAGAACCACTATGCTACCGTACCCCTCGTGAAACCATAGCCCAGTAAGGAAGTCAGTAGCTCTGGGAGAAGAAGGTGAGAGATTGGGAAACGTTGGTGTTCAGAGGGACCTGGGTGTCTTTGTACACGAATCACTGAAAGTTAACATGCAGGTAACAGCAAGCAATTAGGAAAGCAAATCGTATGTTGGCCTTTATTACAAGAGGATTTGAGTAAAAGAGTAAAGATGTCATACTGCAATTATATAGGTCCCTGGTGAGACCACAACTGGAGTATTGTGTACCATTTTGGTCTCCTTAACTAAGGAAGGATATACTTGCCATAGAGGGAGTGCAACATAGGTTCACCAGACTGATTCCTGGGATGGGGGAATTATCCTATAAGGAGAGATTGAGTAGACTGGGCCTATATTCTCTAGAGTTTAGAAGAATGAGAGGTGATCTCATTGAAACATACAAACTTCTTACAGGGCTTCACAGGGTAGATGCAGGGAGGATGTTTCCCCTGGCTGGGGAGTCTAGAACCAGGGCTCACAGTCTCAGAATAAGGGGTCAGCCATTTAGTACTATGAGGAGAAATTTCTTCATTCAGAGGGTGGTGAATCTTTGGAATTCTCTACCCCAGAGGGCTGTGGAGGCTCAGTCATTGAGTACATTCAAGATAGAGATCGATAGAATTTTGGATAATAAGGGAATCAAGGGATATGGGGTTAGTGCAGGAAATTGGAGTTGAGGTAGAAGATCAGCCATGATCTTATTGAAAGACAGAGCAGGCTTGAGGGGCTGAATGGCCTACTTCTGCTCCTAATTCTTATGTTCTGAGCCAGCATGGATTTGTTAAAGGCAAATCAGTTACATGGAGAGATTAGAGAAGCTGGGTTTGTTTGCCTTAGAGCAGAGAAGGTTAAGAGCAGATTTGATAGAGATGTTTCTAATCATGAAGCGTTTTGGTAGAGTAAACAAGGTCTAAGGTAATGTCTTTGATAGACTAAACACGGTCTGATTGAATGGTGGAAGAGGCTCGAGGGGCTGAATGGCACATTCCTACTTTCCTGAGTTGACAAAGGATATGGATCAAATTGATGTTGACGTACAGACCAGCATTATCCAATTAAATAATGGAGCAAGCTCGAGGGGCTGAATGGCCTACTCCTGTTGCAGTAAATGTATACAATTACTTAACAGCATTGGTAAAAGGCAAACAATCCCATCTCTGCCCATCACCCATACACCTGTTTTCTGGGTCATAACCACATGGAAGCCTGTTACTGCATTCTAGAGCATCGCGTCATTGTAACCTAAATAAAGCCCAAGGGAAATACTGTTTCATTGAGGTATGGCACCTTCAACTGGATGGGTCAAACCATGTCATCGCTAAGCAAGCCTAACCCTCACACAGTGCATCACAGTGAGAACAGACATCACAATAGGTTTGTAAACTTAAGGCGTCCGACGCCCCACCATCAGTTTAAGTGAAGGAAAGGGAGCTGCACTGACTGTCACTAACTGGCTGATCTATCTAGGAGTGATTGTGGTCAGTGAGAACATCTGAACATCTTTGCTTTATGAAGAGAGCACAAACAAGCAGAACATAAACATCATCAGCCAGCAGATTAGAGAGAAGGTTGTAAGCTTTGAAAAGTTGGTCTTAACCTGTTGATCTTGTATCATCATTTGTGAAAGTCATAATGAGCAATACGAACAGTTTTAACAGATATAGTAATACTGATGCACAGTCGGGTGGAATATGTTATTGGTAGATCTTCCATGGTGTTGCTCATAGGTAGTGTAGGGCCTGCAGCCTGGTTACTGAGCCCCACTCTCAGATCCATCACTGCATGGCTCCTCCTAGCCCTTGAGTTTGGTGCTCTCTCTCCCTGCTGTGTAAATGTAGACAATCACATATCATTGGTAGATCTCCTATGGCATTGCTAGGCATAGTCTGGCAGGTGGGTAATAGTCACAAATTTCTACTTGTCCCCACTCAAGCCCCAGACAGACATTTACTCCCAGCTACCTACAGCTACACAACAGAGATTAAAGGAACTGGTTCATCCCCCATGGCCTTTCTCTCAGGCATGACTTGTTGAAAAGCCTTGGTTCCAACAACACGTAGAGCCTGGCAAGAATTGGTCTCAGCTCCATATAAAGCCTCCGCCCCCCCCCAGCAGCTCTGACCTGCTCCTCCCTGGCACCAGCACAGCATCAGTGTGTCCTGATCAATGGTGTGCTGCACCACAGTTAATCAGAGCGTCCAGGTCTACAGCATTCCAAACCCAAGAAACACAAGTGCTGCTTCAGAAGGACATTGGAGCATTAGAATCATCCTCCACCCACAGATGGGCCACGGAGAAGGCAAACAAGCTCATCATTGCCCACCGCCCATGCACCCTCTTCTCTGGGTCGTAACCAAGTGCAAAGCTGTTATTGCATTCTAATGCATCTAGTCATTGTAATCTAAAGCCCAAGGGTTTTTGGTCAAACACAGTTGCATCAAGGTGAGGCCCCTTTAATTGGACGGATCAAACTGTGACATCCCAGGGCAAGCCTGACCCTACACTGTGCATCATAGTGAGATCAAACATCATAATAGGTTTGTAAACATGGGCAACTTGAGGCACAACCAGTTTAAGTGAAGGAAAGGGAGCTGCACTGGTTGTGACTAACTGGCTAATCTATCTCGAAGTGAATGTGGTCAGATACAATATCTCAATAACTTTTCTTTATGAAGAGAACACAATGAAAACATCATCAACCAGCAGATTAGAGAGAAGCTTGTGAGCTTTGAAAGGTTGGTGTCATGTATCTCACATTACTATATATAACTGCATCTTACCATGCTATACATGACTGTAACTGGATATGACCTGTAACAATAAGCATACCTTACCACCAGGGGTGCACTTGCAGGAGACACTCCATACCTGTCCCACTGAGGTATATAAAGGGAGGTCTCAGGCAATTGCGGCACTGGAGAGCTGGAATTAAAGGTGCAGGTCCTGAGTGACCTTGACTTCAGCATGTGTCTCGTGTAAGTCAGTACATTAGAGTCAGGACTTAACAGTGGCAACGAGTTACGGGATCACAGAATCCACAGAATGGCTACCAACAGCTCAGACGAGAAATGCAATGCTGGAGACAATTGGGATGACTTTATAGAAAGGCTCCAGCAAAGCTTTGTGATGAAAGACTGGCTGGGCGACGATAAGGCAGACAAGAGAAGAGCCCATCTCTTGACCAGCTGTGGCTTGAAAACATACGCTTTAATGAAAGACCTGCTGGCACCCGAGAAACCAGCAAGCAAGTCATTTGAGGAGTTGAGCACACTGGTGAGAGACCACCTGAAGCCAGCGAGCAGCCTACACATGGCCAGACATAGGTTCGACAACTACAGACGCTGTGTGGGCCAAAGCATACCCGACTTCGTGGCGGAACTTCGGAGGCTGGCTAGTTCATGTGAGTTCCCTGATGAACTAAGGAGAGAAGTACTGAGAGACTTTTTTATTGAAGGAATAGGCCACGCAGGCATAATTCTGAAAGCTTATAGAGACTAAGAACTTGACTCTAGAGGCAGCAGCACTGGTCGCACAGATGTTCTTGGCAGGCGAAGAAGAAACGAGGCTGATTTATACTTCGGGTACGACAACCAACGAGGCATCGGAACAAGGGGTTCACATTGTGAAACAAACCGCTACCCCCACACACAGACAAAGACAGGAGAGCAGGCCTTCAACAGCAAACAGTGGCGCCAAAAGCCATCAAAATCAAGGGCCACATGAACGGCCGATCACACCTCATCAACCCACAATGCGAGCAATCAACAACAGATTGAGAGAAGCTCAAGGGAGATCAGTCAGACGCAGCTCATCCTTCGGAAACAATGAAAACGGTCTGTTGGAGATTTTGGGGAAGGCACTCCACCAGGGTGTGTCGATTTCAGCATGCCGTTTGCAGAAACTGCAACTACACAGGGCATCTGGCTCGCATGTGCAGAAAAACAGCAGCTCGGCTGGTATATGAATCGGAAGGGTCGGAAAGTGGACCAGAAGGTGGTTGGAACAATGCATGGGACGCCGAGGTACAGCAGGTTAACACGATCAATGTCCACTGTTCTTACACCAAGACGCCTCCAATTATGATGAGGGTTCTACTCAACAGGATACCCGGCAACATGGAACTGGACACGGGGGCCAGTCAATCCCTCATGAGCGTTCAACAATTTGAACAGCTGTGGCCGCACAAAAGCAACAGACCAAAACTCACAAAGATCGACACCAAACTAAGGACCTATACTAAAGAAATCATCCCAGTCCTTGGCAGCGCCATGCTCTCGGTCACACACAAAGGGATGGTGAACCGACTTTCCCTGTGGATTGTCCCCGGGGATCTCCCAGCTCTGTTGGGGAGAAGCTGGCAAGCAGAACTTAATTGGAAATGGGATGATGTTCACGCCATGTCGTCAGAGGAACGGACCTCCTGCTCAACAGTTCTAGCCGTTTTGAACATCTCTTTCAGCCAGATGTGGGCATCTTCAAAGGGGCTAAAGTTAGAATCTACATCACACAGAATGCCAGACCGGTCCATCACAAGGCTAGAGCTGTGCCTTATGTGATGAGGGAAAAGATTGAACATGAACTGGACCGGCTTCTGCGAGAAGGCATAATTTCTCCCGTGGAATTCAGCGACTGGGCAAGCCACATCATCCCCGTCATGAAGCCTGATGGATCCGTACGAATCTGTGGGGATTATAAGTCTACCATAAACAGAGTTTCCCTACAGGTCCAATACCCGCTGCCCAGTGCGGAGGACCTATTTGCCACTTTGGCTGGAGGAAAGCTTTTCTCGAAACTTGACCTCACATCTGCGTATATGATGCAAGAACTGACCGAAGAATCTAAGCTACTCACCACCATCAACACACATCGAGGCCTTTTTGTGTACAATCGATGCCCATTCGGCATCAGGTCGGCAGCTGCTATATTCCAGCGCAACATGGAGAGTCTGCTCAAGTGCCATCCCGGGGACGGTTGTATTTCAAGATGACATACTCATCACGGGCAGGGACACCGACTCTCATCTCCCCAATCTTGAGGAAGTACTAAGTCGATTGGATCGGGTAGGCCTAAGTGTTAAGAAATCCAAGTGTCTGTTTCTCGCGCCTGAGGTTGAATTTTTGGGCAGAAGGATTGCCGCTGATGGAATCCGCCCAACCGAATCCAAAACCGAAGCGATTCGCCTGGCACCCAGGCCCCGGAATGTCTCGGAACTGCGCGGCTTTCTCGTGCTACTCAATTACTTTGGGAATTTTATGCAGACCTTGAGCACGCTGCTAGAGCCTCTCCACGTGCTACTCAGAAAGGGGTGTGATTGGTTTTGGGGGGACGCCCAAGAACGAGCCTTCAATAAGGCACGTAACCTTCTATGTTCCAAGAGTGTTTTAGCCTTTTTCGACCCAGGTAAAAAGTTAGTCCTTACGTGTGATGCGTCAGCATACGGGGTTGGATGCGTTTTACAGCACGTCAATGATGCGGGTAAATTGCAGCCCGTTGCTTATGCCTCCAGGTCGCTTTCGCGGGTGGAGCACAGGTACGGTATGGTTGAGAAGGAGGCACTCGCGTGCGTGTACGGTGTCAAAAAGATGCACCAATACCTTTTCGGGGCCAAGTTTGCATTAGAAACCGACCACAAACCCCTCACGTCCCTACTATCCGAGTGCAAGGCACTCAATGCCAACGCCTCGGCGCGCATTCAGCGGTGTGCACTCATGCTGGCGGCTTAGGACTACACGATAAGGCACAGACCAGGCACAGACAACTGTGCCGACGCACTTAGCAGGCTACCCCTGGCAACCACAGAAGGGTCTGACAAACAGGACTGTGAGATGGTCATGGCAATCAATGCCTTTGAATCCACAGGTTCGCCCATGACGGCTCGCCAAATCAGAGCCTGGACGACCAGTGACCCCACGTTATCTCTTGTTAAAAGATGCGTTTTAACCGGTGACTGGGCAGAGGCTCGCGATGCCTGCCCCGAGGAGGTCAAACCCTTCCATAGACGCATGCATGAACTCTCACTACAGGCAGACTGCCTGATGTGGGGCAGCCGAGTAGTTATGCCCTTACAAGGCAGGGAGGCGTTTGTCCGGGAGCTCCATCGCGAGCACCCGGGGATCGTCCTTATGAAGACCATAACCAGATCTCATGTCTGGTGGCCTGGCATTGACACGGACTTGGAGCTCTGCGTCCGTCGGTGCACCATTTGTGCCCAACTCAGTAATGCCCCGAGGGAGGCCCCCCCTAAGCCCCTGGCTCTGGCCCACCAAACCGTGGTCGCGGGTGCATGTAGACTATGCGCGCCCATTTATGGGCAAAATGTTCCTCGTAGTCGTTGATGCATTTTCAAAATGGATCGAGTGCACCATTTTAAACTCGAGCACCATCTCCACCACTGTGGAGAGCCTTAGAACCATGTTTGCAACGCACGGCATTCCTGACATATTGGTCAGTGATAATGGTCCGTGCTTCACCAGCACAGAATTTCACGATTTTATAGTTGACCACGGTATAAATCACGTTAAGACGGCACCTTTCAAGCCGGCCTCCAATGGCCAGGTGGAGCGAGCAGTGCAGATCATTAAACAAGGCATGCTCAGAATCCAAGGTCCCACGCTGCAGAGCCGCCTGTCACGACTGCTGCTGGCATACAGATCTCGTCCGCTTTCATTGTCTGGGGATCCCCCCGCGCAACTATTGATGAAACGAACCTTAAAGACCAGGCTCTCGTTAATCCTCCCAGACATGCATGAAATTGTTGAGGCTAAGCGTCAAAAGCTAACTGAGTACCATGACCGAAATTCGAGGGGGAGGTGGAATGAGATAGGGAATAAAGTGTTTGTGCTAAACTATGGCTGGGGTCCCAAATGGCTTGCAGGGACAGTAAAAGAAAAAGAGGGAAACAGGCTACTGGTTGTACAAATGGACAATGGCCAAACCTGCCGGAGGTATGTAGACCAAGTAAAAAGTAGATTCACTGATAACACTGAAGAACCAGAGGCAGACTACAATGTGGAACTCACACCACACCTGGTGGACAGACAGGTGGAACAACCTGAGGAAAGGGCAGTCTCAACAGACAGCTCAGGCGAGATACCAACAATCACACCGAATGAAACAGACAGCCCAGGCGAGATACCAGCAATCACACCAAACGAAAAACAGGCACCAAGGCAAACAACTGAACCACAAATAAGACGCTCCACGCGAGAACGCAGACCACCTGAGAGACTGAATCTATAAAGGCAATAAGATCTTGGGGGAGGGTGATGTCATGTATCTCACATTACTGTATATAACTGTATCTTACCATGCTATACATGACTGTAACTGGATATGACCTGTAACAATAAGCATACCTTACCACCATGGGTGCACTTGCAGGAGACACTCCATACCTGTCCCACTGAGGTATATAAAGGGAGGTCTCAGGCAAGTGCAGCACTGGAGAGCTGGAATTAAAGGTACAGGTCCTGAGTGACCTTGACTTCAGCATGTGTCTCGTGTAAGTCAGTACATGAGAGTCAGGACTTAACAGTTGCCATTAACCTATTGATCTTGTATCATCATTTGTGAAAGTCATAACGAGCAATATAAACAATTTAACAGATACAGCAATACTGATCGACATTAGGTTCATTTTGTTGTTGGCAGATCTTTCTAGGAATTGTTAATAGGTAGCCTGTGGCCTGCAGACCGCTTACAGATGGTTACTGAGCCCCACTCTCAGGTCCCTCACTGACCAGCTCCTCCCAGCCCTTGAGTTTGGTGCTCACTCCCTGTTCTGTGGCTCAGTGGGTAGCACTCTTACTTCTGAGTCAGAAGGTTGCGGGTTCAAGTCCCACTCCAGGAACTTGAGCATGGAAAAATCTAGGCTGACACTCCAGTGCAGTGCTGAAGGAGCGCTGCACTGTCGGAAGTGCCGTCTTTTGGATGAGATATTAAACAGAAGCACTGTCTTATCTCTCAGGTGGATGTAAAAGATCCCATGGCACTATTTCAAAGAAGAGCAGGTGAGTTATCCCTGGTGCCCTGGCCCATATTTATCCTCCAATCAACATAATGAAACAGATTATCTAGTCATTATCACATTGCTGTTTGAGCGAGTTTGCTTGTGCGCAAATTGGCTGCTATGTTTCCCACATTACAACAGTGACTCCACTCCATTAATTGGCTTTAATGAGCTTTGAGACGTCCGGTGGTTGGGAAAGGTGCTATATAAATCCAAGTCTTTTTGCTGTAAATGTAGACAACTACTTATCATTGGTAGATCTCCCTGGCATTGCTTGGGACAGTCTGCAGGATGAGCAATAGTCACAAATGTAACTAGGCCCCAATAAGAGAAGCGAGCAAGGAGAAGGCAAACAATCCCCTCACTGCCCATTGCCCCCACACCCTTCATAACCACGTGGAAACCTGTTATTGTAGTCGAGCACATCCAATCATTGTAACCTAAAGCCCAAGGGTTTTTGGCCAAACACAGTTGCATCAAGGTGATGTTCTTTTAACTGTACGGGTCAAACCGTGACATCACAGGGCAAGCCTGACCCTACACTTTGCATCACAGTGAGATCAGACATCATAATAGGTTTGTAAACACAGGCAATTTGAGGCACAAGACAGTTTAAGTGAAGGAAAGGGAGTTGCACTGCTACAGCTGTGACTGGCTACAAAACCTGATGAAGGGAGCGTGTGAACAATGGAAACATCTCTAACCAGCTGACAGTCAGAAGGGTGTTGCTGTAGAGGTTTGTTTATTCCAGCTTGTATAATTTCCCTGAAAGGCCGAGTGTGTAACAACATAATCCACTGCAGTGACCGTGCATCAAATCCTAGAAACTGAAGCTAGTTCCGATTAGTTGGTCCTGGACCCTGGAATAGTCTGTGGGACAAGGAATCGATGAGAATCTCTTGTCCCAGGTGTTACCTTGATCCTCTGACTTTGCCATTCCCTGGGTCCTTGTCAAGAACCTCCTCCCAGGTCAGCTGGCTCAGGTACTGCCACCAAAAGCCCTCTGATTGTGTCACCTGATGACATTGCAGCCATTCTGGACCATCTCTCTGATTCTGAAGAAAGTGAACATTGCCCAACTCCAGAACCTTTAAATACTCAGGTGACTTAAATCTGTGGCAAGTAACATTACACGAAAATAAATAAGTCGATATGTTTTGCACCCAGAATCTGGATTAAGCTTTTACAGCTTAAATAATTTACTATATGAGGGGAGCTATAAAATACCTGTAGTTGTCTTGTTGTGATCCAGTGATTTATTTTATCTATGATTTTTCATTCTGCTAGAGGTACACGGTTGGCGTCAGGATGAGAGAGGAAACGGGCGGTTGTTATCAAGCTACCTACAGATGAAGGTTGTAACAAAACCACAAAGACAAGTGGATCAGACACACAAGAGAGAGCACATCATGACAGAAATCAAATCAATGTCAGCAGCGATACCACAAAAGGAGGGAGCAGGGCAACTGAAATTCTCCTCCCGCCATCCCTCTGTATTCCATCTATTTCTCAGTTCTTTTAATTTATTTTTAATTTGACGGCCAATAACCAACATCTCCCCACAGACCCATCTAGCCCTCATGTCCCTGCATCGGCATCAAGCACCAACTCTGCTCCAACTCCAGGCTCAGTTCGGCACTGCTCAGGGTGAACTGTTCTGGCAATGGGAAGTGCCCAGTCCATGAAGTCATCTCTGACCAATGTCGGCCAGGGGTCCACCTTGGGACTAAACAGGAACGCTCTGGTTGTTGCCCCGATGGAGTAGAGTGGGACGGACTGGTTAAGGCCACTTGCCAGCCAGTCTCTGCCATCGGGTGAAATCCCGGTACAACTATGTACCGAGACCTGCCAGAATTAAGAGGAAGAGTCCTCCTCTGGCAGCAACTGGCTTGGAGGAGTCCGTGCCAACTGGTGCCAGGATATCTCCCAATTCCTATGGGACATCTAGGCTCCATGGGCTGTCACTCCCAGGGAGGATATGTGTGCCTCAGTGACACCTCCCCCGAGAGGCTGGGGCTCATGTCTGGAGGGTTGAACTCATTCGGCCTTTGTATTCATGAGCTCGTAGCTAATCGCTTCTGAAGGCGGGATACCTCTGGGAAGCTTTCTTGGGTTGAACCTACAGGGAAGGTTGATAGTGAGGTCCTCAGCTCTATTTCCAGGGCCTCACTATCAACCATCCCGGATTTGGGAGGTGCTGCCAAAGAAGCCTTGGCGAGTTGCTGCAGTGCATCTTGTAGATGGTGCACACTGCAGCCACGGTGCGCCGGTGGTGGAGGGAGTGAATGTTTAAGGTGGTGAATGGGCTGTTTTGTCCTGGATGGTGTCGAGTTTCTTGAGTGTTGTTGGAGCTGCAGTCATCCAGGCAAGTGGAGAGTATTCCATCATACTCCTGACTTGTGCCTTGTAGATGGTGGATAGGCTTTGGGGAGTCATAGAAACATAGAAACATAGAAACATAGAAAATAGGTGCAGGAGTAGGCCATTCGGCCCTTCTAGCCTGCACCGCCATTCAATGAGTTCATGGCTGAACATGCAACTTCAGTACCCCATTCCTGCTTTCTCACCATACCCCTTGATTCCCCTATTAGTAAGGACTTCATCTAACTCCTTTTTGAATATATTTAGTGAATTGGCTTCAACAACTTTCTGTGGTAGAGAATTCCACAGGTTCACCACTCTCTGGGTGAAGAAATTCCTCCTCATCTCGGTCCTAAATGGCTTCCCCCTTATCCTTAGACTGTGTCCCCTGGTTCTGGACTTCCCCAACATTGGGAACATTCTTCCTGCATCTAACCTGTCTAACCCCGTCAGAATTTTAAACGTTTCTATGAGGTCCCCTCTCATTCTTCTGAACTCCAGTGAATACAAGCCCAGTTGATCCAGTCTTTCTTGATAGGTCAGTCCCGCCATCCCGGGAATCAGTCTGGTGAACCTTCGCTGCACTCCCTCAATAGCAAGAATGTCCTTCCTCAGGTTAGGAGACCAAAACTGTACACAGTACTCCAGGTGTGGCCTCACCAAGGCCCTGTACAATTGTAGCAACACCTCCCTGCCCTTGTACTCAAATCCCCTCGCTATGAAGGCCAACATGCCATTTGCTTTCTTAACTGCCTGCTGTACCTGCATGCCAACCTTCAATGACTGATGTACCATGACACCCAGGTCTCTTTGCACCTGCCCTTTTCCTAATCTGTCACCATTCAGATAATAGTCTGTCTCTCTGTTTTTACCACCAAAGTGGATAACCTCACATTTATCCACATTATACTTCATCTGCCATGCATTTGCCCACTCACCTAACCTATCCAAGTCGCTCTGCAGCCTCATAGAATCCTCCTTGCAGCTCACACTGCCACCCAACTTAGTGTCATCCGCAAATTTGGAGATACTACATTTAATCCCCTCGTCTAAATCATTAATGTACAGTGTAAACAGCTGGGGCCCCAGCACAGAACCTTGCGGTACCCCACTAGTCACTGCCTGCCATTCTGAAAAGTCCCCATTTACTCCTACTCTTTGCTTCCTGTCTGACAACCAGTTCTCAATCCATGTCAGCACACTACCCCCAATCCCATGTGCTTTAACTTTGCACATTAATCTCTGGTGTGGGACCTTGTCGAAAGCCTTCTGAAAGTCCAAATATACCACATCAACTGGTTCTCCCTTGTCCACTCTACTGGAAACATCCTCAAAAAATTCCAGAAGATTTGTCAAGCATGATTTCCCTTTCACAAATCCATGCTGACTTGGACCTATCATATTACCTCTTTCCAAATGCACTGCTATGACATCCTTAATAATTGATTCCATCATTTTACCCACTACCGATGTCAGGCTGACCGGTCTGTAATTCCCTATTTTCTCTCTCCCTCCTTTTTTAAAAAGTGGGGCTACCCTCCACTCCATAGGAACTGATCCAGAGTCAATGGAATGTTGGAAAATGACTGTCAATGCATCCACTATTTCCAAGGCCACCTCCTTAAGTACTCTGGGATGCAGTCCATCAGGCCCTGGGGATTTATCGGCCTTCAATCCCATCAATTTCCCCAACACAATTTCCCGACTAATAAGGATTTCCCTCAGTTCCTCCTCCTTACTAGACCCTCCGACCTCTTTTATATCCGGAAGGTTGTTTGTGTCCTCCTCAGTGAATACCGAACCAAAGTACTTGTTCAATTGGTCCGCCATTTCTTTGTTCCCCGTTATGACTTCCCCTGATTCTGACTGCAGGGGACCTACGTTTGTCTTTACTAACCTTTTTCTCTTTACATATCTATAGAAACTTTTGCAATCCGTCTTAATGTTCCCTGCAAGCTTCTTCTCATACTCCATTTTCCCTGCCCTAATCAAACCCTTTGTCCTCCTCTGCTGAGTTCTAAATTTCTCCCAGTTCCCGGGTTCTCTGCTATTTCTGGCCAATTTGTATGCCACTTCCTTGGCTTTAATGCTATCCCTGATTTCCCTTGATAGCCACGGTTGAGCCACCTTCCCTTTTTTATTTTTATTTCAGGAGGTGAGACACTTGCCGCAGAATACCCAGCCTCTGACCCTCTTTTGCAGCCACAGTATTTATGTGACTGGTCCAGTTAAGTTTCTGGTCAATGGTGACCCCCAGGATGTTGATGGTGGGGGATTCGGCGATGTTAATGCCGTTGAAGGGGCAATAGACTCTCGCTTATTGGAGATAGTCATTGCTTAGCACTTGTGTTGCAGGATGACTTGGACAGGTTAGGTGAGTGGGCAAATACATGACAGATGCAGTATAATGTGGATAAATGTGAGGTTATCCACTTTGATGGCAAAAACACGAAGGCAGAATATTATCTGAATGGCGGCAGATTAGGAAAAGGGAGGTGCAACGAGACCTGGGTATCATGGTTCATCAGTCATTGAAAGTTGGCATGCAGGTACAGCAGGCGGTAAAGAAGGCAAATGGCATGTTGGCCTTCATAGCTAGGGGATTTGAGTAGCAGGGAGGTCTTACTGCAGTTGTACAGGGCCTTGGTGAGGCCTCACCTGGAATATTGTGTTCAGTTTTGGTCTCCTAATCTGAGGAAGGACGTTCTTGCTATTGAGGGAATGCAGCGAAGGTTCACCAGACTGATTCCAGGGATGGCTGGATTGTCATATGAGGAGAGACTGGATCAACTGGGCCTTTATACACTAGAGTTTAGAAGGATGAGAGGGGATCTCATAGAAACGTATAAGATTCTGATGGGACAGGACAGGTTAGATGCGGGAAGAATGTTCCCGATGTTGGGGAAGTCCAGAAGCAGGGGACACAGTCTTAGGATAAGGGGTAGGCCATTTAGGACTGAAATGAGGAGAAACTTCTTCACTCAGAGAGTTGTTAACCTGTGGAATTCCCTGCCGCAGAGAGTTGTTGATGCCAGTTCATTGGATATATTCAAGAGGAAGTTAGATATGGCCCTTACGGCTAAAGGGATCAAGGGGTATGGAGAGAAAGCGGGAAAGGGCTACTGGGGTGAAGGATCAGCCATGATCTTATTGAATGGTTGTGCAGGCTCGAAGGGCCGAATGGCCTACTCCTGCACCTATTTTCTATGTTTCTATGTTTCTATGTGACTTGCCTCTTATCAGCCCAAGCCTGAATGTCGTCCAGGTCTTGTTGTATGCGGGCATGGAACGCTGCATTATCTGAGGAGTTGCGAATGGCACTGAACATCAGCGAACATCCCCACTTCTGACTTTATGGTGGAGGGAAGGTCATTGATGAAACAGTTGAAGATAGTTGGGCCTAGGACACTGCCCTGAGGAACTCCTGCCCAGGGCTGTGATGATTGACCTCCAACCGCCACAACCATCTTCCTTTGTGCTAGGTAAGATTCCAGCCAGTGGAGAGTTTTCCCCCTGATTCCCATTGCCTTCAATTTTATTAGGGCTCCTTGCTGCCACGCTCAGTCAAATGCTGCCTTGATGTTAAGGACAGTCACTCTCACCTCACTTCTGGAATTCAGCTCTTTTGTTCATGTTTGGACCAAGGCTGTAATGAAGTCTGGGGCTGAGTTGTCCTGGCGGAACCCAAACTGGGCATCAGTGAGCAGGTTATTGGTGACTAAATGCTGCTTGATAGCACTGTTGACGACATCGTCTATCATTTTGCTGATTATTGAGAGTACACTAATGGGGTGGTAATTGGCTGGATTGGATTTGTCCTGCAGTTTGTGGACTGAACGTACCTGGGCAGTTTTCCACATTGTCGGATAGATGCCAGTGTTGCAGCTGTACTGGAACACTTGGCTAGAGACGCGGCTAGTTCTGGAGCACAAGCGTTCAGCACGACAGCCGAGATGTTGTCTTTGCTTTATTTAGTGCGCTCAGCCCTTTCTTGATATGAAATGGAGTGATTCGAATATGCTGAAGACTGGCTTCTGTGATGGTAGGAACCATAGGAGGAGGCCGATATGGATCATCCACTCAGCCCTTCTGGCTAAAAATGGTTGTAAATGCTTCAGCCTTACCTTTTGCACTCACGGCTGGGCTGGCCACCATTGAGGATGGGGATATTCATGGAGCCTGTTCGTTGTTTAATGGCCCACCACCATTTATGACTGGTTGTGGCAGGACTACAGAGCTTTCACCTGATACGTTGATTGTGGGATCGCTTAGCCTTGTCTATAGCATGCTGCTTCCGCTGTTTAGCATGCATGTAATCCTATGTTGCAGCTTTGCCAGGTTGGCACCTCATCTTTAGGTATGCCTGGTGCTGCTCCTGGCATGCTCTTCTCCACTCCTCATTGAACTAGGGTTGGTCCCCTGGCTTGATGGTAATGGTAGAGTGAGGGATATGCCGGGCCATGAGGTTACAGATTGTGGTGGAGTACAATTCTGCTGCTGCTGATGGCCCACAGCACCTCATGGATGCCCAGTTTTGAGCTGCTAGATCTGTTCTGAATCTATCCCATTTAGCACGGCGGTAGTGCCACACCACATGATGGTGTTCTCAGTGTGAAGATGGGACTTTGTCTCCACAATGACTGTACGTTGAGGGAGCAATCCCTGTCAGAGTGAGGACCACCTTCAGAGAGCATCTACTGCAGCAACAAGCTGTGTGGGTGCCCTCAATATCGGAGCAGGGTCTATCATCCATTGGATGTTGCATCACCAATGAGCTTGGCCATGCAACTTGGGGCTCTTTCAGGTACTGCAGGTGCCCTTTGGTGCTGAGGGCTTCTTTGGCGAGCAAGTGGAGGAGCTGCTGCAGCAGAACCTGCCGCCATTCCCAGAATTGATGGAACGAATCTCAGAACCGCTCATCCTCCAGCAGCAGGTTGTTAAAATGCCAATACGCAGACCCCACCCGTGCGCGGAGCGGAGAGAGCTCTGCCCACACCAGGTGGTGGTTCGAGCACGGCACCGGCCATATGGAAGCCGTAAGAATGCGAGAGATGTACGCCTGAGAAATGGAAACACGGTTGTTTCTGGACCTTTCTCCTCTAGATGATGTAGCCCACCCCATCAATAGGCCCCTTCCACTCACCACCACCAATCCACTCACCACTACTAATCCATTCCTATATTTAAAAAGGGAGATAAAACATGTCCAGGGAACTATAGACCAATCAGCTTAACATCTGTGATACAAAAACCACATTCCTTTAAGGTACAAAAATCCCACAGGAAATGTGATCCCACCGTGGCTAACAAAAGAAGTTAAAGATATTATTAGATCAAAGGAAGAGGCTTATATTGTTGGTTATGTAATATAACATGTATATATACAATGTATATTTGGTGTAGATTATGTATTAATTCTTTAAATGCTGGCCATTGCTTGTCTACCGTCATATCTTTTAATGTAGTTTCCCAATATACCTTAGCCAACTCTCCCCTCATACCTACGTAGTTGCCTTGTTTAGATTTAAGACCCTAGTTTCGGACTTAACTAAATTACTTTCAAACTTAACATAGAATTTTATGATATTATGGTCACTCTTCTCTAAGGGACCCTTTACTACAAGGTTATTAATTAACCCTTTCTCATTGCACAATACTAGATCTAAAATAACCTGTTCCCTGGTTGGTTCCTCAAAATACTGATCTAAAAAACTATCTTGTATACATTCCATGAATTCATCCTCCACACCATTACTCCATAGTTGGTTTGCCCAGTCTATATGTAAATTAAAGTCCCTCGTGTTTACTGTATTACCCTTGTTACATGCACCTCTAATTTCCTGATTTATACTCTGGAAGGAAACCATTCAGCCCGTCGAGTCCGTGCCGGCTCTCTACAAGAGCACTTCAGCCAGTCCCACTCCCCCGCCCTTTCCCCGTAGTTCTGCAAATATTTTTTTTTCAGGTACTTATCCAATTCCCTTTTGAAAGCCATGATTGAGTCTGCCTCCACCACCCTCTCAGGCCGTGCATTCCAGGTGCTAACTACTTGCTGCGTAAAAATGTTTTTCCTCATGTTGTCTTTGGTTCTTCTGCCAATCACCTTAAATCTGTGTTCTCTGGTTCTCGACCCTTCCGCTAACTAGAACAGTTTCCCTCTAGCCACTCTGTCCAGACACCTCGTGATTTTGAACACCTCTATCAAATCTCCTCTCAACCTTCTCTGCTCCAAGGAGAACAACCCCAGTTTCTCCAGTCTATCCATATAACTCAAGTCCCTCATCCCTGGAACCATTTGACTGTGGGGAGCACAGCAGCCGAGCCCACGGGATCTTGAGGAAAGATACAGATTCATTTTTCACCCGCTTGTATCTGTAACAAAGCATACAGGGGAGAGAGAGAGAGCGAGATAGGTCAATCATTGAACAGGTTCTATTGCAGTCTTGTAAAACCAAAGTCACAATCAGCTGAGTAAAGTAGATCTCTGAGTGATACTCTTATCTGTTCCCCATAGCTGTGCTTGTCCTTTGTCTCCAGCTGTACTTTCAAGCTGACCACTTTCCCTTTCCGTCCGAATCCATCGTGCACCAGAATTCCAATCTGTGTAGAAAGGGTTTATACTGCTCGGAGCAAAGCGCCGGATGGCGCCGTTGATTAGATATGAGTGTACTTGCAGTGATCCCCGAGCTGAGAATATAGCCCTAATTCCTTGTTTTAGAAAGATAGGAAATAGGAAGAGCAGTAGGTCATTCAGCCCTTCGAGTCTGCACTGCCATTCATTATGATCATGGCTGATCCTCTATCTCAACACCATATTCCTGCTTTTTCCCCATACCCTTTGATGCCCTTTGTTTCTAGAAATCTATCTATCTTCCTCTTAAATATATTCAGTGACTTAGCCTCCACAGCCTTCTGTGGTAGAGAATTCCACAGGTTCACCACCCTCTGAGTGAAGAAATTTCTCCTCATCTCAGTCCTGCAAGAGCAAGACTGATTATCAAAGATGTTATCTGGCTATTATGGAGGCCCTGAGCTGGCTAAACAAAAGGTATACTTAAAACCAAGATGACCACTCGTTGACCTCGGGCTCAAGAGAGCAATAAAGAACATCGAAAGAGGAACTAATATAACCATATAACAATATAAGGCGAGTGACACCTGGAAGAAGGGAACAAATGGGTATTTGATCAAGGTTGGTACAGCCAATCACGTCAAGGTCTATCCACGAGGGCACCCATGTGCCTAACCTGTATAATTAAGGTGCAATTTGAACAGCTCGTTGGAGATCCTCTCTTAGGCGGCTGAGAAGTGAAATGCTCCCCGTTCACGTGTTGGAATAAAGATCATTGAAACTTATCCAAGATTCCGGGCTTGTTGAGAGCAGAAGGGCGATTCTCCCCATCAGTCCTAAATTTTCTTCTGTGAATAAGTACAGGTGCACGAGGCGTGCTTTTGCATCAGCAGATTATGGCCGTGCATTCCCAATTTTCTCCCTCTTCTCCTTATGCCGGATTACGGTTCCCAAGGGTTCTGGTCAACCTTCCAGTACCTCACTCAAGTGGCCATTCTTCACATGTGGTTCCAGATAGTGCGTGGTGGCATCACAGTCGCACCCAATTCTGCCCTCACCCACAGATGTCCTTTCCAGCAGTGGTCATGTGAACTATTATACTCATAATAAATGGTCAGATCGAGTACTGTGTGTAATGAGCAAGTGTGATCTTAGCTCCTTTATTGTAGTTCCAGAGTGCAGGTACCTCGTGGGTGCCCTGCTTATATACGGTGCTCCCAAGGGATGCTGGGATCCTTTGGGACTCCAACAGGTAGGCTCTCTGGTGGACAGGTGTGATGCAGGTTACAAGGGGTTAAATACATAACATCACTCGCCCTGAAGTCAACAATACACTTATTTACAAGGTGAGACGATCTGGGGCTTTGCGCTCCCTTGTCAATCGTCTGGGTACAAATGCTGGTGTGGGTGGGTTGGTCAGTTCTTCATTGGGCTGTTGGGCAGCCGGCCTTGCCGGGCTGCTGGGGATGATGAGTTCGGTTTCGTGGTTAACTGTGATGTCATTTGCCACTTGTGTGTGTGTTGGAAGGTCAAAGTTGGTGGTGTCCTCTTCAGGTTGTGCGTAGCTGTTGGTGAACCGCAGTTTAATTTGGTCCAAGTGTTTTCTGTGAGTTTGTCCATTGGCAGTTTGACCTGAAATACCCTGCTCCCGTCTTTGGCCGTGACCGTGCCAGCGAGCCATTTGGGACCATGTCTATAATTGAGCACAAACACAGGATCATTGATCTCAATATCGCGTGACAAGTTTGCGCGGTCATGGTACACACTTTGTTGATGCCGCTTGTCCTTCACGTGATCATGTAGATCAGGGTGGACCAGAGAGAGCCTTGTTTTAAGCACCCTTTTCATGAGCAGCTCGGCTGGGGGAATCCCGGTGAGTGAGTGGGGTCTGGTGCGGTAGCTGAGCAGTACTCGGGACAACCGGGTCTGCAGGAAGGAAGCCTTCCGACACGTGTTTCAAGCTTTGCTTGATGGTCTGAATTGCCCGTTCTGCCTGGCTGTTGGATGCGGGCTTGAACAGTGCAGATGTGACATGTTTGATCCTGTTGCGGGTCATGAATTCTTTGAATTTGGCACTGGTGAAGCACGGCCCATTGTCACTGATAAGGACATCAGGCAGGCCATGCGTGGCAAACATAGCTCGTAGACTTTCAATGGTGGCCGTGGACGTGCTTACAGACATTATTGCACATTCAATCCACGACAACCAAAAACATTTTGCCTAGGAATGGGCCCGCATAGTCTACATGGATCCTCGACCACAGTTTGGATGGCCAGGACTACAAACTTAGCGGTGTCTCTCTGGGCGCATTGCTCAACTGAGAGCAAGTGTTCATATGACTGTAAATCTAAGTCGATGCCAGGCCACAACATGTGGGATCTGGCTATGGCTTTCATCATCATGATGCCTGGGTGGGTGCTATGCAGTTTGCAAATGAATGTGTCTCTGCCTTTCTTGGGCAAGACTATGCGATTGCCCCACAAAAGACAGTCCGCCTGCAGGGACAGCTCATCTTTGCGTCTGTGGAATGGCTTAATCGCTTCCTGCATCTCCACTGGGACACTGGACCAACTCCCATGGAGGACACAGTTTTTTTTAACCAGGGACAGTAAAGGATCCTGGCTGGTCCAGGTCCTGATCTGGCGGGCCGTAACAAGGAATTTCTCATTCTCAAATGCCTCCATGACTGTGGTGTATGTAGCACACAAATCACTGACTCCACACGGTCTGGTGTTAATCTAACTGCTGTGACCTTCGTCCTTTATTGAACAGCTCCAGAGTGACTCTCAGGTGTGGTGGTCAGCCTTTTATACTGCCTCTTGCAGGTACTTTCAGGTCTCCCACCACAGCGCCCTCTGTGGTGTACCATTGTGCTTATTATACATTTAAGGTACCAGGACGATACACACATCGATACATAACATCTCACTTCCCCCTAGGACACAGGACGATACACACATCGATACATACCATCTCACTTCCCCCCCCCCCCCCCCCCCCCAGTCCTGAAGCCGTTGCCGGGGATCTCGACCTTGTTTGTCCAATGGAAGGCAGGTATGCATAGACAGTGCGTTTGTATGGTACATGTTATCTGGTACAGATGTTGCGTCAAAGGGTTGCGGGTACACTGAGCAGTTGCATTAAATAGTTATTAACTGGTAACGGAGCCCTGATTTCCTTATTAGCTCTTATCATTAATTGTACTTCATATCCATTATTTTACACAAACACAGTGACCATTCAGCATTAAAATATTAATTCTTATTATAAATCCGTCATCTCACATTAACATAGCTCATTTTAGACTCGCTCTTGCCTTACAGAAGTCACTTTGTGGGGACCACCACGTGGTAAGGCCCTTTTAAGACTCCCGGGTGCATTTCCTTTTTAAGGCGCCATCTTTGATGCAGGAGGATTCCACGAGGCTTCTCCTTGGGCGCCGCCATCTTTGATGCTCTGCTGCTCTGGACACGAGGCCGCCGCCATCTTGCTCTCCACCGCTCCGGATGTCCTCCGCCGCCGCAGCCTCTGCTCCCCTCCGCTGCCACCTGACTTTCTGCCTCTGCTGCGGTCGTCGTCATCGCTTCTCCTGCGGCCACCGTTGCCGCCTCCCCTGCGGCCTCTATAGCGGCCTCCTCTGCGGCTGTCGTGGCCGCTGACCTCCAGCTGCTGCCGCCGCCCGACTCTCCCTCTGCGTGGGCCCCTCCGATCCGCCGGCCATCCTGGATCTCTCGCACCCCGCCCGCAGCGCCCCTCCGGCTCACCCCCCCCCCACTAGGCCCGCCTCTGCAGGGCTGCTTTCCTGTGGGGGCTGAGGCTGCAGGATCTCGGTGTGAGGTCCAGGCCTGGGACTTGCCTGTGGATGGATTGAGGCTGCAGCTGCAGCTCGGTCGGCGCTGCTCTCTGGGGACCCGGGGCACGGCAGCACCCCGGGGAGCAGCAGCCTGTGGAGTGGTGAAGTCTTCCCAGCTCCCACGGACCGTCCCCATCCACCTCCGGCCAAGGAGCGTCGGCCCATCGCCTGCAACGACCCACAAAGGTAAATCGTGCGCCTCGTCCCCGTGGGATACCTGCACCATCGCTCTGCCAAGAACAGGTATTAGTTCCCTGGTGTAGGTACACAGCTTCACCGTGACCAGGACCAGCTTGGGTCGTGCAGCTGGGTTAATCCACAGTTTATCAAAAGTTCTCCGACTCATCAACGACGGACCTAAGCCCGTGTCCACTTCCATACTCACAGGGACTCCGTTGATTTTTACTTCCATTATCACTGGGGGCGAATCGTCAGTACACGTGTACAGTCCCAACACCTCATCTTCTTCTGCCTGCTCCTCACTGAACAGTGGATCATCCCCCATCTCCTCAGCCACATGGTGAGTCCGATTTCTTTTACACATACGCTGAAGGTGGCCTTTCAGGTGGCAGGTATTGCACGTGTACTCCGCAAACCTGCACCGGTGAGCCCCATGGCTTCCTCCACAACGCCAGCATGGTGCTGCTTGATTGGCCCCCCTTACCGGACTCTGAGTTCCAGGACCCCGAGGTCCATGCTCTCTGCCCCGGGCAGAGCCACGTTCTGCAGTTTTGTCCGTGGTGGGCGCTATCCTGTGGACAGTGCCTGCCGGGTTCGAGACCGTGTGGATCATTTGTTTGGTGCTGCAAGTCGAGGTCATATGTGCCCGGCTGATGGTGATGGCCTTTGTCAGAGTGACTGTGGGTTCCGTGGCTAACAGCTTGTGAAGGAGGCCCTCGTGGCCAATCCCCATAACGAAAACGTCCCGCAACGCCTCGTCAAGGTGTGCGCCAAAATCACACGGTGCCGCGAGTCTCCTGAGGTCCGCAGCATATTTGGTGACATCCTGGCCCTCAGGTCTGCAGTGATGGTAAAATTTGTATCTGGTCGTGAGGATGCTCTCCTTCGGTTTCAACTGGTCACGAATGAGTTCAGTCAGCTCCTCGTATGACTTGTCCCTGGCGCTTCCGGGTACCAGCAAATCCCTGATGAGACAGTAAACCTCATCTCCACAACTGGAGAGCAATATCGCCTTACGCTTCTCTCTCAGTGCGTTCGTGTCCTCCGTCAGATCGTTTGCTGTGAAGTAGTACTCGAGCCTTTCCGTAAAGGCCTCCCAATCATTGCCCACGGCAAAATCTTTTAGCGAACCCAGCGTAGCCATGGTTGCGTGGAATTTGTCCGCTTCCTTGTCGCCAATGTGGTGTATGTAGCACATAAATCACTGACTCCACACGGTCTGGTGTTAATCTAACTGCTGTGACCTTCGTCCTTTATAGAACAGCTCCAGAGTGACTCTCAGGTGTGGTGGTCAGCCTTTTATACTGCCTCTTGCAGGTACTTTCAGGTCTCCCACCACAGCGCCCTCTGTGGTGTACCATTGTGCTTATTATACATTTAAGGTACCAGGACGATACACACATCAATACATAACAATGACCATGAGCAAGTCCGCTGGCTGTGCCATTTCCACCCCGATAGCATCTGCGCAGTTCTGTGCCTGGTCTGTGGCGGATTACATAGTCGTATGCTGACAGCGTGAGCGCCCATCTTTGGATGCGGGCAGAGGCATTGATATTAATCCCTTTGCTCTCCGAGAATAGCGATATGAGTGGCTTGTGGTCAGTTTCAAGCTCGAACTTGAGACCAAACAAATACTGGTGCATATTTTGTACCCCGTAAACGCACGCCAGAGCCTCTTTTTCAACCATGCTATAGGCCCTTTCGGCCTTGGACAAACTCCTGGATGCATACGCAACTAGTTGCAAAATTCCCGATTCATTAGCCTGTTGTAACACACAACCGACCCCGTATGACGACGCATTGCAAGCTAACACCAATCATTTACATAGGTTATACAGGACAAGCAGTTTGTTAGAACACAGTAAATTTCTGGCTTTCTTAAAGGCAGCCTCTTGTGAATTCCCCCATACCCAGTCGTCTCCCTTGCGCAGTAGCACATGCAGGGGTTCTAGCAGGGTGCTTAACCCAGGTAAGAAATGACCAAAGTAGTTAAGGAGTCCCAGGAACGACCGCAGCTCTGTCACGTTCTGTGGCCGCGGCGTATTCTTGATGGCCTCCGTCTTGGCGTCGGTGGGTCTGATGCCGTCTGCTGCGATTTTTCTTCCTAAGAATTCAACGTCCTGTGCCAGGAAAACACACTTCGAGCGTTTCAACCTGAGCCCCACGCGATCCAACTGACTAAGAACCTCCTCTAAATTCTTCAAATGCTCCATGGTGTCCCTGTCATGTATGTAACCTTTATGTAACAACACTGTAATACTGTATATACATAAGAAATGCACACCTTGACCACAGGGGGTGAACTTGTGGGAGACACTCCTCACCTGGTCATCCAGGTATATAAAGGGAGGTCCCACGCAGGGTCATCACTTCTGGGTCCTGTGAATAAAGGTTCAGGTCATGGAGTGACCTTGTCCATAGAATGTGCCTCGTGTGGATTTGTGGTATTGTGTAAGGGCTTTATATTGGCGACGAGAAACGGGAATCAACGACCCACGAGAATGGCCACCGGCAGCACAGATGAACGGTACTGTGTTGGTGAGGACTGGGACGATTTCATTGAGAGGCTCCAGCAGAGTTTTGTCATGAAGGACTGGCTGGGAGACGCAGTGGCTGACAAGCGAAGGGCTCATCTACTGACCTGCTGTGGACCTAAGACTTACGCGCTCATGAAAGACCTGCTAGCACCCGAGAAGCCGGCGGACAAAACCTTTGAAGAGCTCAGCAAACTAATTGGTGAGCACCTCAAACCGGCGAGCAGCATACACATGACCCAACACAGATTCTATACCCACCGACGTCGGGAAGGACAGAGCATACCGGATTTCGTTGCGGACCTCTGGCGCTTGGCCAGCCTCTGTAAGTTCACAGACGCCTGCAGAGGGGAGATGCTAAGGGATTTCTTTATAGAGGGCATCGGTCATGCTGGGATTTTCAGAAAGCTAATTGAGACCAAGGACTTGACCTTGGAAGCGGCGGCGTTGATGACTCAGACTTTTATGGCGGGGGAGGAGGAAACCAAGATAATATACACGCGCAATTCTGCCTCCAACCTGGCGATGGATCAGGGAGTCAATATCATAAACGCGACTCAGAGCCCCGCAGGCAGGTAAGGGCAGTTCGACACACCCCAGGCAGCAATAGACCCCAGAGTAAGTCTCCAACAGAGACAATGGCAGGCTGAACGGACATTTACGCCATCCCAGTGGACAATGCGGCCCGGGATGGGGTCATTGACACCCACTAACAGGGTGCTCAAGAGCAGTGAAAGGGACAATCAGTGAGGAATGCCTTGTAACAGCTCTTTTGTTCACAACAATGGGAATCTCAGTTCATGCTGGAGGTGTGGGGGCAGAAATGCTGCCAGGACTTGTAGGTTTCAACAGTTCGTCTGCAGAAATTGTAACCTCAGTGGCCATTTAGCCAGAATGTGCAGAAAGCCTGTAACCAGGCTAATATATGAGGCAGATGAACCAGATGAGGGGTCTGCGAGGCAGGATGACGCTTGGGGCAAATCAATGGACGCTGAAGTTCAGCAGGTTCATGTGGCAAACATTCACAGCTCATATACCAAAACGCCACCTATGATGATGAAAGTCCTATTAAACGGCATCCCTGTACGCATGGAGCTGGACACGGGGCCAGCCAGTCACTCATGAGTGTTCAACAATTCGAAAAGCTGTGGCCACTCAAAGCCAGCAGACCCAAACTAGAACGCATTGAGACTCAATTACGGACATACACCAAATAAATCATTCCAGTGCTAGGCAGTGCAATGTTGGCGGTTGCACACAATGGATCGGTGAACCGGCTGCTTCTCTGGATTGTCCCGGGCAATGGTCCCGCACTGTTGGGGAAGAGCTGGTTAGCTGAGATGAACTGGAAATGGGGGGATGTGCATGCCATGTCATCTGTGGAGCAAAGTTCATGCTCACAGGTCCTACAGCAATTTGAGTCACTATTTCAACCTGGCGTCGGGATGTTCAAAGGTACCAAAGTAGTGATTGGCATCACCCCGGACGCCAGACCAGTGCACCACAAAGCCAAAGCTGTGCCGTATGTGATGCGGGAGAAAATTGAGAGCGAGTTGGACCGGTTGCTGAGAGAGGGCATCATCTCGCCCGTTGAATTCAGCGACTGGGCGAGCCCCATCGTTCCTGTCCTAAAAGCGGATGGCTCGGTCAGGATCTGTGGCGACTACAAGGCCACTATCAACCGGGTGTCCCTACAAGACCAATACCCACACCCGAGAGCGGAGGACCTTTTTGCCACGCTGGCAGGCGGCAAGCTGTTCACCAAGTTGGACTTCATTTCAGCCTACATGACCCAAGATCTGGCCGACAAATCTAAACTACTGACCACCATCACCACGCACAAGGGACTGTTTGTTTACAACAGGTGGCATTCGATCGGCGGCCACGATTTTTCAAAGAAACATGGAACGCCTGCTCAAATCCATTCCTTGAACAATCGTATTTCAGGATGACATCCTTATCACCGGTCGTGACACCGAGGAACACCTCCACAACCTGGAGGAGGTGCTACGCCGACTGGACCGGGTAGGCCTGCGACTCAAGAAATCTAAGTGTGTGTTTTTGGCTCCCGAGGTCGGGTTTCTGGGCAGGAGGGTTGCTGCAGAAGGGATTCGGCCCACCGAATCCAAAACAGAGGAAATTCGATGAGCGCCCAGACCCTGCAACACATCGGAGCTGCGCTCATTTCTGGGACTCTTGAACTATTTCGGGAACTTTCTGCCGAACTTAAGCACATTGTTGGAGCCGCTACACGTGCTCCTGCGTAAGAGTTGCGATTGGTTTTGGGGGGACTGTCAGGAACGGGCTTTCAATCGGGTGCGGAATAAATTGTTGACCCTGTACAACCCCTGTAAGAAATTAGTTTTGACATGTGATGCATCGTCCTATGGGGTTGGGTGCGTGTTGCAGCAGTGCAATGCTGAGGGCCAACTACAACCTGTGGCTTATGCCTCCAGGTCGCTCTCTCAAGCTGAACGGGGATATGGGATCGCATGTGTCTATGGGGTGAAAAAGATGCATCAGTACCTTTTTGGCAGGAGGTTTGAAATAGAAACAGACCACAAGCCATTAACATCCCTGCTGTCAGACAGCAAGGTTGTCAATGCCAATGTGTCAGCTCGCATACAGCGATGGGCTCTCACGCTCGCTGTGTATGACTGCACCATCCGGCACCGGCCAGGCACTGAAAATTGCGCTGACTCGCTCAGCAGGCTTCCACTGGCCACTATTGAGGGGGCAGCGGAGCAAAGCGCTGAGATGGTCATCGCTGTCGATGCCTTTGGCAGAGCAGGCTCCCCCATTACAGCCCGCCAGATCAAAATCTGGACCAACAGAGATCCCCTCCTATCCTTGATTAAGAAATGTGTCCTGACTGGGGATTGGGCGCCTGCACACGGAGCGTGCCCTGAGGAGGTCAGACCGTTTCACAGACGGATGGATGAGCTCCCCATCCAAGCTGACTGTCTATTATGGGGCAGGGAAGCATTCATCAGGGAACTCCACAGCGAGCACCCAGGCATCGTGCTGATGAAGGCCATTGCCCGGTCACATGTATGGTGGCCGGGAATTGATTCAGACCTGGAACACTGTGTTCGCAGGTGCACGACGTGTACCCAGCTAGGTAATGCCCCCAGGGAGGCCCTGCTCAGCCCGTGGCCTTGGCCCACCAGGCCATGGTCACGTATTCACGTAGACTACGCGGGCCCGTTCATGGGAAAAATGTTTCTCATTGTGGTTGATGTGTACTTGAAATGGATCGAGTGCATCATTTTGAATTCGTGAACGACATCCACCACCGTGGAGTGTCTGCGCGCGGTCTTTGCGACCCACGGCTTGCCGGACATCCTTGTTAGCGATAATGGCCCATGTTTCACAAGCTACTAATTCCGGGTGTTCATGTCGGGTAATGGCATTAACCATGTCAGAACAGCACTGTTCAAGCCGGCCTCCAATGGCCAGGCGGAACGTGTGGTCCAAATCATAAAACAAGGCATGCTCCAGATTCAATGCCGCCTATCGTGCCTACTGCTGGCCTATAGGTCCCGACTGCACTCGCTCACGGGGGTCCCGCCCGCGGAGCTCCTCATGAAACGAACACTCAAAACTCAGCTGTCCCTCATTCATCCAGTCCTGTCCGACATTGTTGAGAGCAAGCGCCAATCCCAAAACGAGTACCATGTCCGAAATTCAAGGGGGAGATGTATAGAAATTGATGACCCCGTATTTGTTCTCAATCATGCTTTGGGGCCCAAATGGCTTGAGAGTACTGTAATAGACAAAGAGGGGAATAGGGTCATAGTGGTTAAACTTAACAATGGGCAGATATGCCGCAAGCATCTGGATCAAGTAAAAAAAAAGGTTCAGCATGGACACTGAGGAACCTGAGGAAGATCATGAGATGGTATTCACATCACCGCCAGTGAACGAGCAACAAGAACATTCAGCAGCATGCACAGTCCCTGCGGTCAACTCGGAATCACCACAGGCGACAGACACGCATACCAAGGCTCAACAACCAGAGCCCCAACTGAGGCGCTCCACGAGAGAGCGCAGACCACCTGAGAGACTTAACCTATGATCCCGATAAGATGTTGAGAGGGAGGTGATGTCATGTACATAACCGTTATGTACGCAAGAAATGCACACCTTGACCACAGGGGGTGAACTTGTAGGAGACACTCCTCACCTGGTCATCCAGGTATATAAAGGGAGGTCCCACGCAGGGCCATCACTTCTTGGTCCTGTGAATAAAGGTTCAGGTCATGGAATGTGCCTCGTGTGGATTTGTGGTATTGTGTAAGGACTTTACAGTCCCGATCTGTAACCAATATGGAAGACCACTGTGCAAGGAACCGACTTTAGCAGGCTCTCCATGTTCCGCTGGAAGATCGTCGCGGCTGACCGAATCCCGAACGGGCACCGCTTGTAGATAAACAGACCTTTGTGCATGTTGATGCAGGTGAGGCCTCCAGCTCCTGCGTCATGTAGGCCAAGATCAGGTCCAGCTTGGTGAATGTCTTTCCTCCAGCCAGGGTCGCGAATAGGTCGTCTGCCTTGGGTAGCGGGTACTGGTCCTGCAGCAAAAAACAGTTAATCGTTATTTTATAGTCCCTGCAAATTCTAACCGTACTGTCCTTGAGTGCCAGAACAATCAGACTGGCCCAGTCGTTGAATTCCACTGGCGCGATGATGCCTTCACGTTGCAGTCTGTCCAGCTCGATTTCCACTTTTTCACGCATCATGTACGGTACCGCCCGAGCCTTGTGGTGGATGGGTCGCGTACCGGGAACCAAATGGATCTGCACTTTCGCTCCCAATAAGCTTCCAATGCCTGGCTCAAATAACAAAGGAAATTTGCTTAGAACCTGGGTATATGCGGTGTCGTTGACAGACGAGAGTGCTCGGATGTCGTCCCAGTTCCAGAGGATTTTCCCCAGCCAGCTTCTGCCAAACAACGTGGGGCCATCCCCTAGCACAATCCACAGTGGGAGTTCGTGTACTGCTCCATCATAGGAGACTCGGACTTCAGCACTGCCAATTACAGGGATTTGTGCAAGTCCTTAGTTTGGTGTGAATGGGGCTGAGCTTGGGCTTGTGTGCCTTCTTCCCCCACAGCCTGTCGAAGGCCGTTTTACTCATTATGGATTGACTTGCCCCCATGTCCAGCTCCATAGACACTGGAATACCATTCAGTTCAACTTTCAACATTATTGGTGGGTATTTCAGCATGAACGTGTGTACCCCGTACACCTCTGCCTCCTCCGTTCGAGTTTCCAATTCCGTCTGATCCACTGTGGATCGATCTTCCTCTGCAACGTGGTGGTTTGCAGGGTTTGCAGCTCGCCTGCACATTCGTTGGAGGTGTCCCATTGTTCTGCAGTCATTGCACACATAGTGCTTAAAGCGGCATTGATGGGGCCGATGATCACCACTGCAGCGCCAACAGGGTGTTAACTGCCTCGTGTTAACAGATGACGGCGGACTCTGGGTCAATTGAGGTCAGGCCACAGCAGCCAGCGTGTACATTCCGCCCTGTACATTTCTGCTCAAAACCGACGTTACTTTAGGCACGGTACTGGCCGAAACTTCTTTGTTCTGCGAAATCTGCTTGGTGTTGCCGCTGGTCGACATAAATGTCTGGGCTATCGTTATGTCTTTACTCAGATTCGGAGTTTCTACAGTCAACAGTTTGCGAAGGATTGTCTCATGTCCGATGCCCAGTACAAAGAAGTCTCTGAGCATTTGTTCTAGGAATCCCTTAAACTCGCAATGTCCTGCAAGGCGCCTTAGTTCGGCGACGTAGCTTGCCACTCCTTGGCCCTCCGATCGTTGACACGTGTAGAACCGATATCCCGCCATCAAAACGCTTTCCTTAGGATTTAGATGCTCCCGGACCAGCGTACACAATTCTTCATAGGATTTCTCTGTTGGTTTAGCCGGGGCCAGGAGATTCTTCATGAGGCCTTAGGTTGTTGCCCCACAGACAGTTAGGAGGATCGCCCTTTGTTTGGTTGCGTTCTCGTCGCCTTCCAGTTCGTTGGCTACGAAGTATTGGTCGAGTCTCTCCACGAAGGCCTTCCAATCGTCCCCCTCTGAGAACTTCTCCAGGATGCCGAATGTTCTTTGCATTTTCGCGCAGTTGTTTGCTACCTCGTCGCCAATTGTTATACTCATAATAAATGGTCAGACCAAGTACTGTGTGTAATGAGCAAGTGTGACCTTAGCTCCTTTATTGTAGTTCCAGAGTGCAGGTACCTCGTGGGTGGCCTGCTTCTCTACTGTGCTCCCAAGGGATGCTGGGATCCCTTGGGACTCCAACAGGTGGGCCCTCTGGTGGACAGGTGTGATGCAGGTTACAAGGGGTTAAATGCATAACATGAGCAGCGATCAGGAGCAGGAACCGTGTGTCTCTCCCTCCTTCATTCCCCAGCAAAGCTACACCAAGGGCAACTGAAGCATTCCTATTGGTGCCTCAGCTATGATCACCACTTTTGTACAGAACTTAATATATTTTATGGCAATTTAATCGGTCGGTTCTTTGCCCAATCAGGAATGTGAGTTGCCCGTGTGAGACATAGAAAGAAGGAAAGAATTTGCATTTACATAGCATCTAATTACATCTTTAGGGTGTCCCAAAATGCTTCACAGTCAATGAGTCGATGTTGTTCTGTCGGCAAATGCGACAGAGAAACGTGCACCTACATATAGAAATGTGATAACGAACAGGTAATATATTTTGATAATCAGAAATTGAAAACGGTACGGGGCCGAAATTACCCACCGCTGGAAATGGGGCGCACCTACCCTGTTTCTCATGTTTTTACCGGCGTAGTGGCCTCTTGAGCGAATTTCCGCTCCTTGGCTTTTTTTTTCCAGGCGGACCGGAAGTCAGTCATAATGGGGGCGGAGGTGCGGCGGCGAGCACACTCGAGGGGCGGAAGTTGGGGACGGGCAGAGTGGCCGCCGCTGTCAGTCATCAGCGTAGCGCGATGACCTCATCACCGTGCCGCATCACCTCGGCTCTCCCCTTCACTTAAAGGGGAGAGCTGCGCAATTGTTTAAGTTCGGTCTGCTGGGCTACCAGGGAGGCTTTCGGCCGGGCCAGCAGCCTGACACCCAGGAAGGGATGCCAGGTTGCCTGCTGGTGGCCTGGCCGGACCCAGGGGCATAATTGTCGGCCTGACATGGCCAACAATAAAAAACATGGTGGCAGCGGCAGTAAGTTCTCCCCTTTAATGGGAGCTGCACCGCCATTTTACAAGGACCGCAGCCTCACTAATTATCATTAACGAGATAATGTATAGCGCCCTCTAGCTAGCAGATATCAATATAATGTATAGCACCCTCTAGCTAGCAGATATCAATATAATGTATAGCGCCCTCTAGCTAGCAGATATCAATATAATGTATAGCACCCTCTAGCTAGCAGATATCAATATAATGTATAGCGCCCTCTAGCTAGGAGGTACAGGGAGCTGTATTGAGAGAGTCTGTGAAGGAACGCCATCTTAAGCTCCACATGGCTGTCTGAGATTTCCCAAATAAATAGAGTTAAGTTGAACTAAGAGTGTTCAAGAGACTATAAAATACCAGCAGAAAAAAAGCAGCTTTTGGCACTGCACGGCGGGAGCAGGATTTGTTGGGCGGAATTTCGCCGTTGGGGCGGGGGGAACATCAGCGGTGTGCGCTCTTATGGCACACTTAGGACGGATCGGCAGAAGCGGAGTGGGTCACTGCTGGGATGCTGCAGGAACAGAATTTTTACAAATGGCTGCCATTACACGAAAAATCTGCGGCCATTACACTCCACAGCAGGCCGCTGATTTCCAGCGGTAACAGGCCTTCAGGGAAGGGGCAATTTCGGCCCCTACATTTTTACACTTAGAATTGATCATATCCTAAAACAATCACATTTTGAAAAGACAACTATTTTTAAAACAAATCAGGCAATCATGACTCCAGTGTGCAGTCGGGTTGCCAACACTGCTTGGACATGTACAAAAACAAAATACTGTGGATGCTGGAAATCGGAAATAAAAACCGAAGATGCTGCAAACGCTCAGCAGGTCAGGCAGCATCTGTGGAGACAAAAATAGAGTTTGCGTTAAAGAAAGAAAGACTTGCATTTATATAGTGCCTTTCACGACCACTGGACATCACAAAGCGCTTTACAGACAATGAAGTACTTTTGAAGTGTAGTTATTGTTGTAATGTAGGAATTGTGATGGCCAATTTGCGTATGATTCCGTTCCATGATTAGTTATTTAAAAAGAGTAATTAAAATACTTTGTTAACACTGTGTCTCTGTCCGCGGATGCTGCCTGACCTGCTGAGTATTTCTAGCATTTCCTATTCTTATTTCTGTTTGGACCTATAGCTCGCGGTGTCATCACACAGTCTCCTGCCCCCAATTGCCTTGCCCCCAAGCTTCTGACATTGCTCTCCTGACATGTCCATCCACTCAGTATCCTGCCTTTCCACAACAATTGGAAAGCAAACAGACTTCATTAATAAGGGGTTGGCCTTTTAAGACTGAGATGAGGAGGAATTTCTTCACTCAGTGGGTTGTGAATCTTTGAAATTCCCCACCCCAAAGGGCTGTGAATGCTGAGTTGTTGAGTATATTCAAGGCTTAGCTCGATAGATCTTTGGACTCTAGGGGAATCATCATCATCATCATAGGCAGTCCCACGAAATCGAGGAAGACTTGCTTCCACTCTAAAAGTGAGTTCTCAGGTGACTGTACAGTCCAATACAGGAATTACAGTCTCTGTCACAGGTGGGACAGACAGTCATTGGAGGAAAGGGTGGATGGGAGCCTGGTTTGCCACATGCTCCTTCCGCTGCCTGCGCTTGATTTCTGTGTGCACTTGGCGACGAGACTCGAGGTGCTCAGCCCTCCCGGGTGCTCTTCCTCCACTTAGGGCAGTCTTGGGCCAAGGATTCCCAGGTGTCAGTGGGGATGTTGCACTTTATCAAGGAGGCTTGGCGGGTGCCCTTGAAACGTTTCCTCTGCCCACCTGGGGCTCGCTTGCAGTGTAGGAGTTCCGAGTAGAGCGCTTGCTTTGGGAGTCTTGTGTCGGGCATGCGGACGACGTGGCCCGCCCAACGGAGCTGGTCGAGTGTGGTCAGTGCTTCGATGCTGGGGATGTTGGCCTGATCGAGAACACTGACGGTGGGAAAGTATATGGGGATTGTGCGAGAAAGTGGAGTTGAGGTCGAAGATCAGCGGTGATCTTATTGAATGGTGGAGCAGACTCGAAAGGCCATATGTCCTACTTTTTGCTCCTGATTCCTTAATTCTTATGTTATTGTTGCCCGATTGAATGATTCTTGACTGTCAGTGTAACAGCCATTTTTCCCCCATCTCCAATATTTTTTTTTACAAATAATAAACAAAAAAGTTCAAAGATTTTTTTTTTAAAACACAATTTTAAAATGCTTCTCCCGCCCTGATGAATTCTCTCCCTGGTTGCTTGCAGCAGAAGATTAGTGTTTAATTCCTGGGACCTGCAGGGGGCTTGGCCAGCCTGGGAAGCAGCAGCAGGGACTGGCTGGTGTTTCCAGTGGGAAGGGATTGGGGGCTGGACCTGTTTCCGGTACGCCGCGGGTCCCGGTCCGCCAGTGATGGCGAGTGAGGAGCTGCTGCTGCGGGCTGTCCGGGCGTTCAACCGGCTGCTGCGGGAGCGCCGGCTCCGCGCCGCCCTGGCGGCCGTCAAGGGATTCCGCAACGGGGTGGTGTGAGTGCGGGGCCCGGGGGAGGGAGGCGGTAATGGGTGGGTGTGGTTTATAATTGGGTTTAAAGCCCCTGTCATGGGCCAAGGGGGTTTATTACTGGGCTCAAACCCCCTGTGATGGGTGGATGTGGTTTATTACTGGGCTCAAACCCCCTGTGATAGGTGGATGTGGTTTATTACTGGGCTCAAACCCCCTGTGATAGGTGGATGTGGTTTATTACTGGGCTCAAACCCCCTGTGATAGGTGGATGTGGTTTATTACTGGGCTCAAACCCCCTGTGATAGGTGGATGTGGTTTATTACTGAGCTCAAACCCCCTGTGATAGGTGGATGTGGTTTATTACTGAGCTCAAACCCCCTGTGATAGGTGGATGTGGTTTATTACTGAGCTCAAACCCCCTGTGATAGGTGGATGTGGTTTATTACTGAGCTCAAACCCCCTGTGATAGGTGGATGTGGTTTATTACTGAGCTCAAACCCCCTGTGATAGGTGGATGTGGTTTATTACTGGGCTCAAACCCCCTGTGATGGGTGGATGTGGTTTATTACTGGGCTCAAAACCCCTGTGATAGGTGGATGTGGTTTATTACTGGGCTCAAACCCCTTGTAATGGTCCACGGTGGTTTATTACTGGGCTCAAACCCCCTGTGATAGGTGGATGTGGTTTATTACTGGGTTCAAACCCCCTCTAATGGGCCAAGGTGGTTTATTACTGGGCTCAACCCCCCTGTGATAGGTGGATGTGGTTTATTACTGAGCTCAAAACCCCTGTAATGGGCCACGGTGGTTTATTATTGGACTCAAACCCCCTGTAATGGCTCAAGGTGGTTTATTACTGAGCTGGAACCCCCTGTAATGGGAGGAGGTGGTTTATTACTGGGCTCAAAATCCAGTAATGAACGAAGATTCACAGATGTCATCAGACTAAAATGTACACAGACAAAGAAGATATTAGAATGGATAACCATAAGCTTGGTGGTTTTTAAAGGAAGAGAGTGAGGTGGTTTAATAGAGGGAATTCCAGTGGATTGGGACTAGACGGCTGATGGGGAGGGATGCACATCCTAGGTCCCTTATTATTGTTCATGCCCCGACTCGCTTAACATCATCTGGGGATCAAACACACCACCCCTCTGCCCTATATGGCTCTGCGACTGGCTGGATAAACCCGCTGCGCCATTGAAGGAGCAGGCGGCATTTTTGTTCATAAATCAAGTTTAAAATGTTATGTTAATTGAGGCTGTGTTTTGCAAGGATTGCTTCCAAAGAATTGGCCGAGCTCTGCTTTCTCGTTCATTGGTAGTTGGGTTGTCATGTGGATTAACAGTCTCTGCAGGTTTATTTATTATAAAGTTGAATGAGACGGGGGGAAAATGCTGCTGCTCCATGTCATGGGAGAGGCCTGTAAAGCTGCTGGAGAATGTACACTAATCTGAGATAAATCTCCTTAACGGTTGCAATTCTGCTGGATTGGGGTCTTCTGTGCTCAAATACCAGAGGGAGTGGGTCATGATAGAAGCTGCAAGACCTTGCTGTGTTAATCACTCGGCTTTTTTCTTTGTATATTGGTACCATATTCTGTAGGAGATTGTATCTTTATGCCACTACATTTTAATGTATTGATAGGCTTCCAAATTCATCAATTCAATTTGTTTCCTTCACTGCCACAACTCGTTTCAACCATGGCTCAGTGGGTAGCACTCTTGCCGCTGCATCAGAAGGTTGTGGATTCAAGTCCCACTCCAGAGACTTGAGCACAAAAATCTAAGCTACGGGTAGACGTAAAAGATCCTGTTTTGAAGAAGAGAAGAGCAGTTCTCCCTGGTGCCCTGGTCCATAGTTGTCCCTCCACCAACATCGTTAAAACACATAATCTGGTCATTATCACAATGCTGTTGTGGAGGTGCGGTGCCCCGGGAGCAGCGTGGAGTTCGCGACCTGCGTGAGAACACCAGCGTCAGGTCGGGGCCATAAAAGGAGCGGCGAACGGTGCCCTGGGAGCAGCGTGGAGGCCCCGACCTGCGTGAGAACACCAGCGTCAGGTTGGGGCCATAAAAGGAGCGGAGGTGCGGTGGCCTGGGAGCAGCGTGAGCTGGTGCAGGAGGGCGATGGCAGCAAAGAGTGACATCATCAAAGTCCAGGTCGATGATTGGAGCGTGGGTAGACACAGCAGGAGCAGTGAGATCGGAGCGAAGGAGCGGCGAGAGATTAGAGGGACGTGATCGGGGCCCGGGAGGTGTGAGATCGGGGCCAAGGGCCCAGGGGCAGCACGGGCCAGCCCACACTGCGATATGTGTGTGCACTAGGTCCGTGCAGCAGAGCAGGTCTCCCGTCGTCTTGGATAATCTTTGCCACTGGACCAAGACCAAGCTCTGTCAAGCCCGTGTGGTGGCTGGTGTGCACCACATGTTAAAAAAATCCACGCACATGCATCTTCCACCCTTCAGGATGTAGTACAGGACCTGGAATATTAGGTCCTTCATCGAAACACCTGTGAACTCATCCTTTTTTGGCGTGGAAGCAAGTCATCCTCGTTTCAAGGGACTGCCTATGATGATGATGCTGTTTGTGGGAGCTTGCTGTGTGCAAATTGGCTGCTGCGTTTCCTACATAAGTACGTTTAGAGTGTAGTCACTGTTCTAAATTGGCTTTGGGAAGGCTTAGGTCATGAAAGGTGCTATCTAAAAGTACATCTTTCTGTCTCTCAGTGAAAGACTTGTAACCCTGGATTCTGTTAAAGCTATTGTCAGGCATTTCAAAGTGTGCTCTCCACACACAACTTTTGGTAGTATAATCTGTTATGTAAATGTACAGTTTAAGTTAATGCAGCACAACAATTTTGCTTTCCCCATGTAAGTGACAGGGCTGAAGTACCTGATACAAACCTGGATGTACGGGAATTATATTTTAAAAAATTCGTTCATAGGATGTGGGCGTCGCAGACAAGGCCGGCATTTATTGCCGATCCCTAATTGCCCTCGAAGGTGGTGTTGAGCCGCCGCCTTCAACCGCTGCAGTCTATGTATTTTTACCTTTTCTGAAGTCAGCCTGTCCATCTCTTGTGTCTGCGTCTCTCGCTCTCTCGCTCTCTCGCTCTCTGTGTCTGCGTCTCTCTCTGTCTCTGTCTGCGTCTCTCTCTCTCTCTCTGTCTCTGTCTGCGTCTCTCTCTCTCTCTCTGTCTTTGCGTCTCTCTCTCTCTCTCGCTCTCTCGCTCTCTGTGTCTGCGTCTCTCTCTGTCTCTGTCTGCGTCTCTCTCTGTCTCTGTCTCTGTCTGCGTCTCTCTCTCTCTCTCTGTCTCTGTCTGCGTCTCTCTCTCTCTCTCTGTCTTTGCGTCTCTCTCTCGCTCTCTCTCTCTCTCTCTGTCTCTGCGTCTCTCTCTGTCTCTCTCTGCGTCTCTCTCTGTCTCTCTCTGCGTCTCTCTCTGTCTACCTTTGTGTGTGTGCATCTGTGTCTTTTTTGTCAATAAAGGAGTGACAGTGGCTCTCACAAACCTGGCATTTCTGAGAAACCCCACTTCCATTTTTGGGATTGGGTTTCATCTGTATCCTTTTTCTGTACAGATGTTCTTTTGAGACGACTGGTTTTAGGGTTGGCTCTTTTTATTTTTTGCCCCTTTCCATCCCCTAGTTTTTGATTGTATGCACTTTGAGGGGGGGGGAGGGGGAGGACATTGCAGGAGGGCTGGTTGAGCTGAGATCAGGGCTGGCTTCAGTTGGGGGCCAGCCCTCTTAGATGGTAGGAGAAGAGATGGGCCTAGAACTCTGGATACAGTCAACAATTGTATGTGAAGAAATTAGAGGGCCCTGACAGCTGAAGTCGGTGATTTTTGAAGGAAGGTAGATGAGAATCGGGTGATGGGAGTCACTGGGAAGGTCGCCTTCACGCTAATGGCATCACAGTGGCTTTCAGCCCCCGTCGGGTTTGTGAGCAGGTATTCAGTTCTGCGCATTGTTTTTTTTAGGTATGGAGCCAAAATCCGAGCCCCACATGCTCTTGTGATGACATTCCTGTTCAAAAGTGGAAGGTAAGGGCTGTATGAGCACTGTCTTTAGACGTTGGCATTGCTGTGCCCATTTGTAATCGGAGAGCATCGTTCCAAAATGAAAGTAGCCAGTGACTCAAATGGGTTTTAGTCCTCTCACAAATGTCCATGTATTCATCTTGGTGCATATAACTCTGCCAGAGCCGATATTGTATTTTCATCATAAATATCTCGTACAGATGCTGAATCTGCCCAGTGCACTAGTGACCAGTTCTTTCTTTTCCTTTTAAATATAAGCCTTTCTCAGATTCTTTGTGACAGTGTGGTGGTGCACTGTGAAGCACGAATAGACTGCACCAGCTGCAAGCGATATGTTTGTGTGTGCAAGTCCTCAGGGGATGGGTGAGGAGTGTTTGCTGGCCTGTTCTGAGGTGCGGCACTGATGTGACCTGCAACCCACAGGGAGCAGGAAATTTAGGGCAAGAGTCACGACTGCGGCAGCCAACTAAAAGGTGGTGTCGACATGGGATTGTCACCTTCTTGCCCATACCCTAGGATAGCATTAGATTAGATTAGGTTGCGGGAAATTAGGAGAATTGAGGGGAGAGGGGAGAAAATGTGTTGACGGTAATCCTAATGTTGTTATTGTGCATTCAGTCTATTAGACAAACTGAAAGCAATCGCACGAGCTACGTACACTCATTCCCGAAACCTGGCCGCCTTCGTCTTCACGTACAAGGGACTGCAGGCAACACAGCACTGGCTGCAGGGTGAGAGGGCACAGTTCCACTCGTTCTTGGCGGCTTGTGCGGGGGGCTGGTTAGTGTTTGGAGACAACAACCACATCAACAGCCAGGTAAATGGGAAAAAAATCTTCGCTGCACTCCCTCGATAGCAAGAACGTCCTTCCTCAGATTAGGAGACCAAAACTGAACACAATATTCCAGGTGTGGCCTCACCAAGGCCCTGTGCAACTGCAGTAAGACCTCCCTGCTCCTATACTCATCCTCTAGCTATGAAGGCCAACGTGCCATTTGCCTTCTTCACCGCCTGCTGTACCTGCATGCCAGCTTCCAATGACTGATGAACCATGACACCCAGGTCTCGCTGCACCTCCCCCTTTTCCTAATCTGCCGCCATTCAGATAATATTCTGCCTTCGTGTTTTTGCCCCCAAAGTGGATAACCTCACATTTATCCACATTATACTGCATCTGCCATGCATTTGCCCACTCAGCTGACCTGTCCAAGTCATCCTGCAGCGATTTAGCGTCCTCACAGCTCACACTGCCACCCAGTTTAGTGTCATCTGAAAACTTGGAGATATTACACTCAATTCCTTCATCTAAATCATTAATGTATATTGTAAAGAGCTGGGGTCCCAGCACTGAGCCCTGCGGCAGTCCACTAGTCACTGCCTGCCATTCTGAAAAGGACCCGTTTATCCCGACTCTTTGCTTCCTGTCTGCCAACCAGTTCTCTATCCACGTCAGTACATTACCCCCAATACCATGTGCTTTGATTTTGCACACTAATCTCGTGTGTGGGACCTTGTCAACAGCCTTTTGAAAGTTCAAATACACCAGATTCACTGGTTCTCCCTTGTCCACTCTACTAGTTACATCCTCAAAAAATTCTAGAAGATTTGTCAAGCATGATTTCCCTTTCATAAATCCATGCTGACTTGAACTGATCCTGTCACTGCTTTCCAAATGCGCTGTTATTTCATCTTTCATAATTGATTCCAACATTTTCCCCACTACTGATGTCAGGCTAACCGGCCTATAATTACCCGTTTTCTCTCTCCCTCCTTTTTTAAATAGTGGTGTTACATTAGCTACCCTCCGGTCCATGGGAACTGTTTCTATGGCCACATCCTTAAGTACTCTGGGATGCAGACTATCAGACCCAGGGGATTTATCGGCCTTCAATCCCATCAATTTCCCTAACACAATTTCCCGCTTTATAAGGATATCCTTCAGTTCCTCTTTCTCACTAGACCCTCGGTCTCCTAGTATTTCCGGAAGGTTATTTGTGTCTTCCTTCGTGAAGACAGAACCAAAGTATTTGTTTAACTGGTCCGCCATTTCTTTGTTCCGCATTATAAATTCACCTGAATCTGACTGCAAGGGATCTACGTTTGTTTTCACTAATCTTTTTGTGGTATGTCATCCAATAGTCATTCAATAAGATCATGGCTGATCTTCGACCTCAACTCTCACCTTCCCGCACTATCCCAATATTCCTTAATTCCATTAGTTCCCAAAAATTAATCGACCTTTGTCTTGAATATACTCAACGACTGAGCATCCACAGCTCTCTCGGGTAGAAAATTCCAAAGATTCACAGCCTTCTGAGTGAAGAAGTTGCTCCTCATCTCAGTCCTAAATGGCCGACCCCTTATTCTGAGACTGTGACCCCTGGTTCTAGATTCCCCAGCCTGGGGAAAAATATTCTCAGCATTAACCGTGTCAAGCCCCTTACGAATTTTATATGTTTCAATGAGATCACCTTTCATCTAAACTCTTGGGAATATAGGCCTAATCTACTCAATCTCTCCTCATAGGGCAATCCCCCCATCCCAGGAACCAGTCTAGTTCTGTCTGAATGTTTAACTATACAGAGGCAATGCTCCCTGTAACTTTTTTTTTTGCCACCGCATGGCCCCTTCAAAAGCCGTCTGCACGGTATCACTGGAGCGCTGCGCAGCCGCCCAGCTTAAAGGCAACGTTGTACAGCAGTATTGTTTATATAAAATTGCTTGGTCCTGATTTATCCCTTGACCCACATCACTATAAACGGATTATCTGGTTATTATCTCATTACTTATTTATGGGATCTTGCTGTGTGAAAATTGATTGCTGCACTTCCTACATTGCAACAGTGATGACATTTTAAAAAGTGGGGCAATGCTGTGGGGGTGGGGGGTAGCTGTGTTGTGCTGTTGTATAACATTTTAACCATTTTGGACAATTCAATAGACTCTGATCCAATGTTTGCGATTGGCTGCGAGGCTTTGCGGTTGCCTGGAGCTCCCGCGCAGGCCACTTGCCGGTTTCTCAATGGGGAAGCCCTGCATGCGGGGAGGTTTGAATGGGCCATGCAGCCCTTTAAAGGGGCTGAACACCCCAAATTAAATTAGAGAGAACATTGGTCTTATGCACCCTTTAGGCATTTTGTCTGGGTACATTTGGATCTGTTGAATGAGATCTCGGGACCCAAGTTAAATGCTACTGCCTGGGAGGTGTGATTTCAGGAGAATCATTACATTCCACTCATTGGCCGCCAATCTGGTCACCAAATCCAGGCTCCCCTGTAGCTGCTGTAAAATGTTGACAACCATCGTCATCTCTCTCTAACAAAAATCTAGTCTGACGCTCCAGTGCAGTGCTGAGGGAGTGCTGCACTGTTGGAAGTGCCGTCTCTCGGATGACATGTTAAACCCAGGCCCCATCTGCTCTCTCGGGTAGATGTGAAAGATCCCCTGGCACTATTTCGAAGAAGAGCAGGGGAGTTATCCTCGGTGTCCTGGGGCCAATATTATCCCTCAATCAACATAACAAAAACAGATTATCTGGTCATTATCACATTGCTGTTTGTGGGAGCTTGCTGTGCACAAATTGGCTGCCGCATTTCCCGCATTACAACAGTGACTACACTCCAAAAGGACCTTGTGGGCTGTAAAGCGCTTTGGAATGTCCGGTGGTCGTGAAAGGCGCTATATAAATGCAAATCTTATCTTTTTTCTCTGCAGATAAATATGTACCTGTTGTCTCGGGTTCTCTTTGGTCTTTCACGACTGGCTGTCGAAAAGGGTTACTTTCCGGAGCCAAAGCGCGACCCTTTCCCGCTGTTTGCCATGTTGGTGTGGGGTGTGGTGCTGTGGCTGTTTGAGCACCATCCGCACACACTGCAACCATCGCTCCAGTCTTCCATGACCTACCTCTACGATGACAGCAACGTTTGGCACGATATATCGGACTTTCTCATTTATAACAAAAAGGGCACTGGTAAATGAGTAGGTTTTTTGGGGGGGAAAAAAAGGAGAAACAGCTTTTTAGCAGGATGATATTTTCAGATTTCCATTAACTTTCTCTTCTGTCCTGAAGGCCCCATTTACTGTAAGTGATTTAACACTAGGTGCGCTTTGACAACATGCTCACAGGAGTCTCTACCAGTCGGGATTGATGTATCTGTGACATTGTAAGCAGTCATTCTGTGCGTTTTTGTAAATAGCCTCTCCCCTTCAAAAAATGAACTTAGCACAGTGGACGATGGGCTTCTCTTGTCCTCGATTTAAGCTGGTTACCAGTCTACTGGAGTGTTCTGGAGTAATGCACCCAGTCTCGCAGGCTGGAGTTGAAGAGGCGGGTAAGAGCTGTCTAAGAGCTGTGTTGGACCTCGGCTCTTGCTGCTAGAGCTCTGGAGTTGTTCTGCTTTACCTAGCCGAGTCTTTTACCATCTACAGGAGAGAACTCCGCCCGTCTCTCTGGGAGCTCTTTGTAGCAAAAGTGTGGGCTGTGTGAGAGAGAATTGACCACTGATATGAGAGATGGCCTTGCATTCCTGTGACTCTTATTGACCTAATTAAATCATGTACCTCTCCCATCCCTTTTAATCCCGCCTGCGTTTTTTGATTGCCTTAAAATAACCTGTTAAGGTAACCGTGCAGAAATGCAGACAGATGGGGGAGAAAAATAACCTAGCAGTCGACGCAACCAATCTAATCGTAGAATCAACTTGTTCCTATCATTTTTGCAGCTCCCAGTGAGATCCCAGCCTGATTCATCCTAGTTTTTCCCAGCTCCGAGTACTTGCTGGTGTTACACAGCTTGGGTCCGACCACAGTCTATTCCCCCACCCTATACACATGTGCACGCAATGTTTCCTGGCCCATCTTTACTAATTCCGAAGCCTCCCTCTCCCATCATCCCTGTGCTTGCTGGCCTACATTGGCCTCAATTTTAAAATTCTTATACTTGTTTTCAAATCCCTCCATCGCCTCACCCCTCCCCATCTCTGTAACTTCCTCCAGCCCCACAACCCCCCCGAGATCTCTGTGCTCTAATTCTGGCCTCTTCCATGTCCTCAATTTTAATCGCTCCGCCAGTGGTGGCTGTGCCTTCAGCTGCCTAGGCCCTAAGCGCTGGAATTCACTCCCTAAGCCTCTCTCTCCTCTAAGACGCTCCTCTTTGACCAAGCTTTTGGTCACCAGTCCTGATATCTCCTTGTGTGGCTCGGTGTCAACATTTGTTAACGCTCCTGTGAAGTGCCTTGGGACATCTTACTAGGTTAAAGGCGCTATATAAACGCAAGCTGTTGTTGCCCCAACTGAATCCTGGTAGCGCCAGGCTAATTGAACCCCTTGCTCTTCCTGGGAAAGCCCCTCCCCCCCCCCCCCCCCCCCCATTCATTCCAGTGCTGTGGCTCTGCCCCTGGCTGATGTCCATGACTGATGACTGGTCTTTGTGATGATGTGCAACTACTGTAACAGCCAGAGAGGCTTTTCGATTTAAAGGGGAACTCCACAGGTAAACTGTATGCCCAAAGAAGTACAGATACAACATAGAATAAAGAAATGTTTTAGTGCAAAATAGGTCCTCTAATGTTGTATACAATTTATTTCCTATCCTATGCCCATTTTCTTGATCCTCGTATCCCTCAGCGAAGCAATTCTGACGAATAATTTTATTGCTGCTCGAATTACTGAAATGGATAAAATAGCAGTCTATATATTCCTCCCTTCCCCTGATACACACAGGATAATAAACAGGAATTCTCATTAGCTTTACTAACTTCGCAAGCTGAGACATTACGGCCTCCGCAATTTCACTTTTCTTTAACCTAATGACCTCTTGCCGTGTCATTTTTTGGGTTAATGGTGGAGTTTCCCTTTAATACACAACTTAACATTTTAGTTTTTTTAAGTTGAAGCATTAAGATTCTGTCACAAGTGCAAAAAGTTAAGGTGAAAATGTCATTTCCAGCTACCACTACTTTACACGTGATTGAAATCCACCCGTGAAATTTCAGAGTGGTCTCCCATCCATGTATTTTAATTTCAAATATTAAAACTGAGACGTTGCAAGATATTTACAGTAATATAAATTGCACATACAGGTGGCCAAGGGTTGGCTTATAGACGGACCTTATCATTACAATCGAATCTGCCTCTCTGGATTTTTTTCTGTTAAACTACTGTTTTCTATTGCTTGTCCTAATATTTAATACAGATTATTATTGCAGTGAAAATGGTTTCTGATTTTCTCTTGTGTTTTTGACTAATTGATCAATGGGTTGGTTTATTGTCAGGGCTTATGGTAAATGCTTCCTGGGTGTGCATTTTACAGGCAATGACTTTCGGGGTTTGTGGTCCAGTTTTTGGCAGGGGAGTGGTCCGTAAGACAAAGGTCCTCCACCAGCCTGTCCTCGCCGCACAGCACTGCCCCCCCAGTCATCAAGATCCATGGCGCGGCCCTGGACAACGTGGACCACTTCCCATACCTCGGGAGCCTCCTATTAACAAGAGCAGGCATTGACGACGAGATCCAACACTACCTCCAGTGCGCCAGTGCAGCCTTCGGCTGCCTGAGAAAAAGAGTGTTTGAAGACCAGGCCCTCAAAACTGCCACCAAGCTCATGGTCTACACAGCTGTAGTAATACCCGCCCTCCTGTATGGCTCAGAGACATGGACCATGTACAGTAGACACCTCCAGTCGCTGGAAAAATACCGCCAACGATGTCTTCAAGATCCTTCAAATGTCCTGGGAGGACAGGCGTACCAACATTAGCGTCTGAATCCAGGCTAACATTCCCAGCATCGAAGCACTGACCACACTTGATCAGCTCCACTGGGCAGGCCACATAGTTCGCATGCCAGACACGAGACTCCCATAGCAAGTGCTCTACGCGGATCTCCTTCACGAGCCAAAGGTGGGCAGCGGAAACGTTACAAGGACACCCTCAAAGCCTCCCTGATAAAGTGCGACATCCCCACTGACACCTCGGAGTCCCTGGCCAAAGACCGCCCTAAGTGGAAGCAGTGCATCCGGGAGGGTGCTGAGCACCTCAAGTCTCAATGCCGAGGGCATGCAGAAATCAAGCGCAGGCAGCGGAAAGAACGTGCGGCAAACCAGTCCCATCCACCCTTCCCTCAACGACTATTTGCCCCACCAATGACCGAAACTGTGGTTCTCATATTGGACTGTTCAGCTACCAAAGATCTCACTTCAGGAGTGGAAGCAAGTCTTCCTTGATTCTGAGGGGCCCGGGGGTGGGGGTGTGGGGGGGCACGGGTGAGGAAAGGGGACAGAAGGAAACTTCCTTTCCCAAGAGAATGATGGTTTCGATGCCCAGTCTGTGCTGAGTTTGCTCAGCTCAAGCCATGGTGCGAGTCAAAATGGCACCATAGGGTTTGACTCACCCTAGGGTTGCCAACCGTCCAGGATTGGCCTGGAGTCTCCAGGAATTGAAGTTGATTCCCCTAGACACTGCTGTGAGCAACACCTGGGAGAAAAATCATAGGGGGCATTACCAAAAAAATTGTGCCTTTTCTTTGAATACTTCCGTTTATCAGCTATAAAAATGTTGGAGATTAGTAAAAGGATACTTGACTGAATCATCCACTCAGGTAGCGAAGAGTCTGTTCGCTTTCCAATTAGCTGGGAAGGCACTGACCCATGAGAATGGATGTGTCGCGGGACCAATGATGAGAGTGGGGCAGGGGGGAGCAATTGGCGGGTGATCGTGTGATGAAATCTCCAGCAATACATCCAACCAGAATTGGCAACTCTAGCTGCCCCAGGTTAGGGAGAGGAAAGTAGGAAAGTTGACCAGTGCCCCCCCTTCTGACCGTTGTTCAGTCAAACGCGCTACGGGCTCACGTACAGATGTTGGGCGAGGGCAGGTTTGGCTTCAGTTGTAATGCACTCCATAGCCCAATAGCCTGCCGACACGAAATGGTGAGGCTCATCGGTGAAGTAACTATTTGGGTGAGTTTCCACAGGAGACTTATGCCTTTGACACTCCTCCTCAACAACACTAAGCAACTTGAAAAGGGAACGGGGAAAAATGTGGGAGTGATTTGTTTGGGCAGTGTAGAGACCTTTCCCTCTCGTGTTGGAATCCACTTCCAGCTGATGGGATGAAAGTCTCCTCTCTGGCTGTTTGAAACTCATGTCAATCATTTACATCATCGCCAACTGTTCCCAGTGGGCATGTGTCTGCAGGAAAAAAAGGTCATTAAAATGATGCCAGAGAAGAGAGGCAATAGTTATGATAAACCTCAAGGAACGATAAAATAGCTCTCCCCTTGAAAGGAAAACAGACCACCTTACTATAGAAAGCACTCGACTGAAGCTGCTCCTTTAAACTCCACATTTCAGATGAAGGACTTCAGTTATATGGATATTCTGAGAAGCTGGGATTGTTCACCTTGGAGCAGAGAAGGTTGAGAGGAGATTGATAGAGGTGTTCAAAAATCATGAGAGGTCTAGACAGAGTAGATAGAGAGAAACTGTCCCCATTGGTGGATCTGTCGAGAACCAGAGGACACAGATTTAAGGTGATTGGCAGAAGAACCAAAGGCGAAATGAGGAAAAACCTTTTTTATGCAGCGAGTAGTTAGGATCTGGAATGCACCTCCTGAGAGGCTGGTGGAAGCTGATTCAATTGTGGCTTTCAAAAGGGATTTGGAGAAGTATCTGATGGAAAAACATTTGCAGGGCTGCAGGGGAGTGGGACTAGCTGAGGTGTCCTGCAGAGAGCCGGCACGGGCTCAATGGGCTGAATAGCCTCCCTCTGTGCTGTAACCATTCTATAGAAAAACTGGAGCTGTATTTAGTGGAGCAGAGAAGGTTAAGGAGGATGTAATGGAAGTGTTCAAATTTATGGACGGGTTTGTGAGGTTAAATAGTGAAAGATTGTTTCCATTGGTGGGCGACTCGGTAACCCGGCATAAGCTTAGAATTAAAGAGGGAGGTGAGCACAGTTCCCTCTAAGCCGTGCGGTTCTCTGCCAGTCCCACGCAGCCCAAAATCGGCTTTTCCAATGTGAAATTTTGCGCATGTGCGAAACTTTAAATGGGCTGCGCAGCCCGTTAAAGGGACCGCGGACCTAAATTCAAATTTAAGAGGAACATTGGAGGCGAGTCAAATTATTTTTATGGCCAAGGATTATTAGTATATGGAATGTATTGGGTAGGTGGTTGTTGAATCTGAGTCAGGCACCTCATTCGAGGGAATCAAAACACCTGAAAAGGAAAAATATCAAATTGTAAGGCAGCTCTGATATGAAGCTAGCAGGAGCAGGATGGACTGTGCTGCTAAAGTATCTATAATCCATGGGTGAGTGGGATTAATTGGATAGCTCTGCCAAAATGGCCTCCTCCTGTGCAGTATCATTCTAATTCTATGAATTCCATAACCAATGTTTTGATTTAAAATAAGTCGCTAGCAAACCAAATAACTAACTACTGTAATCCTTAATGCTCCTGTTCTGTTTTAAATGACTCTGGTATTGGAGTTTGGGCAGGTTTTATTTTTAATCAGTGGTGCAGCCCTTTCAAACTCTGTTGGTTATTATTGAATGGTCTTCCATTTTAACGGCGGGATAAGGGTTACATTTTTACTTCCGTTCAATTCTTTAAAATAAAACTTTCCAGTCTAATTTTATAACCGTACAATGTGCTTGTATGTTCAGTGCAATCTCTAAAATTGCACAGCCGAGAAGCAAACTAACCAATCTTTCGTACGTTGGGTAAAACGAGAAGCTTGGAGTTGTCATTAATACATCATCTATGTACTGTTTGCGTTGAGCAGAAAGATGTGTACTGTCCTAGTTCTGGTACAATACCAGTCAGAAGCTTTTTGTTTGTGTAACTCAAGGACACGAGACGACGCCCATTGCAACAGCTAGTTGTACCCAAAAGGTAGGATTGGGTTGCAATAACATACGGCCGCTTGTACAATACTGGGGGGGGGGGGGGGGGGGGTTTAAAACTAGGCTGCTGGAATGTCCTTCAATCTAACACTATCATTTCCAAGTACAGTGTGCACACATGTATGCTAACCAGAGATGTGATTAAGCACAAGGTTGCTATGTTTCTCTGATGTTTGAACTTAAGTCTCTACTAACTTGGCATCAGGCTCTGATTTTTAAAAAAATTCTATAATGACCCCACCCCCTTCTCAACTATTTAAAAAGCAGTCCCCCTCCACACTTTAAAAAAAAATTCCGGTTGTACATAGTTAAAGTGAGAACCTTTTTCATTGGTATCAGCTGCGGCTCAGTGGGTAACACTCTTGCCCCTGAGTCAGATTGTGGATTCAAGTCCCACTCCAGAAATCTAGGCTGACACTCCAATGCAGTGCTGAGGGAGTGCTGCACTGTCTGAGGTGCCGTCTTTCAGATGGGACGTTAAACCGAGGCCACGTATGTCCTCTCAGGTGGATGTAAAAGATCCCAAGGCGCTATTTCAAAGAAGAGCAGGGGAGTTATCCCTGGTCTCTTGGCTAATATTTATCCCTCAATCAACATCGCTAAAACAGATGATCTGGTCATTATCACATTGCTGTTTGTGGGAGCTTGCTGTGTGCAAATTGGCTGCCGGGTTTCCCACTCCAAAAGTACTTCATTGACTGTAAAGCGCTTTGAGATGTCCGTTGGTCGTGAAAGACACTATGTAAATGCAAGTCTTTTTATATGTTAAAGGAGAATTGCAGTAAATGCTTAGCATAGAGTTTCATGCCAATCCTGTGATTTTTTTTTTTCAGGCATCTCTTTTGGAGAGCTGCTGAATTGCTTACCAGACTCGTAAGAGGGGAGGCTGAACTGCCAAGTCAGTTACTCCTCCCTCCCTTCACCCTAAAATACCTTCGACAATGGTCCTTACCTTGATCTTAAGCATGACTGTTCTTTCAACGAGATATACCCTCTTTTCAGCATCTAACACATGCTGTGAAACCCAGTTGGAATACAATGTACAGTTTTGGTCACTTTACCTAAGGAAGGATATACTTGCCTTGGAGGGAGTGCAACAAAGGTTCACTAGACTGATTCTTGTGATGATGGGGATTGTCCTATGAGTAGACATTGAGTAGACTAGGTGTATATTCCTAGAGTTTAGAAGAATGAGAGATGATCGCAGTGAAACATATAAAATTCTTAAAGGGCTTGACAGGATAGATGCTGAGAGGCTGTTTCTCCTGGCTGGGGAGACTTGAACTGGGGGCCACAGTCTCAGAATAAGTGGTCAGCCATCTTGGACTGAGATGAGGAGAAATTTCTTCACTCAAATAGAGACGGAGAAACTGGGAGAATGGAATGGGGTCCTTACAGGATGTGGGCTGGGAGGAAGTGTAGTCCAGGTAGCTGTGGGAGTCAGTGGGCTTATAGTGGATACTGGTCGAAAGCCTATCCCCAGAAATGGAGACAGAGAAGTCGAGGAAGGGAAGGGAAGAGTTGGAGATGGACCATGTGAAGGTGGGGGAAGGGTGGAAATTGGATGCAAAGTGAATGACATTTTCTAGTTCAGCCTTCTGGACTCAACATCAAGATCAACAATTTCAGAGCATAACCTCTGCCCATCTTTGGCTTCCTGCGCGCTCCCCCCCTCCAATCATGTTTTTTTTCTCTTTTTCTCCAATGGCAGCTAGTCATTATTCCGCCATTCACACCCAATCTGGACTAACCGTTTTCTAACTTCTGCCATTACCATTTCAATTCACCCCATCATCCCTTTTGTCTCTCTAATCTCTCCTGCCTTCCACCCTATCACAGACCTTTCTTTTTGTTCTTTCCTCCTCCTCCCCCTTTCACTGCTCCTTAACTCTGTTTTTCTCTCCACAGATATGTTGCCTGACCTGCTGAGATTTCCAGCATTTTCTGTTTTTATTTCAGATTCCAGCATCCGCAGTATTTTGCTTTTCTGTTAATCTGAGTGCGTTGTATGTGCAGGCAGGGCCAGCTACACTTATAAGAACATAAGAAATAGGAACAGGAGTAGGCCATATGGCCCCTCGAGCCTGCTCCGCCTTTTAATAAGATCATGGCTGATCTGATCATGGACTCAGCTCCACTTCCCCGCCCGCTCCCCATAACCCCTTATCATCTAAGAAACTGTCTTTTTCTGTCTTCAATTTATTCAATGTCCCAGCTTCCACAGCTCTCTGAGGCAGCGAATTCCACAGATTTTCAACCCTCTCAAGAAATTCCTCCACAATGGGCGGCCCGTTATTCTAAGATCATGCCCTCTAGTTCTAGTCTCCCCCATCAGAGGAAATATCCTCTCTGCATCCACCTGGATGCAACGAGACCTGGGTGTCATGGTACATCAGTCATTGAAGGTTGGCATGCAGGTACAGCAGGCGGTTAAGAAAGCAAATGGCATGTTGGCCTTCATAGCGAGGGGATTTGAGTACAGGGGCAGGGAGGTGTTAACTACAGTTGTACAGGGCCTTGGTGAGGCTACACCTGGAGTATTGTGTACAGTTTTGGTCTCCTAACTTGAGGAAGGATATTCTTGCTATTGAGGGAGTGCAGCGAAGGTTCACCAGACTGATTCGCGGGATGGCGGGACTGACATATCAAGAACGACTGGACCAACTGGGCTTGTATTCACTGGAGTTCAGAAGAATGAGAGGGGATCTCATAGAAACGTTTAAAATTCTGACTGGTTTAGACAGGTTAGATGCAGGAAAAATGTTCCAATGTTGGGGAAGTCCAGAACCAGGGACCACAGTCTAAGGATAAGGGGTAAGCCATTTAGGACCGAGATGATGAGAAACTTCTTCACCCAGAGAGTGGTAAACCTGTGGAATTCTCTACCACAGAAAGTTGAGGCCAATTCACTAAATATATTCAAAAAGGAGTTAGATGTAGTCCTTACTACTAGGGGGATCAAGGGGTATGGCGAGAAAGCAGGAATGGGGTACTGAAGTTGCATGTTCAGCCATGAACTCATTGGCCTACTCCTGCACCTATTTTCTATGTTTCTATGTACCTTATCAAGCCCCCACATAATCTTATACGTTTTGATAAGATCACCTCTCATTCTTCTGAATTCCAATGAGTAGAGGCCCAACCTACTCGATCTTTCCTTATAAGTCAACCCCCTCATCTCCGGAATCAACCTAGTGAACCTTCTCTGAACTGCCTCCAAAGCAAATATATCCTTTCATAAATATGGAAAACAAAACTGCACGCAGTATTCCAGGTGTGGCCTCACCAATACCCTGTATAGCTGTAGCAAGACTTCCCTGCTTTTATACTCCATCTCCTTTGCAATAAAGGCCGAGATACCATTGGCTTTCCTGATCACTTGCTGTACCTGCATACTATCCTTTTGTGTTTCGTGCACAAGTACCCCTAGGTCTCACTGTACTGCAGCACTTCGCGATCTTTCTCCATTTAAATAATAACTTGCTCTTTGATTTTTTTTTCTGCCAAAGTGCATGACCTAACACTTTCCAACATACTCCATCTGCCAAATTTTTGCCCACTCACTTAGCCTGTCTATGTCCTTTTTCAGATTTTTTGTGTCCTCACACATTGCTTTTCCTCCCATCTTCATATCGCCAGAAAACTTGGCTACGTTACACTCAGTCCCTTCTTCCAAGTCGTTAATATAGATTGTAAATATTTGGGGTCCAAGCACTGATTCCTGCGGCACCCCACTAGTTACTGGTTGCCAACCAGAGAATGAACCATTTATCCTGACTCTCTGTTTTCTGTTAGTTAGCCAATCCTCTATCCATGCTAATATATTACCCCCAATCCCGTGAACTTTTATTTTGTGCAGTAGCCTTTTATGTGGCACCTTGTCAAATGCCTTCTGGAAGTCTAAATACACCACATTCACTGGTTCCCCTTTATCTATCCTGTTTGTTACATCCGCAAAGAATTCCAGCAAATTTATCAAACGTGACTTTCCCTTCATAAATCCATGCTGACTCTGTCTGACCAAATTTTGCTTTTCCAAAGATTCTGCTACTGCTTCTTTAATAATGGACTCCAACATTTTCCCAACCACAGATGCTAGGCTAACTGGTCTATAGTTTCCTGCTTTTTGTCTGTCTCTTTTTTTTTAAAAGGGGCATTACATTTGCAGTTTTCCAAACTGCTGGGACCTCCCCAGAATCCAGGGAATTTTGGTAAATTACAACCAATGCTTCCACTATCCCTGCTGCTACTTCTCTTAAGACCTCACTCCACCCCACTCTCAAAAGCCAGTCTGAATATACTCCTTCATGGGTCTGTGATGAGTATACTCGGGACTCAGTAAATGTTTATGACTAATGTTTGTCGCAATAACTTTTTTAATGAAATTAGTTTTATTCTTGCCGAATTGTTTTATTTGAGGAAGCTGTTGGTAAAGATTAATTCGAGTGTTTTCAGGGTTTGTTACAGGCATTTAAAAAAAATTCGTTCACGGGATTTTGACGTCGCTGGCAAGGCCAGCATTTATTGCCCATCCCTAATTGCCCTTGAGAAGGAGGTGGTGAGCCACCATTTCAGAGGGCAGTTAAGAATCGACCACATTGCTGTGTGTCTGGATAGGCTATAGATGCCAGACCATGTAAGGACAGCAGATTTTCTTCCCTAATCTTTAATCTACATATAGATTGGGCTAACCAAACTGGTAGCAATACGGTGGAGGAGGATCCTGGAGTGTATTAGGGATGGTTTTCTGGACCAATATGTCAAGGAACCAACTAGAGGGCTGGCCATCCTAGACTGGGTGATGTGTAATGAGAAAGGACTAATTAGCAATCTTGTGCGAGGCCCCTTGGGGAAGAGTGACCATAATATGGTAGAATTCTTTATTAAGATGGAGAGTGACACAGTTAATTCAGAGACTAGGGTCCTGAACTTAAGGAAAGGTAACTTCGACGGTATGAGATGTGAATTGGCTAGAATAGACTGGCAAATGATACTTAAAGGGTTGACGGTGGATAGGCAATGGCAAACATTTAAAGATCACATGGATGAACTTCAACAATTGTACATCCCTGTCTGGAGTAAAAATAAAACGGGGAAGGTGGCTCGACCATGGCTAACAAGGGAAATTAAGGATAGTGTTAAATCCAAGGAAGATGCTTATAAATTGGCAAGAAAAAGCAGCAAACCTGAGGACTGGAAGAAATTTAGAATTCAACAGAGGAGGACAAAGGATTTAATCAGCAGGAGGGAAATAGAGTATGAGAGGAAGCTTGCCGGGAACATAAAAACTGATTGCAAAAGCTTCTATAGATAAGTGAAGAGAAAAAGATTCGTGTAGACAACATAGGTCTCTTGCAGTCAGATTCAGGTGAATTTATAATGGGGAACAAAGAAATGGCAGACCAGTTGAACAAATACTTTGGTTCTGTCTTCACGAAGGAAGACAGAAATAACCTTCCGGAAGTACTAGGGAACCGAGGGTCTAGTGAGAAGGAGGAACTGAAGGATATCCTTATTGGGCGGGAAATTGTGTTCGGGAAATTGATGGGATTGAAGGCCGATAAATCTCCGGGGCCTGATGGTCTGCATCCCAGAGTACTTAAGGAAGTGGCCCTAGAAATAGTGGATGCATTGGTGATCATTTTCCAACAGTCTATCGACTCTGGATCAGTTCCCATGGACTGGAGGGTAGCTAATGTAACACCACTTTTTTTAAAAAGGAGGGATAGAGTAAACGGGTAATTATAGACCAGTTAACCTGACATCAGTTGTGGGGAAAATGTTGGAATCAATTATTAAAGATGAAATAGCAGCGCATTTGGAAAGCAGTGACAGGATCGGTCCAAGTCAACATGGATTTATAAAAGGGAAATCATGCTTGACAAATCTGGAATTTTTTGAGTATGTAACTAGTAGAATGGACAAGGGAGAACCAGTGGATATGGTGTATTTGGACTTTCAAAATAAAGCACATGGTATTGGGGGTAATGTACTGACGTGGATAGAGGACTGGTTGGCAGACAGGAAGCAGAGAGTATGGATAAATTCTTTGAGGATATAACGAGCATGGTGGATAGAGGTGTACCGATGGATGTGGTGTATTTAGATTTCCAAAAGGCATTCGATAAGGTGCCACACAAAAGGTTACTACAGAAGATAAAGGTACGCGGAGTCAGAGAAAATGTATTAGCATGGATAGAGAATTGGCTGGCTAACAGAAAGCAGGGAGTCGGGATAAATGGGTCCTTTTCGGGTTGGAAATCGGTGGTTAGTGGTGTGCCACAGGGATTGGTGCTGGGACCACAACTGTTTACAATATACATAGATGACCTGGAAGAGGGGACAGAGTGTAGTGTAACAAAATTTGCAGATGACACAAAGATTAGTGGGAAAGCGGGTTGTGTAGAGGACAGATAGGCTGCAAAGAGATTTAGATAGGTTAAGCGAATGGGCTAAGGTTTGGCAGATGGAATACAATGTCGGAAAATCTGAGGTCATCCACCTTGGAAAAAAAACAGTGAAAGGGAATATTATTTGAATGGGGAGAAATTACAACATACTGCGGTGCAGAGGGACCTGGGAGTCCTTGTGTATGAATCCCAAAAAGTTAGTTTGCAGGTGCAGCAGGTAATCAGGAAGGCGAATGGAATGTTGGCCTTCATTGCGAGAGGGATGAAGTACAAAAGCAGGGAGGTCCTGCTGCAACTGTATAGGGTATTGGTGAGGCCGCACCTGGAGTACTGCGTGCAGTTTTGGTCACCTTACTTAATGAAGGATATACTGGCTTTGGAGGGGGTACAGAGACGATTCACTCGGCTGATTCTGGAGATGAGGGGGTTACCTTATGATGATAGATTGGGTAGACTGGGTCTTTACTCGTTGGAGTTCAGAAGGATGAGGGGTGATCTTATAGAAACATTTAAAATAATGAAAGGGATAGACAAGATAGAGGCAGAGAGGTTGTTTCCACTGGTCGGGCAGACTAGAACTAGGGAGCACAGCCTCAAAATACGGGGGAGCCAATTTAAAACCGAGTTGAGAAGGAATTTCTTCTCCCTGAGGGTTGTGAATATGTGGAATTCTCTGCCCAAGGAAGCAGTTGAGGCTAGCTCATTGAATGTATTCAAATCACAGATAGATAGATTTTTAACCAATAAGGGAATTAAGGGTTATGGGGGGCGGGCGGCGAATTGGAGCTGAGTCCACGGCCAGATCAGCCATGGTCTTGTTGAATGGCGGAGCAGACTCGAGGGGCTAGATGGCCTACTCCTGTTCTTATTCTTATGTTCTTATAAACGGGTCCTTTTCAGAATGGCAGGCAGTGACTAGTGGGGTGCCGCAAGGCTCAGTGCTGGGACCCCACCTATTTACAATATACATTAATGATTTGGATGAAGGAATTGAATGTAATATCTCCAAGTTTGCAGATGACACTTAACTGGGTGGCAGTGTGAGCTGTGAGGAGGACGCTAAGAGGCTGTAGGGTGACTTGGATAGGTTAGCTGAGTGGGCAAATGCATGGCAGATGCAGTATCATGTGGATAACTGTGAGGTTATCCACTTTGGGGGCAAAAACATGAAGGCAGAATATTATCTGAATGGTGGCAGATTAGGAAACGGGGAGGTGCAACGAGACCTGGGTGTCATGGTACATCAGTCATTGAAAGTTGCCATGCAGGTAGAGCAGGTGGTGAAGAAGGCAAATGGTATGTTGGCCTTCATAGGTAGCGGTTTTGAGTAGAGGAGCAGGGAGGTCTTGCTGCAGTTGTACAGGGCCTTGGTGAGGCCTCATCTGGAATATTGTGTTCAGCTTTGGTCTCCTAATCTGAGGAAGGATGTTCTTGCTATTGAGGGAGTGCAGCGAAGGTTCACCAGACTGATTCCCGGGATGGCTGGACTGACATATGAGGAGAGACTGGATCGACTGGGTCTTTATTCACTGGAGTTAAGAAGGATGAGTGGGGATCTCATGGAAACATATAAAATACTGACGGGACTGGACATGTTAGCTGCAGGAAGAATGTTCCCGATGTTGGGGAAGTCTAGAACCAGGGGACACAGTCTAAGGATAAGGGGTAAGCCATTTAGGACTGAGATGAGAAACTTCTTCACTCAGAGAATTGTTAACCTGTGGAATTCCCTGCCGCAGGGAGATGTTGAGGCCAGTTCGTTGGATATATTCAAGAGGGAGTTAGATATGGCCCTTACGGCTAAAGTGATCAAGGGCTATGGAGAGAAAGCAGGAAAGGGGTACTGAGGGAATGATCAGCCATGATCTTATTGAATGGTGGTGCAGGCTTGAAGGGCCGAATGGCCTACTCCTGCACCTTGTTTCTATGTTTCTAAAGGACATTAGTGAACCAGATGGAGGTTGACAATAATCCGGTAGTTTCACGGTCACCATTACTGATTACTAGCGATTTTATTAACTGAATTTAAATTCCCCAGCTGCCGTGGTGGGATTTGAACTTGTTTCTCTGGATCATTAGTCCAGGCCTCTGCTACCGTACCCGATTGTTCTTCAAGGTGGAAGATGGACTAAAACATACATTACCATAATGAAATTTTTCAGGCTTTACATCAGGATAATGTAATCTGAATGCAGGAGAGAAATGCGGCACTCTTGTCCCAAATTGGGAATGGAAAATGAAGAATATCTGTGGAGATGATGGGTACTTTTTGGTGGTGAATGATGAGCAAGGTTGGACACAGGGAAACTCTTCCCTAAAGCACACTTGTCGTTTGCTTACAAGGTTCAAGAGATTTGCTCTAAATTGCAAGATTTTCAGCCTCTTGAGGACTGGTGAAAGATAGTCAAAACCAGCTTGTATTAGACCCAATTCAACTGTCCCTCGGGTAAAGCACAGCCTCATGCCACAGCTCTCCAGGTAAGCTGGAGTAGTGGGACACCACATTTGCAAGTTCATCTGTAATGCAAGGTCCACTGCTAGATTTGTAGACCTTGCCCAATTGGCCAACTCAAGCACAAGAATAACAGGATTGCATAGGATATACGACACAGAACCAGACATTTGGCCCAACCAGTCCATGTCGGCATTTATGCTCCACTCGAGCTTCCTCCCGTCTTTCCTCATTTAAATCTATCCGCATAACCCTCTATTCCCTTCTACCTCATATCCTTGTCTACCCTCACTTTAAATGCATCTATACTATTCGCTTCAACCACTCCCTGTGGTAGTGAGTTCCACATTCTCACCACTCTGGGTAAAGAAGTTTCTTCTGAATTCCCTATTGGATTTCTTGGTGACTATCTTATATTGATGGCCTTTAATTATGATATTTTAAAGACCTATATCAGGTCACCCCTCAGCCTTTTTTCAAGAGAAAAGAGCCCCAGCTTGTTCATCCTTTTCTGACAATATATATCCTCACATTTCTGGTATTATCCTTGTAAACCTTCTCTGCACCCTCTCCAGTGGCCTATCCAAAGTTCGATACAGGTTTAGCATAACTTTCCTACTTTTCAATTCTGCACCTTTAGAAATATACCCTAAATATCATGAAGGCCTCGATGTTGGTGAATCTATTAATGAGCGCCACTGGCACAAGTCCTGGCCCAACCGCTGAAATGCTGAGGCTTTGAGTTATTGATGTGACTCTAAGCGTTCTGTTCAATTTCTCTGGGTCAAGTATTTTCTGAGTTGAGAATTGGCTGAGAGTAGCCTGCAATGTATTCCAAACTGGTTGGAGCCCATAAGGTAGGAAGGGGGAGAGTTGCATGCAGTTCTACCACACTTAACCCAGAGAAGTTGTATATAACACTTTTAAGAACATAAACATAAGAATTAGGAACAGGAGTAGGCCATCTAGCCCCTCGAGCCTGCTCCGCCTATCAACAAGATCATGGCTGATCTGGCCGTGGACTCAGCTCCACTTACCCGCCCGCTCCCCAGAACCCTTAATTCCCTTATTGGTTAAAAATCTATCCGTGACTTGAATACATTCAATGAGCTAGCCTCAACTGCTTCCTTGGGCAGAGAATTCCACATATTCACAACCCTCTGGGAGAAGAAATTCCTTCTCAACTCGGTTTTAAATTGGCTCCCCTGTATTTTGAGGCTGTGCCCCCTAGTTCTAGTCTTTCTGACCAGTGGAAACAACCTCTCTGCCTCTATCTTGTCTATCCCTTTCATGATTTTAAATGTTTCTATAAGATCACCCCTCATCCTTCTGAACTCCAACGAGTAAAGACCCAGTCTACTCAATCTATCATCATAAGGTAACCCCCTCATCTCCGGCATCAGCCTAGTAAATTGTCTCTGTACCCCCTCCAAAGCTAGTATATCCTTCCTTAAGTAAGGTGACCAAAACTGCACGCAGTACTCCAAGTGCGGCCTCACCAATACCCTATACAGTTGCAGCAGGACCTCCCTGCTTTTGTACTCCATCCCTCTCGCAATGAAGGCCAACATTCCATTCGCCTTCCTGATTACTTGCTGCACCTGCAAACTAACTTTTTGGGATTCATGCACAAGGAGCCGGGTGCAGTGTCGCGCGCCTGTGATCCCGCTGCTGAGAGGCTGAGGCTGCAGGATTGCTCGAGGTCAGGAGTTCTGGGCTACTGTCGCCTGTGCCGATTGGGTGTCCACACTAAGACCGGTATCCACATGGTGGTCCTCGGTTAACCTGGAATCACCAGGTCCGATGAAGAGGGGTGAACCGGCCCAGGTCGGGAACGGAGCAGGAACTCCAAAAGAGTTTCATGCACAAGGACCCCCAGGTCCCTCTGCACCGCAGCATGTTGTAATTTCTCCCCATTCAAATAATATTCCCTTTTACTGGTTTTTTTCCAAGGTGGATGACCTCACACTTTCCGATATTGTATTCCATCTGCCAAACTTTAGCCCATTCGCTTAACCTACCTAAATCTCTTTGCAGCCTCTCTGTCCTCTACACAACCCGCTTTCCCACTAATCTTTGTGTCATCTGCAAATTTTGTTACACTACACTCCGTCCCCTCTTCCAGGTCATCTATGTATATTGTAAACAGTTGTGGTCCCAGCACCGATCCCTGTGGCACACCACTAGCCATCGATTTCCAACCCGAAAAGGACCCATTTATCCCGACTCTCTGCTTTCTGTTAGCCAGCCAATTCTCTATCCATGCTAATACATTTCCTCTGACTCCACGAACCTTTATCTTCTGCAGTAACTTTTTTATGTAGCACCTTATCGAATGCCTTTTGGAAATCTAAATACATCACATCCATCGGTACACCTCTATCCACCATGCTCATTATATCCTCAAAGAATTCCAGTAAATTAGTTAAACATGATTTCCCCTTCATGAATCCATTTTGCGTCTGCTTGATTGCACTATTCCTATCTAGATGTCCCGCTATTTCTTCCTTAATGATAGTTTCAAGCATTTTCCCAACTACAGATGTTAAACTAACCGGCCTATAGTTACCTGCCTTTTGCCTGCCCCCTTTTTTAAACAGAGGAGTTACATTAGCTGCTTTCCAATCCGCTGGTACCTCCCCAGAGTCCAGAGAATTTTGGTAGATTGCAACTAATGCATCTGCTATAACTTCCGCCATCTCTTTTAATATCCTGGGATGCATTTCATCAGGACTAGGGGACTTGTCTACCTTGAGTCCCATTAGCCTGTCCAGCACTACCCCACCTTTTGATAGTGATTGTCCCAAGGTCCTCCCTTCCCACATTCCTGTGACCAGCAATTTTTGGCATGGTTTTTGTGTCTTCCACTGTGAAGACCGAAGCAAAATAATTATTTAAGGTCTCAGCTATTTCCACATTTCCCATTATTAAATCCCCCTTCTCATCTTCTAAGGGACCAACATTTACTTTAGTCACTCTTTTCCGTTTTATATATCTGTAAAAGCTTTTACTATCTTTTTATGTTTTGCGCAAGTTTACCCTCGTAATCTATCTTTCCTTTCTTTATTGCTTTCTTAGTCATTCTTTGCTGTTGTTTAAAATTTTCCCAATCTTCTAGTTTCCCACTAACCTTGGCCACCTTATACGCATTGGTTTTTAATTTGATACTCTCCTTTATTTCCTTGGTTATCCACGGCTGGTTATCCCTTCTCTTACCACCCTTCTTTTTCACTGGAATATATTTTTGTTGAGCACTATGAAAGAGCTCCTTAAAAGTCCTCCACTGTTCCTCAATTGTGCCACCGTTTAGTCTGTGTTTCCAGTCTACTTTAGCCAACTCTGCCCTCATCCCACTGTAGTCCCCTTTGTTTAAGCATAGTACGCTCGTTTGAGACACTACTTTCTCACCATCAATCTGTATTACAAATTCAACCATACTGTGATCACTCATTCCGAGAGGATCTTTTACTAGGAGTTCGTTTATTATTCCTGTCTCATTACACAGGACCAGATCTAAAATAGCTTGCTCCCTTGTAGGTTCAGTAACATACTTTAAGAGAAAGACTTGGGTTAAATACAACACTCTCTCTCTCTCTCTCTCTCTCTCTCTCTCTCACAGTCCCTCGGAATCACGAATGACTTGCTTCCCCACTAAAAATGAGTTCTTGGGTGACTGAAGAGACCAATGCGGGTCTTAAATCTCTGTCACAGGTGGGGCAGACAGTGGTTGAAGGTACGGGTGGGTGGGGAGCTTCGGTCGTCGTGTGCTCTTTCCGCTGTTTGCACTTGGCTTCAGCTTGCTCTGGCGAGGAGACTCAAGATGTTCGGTGCCTTCCCGGATGCTCTTCCTCCACTTTGAGCGGTCTTGGGCCAGGGATTCCCAGATGTCGGTGGGGATGTTGCACTTTATCAAGGAGGCTTTGAGGGTGTCCTTGAAGCATTTCCTCTGCCTACCTGGGGCTTGCTTGCCGTGTCGAAGCTCCGAGTAGAGCGCTTGTTTAGTAGCAAGTCGTTATTAAGGAGCAACAGGATGACAGTGGGTGCTGATGTGATTTGAATTTCAAATCATGCACTGGGCTGACTTCTTAATTTCATAGTTAAAATCATAGAAATTTACAACACAGAGAGAGCCTATTCGGCCCACATGTCCATGCCAGCCGAAAAAGAGCTATTCAGCCTAATCCCACTTTCCAGCTCTCCGTCTATAGCCCTGCAGGTTACAGCACTTCAAGTGCACATCCAAGCACTTTTTAAATGTGGTGAGGGTGTCTGCCTCTATCACCCTTTTAGGCCGTGAGCTCCAGACCCCCAACACCCTCTGGGTGAAAACATTTCTCCTCAACTCCTCCTGTAATCCTTCTACCAATTACTTTAAATCACTGCCCCCTGGTTATTGACCTCTCTGCTAAGGAGAATAAGTCTTTCCTATCCACTCTATCTAGGCCCCTCATAATTTTATCACCTCAAATTAAGTTTCCTCTCAGTTTTAGTTGAATTAAATGTGGGAGAATCCAGAGTAAATTTCCAAGTTTCTATAAAGGCAGAAATCAAATGCTCCTGAAATGATTTTTTTTTGGGCAGAGGGGAAATTATGAGCAAGTAGTTTCTCCGATTATGGCTGCGCATATCCAGTGAGTATCTGAGCCACACACACACACACACACACACACGCACACGCACACACCAGGAAAGCCCCAAGTTCAATCCCTGTCTTGTGCTGATTCTGGCTAAGACAGCAGTACAGCACTACAAGTGGCCTAGACTGTTTCGCGTAGGGAGGAGACTATCAGCCACGGTTCCCGCTCCTGGTCACTTTCCAGTGACCTAGTGGAGCTGGGTGTGTAGATGTTGGTCGTGTGGACAGAATAGGGCTCAATTCTTCTGCTGCCGTCCCTTTCGTTCCTTCTGCTTTCTGCCAGCTTGAATAGCCTGACACCAAGTCATAGCTTAATGGATGCCTATGGAACTGGACCCCAGGAAGCAGGAAATTAGCACAAGAGGCAGGGCTTTTTAAAAAGTTCTAAATGAATGAGATTTTTTTTGAGGATATGGGATTCAGTAGTGGAGATTACAAATTAGTCTGAATTTCTGCCTAACGGCTAAAGTGGGTTTTCAACCAGTTCAGGTGGTTCAGTAAATGAAATGGCCTGAGGTTTGCATCTTCTGAGACATTTTATCAGCTGTACCTATTTGGGATGAAGTGTCCTGTTAATATAACCACCTTTCTGGGTCGAGCGTGGAGAAGGAAATTGTTGATGGCCAGAACATCGGGAGAACCTTCTTCTCCTTGGAATAATGCTGTGGGATTTTTTAGATCCACCTGAGATGGCGGATGGGGGCCTTGGTTTCAGGTTCCATCTGAATGATGGGACCTCTGATAGTGCTGCACTCCCTCAGCACTGCACCAAAGTATCAGCCTACATTATGTGCTCAAGTCCTGGAGTAGGGCTTTAATCCATGACCTTATGACATCAAGGCAAGAGCGCTATATCTGAGCCAAGGCAGTCACTGGTCCCCAAACTGAGTATCCTCCACCTTTCCCCAGCTCTGGGGGGGGAAAAGTATTATGTCTGTAATGCACTTATGAATGACTCCTCGAGGCAATGTGTTGTACTCAAACTGTAGTGACCTTGGTCCTTTATTCGTAACTCTAGAGTGAGGCACAAGCATGGTGGGCAGCCTTTTATACTGGGCCCTGCACACCTATGCAGGTGACCCTCAGGTCTCCCATCGCAGTGCCCCTCTGGTGGACAGCCTCTGCCACAGGGGCAGGAAACCCCGGTCTCCACCAGTTGCCCCCGCTAGTGGTGCCAGCATAGTATATATACCGTGTAAACCTTATTGACAGTACATCAGGTAACAAGTCTCCATCTTATGCGACTACACAGAGAGTATCTCTATAGTCTGCATATGTTAACAGAAAGTGCTTGGTGAAAAAAATAGATATTTGTTCCTTTACTTGTTCAGCTCATCCGCTGCTGAAACCCTCATCCATGCCTTTGTTACCTGTAGACTTGACTATTCCAACGCACTCTTGGCTGGCCTCCCACATTCTACCCTATGTAAACTTGAGGTCATCCAAAACTCGGCAAGTGTCCTAACTCGCAACAAGTCACGTTCACCCATCGTCCCTGTGCTCGCTGACTTACATTGGCTCCTGGTTAAGCAACACATCAATTTAAAAATTCTCATCCTTGTTAACAATCCTTCCATGGCCTTGTCCCTCCCTATCTCTGTAATCCCCTCCAGCCCCACAACCCCCCCCCAAGATATCTGCGCTCCTCAAATCCTGCCCTCTTGAGTATCCCTGATTTTAATCACTCCACCATTGGTCGCCATGCCTTCAGCTGCCTGGGCCCTAAACTCTGGAACTCCCTCCCTAAACCCCTCCGCCTTGCTACCTCTCTCTTCTCCTTTAAGACGCTCCATAAAACCTAACTCTATGATCAAGCTTTTGGTCATCTGTCCTAATTTCTTCTTGCGTGGTTCGTAGTGTTGTAAGACACTTTTTTTGTCTTATAACATTCCAGTGAAGCGCGTTGAGATGTTTGCTACATTAAAGGCGCTATATAAATATAAGTTGTTGGTAATACAGTACAATGAAATACCATCATGGATCCCAAACAAAACTTCCTTTAAAATCTTTTACTGAAAGTCCATTGATTTATGCCTTTTGGCATGTTTTACTGCCCTCTGTGTTGTGTGCTCAGCCGTTGCCTACACCTTTAAAACATTTACATGCCCTAACTCGAGAGGTTGAGGAACAGACTTTCATATCTTGCCCAGTTGCAGTGGTGTGCACACATCCCCCATGTCTCAATCAATTAACCTGCAGCAAGGCTGCATGAAAGTGAAAGAAGATTAGAGCTGCTGTTGCTGAACTTTACACCAGATAACGCAGTGTCCTTTTCGAGGACTCAGCCTAGCAACAGCCAAGCAGGTTTTAATTGGCGAGCACTGATATCTAACAGCTAACCTACATCAGCTGTGAATGTGGCTTGCGGGTGACACCCAACGCCAACCAGACAGTGCTGCTCTGTTGGTGATCCTAGAGGGAGGCCTTTCGGCCCATCGTGCCTGTGCTGACTCTTTGAAAGTCGCACCTCCCAGCTTTCTCTCCACAACCCTGAAAATTAGTCCTCTTCAAGTACAGGTCCAATTGCTTTTTGAAAGTTCCCATGGGCTCTGCTTCCGCCACCCTTAATATTTTTAGGATCTCTCTGGTAGGTTTAAAAAATATATTTTTTGTGCAAAATTGTTATATGTGAATGCAGTGCCCTGAATTGGGACACAATACTCTGTTTACTGCGTTGTTCCTCCAATAATCTGACGTGATTAGCAAGTGGAGCTGCACTGTGTCAGCTGTGGCTCAGTGGGTAGCGTTCTCGCCTCTATGTCAGAAGGTTGTGGGTTCAAGTCCCACTCCAGGGACTTGGGCACTCCAGTGCAGTGCTGAGGGAGTGTTGCACAGTCGGAGATGCCGTCTTTCGGATGAGACATTAAACCGAGGCCCCATCTGCTCTCTCAGGTGGACATAAAAGATCCCATGGCACTATTTCAAAGAGGAGCAGGGGAATTATGTCCGGTGTCCCAGCTAATATTTATCCCCAATCAACATAAGAAAAAAAAACAGATTATCTGGTCATTATCACATTGCTGTTTGTGGGAGCTTGCTATGCACATATTGGCTGCCGCGTTTCCCACATTACAACAGCGACTACACTCCAAAAGTACATCATTGGCTGTAAAGTGCTTTGAGATGTGCGGTGATCGTGAATGGTGCTATATAAATGCAAATGTTTCTCTTTTTTTCTCCTTTTTTATAAATAGAGGCGTAGAGTACAATAGCCAGGAAGTAATGCCAAATCTATATAAAACACTAGTTTCACCCCAGCTGGAATATCGTGTCCCAATTCAGGGCAGCACACTTTAGGAAGGACATGAAGGCTTTGGAGAGCGTACAGAAGGGATTTACTAAAATGGTTCCAGGGATGAGGGATTTCAGTTACTGGAGAAACTGGGGTTCTCCCTGAAGCAGTGAAGGCTAAGAGGAGATTTGATACAGGTGTTTAAAATCATAAAGGATTTAGATAGAGTAAATAAATAGAAACTGTTTCCACTCACTGAAGGGTCAGTAACAACAATAACTTATATTTATATAATGAGAGGGCACAGACAAGAACCACAGGTGACATAACATGAGGGAGAACTTTTTTACGCAGCGAGTGGTTCAGACTTTGAATGCACTGCCTGTTAGGGTGGTTGGTACAGATTCAATAGTAGCTTTCAAATAGGAATTAGATAAGTACTTAAAGGAGAAAAAAATTGCAGGGCTATGGGGAAAGAGCAGGGGAGTGGGACGAACAGGATTGCTCTGAAAAATCCAGCACAGATTTCAAAATTCACCTCGATTTCAAAATTCCCATCCTTGTTTACAAAACCCTCCATGGCCTCGCCCCTCCCTATCTCTGTAATCTCCTTCAGCCTCACAACCTCCCCCCCCCCCAAGATGTCTGCACTCCTCTAATTCTGCCCTCTTGAGCATCCCTGATTATAATCGCTCAACCATTGGTGGCCGTGCCTTTAGTTGCCTGGGCCCCAAGCTCTGGAACTCCCTGCCTAAACTGCTCTGCCTCACTACCTCTCTTTCCTCCTTTAAGACGCTCTTTAAAATCTACCTCTTTGACCAAGCTTTTGGTCAGCTGCCTTAATTTCCTCTCGTGGCTCGATGTCAAATGTATTTTTTTGTCTTATAACATTCCAGTCAAACGCCTTGGGACATTTAACTATGTTAAAGGTGCTATATAAATACAAGTTGTTGTTGATGGGCGGAATGGCCTCCTGTGTTGAAAGTTGGCATGCAGGTACAGCAGGCGGTGAAGAAGGCAAATGGCATGTTGGCCTTCATAGCAAGAGGATTTGAGTATAGGGCCAGGGAGGTCTTGCTGCAATTGTACAGGGCCTTGGTGAGGCCACACCTTGAATATTGTGTTCAGTTTTGGTCTCCTAATCTGAGGAAGGACATTCTTGCTATTGAGGGAGTGCAGCGAAGGTTCACCAGACTGATTCCTAGGATGGCAGGACTGACATATGAAGAAAGACTGGATCGACTAGGCTTATATTCACTGGAATTTAGAAGAATGAGAGGGGATCTCATATAAAATTCTGACGGGATTGGACAGGTTAGATGCAGGAAGAATATTCCCGATGTTAGGGAAGTCCAGAACCAGGGGTCACAGTACAAGGATAAGGGGTAATCCATTTAGGACTGAGATGAGGAGAAACTTCTTCACTCAGAGAATTATGAACCTGTAGAATTCTCTACCACAAAAAGTTGTTGAGGCCAGTTCGTTAGATATATTCAAAAGGGAGTTAGGTGTGGCCCTTACGGCTAAAGGGATCAAGGGGTATGGAGAGAAAGCAGGAATGGGGTACTAAAGTTGCATGATCAGCCATGATCATATTGAATGGTGGTGCAGGCTCGAAGGGCCTACTCCTGCACCTATTTTCTATGTTTCTATGTACTGTTTTACAATTCTATGTTTGAGCAAAAAAAGGGACGAGATTAGAGGTCCCATTTTGCCATCCTGCACAAGGAGGCACCAGGTGGTGTCTCTGGGCTCAGAAATGTATAACACTGGTTGGGGCAGAGGGGAAAACCTTTGAGATAGAAAGGCTGGAGGGGGAGGGGACTGTATAAAAGGGTGCCTGCCCCCATTGGATATATAGAGTTAGCTCGTTGAATGGCGGAAAAGGCTCGAGGGGCTAAATGGCCTGTTCCTGTTCCTACATTCCTATTGGAAAGTAACAAATAAAGCCACCACTAACTAGAGCAGCCATGGCCAGCTGAAGAATCCTGCCTGCAAATTCCACATTAATCTGACCACTTATTTCTGGCAGCGAGCGGTGAAGTGTCAGACACTGTTGCAGTGGTTATCCTTGCACAAACTGAAGAGAGATGTTTGGAATGCTATTGAAAATAAAATCAATGCTTGCTGGAATGTGTGAGGATACAATGAAACCCTGTAGCTAATTTACTAAATACTATTTTAAAGAAGTGTTATTGGGAGCTGAGTTCCTAACCTAACTGTGAAACTCCTTATTAATCAGCTTGCACTGTAAGATTCTCTCTCTGCTGCAGTTTGAAGCTTTCTACTTGAAAAAACTTCAGTCAAAACTACACTTCAAAGAAGCGGTATAGTTTGTGTTAATGTTTTTTTATCAAAGTTAATGTTATGTAAGCAGCCAATGATGTAATGATGTACTGCAACACTAGACCTGTATATATCTTACCTGTACACTAGAGGGTGCTGCTGCTGGAGACCTAAGGATCACCTGTACACTGCAGGTAACCAAGTATAAAAGGAAGCTCACCTCCTGGTGTCCTCACTCTAGGAGCTGCAATAAAGGACTACAGTCTGTATAGTTCAAGTGCCATACCCCTGCCTCGTGGAGTCATTAACACAGTGCCTACATACACAATAGTTAATATTTAGTGGACAATGTGATCATGTGTAGACCTTTGCTAATAAACTTGATCAAAGTGGCCTTCAGAGTCTTTTTTTTCTCTCTCGATAACCATATGCCTTAAATCTGGTGTCTGTGAACAGTACAGTAGTCTGTACCCCTCCCGAACTGGAGTTGCGTTTGGGTACATGGGATATTTTATTGCTTTTCCGGTCTCCAAGGTACCAATAGCAGTCCACTATGAATGCAGCTCCTGAGGTAGGTGCTTGAAGGTGTGCAAGAATTGCTGATGTGTAACCTCCTCCCAGGTTATTTCCTGTAGTCAAACACACTTGCTACACTTCCCATCCCTGGCATAGCTTGAGAGCGTTTCCCACATTACAACAGTGACTACACTCCAAAAGTACTTCATTGGCTTTAAAGCACTTTGAGATGACTGGTGGTCATGAAAGGTGCTACATAAATCCAAGTCTTTTTTTATAGCCTGAGACTGCAAATTCACCATCTTTGAATCACATGTTAATCTACAATCAAACATTATACCAGCCAACTGTCTCATTGGGAGGACAAGAGATGGGAGTCTATTTTTAAATCATTCTCTTTTTTTTTGAACCAGTGCTATAGAATCTGAGCAAGTATTTCAACATTTCTCTCAACATTTGAATCAATGCAGAGACATCATAAATAAAGATGGCTATTTTAAATATTTAAGTTTTATAATATTTGGCACTCCATTGTTTCAGTTTGAATGTTTGTTCACAAGCTATTAACGCATTACGTATAGTGGCTCCGCATCTCATGCATAAGACATAATCCTGTGGTGCAATGTGTGGAGCAAGCTTGCTCTACAGGAAACAGCTGGCCTTGTACCCTGCACAATTGTTGCAGAATGTCACTCTGCGCTATAGGGTAGGTTGGTGTGGGAAAGTGATTGGTTTTGGAGAATTGGACAACAGCTCTGTTACGAAGGGTCACCGACCTGAAATGTGAACTCTGTTTCTCTCCACAGATGCTGCCTGACCCGCTGAGATTTCCAGCATTTTCTGTTTTTATCTCTGCTGCATGACATGCTGCTCTTCATTGCAAACACACATTTGGAGGGAGACAGAATCTAGAGTTATTGTACTAGTGTCTGCCTAAGAGGAGAGGTGAAAGACTGTAATTCATCTGTGAAAGACTGTAGTGTCAGCTGTGGCTCAGTGGGTAACTCTTTCGCCTCGGAATCAGAAGGTTGTGAGTTCATCGTCCCACTTTAGAGACTTGAGCACAAAAATCTAGGTTGACACTCCAGTGCAGTGCTGGGGGAGCGCTACACTATCTGAGATGATGCCTTTTGAAAGAGCCTGAAACCGAGGTCCCGTCTGCTCACTCAGGTGGACGTAAAAGATCCCATGGCAATATTTCTAAGAGCAGAGGATTTATCCCTGGTGTCCTGGCCAATATTTATCCCTCAATCAACATCACTAAAACTGATTATCTGGTCATTATCACATTGTGGGATCTTGCTGTTGCGTTTCCCACATTACACGACTTTATTAAAAAAAAATCAATATAGAAATTCTAATAATTGCAATAGTAATTAAACATCAAGTGCAATAAAAGGAGATTATATAACAATATATAAGAATGAGATAATATAATTATAAAGTAATAAACACTAGTGGAAAGTTACAGCCCACTCCAGGGACTTGAGCACAAAAATCTAGGCTGACACTCCAAGGAAGTGCTGCACTGTTGGAGGTGCCGTCTTTCAGATGAGACATAGGAAAAGGAGTAGGCCATTCAACCTGAGCCTGCTCCGCCATTGAATTAGATCATTGTTGATCTGCGACATAATTTGATGTAGCTGCCTTTGCCTCATATCCCTTAATATCTTTTGTAAACAAAAAGCTATCAATCTCCGATTTAAAATGAACATTTGATCTAACATCAATTGCTGTTGGCGGAAGAGATGTTAAACCGAGGCACCGTCTGCTCACTCAGGTGGACATAAAAGATCCCATGGCATTATTTTGTAGAAGATCAGGGGGAGTTATCCCCGGTGTCCTGGCCAATATTTATCCTTCAATCGAAACTAGATTATCTGGCCATTATTATATTGCTGTTTGTGGGAGTTGTGGCTGTGCGCCAAATTGGCAGCCCGCGTGTCCTGCATCACAACAGTGACGACGCTTCAAAAGTCCTTGATTGGCTGTGTCAAGCGCTGAGCTCGAATATCGTCGCCGAGAGCACGCAGAAATCAAACGCGGGCAGTGGAAGGAGCGTGCGGCAAACCAGGCTCCCCGCCCACTCTTTCCCTCAACCACTGTCTGTCCCACCTGTGACAGAGACTGTGGTTATAGTATTGGACTGTCCAGCCACCTAAGAACTCATGCTAAGAGTGGAAGCAAGTCTCCCTCGATCCCGAGGGACTGCCTATAATGATGATGATAGCGCTTTGGGAGGTCGGGGTGGTCGCGAAAGGCGCTATAGAAATGCAAGTCAAGGCTGTGGCGTGGGACTTTTGTACACCCACAAAGCTTCTGACTCAGGAGTGACAAGAGAGGATACCGCGAGCCCCACTTCCTGGTTTGGCCAGTGAGACGCTGATTGGAGGGAGCCGCCTGCCTATCCGCGCGCGCCGGGGCGGGCGGGGGGAACGGCAGCCAATGCGCGGCGGGGGGCGGGTCGGCCTCCGGCCAATGGGGCGGCAGGAGGGGGGCGGGGCCGGCCATTGTTACGTAGCCGGGCGCTGTTTCGCGGCAAATATTTGGCGCGTAAAAAAAGATCCCAGCCTGTGGCGCTGGCAGCTTCCTGGATCCAAGTGTCCTTTTAACCTGCATCCTTGCCCCGGGATCAGCACTGCATTGCCCCAGGGGAGCGGCAGGAGCACCCGCGGCACCTCTTGTTCAACAACAAAATCATCATCATTTGCTGATAGAAAAAAAAATAATATTTTAAGACTTCTTTTTTTCTTTCTTACAGTAAGGGGGGAAAAACAAACCCTCCCCAAAAATTGCAGCAACAACCAACAACAATATTGCACATAATGTCCAGAGAAATGGTGCCGGTTGCGATAAAGCCGGAGCCCGGGACAGGGATCGTGTCTTGCTGCGGGGCCGAGGGGCTGGCCGGGTCGCCGCCGCCGCCGCTGCTGCTGCTTTTCTCTTCCCCAGGAAGTAGCCGAGCTGAGCCCGAGCAGCAGGAGGAGGCAGAGCCGGCGGAGGAGGCAGAGCCTGCCGCTGCTGCTCAGAGGGTCCTGCTGTTTGCTGCCACTCCTCAGGGTGCCGGCTCCGCCGAGTGGGGGCAGCGGCCGCCTCTGGGACGCCCACCGGTAATCTGATCTGGTGACATTTGTTTTTTGGGAGTGTGTGAGTGTACAATGCTGACTGCAGCAGTGTTCACCCAGGGATGTTACTGCCTGTGATTGTGGCTGAATATCCGTCTGCGTTTACTTACATCTGACTTTGTGTGTGTATGTGTGTGTGTATATATATATGATTTGTGTGTCCCTATCTATGTGTGTGCATATATACTGACTTGTGTAGTCTCTATCAATAGTCCCCATCAATATGTGTGTGTATATATATGATGATGGATATACTGACTTCTGTGTCTCTATCAATGGTCCCTATCAATATGTCAGTGTATATATGTGTGTATATATATATATATATGTATATATATATGATGATGGATATACTGACTTCTGTGTCTCTATCAATGGTCCCTATCAATATGTCAGTGTATATATGTGTGTATATATATATATATGTATATATATATGATGATGGATATACTGACTTGTGTCTCTATCAGTATATGTGTGTGTATATATATATATATGTACTGACTTGTGTGTCCCTATCAATATATGTGTGTGTCCCAATCTATCTCTGCATCCTATACATTTGTATCTTATTCATTAAAAAACTATAGATATCTTTCTATATGCTGCTTATACTCCTGTCCTGGCCAAAATTTAGGCATTTTGTTCATTGAATTTATACTATTTGAAGAGGGCAGCACTATTCAACAATTTAATAGATTTGTTCAAACCTTTGTGAGCATGTGTGATTGTGGCTGAGCAGATATATCCTTACACCTTTTAGTTAAACCTGACTTTTGTGCTATGTGTGTGTGTACAACCTATAAATGTATCTCAATCATAAACGATCTGTATGTGTGTGTATATATATCTAAATGCTAATTATACTCCCGTACTGACCAAAATACATTGCTTTAGGTATTTTTTCCATTGAATTTATACTATTTTAAGTGAATGAAGCACTATTTAGTGGTTTAATATGTTTGCATTCAAACTCTTTTGAGAGTACTGTACATGATGAGAACTTTTCATATTGGGCTGGTGCTGTAGGTGCTATAAAGTTTGTGTTTGGTAATTTGTTTTCAGAAGATCTGAGTTTTGTTTTACAATAAGTTTTGTCTGTTAGCAGGTCGGTAAATTATCTTCCTCCAGCATTTTATGGATATGGCCTAATGTCATTAAGAGTGTATGTGTTTCTGATAATGGCCTTGCCTCACATCTTGCAGTGAAACTGTTTTGAGGTGGGAAAAGTACAGTTCAGTGTTGCCGTACAAACTGCCCTTTATAATCTAACAGAAGATCATGCCGACTTGCCTGTTCCCAGTTACTCCCTCGAATCTAGAAGGTTAAGAAGTGATCTGATCGAAGTTTTACAAATATTAAGGGAAACTGATTGGGTAGATAGGGATAAACTATTTCTGTTATTGGGGATTCTAGGACTAGGGAGCAGAGTCTAAAAATTAAAACCAGACTTTTCAGGAGTGAAATTAGGAAACACTTCTACGCACAATGTGCGGTAAATGTTTGGAACTCTCTTCCACGAACGTCAGTTGTTAATTTAAAATCTGAGATTGATGGCTTTTTGTTAACCAAAGGTATTAAGGGATATGGGCCAAAGGCAAAGATATGGAGTTAGATCGCAGATCAGCCCAGATCTCATTGAATGGTGGAACAGGCTCGAGGAGCTAAATGGCCTCCTCCTGTTCCGATGTAATTCCCTTGCCTGCAAAATCTCCTTATGGTGATTGCTGCATTGTTACATCAATTAAAAAAAAAGATCTGATAGCAGTGCATTCAGGTGCTGCAGAGAACAGCACATACATACATCCTGCCCCCCCCCCCCCCCCCACTACATTAAGTGATGGGTCTTTGGGTACCGGACCAAGAGAAGCAACAGTTCTGGACCAGAGAATGGAAAACCAAGTCCTGTGAAAACTGTGTCTGGGACACCAGCATAAGACCTAAACTTTGGAATTCCCTCCCTGAACACCTCTGCCTCTCTCTCATAAGAACTAGGAGCAGGAGTTGGCCATTTGGCCCCTCGAGCCTGCTCCATCATTCAACAAGACCATGGCTGATCTTCTAGCTCAACTCCACCTCCCCGCATTATCCCCATATCCCTTAATTCCCAAACATCTATCGACCTCTGTCTTGAATATACTCAACGACTGAGCCTCCACAGCTCTCTGGGGTAGAGAATTCCAAAGATTCACAACCCTTTGAGTGAAGAAAGTTCTCCTCATCTCAGCCCTAAATAGCCAACCTCTTATTCTGAGACTGACCCTGTGATCTCGATTCCCCAGCCAGGGGAAACATTTTCTCAGCATTAACCCTGTCAAGCCTCTTAAGAATTTTATATGTTTCAAACCTATAAGACACTCCTTAAAACCTATCTCTTTGACCAAGCTTTTGGTCACCTGTCCCAATTATATGGCTCGGTGTCGATTACGCTCCCCTGAAGCACCTTGGGACGTTTTACTACGTTAACGGCACTATATAAATGCAAGTTGATGTTGGGGTGAATGCTGCCCCCCTGGATACCTTGCACTTTGAATTCTTGTTTCTACAAGGCCAGCTAGACAGCTGTAGAAATTTGAGGCCTAGTCATCTCTGGGTACTTTGTGCAGCCAGAGAGCTGGCTATGGAACTGCATTGATAGAGATCCAAGAGCAGGCTGGCTACAGCGAGCACTGAGCTGAGAATCGGTGACTCACAGACAGGGAAAGTAAACAAAGAGCCCTCGATATAACGTGTGTGTAGGGAGGGGGCGGAGGGACGACCAGGAACAAAAGTGCATCCCCTTCCACTCCGCTCCCCCGGTGGTGTGTCTGAGAATCCGATGGCTATTGTGGAAGGAATTACAGGCACACAAACACAGTCCTGGTTTGTGTCACAGCATGCTTTGAAATTGAATAAAACTGATTGATTGTAACTGAATAACCTTTTTAAAATCAATTTTATTGCAAAAAAAGGATAACATTTGATCAGTTACCCGGTGCTACAACTTAGTAAAAAAATTGCCACAGTTTTTCGTTGGGAAAGCGGCCCCCTTCCCCAGTTTACTTGAGTCTAATTCCAATGATTTACTGTTTAAATGTTCAGAGCTGGAGTACTGCGTGCAGTTCTGGTGGTCACGTTACAGGAACTATGTGATTGCACGAGAGAGGGTACAGAGGATATTTACGAGGATGTTGCCTGGACTGGAGAATTTTAACTATGAGGAAAGATTGGATAGGCTGGAGTTGTTTTTCTTTGGAACTGTGGAGGCTGAGGGGAGATTTAATTGAGGCGTATAAAATTATGAGGGGCCTAGAAAGAGTGATCGAAAGGATCTATTAGCAGAGGAGTGAATAACCAGGAGGCATAGATTTAAAGTAATTGGCAGGGGAGTTGAGGAGAACTTTTTTCACCCGGAGCGTGGTGGGGGCCTGGAACTCACTGCCTGAAAGGGTGGTAGAGGCAGAAACCCTCATCACATTTAAAAAGTACTTGGATATGTACTTGAAGTGCCGTAACCTACAAGGTTGCAGACCAAGAGCTGGAAAGTGGGATTAGGGTGAATAGCTCTTTTTTGGCCGGCATAGACACGATGGGCCAAATGGCCTCCTGTGCTGTAAATTTCTATGATTCAATGACCTGGTTCGTAGGAGTCCCTGAGACCATGTCTAAATCCCTGGGTCCATTATACCTCCTTCATGTTGAGGTCTTTGTAACTCCTTCCTGCCATTTCCTCTGGGGGGGGGGGGATATTTTCCTTTCAATTGGTGAAATAGGTTGTTTTTTTTTATTATATTAATATATACATACACAAAAGTGGTTGAGTGCGTAAACTGCACGGTGTGGCCCAGAGTCCTATAAACCAGGGAAAGGACCCATACTCGATTGCTGAGGTAGTTGTATTCAGCTAGAAGGCGAGTGTTGTAGTTCACCTGTACTCCTGGGCTGGCGAGCAGTGAGATCGGCCGGCCGGGGGTTCCTGGTCCTGATATTGTTTCCCTGTGAGGTGCATGTGACCTTTGTGTAAGGCCTTGGTTGTGATACCCTCTCAGCCAAATATCAAGTTTAGACACTCGAACTTATGATGGGCTGAATGGCCACCTTCTGTGCTGTACATTTCTGATTGTGACTCATGTTTTAAAAAAAAACAAATAGTTATTTCAATTGCGTAGCAGAAGACCTGTGGTATTGTATCTCGATATATTCATAAGGACATAAGAAATAGGAACAGGAGTAGACCATTCGGCCGGCCATTCAGTAGGATCATGGCTGATCTTCGAGCTCAACTCAACCTATCCCCATATCCCTCCATTCCCTTAATATCCAAAAATCTATCGACCCTAAGGGTGGAGTTGGGAATGAGGATAGAAGTGGTTTGTTTAGCTGGAGCTAACATTGGAAGTCTGTGGCCCAGAATTTGAAACAAAGTGCCTTGTTGCTGTAATACTTGCAGTCGTTGTCTGAAGTACTGGCAGGGATTTTGACAAGGTTTCTGATTGATACCACGCCAGCCATGTGATGCTTGCCATGTATTTAGCAGGGACCAATAGAACACCGGACCCATAAGAAAGTGGTACTGTAGCCCCTCGCTACCCATGAGACGTAGTCATACTTCCAGTAATTTAATCATTTACACAGTGAGTTGCTATGATCAGGAATGCACTGCCTGAAAGGGTGGTGGAAGCAGATTCAATAGTAACTTTCAAAAGGGAATTGGATCTCTGCTTTAAAAATATAACGGGTATGGGGTTAGAGCAGGGGGCGTGCGACTAATTGGATAGGTCTCTCAGAAAGCCGGCACAGACGCACTGGGCCAAATGGCCTCCTCCTGTGCTGAGCGATTCTGACCTCAGTTACCCTGCCAGAGCCGCCTGACTCAGTCGCAATAGACTTTGAGCTATGTGTCATCACCTGTCGCGGCCTCCTTGGTGAGGTGTAGGATGGTGACGGATTGGCTCGCTGTCCCGTCTGTACCTCCCAACGGACTGGGCAGGAGGTGGGGCCTGCTGGGCCTTGGGCGATGTGTAGGGCAGTGGCCAAAGCACCGGTACACTAGGCCGCACTGTGGAGTTGGTGCTGTGATCTTTCCCGCTGATTACTTGCCCCTCCCTCCCCACTTCCCCAAAAATAGACCTTGCCACGCAATGAATTTTCACCCGTGCCAAAGCAGAGTGCAGACGTTTCACAGGGTGGGGGTGGGGGGGAAATTACCGAGCGGAGGCTATACTAGCCTGTGCTCTAGCCTCTGGTTGGAGTGACATCAATGGAAGCCCAAGAGCAGGGCAGCCACCAGCTGCCTTGGGGCAGAGTGGTGAGTGTTCTGCAAAGCTTAGTGTGGAAGGAGCAGGGAGAAGAATGACTGAGTGTGACGGAAATCAGGCCCTCCATAAGGAAAGTAGCAGGCCGGGTAGATAAGGTGGTTAAGAAAGCATACGGGATACTTGCCTTTATTAACCGAGGCATAGAATACAAGAGCAGGGGGGGGTTATGCTTGAACTGTATAAAACACTGGTTAGGCCACAGCTGGAGTACTGCGTGCAGTTCTGGTCACCACGTTACAGGAAAGATGTGCTTGCACTAGAGAGGGTACAGAGGAGATTTACGAGGATGTTGCCTGGTCTGGAGAATTTTAGCTACGAGGAAAGATTGGATAGGCTGGGTTTGTTTTCTTTGGAACAGAGGAGGCTGAGGGGAGACCTAATTGAGGTGTATAAAATTATGAGGGGCTCAGATAGAGTTGATAGAATGGACCTATTTCCCTTAGCAGAGGGGTCAACAACCAGGGGGTATAAATTTAAAGTAATTAGGGGGAGGTTTAGAGGGGATTTGAGGGGAAATTTCTTCTCCCAGAGAGTGGGTGGGGCCTGGAATGCACTGTCTGAAACGGTGGTAGAGGCAGAAACCCTCACCGCATTTAAAATGCACTTGAAGTGCCGTAACTATAGGGCTGGAAAGTGGGATTAGGCTGGATAACTCTTTGTAGGCTGACGCGGACATGATAGGCTTGAATTGCCTCCGTGCTGTAAATTTCTCTAATTCTATGATAGTTTAAAAAAACACACAGTAAATCTCTTAGATTAAAAAAAACCCCACATTGCACGCTCCTTTTAGTATTTAAACGATTTAGCCACTCCCCCTGCGGCGATGTCACTGGAATATCTCCATCCTGACGGTGTTGCAATCTCTCAGCCTGCGACTTCTCTCAGCACGCTCTCACTTCCCATTCCTGTGAACTGAGGCAATTAAAGGCGGAAGGTGTAGGGGGGGATTCCTGCTCTCCTCTTCAGTACTGGCTGCTCGGAGAGATTATATTTGAAACTGCGGTTTTACGCAATTTATCAGTGTGCGCTGAAGGGTATCTCTCGTATACCGTGGGGTGGGGGGGGGGGGGGAGGAGAGTCGCAGCCATACGATTCCAACTTCTTTCTGCCCTCGGTTACTAGCTGTTACCAGCGAGGTGCACAGTGTCCGATTTTCACGCAGTGTCTTCGCCTCTGCGCGAAGAGGGGAGCTGGCTGTGTCGTTAAAATGCGTGGGCCGGCCAAAGTAGCGGGTTGGCTTGTACGTGATGTCGTGCCGTTTGCAATTGCAGTCGATATGAACGTAAGAAATAGGAGCAGGAGTAGGCCATACGGCCCCTCGAGCCTGCTCCACCATTCAACAAGATCATGGCTGATCTTCGACCTCAACTCCACTTTCCCGCCCGATCCCCATAAACCTTGACTCCCTTATCGCGCAAAGGTCTATGGTGGAGTTCTGTATAACGTGCTTGGGCACGAGGTCTTCAAAGGCAGCGGCAGTCATTCTGAGTTTCTCTCTCTTTTTGTTTTCACGGTGTCGGTGAGCGGGTTTTCACAAAGCTTCTTTTGGTGCCCTGCAGGTGAAGAGGAAGTTGGAGCTGGAGAGCGGTCATCAGTATCTGACTGTGGAGATGGGGACCCCCAAAGGGAAAGGGAAGCCTTCTGGGAGAGGTATGGTGTGATGTAGCAAAATCTGTGACCCGGCCATTTTAAATGATTTTCCACGCGCTAAATTCCCTGTGCATGCGGCAGAAGTGAGCGGAGGACTTGAGCCCTCCAGTCTAAAAGAAAAGAAAGACTTGCATTTCTGTAGCGACTTTCACGACCACAGGCCGTCCCAAATCACTTTACAGCCAATGAAATACTTTTATTTTTAAATGTAGTCGCTGTTGTAATGTGGGAAACACGGCAGCCAATTTGCACACAGCAAGCTGCCACAAACAGAGATGTGATGATGACCAGATAATCTGTTTTAATTATGTTGATTGAGGGATAAATATTGGCCCCAGGACATCGGGGAGAACTCCCCTGCTCTTCTTTGAAATAGTGCCGTGGGATCTTTTACGTCGACCTGAGAGAGCAGACGGGACCTCGGTTTAACGTCTCATTTGAAAGATGGTGACTCCCTCAGCACTGCACTGGGAGTGCCAGCCTAGATTTTGTTTGTGCTCGAGTCTCTGGAGCCGGCACAGGCTCAACGGGCCGAATGTCCTCCTGTACTATAACCATTCTATGAGTGGGACTTGAACCCACGACCTTCTGACTCCGAGGCGAGAGTTCTACCCACTGAGTCACAGCAAAAACTGTCTAAGCTCTCCCTCTCCTGCACCAGACCATGGAAAGCACGTCAACCTTATCTTGGGTTTTTGTCACGGTTGGTCACAATGCCTCTTTGACAAAGCTCTGGGATTGACTGGCCTGTCTGACCTTCTGATTGGGGCATGGATTGTGGCTAGGGAGGGGTTTTTGTAAAACGGCCAACTTTATTGTCCTGGCAGATATAAGTGGAGCCGACCTGTGTACGATGCCAGAGCTGCTTATTCTGTTGCATGATGGTTTGCCAGGTTCGAGGGTTGATATTCTCTCTTAACAGCCCTTGTGCCACTCCTCCAAGAATTTGCCGCTGAAACCCTCAACCATGCCTTTGTTATTTCCAGTCCCGACTCCCACCTACCACCCTCCATAATCTTGAGCTCATCCAAAACTCTGCTGCCCCTATCCTGACTTGCACCAAGTCCCGTTCACCCATCATCCCTGTGCTCGCTGACCTACAGTGGATCCCAGTCCACCGACGCTTCGATCAAAATTCTCATCCTTGTTTTCAAACTACTCAGTGGCCTCGCCCCTTCCTGTCTCTCTAACTTCCTCCAGCCCCACAACCAACGTTCCCGTTAAGCCGTGCGGCAGTCTGGAGGTCCCGCGCAGGCCGCTCACCTGCTCTTCAGTGGGAATAACCATGCATGCGCGAAGATTTGAACGGGCCAGTTAAAGGGCACCAAAAAATATATAAGCGGGAACATTGCCTACAACCCTCTGAGATCTCTGCGCTTCTCCAATTCTGGCCTCTAGCACATCCCCGATTTCCTTCACTCCACCATTGGTGGCCGAGCCTTCAGCTGCCTAGGCCCTAAGCTCTGGAATTCCCTCTCTACCTCTCCTCCTTTAAGTTGCTCCTTAAAGCCTACCTCTTTGATCAAACTTAAGGTCACCTGTCCTAATATCTCCTTGTGTGGCTTGGTATCATTTTGTTTGATAAGGGTCTTGTGAAGCAGCGCGATATAAATGCAAGTTGATTGATCCATTGTGCACGGTGGGATATTTTCCCCCCCCCCTCTCCTTCCCTGAGGTTGTAGCCTTGTGCCGGGGTGCGGGTTCCCTGGGGCACCAGCCACGTTGGTCCCTGAGCCGAAGTGTCCGCTCTTCAAGTGTGACGTCCGACAGCGAGTACAACGGGGAGTGTTAGAGCCGAGCTCTGATGGGTGGATGCAGCATTTTCCGTCGGGCATCGTGATCGGGAAACAAAAAACGTTCTCCTCCCTCGCCCAGGGGCATTGAGGAAAATGATTGCATTCTAACCGCTAGCCTTGCTAAGGTCCTCGAGGGGCATTGGGTTGAACCTGGTCTGTAGGACTCAGTACCACACTAGATAGTGGATTCAGCGCCTGTAAAACAATTCTTGAAATCGGAGTGACGCTGGTAAGGCCACAACCTATCCATCCCTAGTTACCCCGAGTAGCTTCTAGAATAGATTTATCGAAACTTGCAGCACAGGAGGAGGTCATTTGGCCCGTCGTGCCGTGCTGGCACTTTGAAAGAGCGGTCGGACTCAATCCCACAACCCCGCACTCTGCCCGTACCCTGCCAGATCCTCATCCTCCAGTACCTGTCCAACTCCCGTTTAAAATTATTTATGGAATGAGCTTCCACCATCTTTACAGGCCCAGCGTCCCAGATCCTGACAACTCTTGAGTGGAAAAGAATTCTCCTCCTTTCCCTCTATAGCTTTTTCCAATGATTTTGAATCGGTGACCTCTGGTTATTGACCCACTTGCCAGAAGGAATAGTTTTTCTCTACCTTATCAAAATTTCTCCTCATCTCGCAAACCTCTATTGGGTTACCCCTTGACCTTCTCTGTTCCAAGGAGAACAGTCTGAACTTTTCCAACCTCTCCCCATAACTGAAGTCATTTCTTCTCTCTGAGAGCTGTGAATCTGGAATTCGCTGCCTCAGAGCTGTGGAAGCTGGGACATTGAATAAATTTTAAGACAGAAGTAGACAGTTTCTTAAACGATAAGGGGTTATGGGGAGCGGGCGGGGAAGTGGAGCTGAGTCCATGATCAGATCAGCCGTGATCTTATTGAATGGCGGAGCAGGCTCGAGGGACCGTATGGCCTGCTCCTGCTCCTATTTCTTATGTTCTTATGAAGTGTCTCATCTGCACTGAGAGCTTAGATTTTTGTGCTCGAGTCCCTGGAGTGGGACCTCAATCCACAATCTTCTGACTCTGAAGGGTTGGTGCTACCAACTGAGCCACAGCTGATAACTGAGCACAAAAACCTGGGCTGGCACTCCAGTGCAGTGCTGAGGGAGTGCTGCACTGTCGGAGGTGCCGTCTTTCAGGTGAGATGTTCAATCGAGGCCCAGTCTGCTCTCTCAGGTGGACGTAAAAGGTTCCATGGCTCTATTTTGAAGATAGGCCGGGGAGTTATCCCCGGTGTCCTGGGCCAATATTTATCCCTCGATCAACATCGCTAGAAAAAAACCCAGATGATCTGGTCATTATCACATTGCTGATTGTGGGAGCTTGCTGTGTGCATATTGGCTGCCGCGTTTCCTACATTATAACAGTGACCACACTGCAAAAGTAGCTGTGATGTGCTTTGAGACATTCTGAGGTTGTGAAAGTTGCTATATGAATGCAAGTTGTGGAGTAGCTGCAGCGAATAGCACAGATGAATTTAAGGGGAAGCTAAATAAACATAGAGGAGAAAGGATTCGATGAAGTCGGATGGGAGGAGGCTAGTGTGGAACCTAATCACCGGCGTGGACCTGTTGGGCTGAATGACCTGTTTCTGTGCTGTACATTCTGTGTCATTTCTTTCCCCTCATTTTTGCTGCTTTGGTAAAACATACTTCCAAGTGGGGGAAGGGAGAAACTGTGACTGACCAGAGCAGCATATTCTGTGCAGTCTATAAACCATACCAGCCCGAAGCTCTGTGACATACAGCTGGGTTTGTTCTCCTTGGAGCAGGAAGGGACGAGATTTTATGGGGGTGTTTAAAATCATGAAGGGCTTAGATACATTAAATAAAGAGAAACTTTTCCAGATGCACCACCTGAGAGGGCGGTGGATACAGATCCAATAGTAGCCTTCAAAAGGGATTTGGATAAATGTGTGATGGAGAAAAAGAAATTGTAGGGGTATGGGGACAGAGCGGGGCAGTGGGACTGACTGGATCGCTCAACGATAAAGCTGGCACAATGTGATGGGCCGAATGGCGGCCTCCTGTGCTGTATTATTCTATGCTTCTATACAGCTGGGCCTAGTTCCTCTGTCAATTCTATGCAAGTTCTTTTGGTCCTAGGTCTCAAGTCCCCGGTGGAGAAGACGCGGTATGACACGTCCCTGAGCCTGATCACCAAGCGCTTTATCCATTTACTGGGGCAGTCTCCGGATGGTGTGCTGGATCTGAACTGGGCGGCGCAGGTCCTCGAGGTGCAGAAGCGGCGAATCTACGACATCACCAACGTACTGGAAGGCATCAAACTCATCACCAAGAAATCCAAGAATCACATCCAGTGGCTGTAAGTGTTGTAGCTGACGCTGAACATGGCATTTTAAGCATCTTTTTAAAAAAAAAAAAATTAGTTCATGGGATGTTTCGTCTCTCAGGGTCCTGAATCTGTGGAATTCTCTGTCCCAGAGAGCTGTGGGGGCTGGGTCATTGAATATATTTAAGGCGGAGATAGACAGATTTTTGAAGGATAAGGGAGTCGAGGGTTATGGGGAGAGGGCAGGGAAGTGGAGCTGAGCCCAAGATCAGATCAGCCATGATCTTATTAAATGGCGGAGCAGGCTTGAGGGGCCAATGGCCTACTCCTGCTCCTATATCTTATGTTATTATGATGTGGGCGTTGCCAGCAAGGCCAGCATTTTTCACCCATCCCTAATTGCCCTTGAAAAGATGGTGGTGAGCTGCCTTATACAACTGAGTGTCTTGCTGGGCCATTTCAGAGGGGCAGTTAAGAGTCAACCACATTGCTGTGGGTTTGGCCAGACCAGGTAAGAACGACAGATTTGCTTCCCTAAAGGACATTATGAACCAGATGGGTTTTTACGACAATCCGGTAGTTCCATGGTCACCATTACTGACACTAGCGCTTTGTTCCAGATTTATTTAATTAACTGAATTTAAATTCCCCAGCTGCCGACGTGGGATCTGAACTTGTGTCTTTGGATCATTAGTCCAGGCCTCTGGATTACTAGTCCAGTAACATTACCGCTATACTACCATACCCATATCTGAATCATACAATGACACCTTATAGAAACAGGCTTTTCGGCCCAACGTGCCTGTGCCAGCTCTTCAGCCCAATCCCCATAGCCCTGCAAATTTTCATGTCTATATCCAGTTCCCTTTTGAAAGTTACTATTGAATCTGCTTCCACCGTCCTTTCAGGCAGTGCGTTCCAGATCATAACTCGCTGCGTAAAATAATTTCTCCTCATCTCCACTCTGGTTCAGTTGCCAATCACCTTAAATCTGTGTCCTCTGGTTACCGAACCTCCTGCCACTGGAAACAGTTTCCTCTTTTTTACCTTTGATGATTTTCTCTGAACCCAGTCTGTGGCTGAGTTCACTGCGGCCCACCCAGAGCAGCACCATAATTGGCCTTGGATCCCCTGGATTTGGGAGGGGTGGTGGGGGGGGAGGGGTTGTGGCGGGTGGGAGAGATTGGCCATGCTCCTGCTCATGCCCAATAGCTCCTGCTAGAAAATGTGTGTGCGAGAGTGTCTGCTGAGCACTGGCTCACCTGCAATGCCCCCCAGGGTCGAGCAGCCTGCTGATGCAAGGCCATTTGGGTGACCTTAGAGAGGATGCTGTGCCGATTCAACAACAACAACTTGTATTTATATTGCCATGTATTTCACCATCTTGCAATGGCAATAGTTATGTAACTGTAACTCATGCACACTGTACCTGTACCCCTGAAATGCACACCCTGACCACAGGGGGTGAGCTTGCGGGAGACACTCCTCACCTGGGCTTCCAGGTATAAAAGGGGAGGTCCCACCCAGGGTCAGCACTCTTTGGTCCTGGGAATAAAGTGAAGGTCACAAAGTGACCGTGTCTGATATATACATGCCTCCTGTGAGTTTGTAACAAGGTGCAGAGACACCACATCTGGCGACGAGAAATGGGAATCACCGAACCACGAAGATGGCCACCGGTGGCACAGAGGAACGCTACTGTGTGGGTGAAGACTGGGGCAACTTTGTGGAAAGACTCCAGCAGAGCTTTGTCACAAAGGACTGGCTGGAAGAGACAGTGGCTGACAAGCGGAGGGCGCATCTACTGACCAGCTGTGGTCCACAGACGTATGCGCTGATGAAAGACCTGCTCGCACCCCAAAAGCCAGCGGACAAGGCCTTCGAAGAGCTCAGCCAGCTGATCAGTGAGCATCTACTCACAGGCGTCGGGAGGGTCAAAACGTCTCGGATTTTGTGGCGGAACTGCGGCGTCTGGCCAGTCTCTGTAAGTTCTCCGATGCCTGCAGGGAGGAGATGTTAAGGGACTTTTTCATCGAGGGCATTAATCATGCCGGCATTTTCAGGAAGCTCATAAAGACTAAGGACTTGACTTTAGAAGGGGTGGCGTTGATAGCTCAAACATTTATGGCAGGGGAAGAGGAGACCAAGCTAATTTACGCACGCAGCCCTGGTTTTAACATTGCGATGAACCAGGGAGTTAATGTTGTCAAAGCGATACAGAACCCAGAACACAGAACCGCAGGCAGGCAAGGGCAATTTGACACCGCCCAGGCAGGCAGGCAAGGGCAATTTGACACCGCCCAGGCAGGCAGGCAAGGGCAATTCGACACCACCCAGGCAGCAACAAGCTCCAGGGTGGGCTCGCAACAGGGACAATGGAAAGGGGATCGGCAATTCATGCCATTACGAGGAACAATGCATCCCGTGATGGGACCATTAATACCCTCCATCAGAGTGCTTAGAAACAGCCAAACGGGCCATCAGAGAGGAATGCCTGGGAATAGTCCTTTTGTTAACAGCAATCTCAGCTCATGCTGAAGATGTGGGGGGAGACACACTGCCAAAAGCTGCAGGTTCCAGCTTTATACCTGTAGCATTTGTAATGTAAGTGGGCACTTGTCCAGGATGTGCAAAAAGGCAGTAACGAGGCTAGTCTGCGAGACAGGAACCAGACGAGGGGTCTGCAATGCAGGATGAGGCCTGGGGAACAACCATGGATGCTGAAGGTCAGAGAGTATATGTGGCTGAGGTTCACAGCTCATACACTAAAACGCCACCATGATGATGAAAGTCTTACTGAATGGCATCCCGGTGCACATGGAGCTGCATACGGGAGCTAGCCAGCCTCTCATGAGCACCCAATAGTGCTCTCATGAGCACTCATGAGACTATGGCCACACAGAGCTAGCAGGCCCAAACTTGAACGCATTGAGACGCAGCTATGTACGTACACCAAAGAGATCATCCCAGTGCTGGGCAGTGCAAACTTGGTGGTAACACATAATGGATTACAGAACCGGCTGCCACTCTGGATTGTTTCGTGCTTTTGGGGAGGAGTTGGTTAGCTGAGATGAATTGGAGCAAAGTTCATGCTCGCAGGTATTGCAAAAATTTGAGTCACTGTTTCAACCCGGTGTCGGAATGTTCAAGGGCACTAAAGTAGTGATGCGCATCACTCCGGACGCCAGACCAGTGCACCACAAAGCCAGAGCGGTTCCGTACGTGATGCGTGAGAAAATTGAAAGTGAACTGGACAGGCTGCTCAGAGAGGGCATAATTTTGGCCGTTTAATTCAGCGACTGGGCAAGTCCCATCGTTCCCGTCCTCAAAGCAGATAGCTCGGTTAGGATTTGTGGCGACTACAAAGCCACCATCAACTGAGTGTCGCTACAAGACCAATACCCGTTTCTGAGAGCGGAGGTCCTCTTTGCCACGCTGGCAGGTGGAAAGCTGTTCACGAAGCTGGACCTCACTTCGGCCTACATGACTCAGGAACTGGCTGAAGATTCCAAGCTTCTGATCACCATCACGACGCACAAAGGATTATTTGTCTACAACAGGTGCCCGTTTGGCATTCGTTCGGCAGCGGCTATCTTTCAGCGAAACATGGAAAGCTTGCTCAAGTCCATCCCTGGGACGGTCGTATTCCAAGACGACATCCTTATAACGGGTCGAGACACCGAGGAACACCTCCGCAACCTGGAGGAGGTGCTGCGCCGATTGGATTGGGTAGGCTTGCGGCTGAAAAAGGCCAAGTGCGTGTTTTGGCCCCAGAGGTAGAGTTCCTGGGCAGGAGGGTTGCCGCAGACGGGATCTGGCCCACTGAATCAAAAACTGAGGCGATTCGCCGGGTGCCCAGGAGTTGCGATCGTTCCTAGGACTTTTGAACTATTTTGGGAACTTTCTGCCGAACTTAAGCATATTCTTGGAGCCGTTACACATGCTCCTCCATAAAGGTTGTGAATGGTTTTGGGGGGGATTGTCAAGAACGGGCTTTCAATAAGGCGAGGAACCTGCTGTGTTCCAACAAACTGTTGACTTTGTATGACCCCTGTAAAAAAAAAACTGGTTTAACATGCGATGTGTCATCCTACGGGGTTGGGTGTGTATTGCAGCAGGGTAACGATGACGGCCGACTCCAACTGGTGGCTTACGCCTCCAGGTCGCTCTCCCAGGCAGAGCGTGGATACGGCATGGTCGAGAAGGAGGCACTCGCGGGTGTGAACGGTGTGAAAAAGATGCACCAGTACCTTTTCGGCAGACAGTTCGAGCTAGAGTTGGACCACAAGCCGTTACCATCCCTGTTGTCAGCTCGCATACAGCGATGGGCCCTCACGCTGGCTGCGTATGACTACACCATACGGCACCGGCCAGGCACCGAAAATTGCGCTGACGCACTCAGCAGGCTCCCACTGGCCACCACCGAGGGGGCGTCGGAGCAGAGCGCCGAGATGTTCATGGCCGTTGAGGCTTTTGACACTGCGGGCTCCCCCATCACAGCCCGTCAGATCAAACTCTGGACCAACAGGGACCCCCTCCTATCCATGATAAAGAAATGTGTCCTGACTGGGAATTGGGCGCCCGCACATAGGGCATGCCCCGAGGAAGTCAGGCCGTTTCAGAGACGGATGGATGAACTCTCCATCCAAGCCGACTGCCTGTTATGGGGCAGTCATGCCCCAGAAAGGAAGGGAAGCGTTCATCAGGGAACTCCACAGCGAGCACCCTGGCATCGTGTTAATGAAGGCCATTGCCCGGTCACATGTATGGTGGCCGGGGATTGACTCAGGCCTGGAATACTGGGTTCGCAGGTGCACGGTGTGTGCCCAGCTGGGCAATGCTCCCAGGGCGGCTCCACTCAGCCCGTGGCCCTGGCCTACCAGGCCATGGTTACGTATTCACGTAGAATATGCGGGCCCGTTCATGGGGAAAATGTTCCTGATCGTTGTCGATGCATACTCGAAGTGGATCGAGTGCATCATATTGAACTCGTGCACGACATCCATCACTGTGGAGAGTCTGCGTACGGTTTTCGCGACCCACGGCTTGCTGGACGTCCTGGTCAGCGACAATGGCCCGTGTTTTACCAGCCATGATTTCCAGGAGTTTATGTCTGGCAATGGGATCAAGCACGTCTGGACAGCGCCGTTCAAGCCGGCTTCCAATGGCCAGGCGGAATGTGCAGTCCAAGTCATAAAACAGGCCATGCTACGCATCCAAGGACCCTCCCTTCAGTACCGCCTATCGCGCCTCCTGCTGGCCTACAGGTCCCGGCCGCACTCGCTCACGGGAGTCCCGCCAGTGGAACTCCTCCTGAAACGCACGCTCAAGACGTGGCTGTCCCTCATTCACCCAGCCCTGGCAGACATTGTTGAGGGCAAGCGCCAGTCCCAAACCGAGCTCCATGATCGAGGCTCAAGGGGGAGGTGTATAGAAATAGATGACCCGGTATTTGTTCTTAACCATGCTTTGGGACCCAAATGGCTTGAGGGCACTGTAATCGGCAAAGAAGGAAACAGGGTCATGGTGGTCAGACTAAACAATGGGCAGATATGCCGCAAACACTTGGACCAAGTAAAGACAAGGTTCAGCATAAACACTGAGGAACCGGAAGAAGAGCATGATGAGATAGCACCCATACCACTGCCAGCATATGAGCAACAAAGACAGCCCTCAGCATGCACAGTCCCGGCGGCCAGCCCGGACAGGCCGGAATCACCTCAAGTGACAGAGACGCATGCTGAGGCTCAGCCACCAGAACCACAACTGCGGCGCTCCATGAGAGAGCGTCGACCACCCGATAGACTGAACCTCTGAAACTAAAAGACTTAAGGGGGGGAGGTGATGTCATGTATTTCACCATCTTGCAATGACAATAGTTATGTAACTGTAACTCATGCACACTGTACCTGTACCCCTGAAATGCACACCCTGACCACCGGGGGTGAGCTTGCGGGAGACACTCCTCACCTGGGCTTCCAGGTATAAAAGGGGAGGTCCCACCCAGGGTCAGCACTCTTTGGTCCTGGGAATAAAGTGAAGGTCATAGAGTGACTGTGTCTGATATATACATGCCTCGTGTGAGTTTGTAACAAGGTGCAGAGACACCACATATATAGCGCCTTTAACGGAGTAAAATGTCCCAAGACACGTCACAGGACAATAAGACAAAACAAATAAATTTGACACCGAGCCACATAAGAAATTACAGCAGATTGACCAAAAGCTTGGTCAAAGAGGTCGGTCTTTTTTCACCAGAATTATACCAGGGCTAAAAGGGTTAAATTATGAGGATAGGCTGCACAGACTAGGCTTGTATTCCCTGGAGTACAGAAGATTATGGAATCCAGGGCAAAGTGGCAAGTTGGATCCAAGATTGGCTCAGAGGCAGGAAGCAAAGAGTAATGGTTGATGGGTGTTTTTGTGACTGGAAGGCTGTATCCAGTGGGGTTCCGCAGGGCTCAGTACTGGGTCCCTTGCTTTTTGTGGTATATATCAATGACTTGGACTTGAATGTTGGGGGTATGATTAAGAAGTTTGCAGGTGACTCTAAAATAGGCTGTGTGGTCAGTTAAAACTCTGTTAAAACTTTCCTCATCAGAGCCACAAAAACCTCCAAATAAGTGTCAGCTGTGGCTTAGTGGGCAGCACCCTCACCTCTGAGGCGGAAGGTTGTGGGGTAAAATTATGGAATCAATTATTAAGGATTTCATAGCAGCGCATTTGGAAAGAGGTGACATGATAGGTCCAAGTCAGCATGGATTTGTGAAAGGAAAATCATGCTTGACAAATCTTCTGGATTTTTTTGAGGATGTTTCCAGTAGAGTGGACAAGGGAGAACCAGTTGATGTGGTGCATTTGGACTTTCAGAAGGCTTTCGACAAGGTCCTACACAAGAGATTAATGTGCAAAGTTAAAACACATGGGATTGGGGGTAGTGTGCTGACGTGGATTGAGAACTGGTTGTCAGACAGGAAGCAAAGAGTAGGAGTAAATGGGTACTTTTCAGAATGGCAGGCAGTGACTAGTGGGGTACCACAAGGTTCTGTGCTGGGGCCCCAGCTGTTTACATTGTACATTAATGATTTAGACGAGGGGATTAAATGTAGTATCTCCAAATTTGCGGATGACACTAAGTTGGGTGGCAGTGTGAGCTGCGAGGAGGATGCTATGAGGCTGCAGAGTGACTTGGATAGGTTCGGTGAGTGGGCAAATGCATGGCAGATGAAGTATAATGTGGATAAATGTGAGTTATTCACTTTGGTGGTAAAAACAGAGAGACAGACTATTATCTGAATGGTGACAGATTAGGAAAAGGGGAGGTACAACGAGACCTGGGTGTCATGGTACATCAGTCATTGAAGGTTGGCATGCAGGTACAGCAGGCGGTTAAAAAAGCAAATGGCATGTTGGCCTTCGTGGCAAGGGGATATGAGTACAGGGGCAGGGAGATGTTACTACAGTTATGCAGGGCCTTGGTGAGGCCACACCTGGAGTATTGTGTGCAGTTTTGATCTCCTAACTTGAGGAAGGACATTCTTGCTATTGAGGGAATGCAGCGAAGGTTCACCAGACTGATTCCCGGGATGGCGGGACTGACATATCAAGAAAGACTGGATCAACTGGGCTTGTATTCACTGGAGTTCAGAGGAATGAGAGGGGATCTCATGGAAACGTTTAAAATTCTGACGGGATTGGACAGGTTAGATGCAGGAAGAATGTTCCCAATGTTGGGGAAGTCCAGAACCAGGGGTCACAGTCTCAGGATAAGGGGTAAGCCATTTAGGACTGAGATGAGGAGAAACTTCTTCACCCAGAGAGTGCTGAACCTGTGGAATTCTCTACCACAGAAAGTTGTTGAGGCCAATTCACTAAATATATTCAAAAAGGAGTTAGATGAGGTCCTTACTACTAGGGGGATCAAGGGGTATGGTGAGAAAGCAGGAATGGGGTACTGAAGTTGCATGTTCAGCCATGAACTCATTGAATGGCGGTGCAGGCTCGAAGGGCCGAATGGCCTACTCCTGCACCTATTTTCTATGTTTCTATATTTCTATGTTTCTATGTCAGGTGGGCAGAACAGTGGCAAATGGAATTAAATCCGGATAAGTGTGAGGTAATGCATTTGGGGAGGTCTAACAAGGCAAGGGAATACACATTAAATGGCACGACACTGAAAAGTGTAGAGGAACAAAGGGACCTTGGAGTGCAGGTCCACAGATCCCTGAAGGTAGCAGGCCAGGTAGATAAGGTGGTTAAGAAGGCATATAGAATACTTGCCTTTATTAGTTGAGGCATGGAATACAAGAGCAAGGACGTTATGCTTGAACTGCATAAAACACTGGTTAGGCCGCAGCTGGAGTACTTTGTGCAGTTCTGGTCAGCACATTATAGGAAAGATGTGATTGCACTGGAAAGGGTGCAGAGGAGATTTACAAGAATGTTGCCTGGATTGGAGAATTTTGGCTATGAGGAAAGATTGGAGATGCTGGGTCTGTTTTCTTGGGAACAGAGGGGACTGAGGGGAGACCTGATTGATGTGTATAACATTGAGAGGAGTGGATAGGTAGGACCTGTTTCCCTTGGCAGAGGGGTCAACAACCAGGAGGCATAGATTTAAAGTAATTGGAGGAGGTTTAGAGGAGATATGAGGGGAAATTTCTTCACTCAGAGGGTGGTGGGGGTCTGGAACTTGCTGCCTGGAAGGGTGATAGAGGCAGAAACCCTCACCACATTTAAAACATACTTGGATGTGCACTTAAAGTACCGTAAGCTACAGGGCTATAGACCAAGAGCTGGAAAGTGGGATTAAGTTGGATAGCCTCTTGTTGGCGCAGACAGGATGTGCCGAAATGGCCTCCTTCTGTACTGTAAACTTCTATGATTAAGGGACGATTTAATTGAGGTATTTAAGATGATCAAAGGAGATGACCGGATAGTTAGAGGGAAACTATTTCCCCTGGTGGGTGCGGAGAGTCCAGAACAAGGCGGCATAACCTTAAAATTAGAGCTAGGCCGTTCAGGGGTGATGTCAGGAAGCACTTCCTCACACAAAGGGAATCTGGAACTCTCTCCACCACAAAGCTGTTGAGGCTGTGGAGGTCAATTGAAAATTTTAAATCTGAGATTTAGATTTTTCTTGGGTAAGGGGCATTAAGGATTATGGAGCCATGGCAGGAGGATGGAGTTACGATACCGATCGGCCGTGGTCTAATTGAATGGTGGAACAGGCTCGAGGGGCTGAATGGCCTACTCCTGTTGCTACATTTTTTAAATAGGAATGATTCAAAATGGGGAATAATTTGTGATACTTTTTTTGTCTTTAAGCTTCTTAGGAGGTGTTGTCACTAAAGATTGCGGTTATATTTCTCTCTCTCACTCCAGTGTCAGCTGTGGCTCAGTGGGTAGCACACTCACCTCTGAGTCTGAAGGTTGTGGGTTCAAGTCCCACTACAGGGTCTCGAGCACAAAAATCTAGGCTGACACTCCAGCGCAGTGCTGACTGAGCGCTGCACTGTCGGAGGTGCCGTCTTTCGGATGAGACGTTAAACCGAGGCCCCATCTGCCCTCTTGGGTGGATGTAAAGATCACGTGGCACTATTTCTAAGAAGGGCAGAGGAGTTATCTCTAGTGTCCTGGCCAATATTTATTCCTCAATCAACGTAATGAAAAAACATTATCTGTCCATTATCACATTGCTGTTTGTAGGAGCTTGCTGTGTGCAAGTTGGCTGCCGCGTTTCCTACATTACAACAGTGACTACACTCAAAGTACTTAATTGGCTGTAAAGCGCTTTGAGATGTCCGGTGGTCGCTATATAAATGCAGGTCTTTTCTTTGAGTGCTGTGCACAATTCTATGGCACAGGATGGCACATGATGTGCCCCTAGGCCCAATGCTGAGCTACGTACGTTAGTGTTTCTCCTCTCCCAGGTTTGAAAGCTCCTCTCTCTTGCCCAGCCCAGCGCTTGCTGAAATTGAGAATCTGCCATTGGGAAATTGGCACAATTGGCTTTCGTTCCCAGACCATTGGAAGTTCCTGTCATGATGATGAGGTCCTCCGTTCTCTCTCGCTCTCTCTGCACCCCTGCCAACAGCATGGGGGTCCTTCCCGTCCCCTGTCCACCTCCATTCCTCTACCAATGATTGAGGTTTTACCTTATTCTAACCCCCGCCCATTGTACACGTGCACCCAGACCCAGAGAATTTGTAATAAAAGGCACTTTCAGGCCTCACCAGTGCTAAATACGAACCTCTTGAGGTATTTGAGGGTTTTGAGCTTCTTAGTCATGTGATCATAGGAGCAGGAGGAGGCCATTCAGCCCCTCGAGCCTGTTCTGCCGTTCAATGAGATCACGGCTGATCTGTATCCTAACTCCATCCACCCACCGTGGCTCCATATCTCATAATACCCTTCGCGAACAACAATCTAGCGATCTCCGATTTTAAATTGTGAATTGAGCTAGCATCTACTTTTTGTGGGAGGGAGATGCAAACTTCTAACACCATTTGCGCAAAGAAATGTTTCTTAACTTCTCTCCTGAATAGCCTGGCTCTGATGTTGAGCTCATGCCCACCACCAGCAGAAAACGTTTCTCTCTATCAGTTCCTTTTGAAAATCCTAAAAACCTCAATCAAATCAGGGAATACAAGTCTAGTTTATGTAATCATTCAATAGGGATCAGTAAACTGTGCAGTGCTGCTTGGCTGAGTGATGACCTCTCTTTCCAATGAGGATATTTAAGTGTCCGCCTTAGTTCAGTTGTATCACTCTGAGGTTGTGGGATGATGCCCAGTTGCAGAGACTTGAGAACATAATCTCGGCTGGCACTGAGGGAGCGCTGCACTGTCGGAGATGTTGTCTTTCGGATGAGACGTTAAACCGAGGCGCAGTCTGCCCTTGCTGGTGAATGCAAAAGATCCCATAGGGAATTTCGCCTCGTATCCCGATCAACAAATATACCTCAACTGGCATAACCAGGCTGATACCGGGGATGAGAGACTTCAGTTATGTAGAGAGAGTGGTGAAGCTCCTTACCTAAGGGAGGTATACTTGCCATAGAGGGAGTGCAACGAAGGTTCACCAGACTGATTCCTGGGATGGGGGCATTGTCCTATGAGGAGAGATTGATTAGACTAGGCCTAGATTCCCTAGAGTTTAGAAGAATGAGAGGTGATCTCATTGAAATATACAAAATTCTTACAGGGCTTGACAGGGTAGATGCCGGGAAGATGTTTCCTCTGGCTGGGGAGTCTAGAACCAGGGGGCACAGTCTCAGGATAAGGGGTTGGCCATTTAGGAATGAGATAAGGAGAAATTTCTTCACTCAGAGGGTGGTGAATCTTTGGAATTCTCTACCCCAGAGGGCTGTGGAGGCTCAGTCGTTGAGTATATTTAAGACGGAGATCGATAGATTTTTAAATATTAAGGGTTGTGGGGATAGTGCAGGAAAGTGGAGTTGAGGGAGAAGATCAGCCAAGATCATATTGAATGCTGGAGCAGCCTCGAGGGGCCGAATGGCCTACTCCTGCTCCTAATTATAATGTTCTTGTGTTCTTAAGCTGGGATTGTTCTCCGTAGAGCAGAGAAGATTAAGAGGAGATTTAATAGAGGTCTTCAAAATGATGAGGGGTTTTGATGGAGCAAGTAGAGAGGAAATGTTGCCTCTGGCAAGTGTCAGTAACCAGAGGTCAGATTTTTTAAAATTGGCAAAAAGAACTGCTGAGAATTGAGAATTTGTTTTCACTTGGGGTTATTAGGATCTGGAACGCGTGACCTGAATGAGTGGTGGGAGCAGATTCCATGGGAACTTTCAAACGGCAATTGGACATGTATTTGAAGAGAACTAATTTGCAGGTTTATGGAGAAAAATCTGGGGTGTGCGAAAGAAAGACTTACATTTATATAGTGCCTTTCATGACCACCGGACATCCCAATTAGCTACTTTTTGAAGTGCGGTCACTGTTGTAATGTGGGAAATGTGGCAGCCAATTTGCGCACTAAATTGGGCATCAAAATACCGGCACAGGTGTGTCGGGCCAAATGGCCTTCTGCACGATTCTAATAAATCTGACCAATGATCCCATTGTTGTTGGTGGGAGCTTGCTGTGCCCAAATTAACTGCTGCTTTTTCCTACATTGCAACAGTGACTACACTTCAAAAAGTACAACTTTGTGAAGCTCTTTGGGGTGTCCTGAGGTTATGCAAGGCGCTCAAATTTCACGCGCAAGTTTGTTCGCCCTTTTGATGATGTGCTTTCTCGGGCTGATTTCCCCTCCGACCCCGAACATTCAAATGGTCCAGGAGAGAAGGCAGAGGGAGGACTGTTTAAAACCCAATTCTGACTGGCAGTGATGGACAAAGTGCATAGTCACGCTGCGGTGAGGTGGCAGAGTTCCTGTGAACTTGCCAAGTGGGCAGTAGTTCAAGGGTTGTCATTTGACCTCGCCATTCAGCTTGTTTTTTGCTAAATCTAAAATTCTTACCGGCCAGCCCCTTTGTTCAGACTTACTCAGCCTCTGTGTCCTGGTAACTGCAGTGCTGTTGTGCAGGAGATTTTATCGATCTATTTTGATCTTTTGCTTGCAGGGTGCAGGGGTGGGGGATGTATGGGGCAATAGGCTTGGCTGGGCCATTGAGGGAAGAAAAAAAGCATTGCCGTGAGGAATGCAACCCTTGCTGTGGCCATCTCCCTGTGCCTAGAGCAAAGAGCATTACTGCCAGGAATGTGGGCAGATAAACCTGGGTTTGAATCATTCCTGATCCCGGAGAGATGTATAAATGCAAAGGACAGGAGGGAAAAAGATTTAGGGAAGCCCGCCGAGATCTCTGCGCTCCTCCAGTTCTGGCCTCTTGCTCATCTCTGATTTTAATCGTTCCACTGTTGGTGACCATGCCTTCAGCTGCCTAGACCCTAATCTCTGGATTTCCCTTAAACATCTCTACCGCTATCCTTTCCTTTTAAGGCGCTGCTTAAAACTTTCCCCTTTGACCAGTCTAAGTCACAGTCTAAGGATAAGGGGTAAGCTATTTAGGACCGAGATGAGGAGAAACTTCTTCACCCAGAATTCTCTACCACAGAAAGTTGTTGAGGCCAATTCACTAAATATATTCAAAAAGGAGTTAGATGTAGTCCTTACTACTAGGGGGATCAAGGGGGTATGGCGAGAAAGCAGGAATGGGGTACTGAAGTTGCATGTTCAGCCATGAACTCATTGAATGGCGGTGCAGGCTCGAAGGGCCGAATGGCCTACTCCTGCACCTATTTTCTATGTTTTTATGACCAAGCTTTTGTTCATCTGCCCTCACATCTCCTTGTGTGGCTCACTGCCAAATTTTGTTTTATAATACGCCTGTGAAGCGCCTTGGGGTGTTTTGTTACGTTAAAGGCGCTATATAAAATACAAGTTGTTGTGTTATGGTAGGAGCCTTAACGTGGGCACTTAAAGTGACAGCTTCACCGGACGTGCTTTTGAGCTTCGGATAAGCCAGTTGCATAAGCGCTTCCTGAATGAAAACGGAAGTCCCTATCTCCCTGGGATTGCACCATTGTGTGCGTGCTCACTTCTTCTGACCCTGCACTCGCAATGCTAATAACCTTCAGTTTCTGTGTCATGATCCATTTCGTATGTTGAGGGAGTGGAGGTCAGATTAACTTGCTCCCCCGCCCCCCAGGTACCTGCCACTGAAGCTTGTTGCCAGGCACAAGGCAGAGCACCTTTCTCAGTCCTGATTTCACCTTCCTATCCCTCAGCAGCGATTGAAATAGGAAACTTGCGATGGCAAGACTGAACACCAAGTTGCATTCATATAGAGCCTTTAACGTCCCAAGGTGCTTCACACGAAGGTTATCAAACAAAATTTGACACCGGGGTATTGGGACAGGTGACCGAATGTTTGGTCAGGGAGGCAGGTTTTAAGGGGCGCCTTAAAGAGGCCCGTCTCCGCCCTTGCCTCAGCTCATCCGCTGCTGAAGCCCTCATCCTTGCCTTTGTCACCTCCAGACTTGACTATTCCAATGCAGTCCGAGCTGGCCTCTCACATTCTGCTCTACGTAAACTAGAAATTGATCCAAAACCCGTGTCCTAACTCGCACCAAGTCCCGCTCACCCATCACCCCTGTGCTCGTTGACCACATTGGCTCCCGGCTAAGCAACGCTTCGATTTCAAAATTCTCATCCGTGTTTTCAGATCCTTCCATGGCCTCGCCCCCTCCCTTTCTCTGTAATCTCCTCCAGCCCCACAACCCCTCCGAAATATCTGCGCTCCTCGAATTCTGCCCTCTTGAGCATCCCCGATTATAATCGCTCAACCATTGGTAGCCGTGCCTTCTGTTGCCTAGGCCCCAAGCTCTGGAAATCCCTGCCCAAACCTCTTAGCCTCTCTTTCCTCCTTCAAGATGCTCCTTAAAACCTATCTCTTTGACCAAGCCTTTGGTCACCCGCGCTAATTTCTCCTTATGTGGCTCGGTGTCAAGTTTTTTGTCTCATAATACTCCTGTGAAGCGCCTTGGGACGTTTCACTACGTTAAAGGCACTATATAAATACAAGTTGTTGTTGTTATTGGTGACTCCACAGACAGATAGGAAGAACAGACATAGAAGGACCATGCAACCAGAAGAAGTGTCATACAGCAGATTATAGGCATTCTGAAGTCTTGTTTAGGTGCCTGGATACATCTGGTGGAGCACTGCTATACAAGCCAGTCAAGGACCATTGTAGTGTGTCGCGTGCCTTCAGCATGAAGACTGCCGAGGTTATATGCTCTTGTTTCTGGGTCAGAATATTCCTGTGAAGCTCCTTGCAATGTTTCACTGCGTTAAAGGCATTATGTAAATACGAGTTGTTGTTGTTGTAGTAAGAGAGGTGGGGAGGTTTAGGGAGGGGATTCCAGAGTGTGGGGCCCAGGCAGCTGAAGGCACGGCCTCCAATGGTGGAGCGCTGAAAATCGGTGATATGCAAGAGACTAGAATTGGAGGAGCGCAGATATCTTGGAGGGTTGCAGGCAGTGTTTCTTCTAATTTCTTGAGGTGCTGCGCGGCTCTTTTAAGGGGCTGTGCGGGCCACTCAAAATACTGCGCGCGCGCCGCCTCATAGCTTAAAGGGAGCGGTGGTTACAGGACTGGAGGAGATTACAGAGATAGAGAGGAGGAGACCACGGAGGGTGCCAAGCACCCTTCAGTGCCATCGGTTGGTACCTCTTCCCTTGTTATTTGGATTTAGTTAAGTGCTTATTGAATGAAAACCGGCCCCTTTCTCCCTGGTATTACACCATTAAGTGCGTTCACACCTTCTGTTGTTTTGCTGACTAAAATGGCAGCCAGTTTGCGCAAAGCAAGATCCCACAGGTAGTAATGAGTTAAACTGTTTTGGTGCTGCTGGTTGTGGGAGGAGTTGTTGACCAGAGCCACTCCCCTGCTCTGGAATTCCCTCCCTAATGTTCTCCGCCTCTCTCTCTCCTTTTAAAACGCTCCTTAAAACTTACCTCTTTGACCAAGCTTCTGCTCATCTGATGTGGCTCGGGGAAAATTTTGCCTGAAACACTCCTGTGAAGCGCCTTGGGACCTTTTACTACGTTAAAGGTGCTATATAAATGCAAGTTGTTGTTTGCTGGAATAGGAATGGGGCTAAAGGACTGGGGAGGGAGCAGAGGGAGTTGAGCGTGCTGTCCTTCCACTTCTGGGAGCTGGCTGTGAATTCAGTTTGGCCGATGGGACGAAAGACTCTCGCTTTCCTGGTGGGCTGTAAGGGTCACGCTGAAAAACCATACTGGCGATCAGAGATTAGGCAGTAACCTTTTTAAAGGTGATGGATAATTTGAGAGTTGACAGCATCTTTCATTGAGTGGACAAGGCCTATATTCTCTAGAGTTCAGAAGAATGAGGTGACCGCATTGAAATATACAAAATGTTTACAGGGCTTGACAGGGTAGATGCAGGGAGGATGTTTCCCCTGGCTGGGGAATCTAGAACCAGGGGTCACAGTCTCAGAATAAGGGGTCAGCCATTTAGGACTGAGATGAGGAGAAAGCTTTTTACTCAGAGGGTGGTGAATCTTTAGAATTCGCTACCCAAAAGGCTGTGGAGGCTCAGGCGTTGAGTATAATCAAGACGGACTCGATAAATTTTTGGATATTAAGGGATCTGGGGATAGTGCAGGAAAGTGGAGTTGAGGTAGATGAGCCATGATCTTATTGAATGGCAGAGCAGGCTCGAGGGACCGAATGGCCTACTCCTGCTCCTATTGCTTATGTTCTTATGAGGAGCTTTACTTGGCATCACACTGGCTAAACCTGATGTGGGAAGAGACCGAGCCGGTTGGCCAAAGTGTTCCAATTGTCAGTATTGATGTACAGATCTCGAGGAGGAGTTCACATGTGTAAAATACAAGGCATCCAGATCTGAGTGAAGGTTTAAAGCTGCTGCAGTGTCAGTCATGACTCGGTGGGTAGCACTCTCGCCTCTGAGTCAGTAGGCTGTGGTGTCAGGTCCCACCCCAGAGACTTGAGCACATAATCTAGGCTGACACTCCAGTGCCAGTACTGAGGGGGTGCTGCACTGTCAGAGGTGCTGTCTTTCAGATGAAATGTTAAACCGAGACCCCCCCATCTGCCCTCACGGGTGAGTCTAAAAGGTCCCATGGTGTTCTTTGAAGGAGAGCTGGGGAGTTCTCCCTGGAGTCAGGGCCAACATTTAACCCTCAACCAACATCAGCATCAGATGATTATCTGGACATTTATCCTACTGGTGCTTGTGGGAGCTTGCTGTGCACAAAGCGACAGTCGCGTTTGTCTACGTTACAATGGTGTCTACACTTCAAAAGCACTTCATTGGCTGTGTAGTGCTTTGGGACAGCCAGAGGCTATAGAAATGTAAGTTGTTGTTGTAGTAATGCATTACCTGGGGATCCAGTGCAGCTGGATTGTGTCGGTAAATTCAAGAAGGGGGCGCTGGATGGGTGTTCGGTGAGGGAAGCGATTGGGGGCGAGGGTGACGAGGGGTTGGATGCCCTTTGAACTTCTGGGAGTGTTGCAACGGCTGCTAATCGTCTCCTCCGATATTCCGGCTCCCGCTGAGCTGGTGGTCTGGTGACCTCTCTATGTTGCAATCAAGCAGACGCAACATGGATTCATGAAGGGGAAATCATATTTAACTAATTTACTGGAATTCTTTGAGGATATAACGAGCATGGTGGATAGAGGTGTACCGATGGATGTGGTGTATTTAGATTTCCAAAAGGCATTCGATAAGGTGCCACACAAAAGGTTACTGCAGAAGATAAAGGTACGTGGAGTCAGAGGAAATGTATTGGCATGGATAGAGAATTGGCTGGCTAACAGAAAGCAGAGAGTCGGGATAAATGGGTCCTTTTCGGGTTGGAGATCGGTGGTTAGTGGTGTGCCACAGGGATTGGTGCTGGGACCACAACTGTTTACAATATACATAAATGACCTGGAAGAGGGGACAGAGTGTAGTGTAACAAAATTTGCAGATGACACAAAGATTAGTGGGAAAGCGGGTTGTATAGAGGACACAGAGAGGCTGCAAAGAGATTTAGATAGGTTAAGCGAATGGGCTAAGGTTTGGCAGATGGAATACAATGTCGGAAAATGTGAGGTCATCCACCTTGGGGAAAAAAAAACAGTAAAAGGGAATATTATTTGAATGGGGAGAAATTACAACATGCTGCGGTGCAGAGGGACCTGGGGGTCCTTGTGCATGAATCCCAAAAAGTTAGTTTGCAGGTGCAGCAGGTAATCAGGAAGGCGAATGGAATGTTGGCCTTCATTGCGAGAGGGATGGAGTACAAAAGCAGGGAGGTCCTTCTGCAACTGTTTAGGGTATTGGTGAGGCCGCACCTGGAGTACTGCGTGCAGTTTTGGTCACCTTACATAAGGAAGGATATACTAGCTTTGGATGGGGTACAGAGACGATTCACTAGGCTGATTCTGGAGATGAGGGGGTTACCTTATGATGATAGATTGAGTAGACTGGGTCTTTACTCGTTGGAGTTCAGAAGGATGAGGGGTGATCTTATAGAAACATTTAAAATAATGAAAGGGATAGACAAGATAGAGGCAGAGAGGTTGTTTCCACTGGTCGGGGAGACTAGAACTAGGGGGCACAGCCTCAAAATACGGGGGAGCCAATTTAAAACCGAGTTGAGAAGGAATTTCTTCTCTCAGAGGGTTGTGAATCTGTGGAATTCTCTGCCCAAGGAAGCAGTTGAGGCTAGCTCATTGAATGTATTCAAGTCACAGATAGATAGATTTTTAACCAATAAGGGAATTAAGGGTTACGGGGAGAGGGCGGGTAAGTGGAGCTGAGTCCATGGCCAGATCAGCCGTGATCTTGTTGATTGGCGGAGCAGGCTCGAGGGGCTAGATGGCTTACTTCTGTTCCTAATTCTTATGTTCTTATGTTCCTTTGTTCCCCAGGGGTGGGACTCGGTTCCTGGACGGCGAGATGGTTGCCCAGTACCAGGCCCTGGTGAAGGAGATCGCCGAGCTGGATGACAGTGACCGGAAGCTGGAGGAGCTGATCCAGAGCTGCACCCTGCAGCTCAAGCTACTGACCGAGGACTCGGAGAGCCAGAGATATCCTTGCCCTGCTGCTCGGAAGGTTGGTGCCAGCTTCCCAACCAATGGGATTGGCCCCCCATGTGCTCGTGGATACTGTGTCTTCCGTCATTGCAGTTGTGTGCTCCGCGCAGAGCGTCGCTCCTCCCACCAGCGCACCTGGCGGCTTCCTGCGCTTGATTCCATTTTTAAAATCCACTCGCGGGTATGTGGGCGTCGCTGGCAAGGCCGGCATTTATTGCTCATCCCTAATTGCCCCTTGAGAAGATGATGGTGAGCCACCATCTTGAACCGCTGCAGTCCGTGTGGTGAAGATGCTCCCACAGTTCTGTTCATAGAATCATAGAAATTTACTGCATGGAAGGAGGCCATTTCGTCCCATCGTGTCTGCGCCGGCCGACCAAGAGCTATCCCTGTTGGGTAGGGAGTTCCAGGATTTTAACCCTCCACCTGGTGCTCCACCTCCAAGTCAAGATGGTGATTGACTTGGAGGTGGTGGTGTTCCCATGCGCCTGCTGCCCTTGTCCTTCTCGGTGGTAGAGGTCGTGGGTTTGGGAGGTGTTGCCGAAGAAGCCTTGGCGAGCTGCTGCAGTGCATTCTGTAGATGGTACACACTGCAGCCACGGTGCGCCGGTGGTGGAGGGAGTGAATGTTTAAGGTGGTGGATGGGGTGCCAATCAAGCGGGCTGCTTTGTCCTGGATGGTGTCGAGCTTCCTGAGTGTTGTTGGAGCTGCACTCATCCAGGCAAGTGGAGAATATTCCATCACACCCCTGACTTGAGCCTTGTAGATGGTGGAAAGACTTTGGGGAGTCAGGGGGTGAGACACTCGCTTCTGAACTGTGACCAGGACCTCAGTGCCAGTGAGCGACAGATCAGAGGACAGCTCTCAAGCTGCCAAATTGTGCCCTCTGCTAGCAAAATAGAGACAAAAGTCCGTTCTTGCGTTGTATCAGAGCAGAATTTAAAGCCAGTGGTTTAGAAGGCAAGGGGCTGTGGAGATGGAAGGCTGTTTTCTTCAGTCTCTCTCACATCTGCACACGGGAGCCTGGCATGTCGGAGCAGGCCGAAAGCGTCCTCGTGCCATAGAATTACATTGAATGTACAGCACAGAAACAGGCCTTTCGGCCCAACTGCTCCATGCCGGAGTTTCTGTTCCACACAAACTTCCTCCCAACCCCTCTTCATCTCACCCTATCAGCAAAGCTTCTATTCCTTTCTCCCTCATCTACATATCTAGATTCCTCTTAAATGCATCCAAGTTATTTGCCTCAACTCCTTGTGGTAGTCAGTTCCACATTCTCACCACTCTCTGGGTAAAGAAGTTTCTCCTGAATTCCTTATTGGATTTATTAGTGACTATCTTAATGATCCCTAGTGTTGGACTCCCCTCACAAGGAGAAACATAAGAACATAAGAAATAGGAACAGGAGTAGGTCATACGGCCCCTCGAGCCGGCTCCGCCATTCAATAAGAAGATCATGGCTGATCTGATCATGGACTCAGGGCCACTTTCCTGGCTGCTCCTCATAACCCCTTATCCCCTTATCGTTTAAGAAACTCTATTCCTGGCTTAAATTTATTCAATGTCCCAGCTTCCACAGCTCTCTGAGGCAGCGAATTCCACAGATTTACAATCCTCTGAGAGAAGAAATTTCTCCATCTCTGTTTTAGATGGGCGGCCCCATATTCTAAGATCATGCCCTCTAGTTCTAGTCTCCCCCATCAGTGGAAATATCCTCTCTGCATCCACCTTGTCAAGCCCCCTCATAATCTTATACGTTTCTATAAGATCACCTCTCATTCTTCTGAACTCCAATGAGTAGAGGCCCAACCTACTCAACCTTTCCTCATAAGTCAACCCCCTCAAGCCCGTAATCAACCGAGTGAACCTTCTCTGAACTGCCTCCAAAGCAAGTATATCCTTTTGTAAATATGGAAACCAAAACTGCACGCAGTATTCCAGGTGTGGCCTCAACAATACCCTGTACAACTGTAGCAAGACTTCCCTGCTTTTATACTCCACCCGCTTTGCAATAAAGGCCAAGATTCCATTGGTCTTCCTGATCACTTGCTGTACCTGCATACTATCCTTTTGTGTTTCATGCACAAGTACCCCCAGGTCCCGCTGTACTGCGGCACTTTGCAATCTTTCTCCATTTAAATAATAACTTGCTCTTTGATTTTTTTTTTCTGCCAAAGTGCATCTTCTGTACGTCCACCGTCGACAGGGACTTGTTGGATGGGGTGAGGTTTGTGTAATGATTCAGTCAAGGTGAGGGTGAAACTTTGAGGAAGGGAATAAAATAAATTGGTGGAGGGAAATACCGGATTAGTAATGCTGATGGAAAATCTGATTGTATAGAAAGCACCAAGGATTTGAAGACTGGCCTGGGGCACGTGTGTGTGAGTGGGAGGACAGAGGAGTGGGACACATGGTGCACTTCCCTAGTGTAGAAGCACAGTCAGATAGGAGCCTCTCTAATCTACACTTTTGCGATTTGAGAATTAGAAACGTATATCTTCATCCACTGCCGTGCGAACCCAGAGTCACTGTTTTGAAGTGAACTAAAGAACGATTCGATGTTTGAGGTTAAGGAGAGAAATCCCTGCGGTGTCGAAGGTCTGGGTGTAGGCAAGTGCGGCACCAGCGGTGGAATTGGGTGGCCTTGGTGATGGATTGGGATTGGGGTTTGAAGCTGAACTCCCTATGGGTACAGTCGGAGCGAATAGCCAGGGAGGGAGATGGATTTAGTGCCTGGAAATGGAGTGTGGCACGGATGGGATCCGATGGGAGGAATGGGAATGGAAGATGAGGAAGCAAAGTTCCCTTCAGAGCATCTTTGGCCGCTGATGGAAAGATAGAGAGGCAATTTGAAACTAAGCTACGCGTTGGTTAGATAGATTTTGATAGATTTGTGGATATTAAGGGAATCGAGGGATATGGGGATCGGGCGGGAAAGTGGAGTTGAGGTAGTAGATCAGCCATGATCGTTTTGAGTGGCGGAGCAGACTCGAGGGGCCGAATGGCCTACTCCTGCTTCTAATATGTCGGGATCAACGATGGGTTTCACACCCCGCCCAATTCCACTCCCCGTTGAAGTCAACGGGGAGTAATACCGGGCTGGGTGTAAAACCCGTGGGATTCTCGCCCGCTGACTTGGGTTAAAGTTCCCCACAGCAGTGTGTGCGGTAAACTGATTCCATGGAATGTTCGGAACGTCTTGGGCCCACAGATGTAACCGGATCCACATCCAGAGCCAACGCTGGATTTATACAGAGGCTGAGATCTCCTGTCTAATCCTTAAATCTCTGGAATGTGAGTTGAAACCTCAGGCCTGGCTGCTGGGATGAAATATTTCCCACCTTTGTGCTCGAGGGAATTGAGCACATAAATCTAGGCTGACCCTCCAGTGCAGTGCTGAGGGAGTGCTGCGCCGTCGGAGGTGGTGTTTTTCGGATGAGACGTTAAACCGAGGCCCCGCCTGCTCTCTCAGGTGGACGTTAAAGATCCCATGGCACTATTTCGAAGAAGAGCAGGGGGAGTTATCCCCGGGGTCCTGGCCAATATTATTCCCACAATCAACATAATGATAAAACATTATCTGTCCATTATCACATTGCTGTTTGTGGGAGCTTGCTGTGCGTAAGGTGGCTGCCGCGTTTCCTACATTACAACAGTGACTACACTCCAAAAGTGCTTTGGCTGTAAAGTGCTTTGAGACATCCGGTGGTCGTGAAAGGCGCTATATAAATCCAAATCTTTGTTCTCCTCCCCGTAACCCACCCCCAGACAATGCACATTGTCCTGTTGGCCCAGTTACCATCACTCTCCACCTACCCTGCGCTATATCCCACCTGATGCTGATAATCAATGCAAAACAGCGGCAGAGCAATCCGTACCTCAACGTTGCCGTTGCTCACTTTGCTGAATGACTCCTGTGTTTTAACCAGAGCATAGTAAGTGCCACTGGGACTTGTTGGCACCACACAGGGACTTCCGTTGGTGCCGTATTCGGACCCAGGCAGCTTTTGGTTGCAGTGCAGGGATGGTTGCGTGGGCTTCGAGAGGGGGTGCAGAACATGTTATTTCTGTTGTACTAAGATTATTCCTTGACCTTTCCTTATCGCACGTTTGCCTACGTAACTTGCCAAGACTTGCGCAGCATTGAAGACTTGGCGGAAGAGATGGTGATGGTGATTAAAGCCCCGGTGGACACCAAGCTGCAGGTGACTGATCCCAGTGAGGTAAGGAATGCTAATGGAAAGCATTAGAGTACTTTAGAGGCCAAATTCAACCAGTACTTTATCCCGTACCAACCCTCCAGGATTGTCCTGGTGTCTATAGAAAATGAAGACCTACCTCCAGGCCACTGCTGCGAGCAACGCCCAGCAAGAAATGTGTTGGTTTTCCATTTTCTTTGACCATTTTCATTCATTAATGATAATATTGGGGATGTGAGGAGTGGGAGGACGAAAGGGCCATTTGACTGGCAGTCAAGAATCATCCAATTGGGTAACAATGTGTTTGCTCGGTTTCCATTGGCCATGGGAAGCTGGGGTGTCGCGAGGATGGGCGTGTTGGTGACCAATGGCGGGAGCGTGGAGGCGGGGAAATTGGAGGTGGGAGGTCACCTGATGACACCTCCAGGAATATAGCCAACCAGAGTTGGCGACCCTATTCCCCTCACAGTCCTACAACTTGGTCCTCACCCACCTCCGCAGCTGGAAAGGGGGTGGGAGCTGGTAAATGCTTGCGAGCTTTGGCTGCTCCCACCCCCTACCCCATGTCTGGACCAGGTAAAGCAGATGCTCAATAATGGTGACTAGCTTCTTGTTGGAGTGGGACAATTGGTGGCTGCGTCACTCTAGGGTGCCCCCCAGTGCGTGGTTATAGAACTGTATCGCCCAAAGCAATGGTGCAAACCAAAAGGTGGGAGTGTCGAGGGAGAATCGCGAGGCGGAGATGACAAACTGTAATGTTTCTGATGCAAAAATGCTGCAACAGGCAGTTGAATGTTAACCGTAATCCAGCAGCAGGGTTTGTGTTGTGAGTTCAGTTTATGATGTTCCATGTCTGATGGATTTTATCTGGAGCGATGGGGGAAATAAACTTTTTTTTGGGGGCTCCCCACAGGTTATCTGGCTACATTTATCCCCATTTGATTCCGAGCTCAACATCTGCCACTAATGCTGCCCCATTCTCCTCCTGTTTGTTCCCTGCCATTTTTTTTTATTATTCGTTGCTAGGATGTGGGTATCGCTGGCAAGGCCAGCATTTATTGCCCGTCCCTAATTGCCCTCGAGAAGGTGGTGGTGAGCCGCCGCCTTGAACCGCTGCAGTCCGTGTGGTGAAGGTACTCCCTTGTGGTGAAAGTGCTGTTGGGGAGGGAGCTCTAGGATTCTGACGTGGTGACTATGAAGGAACGGCCGATATATTTGCAAGTCCGGATAATGTGTGACTTGCAGGTGGTGGTGTTCCCATGCGCCTGCTGCCCTTGTCCTTCTAGGTGGTAGAGGTCGTGGGTTTGTGAGGTGCTGGCGAAGAAGCCTTGGCGAGTTGCTGCAGTGCAGTTGCCCTATGATCTCGCCCACTTGACTATTCGTCCGGTCCTAGCCTGGACTGTGAGCGGTCAGCAGGCTGCTGGGACCCATGGGGTGCTTTGCAGCCAAGGCTAGTCCTGCTCTCTCAGGTATTGTTGCATTGGTCTTGCTCACCCTCTGGTAGCTTGTCCAAGTGATGGTGGATTAAGGCCAGGTCTTTCAGCAGTGAAGTTAGGAAACCCTTTTATACACAAAGGGCGGTAGGAATTTGGAATTCTTCTGCAAACGGCAGTCGATGCTAGGTCCATTGGATAGATTTTTGTTAACCAAAGGTATTAAGGTCAGATCAGCCATGATCTCATTGAATGGTGGAACAGGCTCGAGGGGCTAAATGGCCTTCTCCTGTTTCTTGAAATAGGAGCAGGAGTAGGCCATTTTGTCCCCTCAATTCTGCTCCACCATTCATGGCTGATCTGATCATGGACTCAGCTCCACTTCACTGCCCGCTCCCCATTACCCTTTACTCCCTTATCGCTCAAAAATCTGTCTATCTCCGCCTTAAATATATTCAGTGACCCAGCCTCCACAGCTCTCTGGCAGAGAATTCCATAGATTTACAACCCTCTGAGAAGAAATTCCTCCATCTCAGTTTTAAATGGGTGGCCCCTTATTTTGAGATTATGCCCCCTGGTTTTAGTTTCCCCTATGAGTGAAAAAAACCTCTCTGCATCCATCTTGCCGAGCCCCCTCATTATTTTATAAGTTTCGATAAGATCACCTCTCATTCTTCTAAACTCCAGTGAGTATAGACCTAACCTACTTAACCTATCCCCATAGTCAACCCCCTTTTCTCCGGAATCAACCCAGTGAACCTTCTCTGAACAGCCTCCAATGCAAGTGTATCCCTCCTTAAATACGGAGACCAAAACTGGACGCAGTGCTCTAGGTATGGCCTCACCAATACCCTGTAGAGTTGTAGCAGGGCTTCTCTGCTTTTATACTCTTATCCCCCTATCGCATGGAGGGCAAAGAGGGTGTCTGCTGAGTCTCGTATACCAGTAGAGTGTCATTGGATAGTCATCAAGAGTAGGCATTGAAGCCACCAGTAAAGTCCCAACTATGACCTTACCTAATATCAGCTAACTGAAGAACATAGGAATTAGAGTAGGCCATTCAGCCCCTCTAGTCTGCTCCACCATTCAATTAGATCATGGCTGATCTGTTTTGTAACTCCATCTACCCGCCTTGGTTCCTTAATCCTTTAATACCCTCACCTGACCAAAGTCTCAATCTCAGTTTTGAACTTTCCAATTGACCCCCCCACCCCCCAGCCTCAACAGCTTTTTGGGGGGAGAAAGTTCCAGATTTCCACTACCCTTTGTGTGAAGAAGTGCTTACTGACATCACCCCTGAACAGCCTGGCTCTAATTTTAACGTTCTGCCCCCTTGTTCCGGACTCCCCCACCAGAGGAAATAGTTTCTCTCTCTACCCTATCAACTTCTTTAATGACTAAAAACCTCAATTACATCATTCCTTAATCTTCTGTATCATTCCTTCGTCCCTTCTTTCGGGTGAGACGTTAAACCGAGGCCCCGTCTGCTCTCTCAAGTGGACGTAAAAGATCCCATGGCACTATTTCGAAGAAGAGCAGGGGAGTTATCCCCGGTGTCCTGGCCAATATTTATCCCTCAATCAACATAACAAAAAAAACTATTTATCTGGTCATTATCACATTGCTGTTTGTGGGAGCTTGCTGTGCGCAAATTGGCTGCCGCGTTTCCCACATTACAACAGTGATTACACCCCAAAAGTACTCCATTGGCTGTAAAGCACTTTTGGGACATCCGGTGGTTGTGAAAGGCGCTATATAAATGCAAGTCTGTCTTTCTGTACTGGAGGGAATACAAGGCTAGTTCTCAGCAGAGTGGGAGTCGGATCGGGCAACATTCCTGCTCTCTGGCTCTTTTCCACACTGGGTGGTGCATTTACCCATTGGGCCACTGATCTAACTGTGGTAAATTGGTTCACCGGTGGGATCTGTAACCGTGCGCGTTTGTCTCTGTTTGAAGGCGCTACAGATCTCGTTGCAAAGCAGCAAAGGGCCGGTGGATGTGTTTCTTTGCCCCGAGAGTGGCTCTGGCACCTGCAGTCCCGTGAAGACCCTCAGCAGCCCGGTGAAGATCAGTCCCATCCGGACTGGCAGCCTTTGCAAAGTCACCCATCAGGAACTGTTGGGAAGCACATCACAGGGCACAGTCCTCTCGTCATCTTCGAGTCATGACCAAGGTCTGTATCGTTTTTCTTTTTTCCCCCCCAACATCTCCCTCGCACCTCACACCATGCTTTGTGGCTCAGTAGGTAGCACTCTGGCCTCGGTGTCAGAAGATCGCACGTTCAAGTCCCACTCCAGGGACTTGAGCACTTATTGACGCTCGGAGTGCTGCACTGTCGGAGGTGCCGTCTTTCGGATGAGACCTTAAACCGAGGCCCTGTCTTCCCTCTCGGCTGGATGTAAAAGATCCCACGGCACTATTTCGAAGAAGAGCAGGGTAATTATCACCTGGTGACCTGGCCAATATTTATTCCCTCAATCAACATCACAAAAAAGAAAGGTAGGTTTCCATTTATATAGTGCCTCTCACAACCACAGGACGTTCAAAGTGCTTTACAGCCAATGAAGTGCTTTTGGAGTGCAGTCACTGTTGTAATGCGGGAAACGTGGCATTCAACTTGCGCACAGCAAGCTCCCACAAACAGCAGTGTGACCATGACCAGATAATATGTTTTTGTTATGTTGATTGAGGGATAAATATTGGCCAGAACGCCGGGGATAACACCCCTGCTTTTCTTCGAAATAGTGCCATGGGATCTTTTACATCCACCTGGGAAGGCAAAACAACTGATCATCTGGTCGTTATCATATTGCTTTTTGTGGGAGCTTGCTGTGCACAAATTGGCTGTCGCGTTTCCCACATTGCAACAGTGACTACAGCTCGAAAGTACTTCATTGGCTGTAAAGCGCTTTGGGACGTCCTGAGGTCGTGAAAGACGCTATATAAATGCAAGTCTTTCTTTCTAAAAGCTCCTTATGTCAGGGGTTCTCAACCCAGGGTCCGTGAAGGTTTCAAAGGTTCCGCCAAAAATAATTTCAAGATACAAGTTCTCATTTGTAAATGGAAAGTCCTGTCCGAGTCCCGGGATCTGATGCACCATGACTTTATGTCTCTCCCCGGCTACAGGAAATGTTTTTTTTTAAAGCCTGCTACGCTGCTATAGTGATCTTTTTCAGACGCAAACCTTTCCCCGTCCCCCACGTTACATTTACTGTTTCCGATTGGTTTATCAGAACCCAACCACCTCTGCTTTTAAAAACGGGTAAAGTTTGGATTAGTTGTATCCCCTGTTTTTAATCTATCATTTTCTTCGGGAGGGGCAACGTGCACATGCTCCTCCTTCAATCCTTCATTCACTTCCACACTTTTAACCTCCGTGTCCAACGATCTTTGATCACAAATTTCATGGCTTTGTCATCATAAACTTTTTTTTTTTTGTTTCAAAAAATCTGAACGTTGTCTCGGAATTTACCTTTTGAGAATAAAACTCAACACGGGGACAAAGTCGAACAAACAACAGCAACAAGTTTTACTTATATAGCGCCTTTAACGTACTAAAATATCCCAAGGCGCTTCACAGCAGTGTTATAAGACAAAACATAAATTTGACACTGAGCCACATAAGAAATTACGACAAAAGCTTGGTCAAAGAGGTAGGTTTTAAGGAGCTTCTTAAAGGAGGAAAGAGTGATAGAAAGGTTTACATAGAAACATAGAAACTAGGTGCAGGAGTAGGCCATTCGGCCCTTCGAGCCTGCACCACCATTCAAATAAGATCATGGCTGATCATCACCCCAGTACACCTTTCCTGCTTTCTCTCCATACCCCTTGATCCCTTTAGCCGTAAGGGCCATATCTAACTCCCCTTTGAATATATCCAATGAACTGGCATCTACAACTCTGCGTAGAGAATTCCATAGGTTAACAACTCTCTGAGTGAAGAAGTTTCTCCTCATCTCGGTTCTAAATGGCTTACCACCTATCCTTAGACTGTGTCCTCTGGTTCTGGACTTCCCCAACATCGGGAACATTCTTCCTGCATCTAACCTGTCCAGTCCCGTCAGAATTTTATATGTTTTTATGAGATCCCCTTTCATCCTTCTAAACTCCAGTGAATACAGGCCCAGTCGATCCAGTCTCTCCTCATATGTCAGTCCTGCCATCCCGGGCATCAGTCTGGTAAACCTTCGCTGCATTCCCTCAATAGAAAGAACGTCCTTCCTCAGATTAGGAGACCAAAACTGAACACAATATTCTAGGTGAGGCCTCACCAAGGCCCTGTACAACTGCAGTAAGACTTCCCTGCTCCTATACTCAAATCCCCTAGCTATGAAGGCCAACATACCATTTGCCTTCTTCACCGCCTGCTGTATCTGCATGCCAACTTTCAATGACTGATGAATCATGACACCCAGGTCTCGTTGCACCTCCCCTTTTCCTAACCTGCCGCCATTCAGCTAATAGTCTGCCTTCGTGTTTTTGCCACCAAAGTGGATAACCTCACATTTATCCACATTATACTGCATCTGCCATGCATTTGCCCACTCACCTAACCTGTCCAGGTCACCCTGCAGCCTCTTAGCATCCCCCTCACAGCTCACACCGCCGCCCAGCTTAGTGCCATCTGCAAACTTGGAGATATTACTCAATTCCTTCACCTAAATCATTGATGTATATTGTAAATAGCTGGGGTCCCAGCACTGTACTCTGCGGCACCCCACTAGTCACTGCCTGCCATTCTGAAAAGGACCCGTTTATCCCGACTCTCTGCTTCCTGTCTGCCAACCAGTTCTCTATCCATGTCAGTACATTACCCCCAATACCATGTGCTTTGATTTTGCACACCAATCTCTTGTATGGGACCCTTGTCAAAAGCCTTTTGAAAGTCCAAATACACCACATCCACTGGTTCTCCCTTGTCCACTCTACTAGTTACATCCTCAAAAATTTCTAGAAGATTTGTCAAGCATGATTTCCCTTTCATAAATCCATGTTGACTTTAACCGATCCTGGTCACTGCTTTCCAAATGCGCTGCTATTTCATATTTAATAATTGATTCCAACATTTTCCCCACTACTGATGTCAGGCTAACGGGTCTATAATTACCCGTTTTCTCTCTCACTCCTTTCTTAAAAAGTGGTGTTACATTAGCTACCCTCCGGTCCATAGGAACTGATCCAGAGTCGATAAACTGCTGGAAAATGATCACCAATGCATCCACTATTTCTAGGGCCACTTCCTTAAGTACTCTGGGATGCAGACTATCAGGCCTTGGGCATTTATCAGCCTTCAATCCCAACAATTTCCCTAACACAATTTCCCGACTAATAAGGATTTCCTTCACTAGCCCCTCGGTCCCCTACTATTTCTGGAAGGTTATTTGTGTCTTCCTTCGTGAAGACAGAACCAAAGTATTTGTTCAATTGGTCTGCCATTTCTTTGTTCTCCATTATAAATTCACCTGATTCTGACTGCAAGGGACCTACATTTGTCTTCACTAATCTTTTTATCTTCACATATCTGTAGAAGCTTTTGCAGTCAGGTTTTTATGTTCCCTGCAAGCTTCCTCTCATACTCTTATTTTCCCCCTCCTAATTAAACCCTTTGTCCTCCTCTACTGAATTCTAAATTTCTCCCAGTCCTCAGGTTTGCTGCTTTTTCTGGCCAATTTATATGCCTCTTCCTTGGATTTAACACTATCCTTAATTTCCCTTGTTAGCCACGGTTGAGCCACATTCCGCATTTTATTTTTACTCCAGACCGGGATGTACAATTGTTGAAGTTCATTCATGTGATCTTTAAATATTTGCCATTGCCTATCCACTGTCAACCCTTTAAGTATCACTCGCCAGTCTATTCTAGCCAATTCACGTCTCATACCATCGAAGTTACCTTTCCCTAATTTCAGGACCCTAGTCTTTGAATTAACTGTGTCACTCTCCATCTTAATAAAGAATTCTACCATATTATGATCACTCTTCCCCAAGAGGCCTCGCACAACAAGATTGCTAACTAGTCCGTTCTCATTACACATCACCCAGTCTAAGATGGCCAGCTCTCTAGTTGGTTCCTCAACATATTGGTCCAGAAAACCATCCCTAATACACTCCAGGAAATCTTCCTCCACCGTATTGCTACCAGTTTGGTTAGCCCAATCAATATATGGATTAAAGTCGCCCATGATAACTGCTGTACCCTTATAGCCTGCATCCCTAATTTCTTGTTTGATGCTGTCCCCAACCTTTAGGGAGGGCGTTCCAAAGCTTAGGGCCCAGGCAGCTGAAGTCACACCACCAATGGTTGAGCAATTATAATCAGTGATGCTCAAGAGGGCAGAATTAGAGGAGTGCAGCCATCTCGGGAGGTGGGGGGTGGGAAGAGGGTTGTGGGACTGAAATAGATTAGAGATGGGGAGGGGTGAGGCTACGTGCCGTCTTGAATCTGTCGATCGATTTTAATTTCTCATTTTCTCAAAGTTCGGCTCCTGTTGTATTTTTTTTTGCAATCCAATCACTTGTTCTTTCCCAGACAAAACAGTCTCCCCTTTCATTCTCTCTCTCGCATCGGTTTTCTCTTTCACTGCCGGTTGAATTAACACCAGCAGCTTTTGCAGAGTTTGTATTTGCTTGGAAGCCCGTCCATCCATTAAACCGTCGACTGCATGTAAAATATATGTAGGGATAAAGATGGGGCTTAACTACTGATGCAAACAGTGCCAGATGTGGTATAGGAGCTCCTGGCTTGATGGGGAACCTATACAAACTGGTCTAAGAGCATCAGAAATAGGAGCAGACGTAGGTCATTCGGCCCCTCGAGCCTGTTCCGCCATTCAATGAGATCATGGCTGATCTTGTACCTCAACTCCACTTTCCCCATATCCCCTGATTCCTCTAGAGTCCAAAATCTATCGATCTCGGCCTTGAATATACGCAGCGACTGAGCCTCTGGGGTAGAGAATTCCAAAGATTCACCACCCTCTGAGTGAAGAAATTCCTCCTCATCTCAGTCCTAAATGGCCGACCCCTTATCCTGAGACTGTGACCCCTGGTTCTGGACTGCCCAGCCTGGGGGAAACAACCTCTCTGCATCTAGCCTGTCAAGCCCATTAAGACTTTTATATGTTTCAATGAGATCGCCTCTCATTTTTCTAAACCTGAGGGAATATGGGCCTAGTCTACATAGTCTCTCCTCGTCGGACAAACCCCCCCCCCCACCTCATCCCAGGAATTAGTCTCATGAAACTTTGAATTAGTTTGCTTTCATCGACGGGTGTGTGTAGGTTAGGCACATATTTTTGCATAATTTTAGCAACAAAAATTCAAAGCTGGTGTGTTGTGATAATCCAACCAAAGTAATGCTTGGCAACACATCCAGGAGCACTGACCCGCCCCAGTAACACACACACATAAGAAGTATACACGTTCAATTGTGTAAGTAATGTTTATACAGAAAGAATACTTGTTTTACAGGTGGTCCAGGGACCTTTGTATAGCATGGGAAGGGCAGCCTCCAAAGCAAAAAGGCTGATTAGTGCCTTGTGTGATATTTCCGACCTGTGCAAATTATGGGATGCTTTGGATGTGTGCAATACATGTCTTAGACCAAGCATTGACTTGTAAAGGTGTATTTGTTTCTTTATAAAAGTTTACATTTTGACTTTAGTTCGTTGCAACTGTTGGCATTTTTATTTTTACAACTGGACGGTTTCTCCTTTTGAGGTGTTTATGGGATGGGCGGTGGGGCCGAGCTGCGAATGGGCCTTTCATTTTCATTACTATCTACTGACTCACAGCTCTCTTTTTTTTTTGCATTTGCAGAGATGCACCTCGCAAGTAATACATCCTCGCCGTTGGTGGGTGTGGTGGGCATTAACCTTTCACCTTTGACCTCGGCTGCCACCCTGCTGCAGCAGACGGAGGACGTCCTTCCCTCCATCCCGTTCGACGACACGTTCGTCAACCTCTCCCCGCCGCTCTTCCAGGACTACCATTTCGGTTTGGATGATGGCGAGGGCATCAGCGAACTGTTTGACTGTGACTGTGACTTTGACTCGCTGCGCACTTTGGAGTTCTGACTGAGCACTGTGTAGCTAAGTTAAACCCCAGTCTGTGTGGTGCCCGGCGCCTGGAATGGTCGAGAACAATTTCCCCCCCCTCCCTCACGTTACCCCCCCCCGAACCCCACCTCTCGGAATTGGTGGGATTCATCCGAGCTGCTCCCTGGACCGCTCCAGGACAAAGATTTCTCGCTCTGTATCTATTGTAGCCTGTGCTGATCGAGGACGTCCGAGGAGCTGTTGGGCCAATATTTCTGGACGGTGTGCTGCTTTCTTCTACCCACAAAGGAGCCCTTCCTAATTGTCTCCCTCCCCACCTCACAGGAGCACAACGAGCATTTCTAGCCCCTCCCCTTTCCTCCTCTTTCCCCCCCCCCCCCCCCCCCCCGATTGCCTTCAAGCGACGGAAAGGCTTGGCCTCGCTGAGCGCCGCACTCGGGGACTGACAGCGGAAGAGGTGTGCAGGAGCCTTGCACTGGGCCGATTCTCCCGCCTTGCTCCTGGTTTGCCCTCTGCCCGGCACCTCGAGAGGGAACTTGGTGTGTAAACGATGGGGAGGGGGGGGGGTGTTGGGGGCATCGCAGTATGTGTGCACGTCGCGGTGTAAACTAAAAATGACATTTAAAAAGGTGCCTGGTTCAACATGTCCTGCTCCCAAACCTATTCCCCTTTAAACTCTTGCTCCAGAATCCCCGCCCCCCCCCCCCATATAAAAACAGCCTGTGCAGATTCACTGAACGCTGTTTCCAAAATATTTTATTTCACAATTTGCGAGAGATGCATTTTCACTGGCTGCTCAGAGCTTGTGGAGTTGCTCATTTTTTTTTTAAACTAAAGAATTTGGAATTATGATAAAAACGTTTTGGGGAACTTTAAAATTGGAAAGATCTAAGAGGGAGCAAAACAAAAACCAAACCCCTCCACTGATTGCTGCATCTCTTTCCCCACCCACGTGGTGAAGTTCTCGTCTCTCTACACGTCCCGTTCACGCCCAGGAGCCACGGTGACCATTTAGGTGGCTGTCGATGCTGGGTTTGGTGTGAGCCCTCGATAGGAACTGGTGGAGACTGATTTAACTCGTTTCATTAACCCCACTTCTGTGAAGTGGAGCGACCTGGCTATGGATGGTGGGAGAGCATTGTGTCAAACGTCAGATGCTTTGAATCCTTTTCAACTTCCCCCTCCCCCCCCCTACCCACACGCACACAATGAATCCTAAGAACATAAGAAATAGGAGCAGGAGTAGGCCACCTGGCTCCTCGAGCCTGCTCCGCCATTTAATAAGATCATGGCTGATCTGATCATGGACTCAGTTCCACTTCCCTGCCTGCTCCCCATAACCCTTCACTCCCTTATCGCTCAAAAATCTGTCTATCTCCACCTTAAATATATTCAATGATCCAGCCTCCAAAGCTCTCTGGGGCAGAGAATTCCAGAGATTTACAACCCTCTCAAAGAAGAAATTTCTCCTCATCTCAGTTTTAAATGGATGGTCCCTTATTCTGAGACTGTGACCGCTAGTTTTAGTTTCCCCTATGAGTGGAAATATCCTCTCTGCATCCACCTTATCTAGCCTCCCTCATTATCTTTATATGTTTCGATAAGATCACCTCTCATTCTTCTGAACTCCAGTGTGTATAGGCCCAACCTACTCAACCCCCTCATCTCTGGAATCAACCCGAGTGAACCTTCTCTGAACAGCCTCCAATGCAAGTATCCTACCCTACTCCCCTCCTCCACACCCCCCCCCCCCCCCCCACACACATACACACTGGATTCTACCCCCTCCCCCTACCTTCACACAATGGATTGCTCTTTGTGCTTCTGTGGGAACGATTATCCTGGTGGTCCCCCTCCAGCGACCAGGGGTATCGGGCCAGGCGCCGATGCTAGAAGGGCTGCTATTGTCACCACTGGCTGCACTTTACACGAGAGCGGGTGTATTGACGCGCAGGACCCGGGGCAGAGCGGAGCAGGAGTGTGCCAATGCCTTTCCGCGGGAGGCGGATGTCGGAGTGGCGGTGACGGCTGGGATGAAATCTCTTGCCTCTTGTTGGAAGTTTATGTGGCGGGACAGGGTGGGGGGGGGGGGGGTGATGTGGAAAATTACCCCGCACCCAAGGGGAACAACACTGTGGAGCGAAGGATGGCAAGAGACAAACCGATCGTCCCAACAGTCGCCGTTTACCGGGTCGACTCCCAAACCACCGACGCATCGTGCAGTCCTGATCCTTGCCTGCTGGCGGATAGGTCGGGGGTCACGCCGACGGGTGCAGCGGGATTGGCGCCGATCGGGAGAGGCAGCTCGCCATTCGCCGAGGGCACTGAAAGCGGGACCTCGCATGTTGAAGCGAGCTCTTTGTTCTGTGAGTCTTTTTCTTTTGTTGCAAGAGTGTGAAAAATTCCCTGACAAATCTCATTATATTTCCCCTGCTGTTTATTCTCCATCCAGCGACTGATGGTTCCACCCCCATACTAAGCTAGCTTCCAAATTTTCCTGACTCTTCCCGGAGCTTTTCCTGGTGTATATTTTTCAGGAACTGTCCCGCGAAACGGCCTGTCCAGGGAACGCTTACCCAGTACAGAATGTTGCTGTGACTGACTTCCCTGTTTAATGGCTGCTTAACCCAGCCTCCCCCTGCTCCTGGGTTAACGCTGCTGCAAGTTCTTGGAGGGCAAAAATGGAAAACAGCGCTTCACTTTACCAGGAGAAAGCTGTTCCAGTTGCCCAGTGTACTTCAAATGTTGAGTTTGAGTTGGGGCGAGATGGCAAAGAATGCTGCACCACTTACCGTAGCCCTGCTGATGCTGCGTTGCCATGGTAATATAGTTCGAGGGGCCTGGTGCTGAGGAGGTTGCCCCATGGGTGTGGTTGCCCCAGACTCCACGATAACCACGGCACTTATTTTAAAAGTTCCAATTCGAAGCCTGCAGTGGGTGGGGCGCAGAGTAAACCCAGAAGTCAAAGAAAGAAAGACTTGCATTTGTATAGCGCCTTTTCACGACCGCCGGACGTCTCAAAGCGCATTACAGCCAATGAAGTACATTTGGAGTGTAGTCACTGTTGTAATGTAGGAAATGCGGCAGCCAACATGCGCACAGCAAGCTCCCACAAACAGCAACATGATGACCAGATAATCTGTTTTTGTTACGTTGATTGAGGAATAAATACTGGCCCAGGACACTTGGGATAACTCCCCTGCTCCTCTTTAAAAATAGTGCCATGGGATCTTTTGCATCCACCTGAGAGAGCAGACAGGGTCTCGGTTTAACGTCTCATCTGAAAGACGGCTCCTCCGACAGTGCAGCACTCCCTCAGCTCTGCATTGGGAGTATCAGCCTAGATTTATGTGCTCAAGTCCCTGGAGTGGGACCTGAACCTTCAACCTTCTGACTCCGAGGCAAGAGTGTTACCCACTGAGCTGCAGCTGACACTGTCGCCCGTTTCCCGCGGCAACGCCTGGTTATAGTCTCCGGAGGTTGTGACGAGCTCGGCTCTTGTGGGTGGGCGGCCTGCGCGGGACGTTTCACTTTACCGCGCCGCTTAGAGGGAACATTGGTTGCGATGCCGCCTCTATTCTACCTTCGAGCTCTTGGGTCGGATGTGTTTATCTGGCGAGCATGAGAGAGAGAACTGGCCTTTATACACTTCAAAATTACAGGCACTTCATTGTCTCTAAAGTGTTTTGAGACATCCGGTGGCTGTGAAAGGTGCTATATAAATGCAATTCTTTTCTTTGCTCTCCTTTCTTCCTTTCCTCTCCTTTAACGCCTCTCGAGACCCTCGCGACATCTCAGTGCTTTACAACTAATGAAGTACTCTTGAAGTGCAGCCAATGTTGTTGCAATGCAGGAAAAGACGGCAGCCATTTTATGCACAGCAAGCTCCCACAAACAACAACATGGTGATGACGATCGGATCATCTGTTTTAGTGCCGTTGGTTGGGGGGATACCATGTTGGCCCCAAACGTCTTCCGAGCAGCGGAACATTCTAGAGTGGCTGAGCGTGGAGAATATCTCTGGACTGGTTGCCTGTTTCCTGCTTCGAGTGATTTTACAGTTGTCTGTTTTATTTTTCCTGTTTAAGCGAGGTGCAGGGAGAGAGATAGGGATCGCAATCCAAGCAGAACCTTGCCTGGCCTCCTTGTCTGATTAAAATCTGCCTGGTTTCCGATGCACTGAGTGACCCAGCCTGAGACTACAGCGTCTCAACAGTACCAGGCTCCTCCCTGCAAAGTATCGGCTTTCTAGCTGTGCTGCAAACTGACTGAATTTGATTGATTTATTTCTATATTTTTTTGAAATAGTGAGGGGCCCGTTTCCCACATCCCTCCGCTCCCCGGGAACAGCAGCAACAGGACATCAAGCCTGTTTTCTCAATAGTATTTCTCGATGGAGGGGAAGCTACTTGAGGGAGGTGTGTGTGGTAAACCTAGGCTGACACTCCAGTGCAGTGCTGAGGGAGTGCTGCACTGTCGGAGGTGCCATCTTTCAGATGAGACGTTAAACCGAGGCCCCGTCTGCGCTCTCAGGTGGATGTAAAAGATCCCACGGCACGATTTTGAAGAAGAGCAGGGGAATTATCCCCGGTGTCCTGGCCAATATTTATCCCTTAATCAACATAACAAAAACAGATTATCTGGTCATTATCACATTGCTGTTTGTGGGAGCTTGCTGTGCGCAAATTGGCTGCCACGTTTCCCACATTACAACAGTGACTGCACTCCAAAAGTACTTAATTGGCTGTAAAGCGCTTTGAGACGTCTGGTGGTCGTGAAAACGTACTATAGAAATGCAAGTCTTTCTCAAAAGTACCTCCCTGCAAAGTATCTGGTTTCTAACTGTGCTGTAAACTGACTGGATTTATGTATTTATTTATTTATCTTTTTTTTTGCTAACTTTTTAAAAATAGTATGGAGCACTTCTCCCACAGCCCTCTCTGTGCCTCGGGAACAGCAGTAGCAGCCCCCCGCCCCCCCCTCCTCCCCAGCTGCTCTGGGTGATGGACATCAACAGTATTCCTCAACAGTATGTCTCAATGGAGGGGAAGCTACTTGGGGGGGGGGGGGGGGGATTGTGAATTTGAGAGGGAGAGAGGAGGGGCGTGGGATTCTCGAACAGAGTTTCAGTATTGTTGGTGAAGAGCCTATTCGGTGGATGCACCTCCAGCACAGGCGCGATGGGCCGAATGGCCTCCTTGCATGCTGTAAGATTCCATGATCCCACCTTTAACTGATGGCTTCCAGGTTTGGAGATGCCTCTCGCCCACTCAAATTAGGCCTGCCCCTTGCAAGCTGCCAATAATTCAAGCCCCCCCCCCCCCCCCCCAAAGTGTCTCCGCTCCCTTCCCGCTCGTTGTGCACTCGCCACTTTAGAGAAATGATTTATTTTGGGATGTGTAGTGTTGAGTAACACCGGGTTGGTTTTATTGCGTAAATGCCGCCTGGCTGGCTGCTTGCCTGCCGGTGTCTCATGAAGTCTTTGGTGTCGTCCCCTGTGATTTATTTAAGGTCGCGACTGCTGCCAACAACTGCTGCGCAAGCGCAGTTCCGGTGCTGTTTCCGTGTACGGCGGACTTCCCCAAAATGCGGAATAAAGAGGTGGATTTGGAGAAGTGTCTGCCCTCCAGGAGGATGAGTGGCGGATATTTTTCCAGCCCGCTTTATAAGTTGCCTGATTTTGCCGTCGCTCCCGGCTGCAGCTCGGTGTCAGACTCGGGCTCCGCGTGTGAAGCCGCTGTCCGCACCGACCCGGGCTCGGCACGCTGCAAGTGAGACCACTCCCGGAGCAACTTTTGGAGCAGTTGCCCCGATCACTTAGTGTTTATTGTTTTTTTAATGGCGTGTTTATAAATCAGATTGCTAATGGGAAAACGATGCGCCGCCTTAATTATATTTGCATTGTTTTGTAATGAAATGATTTCCAACAAGGGAAACCCCCCGCCGCTGGAGTTGGCATTTGCGCACAGAATGTTTCTGCGCAGCTTCCGGTTCGTTGGCAGGAGTCGCTCCGTTTATTTAATGGGCATTTCTTTTAAGCTTTTTATTACCTGAATTTAATTTTCTTGCACTTTAACCTGAGAGAATGATTTTCGTGTCCTTCCCGCCCTCCCTTCTAAACTGCTTCCTTCATCGCTTCTCACAGTTGTCTCAGTCACCAAAAATCCCACAATATTATTGACCCCACCTTCGGTCAGGCCGAGGGAAAAGTCCAGCACAAACTGTGTTGGTGGGCCTGTCTGGCCAAGTGTTTGTTTTTAATCTTTTTGCTAGATCAATCAATCATCAGTCCATTTTTTTCCCTTCCTCCTACTCCTCCTGAAGGAAGTGACTCTATTAAGGTATATTTTCATAGCAGGATATTCAACTGTGAAGAGCATCACCGCTGAGCTCCGTTCCTCTGCTCGTGTAAAATCCTCGCATGTACACTTTCCCAGCAGGGGTGGCTGGATAACAAAGGGGATTGGATTCCCTCCACTCCCTCCTGACCGGCTCTGAGGCCCATTGCTGTATCCCAAACCGCGCAGACTGGGGGAACCAAACCAGCGATCAAGCTGGGGGCTTTCTGGTCCGCATGGTTCGATAGTACAGACGTAGAGGAGATGTTTCCACTCGATGGCGAGACCAGAACCAAGGGCCATAAATATAAAATAGTCGCTAATAAATCCAATGGGGAATTCAGGAAAAACTTGTTTATGCAGGGCAGTTAGAATGTGGAACTCTCTGCCACAGGGAATAGTTGAGGCAAATAATATAGATGCATTCAAAGGGAATCTAGGCAAACCCATGTGGGAGAAAGGAATAGAAAGATATGTTGATCGGGAGAAATGAAGAGGGGTGGGAGGAGGCTCGTGTGGAGCATAAACACCGGCATAGACCAGTTGGGCCCAGTCACGCGCTAATGACAAGGGGAACTGCTGGTCCTCCCGTTCCCCTGAAGAGCAATCAGGAGCAGGAACCCTTTCACAACATCAGGATGTCAATAAAGTAGTGTTGACAACCACTTTTAGTTTTAGTGCCCAAGGTGGAGTTGGAGACCAGATCAGGGACCCATACCAGGGATCTCTCTAGTCTCTTTGGCTCAGTACCACACCACATATATTTACCACTCGGCCATCTTGGGATGAATTCCTGGACCCTCGGGGGTGAGCTGTTAGTGACCTCTGTTGGCTGAAACCTGGCACTGCAGGCTTAGTGTTGAGTTTGGATGCTTTTGCCCTGAAATCACTGACTTGTGTTTGGTAAACGGCCCCCAGTAAACTTGTCAGCCTAGAGCGTGAGTGACCCTGTTGTCAGTTGATGCACACACACACACACACACAGTCCCATCAAACACTCGCAGGGCAGCTACAGCATGGGTTAGATTCGGGGTAAATCTCCTTTTACCCTGTCCCATCAAACACTCCCAGCACGGGTCAGTTAACAACAACAACTTGTATTTATATAGTGCTTTTACTGTAGTGAAATGTCCCAAGGTGCTTCAGAGGAGTGTTATAAAACAGAATTTGACACCAAGCCACATAGAGAAATTAGGGCAGAAAGAGGTAGGTTTTAAGGAACGTCGTAAAGAGAGGTAGTTAGGGAAGAAATTCCAGAGCTTGGGGCCTCGGCAGCTGAGGCACAGCCACCGATGGTTGAGCGATTATAAACAGAGATGCTCAAGAAGGCAGAATCGGAGGAGCGCAGATATCTCTGGGGGTTGTGGGGCTGGAGGAAATTACAGAGCTAGGGAGGGGCGAGGCCATGGATAGATGTGTAAACCAGGATGAGAATTTTAAAATCGAGCCGTTGCTTAACCGGAAGCCAATGTAGGTCGGTGAGCGAGACTTGGTGCGAGTTAGGACACGGGCTGCCGAATTGTTAATGACCACCAGTTTACGTAGGGTAGAATGTGGGAGGCCAGCCAGGAGTGCATTGGAGTAGTCAAGTCTCGAGGTAACAAAGGCCTGGATGAGGGTTTCAGCAGCAGATGAGCTGAGGCAAGGGGTGGAGCCAGGCCATGTTGCGGAGATGGAAATAGGCGGTCTTGGTTATGCAGAGTTAAGTTCCCTCTACACTATCCCATCAACCACTCCAAGGACAAAAGATTATTTGAGGCAGGTTATCAAAAAGAATGACGAAGTCATCTGACTGATCAATCTCCAAAACAGATTTTGACCCCACTGCCACTGTCATGAGGTTTCAATTCCCTGCCCTGCTGCCGATGTTGTGATCTGGCCACTAGGTGGGGCAAACGTGCAGCCTGGGATCAGGTGGCTCACATTCATTTTATGCAGAATACTTTTTCAGCCTGTTTTTCCTGATCCCCATCCTGATATTCCATTTGGTGCACAGCTAAAGTTTATAACTAGACAGCGGTGTGCTGTAGTTTTCATACTTGTATCCCATGCTGACAATGCACCAAGTGAGCAAGTCCCAGAAATACATTTTGTCTGAAAGCTTGCTTTCAATTTAATATAAAACTCATCGCCTGGTTGGATTCATTAAAAGACGTGTTTGGTGAATAGGAATTAACATCAATGCTCTCCGAGTGTCTGTCTCCCCCTCTCTCCCCTCCCCCATCCTGTTTCTCTCTCTCTCTCTCTCTCTCTCTTCCCTCCTCTCTCTCTCTCCCCCCTCCTCTCTCTCTCTTCCCCCCCCCCACTCTCTCTCTCTCTTCCCTCCTCTCTCGCTCTCTCTCTTTTCTCTCTCTCTCTTCCCTCCTCTCTCCCTCTCTCTCTTACCTCCTCTCTCTCTTACCTCCTCTCTCTCTTCCCTCCTCTCTCTCTTCTCTCTCTTCCCTCCTCTCTCTCTCTTTTCTCTCTCTCCTCTCTCTCTCCCCTCCTCCCTCTCTCTCTCTTCCCTCCTCTCACTCTCCCCCTCTTTCTTGTTCTCGCTCCCCCTTTTTTGCTGTCCTTTTCACTCTTTCTCCCCACCCCCTGGAATTTCTTACCAGGTATTTACTTGGTTCTTGGTTACCATGACTACTGTGGTGTTTAAAGAACTGAGTCGAGATTCTTTCTGTGTATTGTGGGCCTTATCAATAGAAAAAAAGAGACCTTTTTTAACAATAGATAACCAGCAGCAGTCAGCAAGGGGACACTGCTGATCTCCCTCTCCCCTTTAGCCCGGGCTTACTGAGACCAATAGCAGGGCCTTGACTGAGATCCGAAAACTTGGCACGTTGAATCTATGTCTATGGACCAAGACTGGTCGACCATGCGCCTATCAGCGAGTCACTGGGTTTGATTGTTGGGAGGTGCACGATCTATTGAGCTCTTGGTTAACCTTAACTTATTCTGTTGTAAATTTATATGCCTTATACCTCATCAATATCACTTGAACTGACATGAAGGGAGTGCAGCACTGTTGGAGGTGCCGTCTTTCGGATGAGACGTTAAACTGAGGCTCCTCGGGTGGATGTAAAAAATTGGGGCCTCAGAATGAATGGGACTGGTTTGCAATCCTGCACGGGGCAGTGATGGAGGGAAGCGCCTTTAAGAACTGTGTATGTGTGTTTTCCAATTTTCTCTCTCCACTCTTCCTCTTTTCCTCCTCACCCCACTAACCAGTAGCTGCTGACTTTTTGTGCCCGGGTACAGTTTCATGGGGCAGCTGGCTGCCCTCTTGTACCCCGCCCAGGTTATCATTCTTTCCGTGCAGAGTGCAGGCGATGAGGCTATTCGACTGTGGAGTGCCTCCGCGGTCCTGGTCCCGGCCCAATACCCGCCCGCCTGTTTCTCGGCAGGAGTCCCTCGGCCGCTGTGGGAGGCGGGAAGTCCAGCTGATTGAGATATATATATTTTCTGTTGTGTTGTTCCTGTCCCTTCTTGGCCTCTAGGTCACTTGACGTCATTATCCCGGGGAAAACGTGCCTCTTTCTCCCCTCCCCCACCGCCTCCCCCTCCGTATTTTGCAGCTTTCACTGCGTGTCTGTAAAGTAGCGGGGGTCTGGTTAGCCTTGGGTGGGTAGGGGGCAAAGATCGGTTGCCATGCCTAGAGGTGGGATTATAAATTGAGACCGGGGGTCTGACCCAACGTTCCCTCCAAGCTGTGCGTGCGAGACCCCCCGACAGCATGGTAATCTGCAAGGTCCCGCTCACAAGCTGCTCCATCGGAGACACCGTGCGTGCGCTGAGATTTAAAGGAACTGCACACCGAAATGAACAACCCGCGCCCGACCAAGCACAGCTTGGAGGGAACTTTGGTCATCGCTGAGTGGCACCGAACGTGCGCTGTGCCCACTGACCGCCTCTGCACCCTTCAGAACGGTCCACGTGGATCTCGATTCACTGTCTCTCCCCAAAGTTTTATATTCTACCAGTCATTGATTGAAGCTGACGACTTGACCGTTCTCATCCGAGTTGATCCTGCCTTTTTGTTAAGCAAGAAAAAACCCACCTGTTGCCTGTGTATGTTTGTGTGTGTTTGTGAGTGTACATGTACATATATAATATATTTTTGTTTGTATAAAGTTTTAATATGAAAATTAAACAAACCTGAAAAAGAAATATGTCTTGTTTTACATTATTTAAAAGAAAACGCGGCAGCCAATTTACACACAACAAGATCCCACTAACAGTAATGTGATAATGATCAGATAATCTGTTTTTTATATATATATTGGTGTTGATTGAGGGATTAATATTGGCCGGGACACTGGGAAAAACACCCCCGCTCTTCGGAATATGGCCGTGCGATATATTTTTTTTAAACTTTAAAAAAAAAGGCCACCTGAGACAGCAGACAGGTCCTCGGATTAACGTTTCATCCGAAGGGCAGCACTTCCGACAGTGCAGCACTCCCTCAGTGCTGTGCTGAGGTGACTGCCTGGATTTTGTGCTCAAGTCTGTGAAGTGGGACTTGAACCTACGGCCTTCTGACTCCGAGGCGAGAGTGCTGCCCGCAGCCTCCTGGCACAAGGACCATTGCTAGTCAATCCAGGCCAGCATCTGCTCACTAGAGAGCAAGGGCTCTGCACAATTAATAAACGATCACAAACCCTCACTCTTGTAAGATATTTGCCCGTCTGTACAGGCACTGTAACCTCGAGTGCCCCCAAGCGTCTATCCTCGGCCCCTCCTGTTAACTACATGCTGCCCCTCGGCGACATCATCCGAAAATATGACGTCCTATTCCACATCTACGTGGACCTACCCAGCTCTGCCTCCGCCACTTCTCTCGACCCCTCCACTCTGTGTTGTCAGGCTGCTTGTCCGAGATGCAGTACTGGATGAGCAGAGACTGCCAACAATTAATTATAGGGAAGGCCGAAGTCATTGTCTTTGGTCCTCACCACAAACTCTGTCCCTCTCATTGGCCACCGTCTGAGGCTGAACCAGACCGTTTGCAACTCTAGTGTCATATTTAACCCGGAGATGAACTGAACCCATAACCGCTCCATCACCAAGATCCTTTACTTCCATCTCCGTAACATCGCCCACAAAACCTGCACCTCCACTACCGCTACTGAAATCCTCATCCATACTTTTGTTACTTCCAGATTCGTCGGTTCCAATGCTGTCCTGGCCGGCCACACGTGTCTCATTTTTAGCACTAGTCGCTGTCAGGCAGTGGCTCCGTGGGCAGCACCCTCACCTCTGGGTCAGAAGGTTGTGGGTTCAAATCCCGCTCCAGGACTTGAGCACAAAAATCTAGGCTGACACTCCAGTGCAGTGATTAGGAAGCGCTGCACTGTCAGAGGTGCCGTCTTTCGGATAAGAGGTTAAATTGAGGGCCTGTCTGCTCTCTCAGATGGACGGAAAAGATCCCATGGCCACTATTTCGAAGAACAGGGGCGATCTCCAACATTATCCCTCAATCAACATCTCTAAATTATCCAGTCATCATCACATTGCTGTTTATGGGAGCTTGCTGTGTGCAAATTAGCTGTTGCGTTTTCTACATTACAACAGTGACACGTGGTGGTGAAAGGTGCATTTAAATGCAAGTTTTTCTTTTATTGGTCACTGGACAATGAGCAGGACGGGGCACTCTGACAGATTTCCCTCACTCTGAAGCTTGGAGAATGGAGGTTAATTGCAGTGCTCCCAAAACTCTTCTGTAGCCTGAAGTTTGCCATATTTAAAAAAAAAAATCAGTGATAAACTAAATGAAATGTTTAGTCTCTACATTTTATATATCTTTTTTGGCCTCGGGCTCTCATTGAGTGCGTTGTTTAATGTCCGGTGGTTGTGTGGCGGAAGGAATGCTCTCCCTTTAAATGTCTGTGCAGGAGACGGTTTAAATCCTATAATCTGATGCTGCACTCGCCAGTGTGCTGAGAGCTGAGAGGACTGTCCGTCAAAGAAAAGCATTGGGCGTCCAGAACCGCAGCTGGAGTACAAAGGGAGAGCCAATCAGCATAGCCAGGGAGGGAGGGCATTGTGCCTGAAAGTTCTACTGATGCAGCAATGCTGAGTGTGTTTTGTAGGTAGATGGGGGGAGTAGAGAGAGAGAGAGAGTGTGTCTGTGTGCAGCTCCAGCAGTGATCAGCTAACACTTCATTCTCCACCAACACACACACTCTCTCTCTGACACACACACAAATGAGAGCCAGGAAAGGCTTCTGAACCTAAAGAGTTGCTGAAAATAGAAAGGGGGAGGGGGGGGGGGGGGGGAGAAATAATTCAGGGGAAAATTGATTTGATTTCTTTTTTAAATATTGAGGGATTTCTTGTGGGTATTTAAAAAAAAAAATTATTTCGAAATCTCTCTCTTCTTTGCCTTTGCTCTCCTTCGATTCGGTCCAGAGATGATGGCTTGTACTGAAATGATCACGCTGTGTCTCCAGGCAGGGAAACACGCAGAAAATAACTCTGCCAACAGCCGAGCTGTCGCGGGTGTGCCAGTGTTCATCGACGTGAGTATAACTGCAGGACATAACGGGGCTTCGAACCGCTCCAAGTTCCTGTTTCTAAGTAATCATTTTGGTATTTGTTGCCTGGACTGGAGAATTTTAGCTATAGGGAAAGATTGGATAGGCTAGGGTTGTTTTCTTTGGAACAGAAAAGGCTGAGGGGTGACCTTATTGAGGTGTATAAAATTATGAGTGGCCTCGATAGAGTGGATAGGAAGGACCTGGTTCCCTCAGCAGAGGGGTCAATAACCAGGGGGCATAGATTTAAAGTAATTGGTAGGTTTAGAGATTTGAGGGGGAATTTTTTCAGAGGGTTGTGGGGTCTGGAACTCACTGCCTGAAAATATGGTAGAGGTAGAAACCCTCCCACATTTAAAAAGTGCTTGGATATGCACTTGAAGTGCTGTAACCTACAGGGCTATGGACCAAGTGCTGGAAAGAGGGATTAGGCTGGATCGCTCTTTGACACGATGGGCCGAATGGCCTCCTTCCGCGCTGTAAATTTTGATCATTTTAAACAGAGAAAAAAACGGCTCGGAGTTGATTTTAAGGCGTGTGGAGCCCACGTTGATTTTCCCAAAGCTGTTTGAACAATTTTGTCTGGCTGTAAATCAATGTGATTGGTACAGTCCGGGAAACATGTAATGCCCACGTTTTTCATTTCTCTTCATCTCTGCGTTGTCTCTCGCTGAACTCTTCTGACCTCCCATCAACGCACTTTCAGCTCACGGTGAAAGTTGTGCCCACAAGGGATGGAACTGTTGCCAAGATCTAATAACTCACTTTCGCCAGATGCAGCCGAAGCTTTATATCGATATTTAAGTTTATAAACAATTGATTCTTTTTTTCAGGGCTGTTTTCTGTTCCCCCTCCACACCCGAAGGTAAGGTGTTGAAGAAAGTGATACGCCGAGAACCTGGTGTTTGTTTGTCTGACCCTTTGGGCAAAGCAGTGGATTTATCTCCCTCTGCCGCACATCGAGTGTGTTTGTACCACACTGTGACTATTTGATTTAATGTAGCATTTACTGTGACCGTGCCTATGGGCAGCCCGTCAGGAAAATATTGTGACCTTTTACAGTACGATTTAACTGTACCCTGTCAATGGATCCAGGAATGTTTTCTTTCGAGTCAGCTATATAGGATTACGTAGGATATGCGGCACAGAAACAGACCATTCAACCCAACCAGTCCATGCCAGCGTTTATGCTCCACTCGAGCCTCTTCTCGTCTTTTCTCATTGAACTCTATCAGCATAGCCCCCTATTCCTGTCACCCTCATATGCTTGTCTAGCCTCCCCTTAAATGCATCTACAGTATTCGCTTCAACCACTCCCTACATTCGCACCACTCTCTGGGTAAAGACGTTTCATCTGAATGACCTATTGGATTTCTTGGTGACTCTCTTATTTTGACGGCCTCTAGTTTTACTCTTCCCCACAAGTGGAACCATTCTCTCTGTATCCACTCTGTTAGATCTCTTAATTTCCAATGAAATACAAACTCCGGTTGTAGTTTTAATGTAACTTTATTTTGGCAGCAGCAACAAGCTTCTGGCTTTAAGGCAGGCCTTTGTCCTTCTGAGACAACATGGTCAAAATGGCTGTACTTATACCTGGTTCAATTTACAGAAAAGAACTCTCCTTCTTTGACCTTATTGGCTCATTTGATAGACTTTTAACTTTTAATTGGCTCGCTACCCAAAGGTCCTAAAATGTCAAGTTGATTGATGACTTAATGCAATGTGCTCAGTCACCGTAGACATGGGAGTCTGTGTTTTCTCAACCTGTCTAAATGCAGCCTGTTTGAATTCTCTATCAATCCCCCCTTTGATTCTTTCACAAACTGAAGCATAAAACATCAGGTATCACTGGTTAAACATTCTAAAATATAATTTCATACATGTTAATCGAGTTTCCTTCTAAAATTTGTTGATGTGTTTCGCTACATGTCCGGACTAGTAGCTTCCACACAAATTTACACCAACCCGAGTTCCATCGTGGCCACAATGGAAGTTTTTTTTTAGTAGGTTAATTAATCTTATTCCAATTTAATCCAAATCAATATCTTAATTCAACCAGTAAACAACCTTCCCTTAAGCATAACATACTCCTGTGCCACGTACAGACGGTCTGCTGGGACCTGCAAGGTGTCTCACATGCGGGACAGCAGCTACAGCCGCCTGGTCACAACAACATTTAATCAACATAAACAAACAATATAAAAGTAAAATAATTACAACAAATAGAATTAAACCTTCTACCAATGAAGTTCCCATTGAACCTAGCCATTCAGTGGCTCCGCTCCACAAAGTGAATGATGGGGGTTGCTTAAGTTTTTCTACCTCCTTTTGGATATGCTCCGCTAAGTGGGTAATTTCTTCAGAGCTATCTGGGATATATGTGCAACACTCAGTTCCGAGTAGGGCGCAAGTACCTCCCTTTTCAGCCAGGATGTAATCAAGGGCCAGTCTATTCTGTAGGGCTACTATGCGGATTGCTACCATTTCTGCATTGATTTTAACTAGGGCCTCTGAGATATCATTGGCTACCCGTTCCACAACGGATGCCATGTTAATGGATTCCCTTGCCAGTCTGGCGGTCCCATACCTGGGGATCAGAATGGCAAAGAACCTCTCTGTTTCTGTGATAGCTCTCTTAGGACGGTGTAAATGTTCCGACAGTGACTTTATATGATACGTATAAGGCACAATGTAGGCTAAATAGCAGGATCCCGTCCAATTCTGGGTTAAGCCAAAGGGTAGGCCTTGTGGCCACACACCCAATAGGTGCCATTATATGCAATGAAGGTTAGCTGTTTCTTTGTCAACAATACTCCGGGGCCTGTCCAGGCTTTTCCATCTGTTTTATTCAGAATCCCCGTTACGTTAAAAATTCCCACATCTGCCCAGTTTGGACGGTTCCGTGGCTTGATTACATTATAATTCCGGGAGCAGTTACTATACCCCATATTTTGGCCTCCTTTGATGTTTCTAATCAGACAGACCGATTCCCCCGGTCTTCCTATTCCCGTTGTATTAGTGATAACAAAAAATGGGGGCCGTTTGGAATTATTGTAGCACGGCTGGTATCCCCCTTCAAAGGTAGTCAGATTGTAACCTGCTGACTTCCATTTACGTGCCCAGTTTTCTGTATCCTGAAACGCATTGCCTGTTTTGTTTTGATTAATTATCCACTCAGCCATTTCCGAGATATTCAAGGGAACTGGCCTCAAGGGAATCCCTCCCTTTGAGTGAATAGGAATATGCGCACACACCCAACAACTAGAAATGTTACCTTGTTTGGCATAAGTGTATGACATATATAAAAAGGTATTTACATGTAATTCCCTTGCTACCCTAATATTTCCCTTTGGTGCAGAGAGTCGGCTAGTAAGAAGTAGGCCTATGCCTAGAATACCTACAGTCAGTAATACAGTAAATTTCTACATTTTGGCAAAAAGTAATTGTCCTTATTAGATTTCAGCTTCAGTTACGGGTGCTCGTTTAACGTGTGAAGCATGGATCCAGGCTTTCTTTTCTTGGACTTTAACAGCTGCCTGGGTGGTCAATAACACTTGATAAGGTCCCTCCCACTTGGCACCCAAAGGCTCTTTATGCAACTTTTTCACATACACCCAGACTCCCGGGATGATGTCGTGTCCTCCTTTGGGAAACAGAACTAATAGCATTGGTTAGGTTCTGACAGTATGATAACAAAGTGTCACTCATTAAGTGAACATCAGCTTTCCGTAAATTAATAGTTCCTGGCAGCGACATGGGTCTGCCTGTTATAATTTCAAATGGGTTTAGACCTGTAGTTCTGTTTGGGGTTGCCCTAATGCTACATAGCACTATTGGTAGTGCCTGGGGCCATGGTGTTCCTTCTTGGTGATATTTGGAAAGCCGTTGTTTCAGAGTTCGATTCATTCGCTCTACTTGTCCTGATGATTGTGGATGATAAGGACAGTGTAAATCCCACGTAATGTTCAGTAACCTACAGACTTCTTGGCAGACAACACCTGTGAAGTGTGTTCCCTGATCTGAGTCAATGCTACTCGGGACTCCCCATCGGGAATGTAATCCTTACACAAAACCTTTGCAGTGTGATTGGCTGTGGCTCTTTTAGTTGAGACAGCTTCTACCCATCTAGAGAATCTGTCGACCATGACAAGAATGTTAGTGCATCCTTGGCATGAAGGAAGTGATATATAATCAACCTGCAGATGCTGGAATGGTCCGACAGGGGCAGGGGGCCTCAGTTGGGGCATTACCGTGATGGGTCCAGAATTATTTTTCTGGCAGATCACACAGCGGTCTATTACCAACTGGGCATGTTTTTTAAATCCCCGACCCCACCAGCTTTTCTGGAACCGTGCCATCATCTGTTGTGAGGCCAAGTGTCCCCACGAGTGGATCTGTTGGGCTAAAAAGGATTAAGCGCTTGTGGCGCGACTGGCTTGTCGGTAACTCTTTGTCTCCAGACACCATCTTCACATAGCTTAATTCCTGCCTCAATCCATGTCCATTTTTCCTCTCGGGAGCACTCGCCTTGCATTGTTTGAAGGTCTCGTGTCAGAGTCCTGAGTGCTTTCAATCTGCACATCTGTGTTGGTTCTTCTGGGGGAGCGCCCTGTGAGGCGGCATCTTTAGCTGCCTGGTCGGCTAGGGCATTTCCCTGTGCTTCTGTGGTATTTTCCTTGGTATGGGCCTTACACTTCAGGATGGACACTTCCTGAGGTAATTGTATAGCCTCTAGTAAGTCTCGGATTTCTTTTCCATTTCGGATAGGTGTACCAGCAGCAGTGAGGAATCCTCTTTTCCGCCATAACCGACCAAAGTCGTGAGCGACTCCAAAAGCATAACGTGAATCTGTGTAGACATTAACTGTCTGTCCTTCTGCTATTCGACATGCTTCTGACAGGGCCCGTAACTCGGCCTGTTGTGCTGACGTTCCTGAGGGTAAACATCCTTTTGCCACTGTCTCATATAAGGTTGTAACAGCCCATCCTGCTTTTCTGGTACCATTGTCAACAAAGGAGGAACCATCTGTAAACAGGATGAGGTCTGGGTTGTGCAGAGGCTCCTCTGCTGCTAAGGCTGCTTCTTCTGTTTCTTTTAAAATCTCCACGCAGTCATGCTCTTCACATTCTCCCCCCTCTTGCTCCCTTGATTCTGACATCGGGAGCATAGTTGCGGGGTTAACTGGGCTGTCCCGGACGATATGGAGATTAGGAGCTTCCAAAACTGCTGTCCAGCGGGTCCATCTAGCTGCTGTCACCTGAGACATTCTATTCATAGACAGCAAAGCATATACGGTGTGGGGACACTTGACAATCAGCTTTTGGTTGAGGATTAGACCCGCAGTGGTCATTACCGCTTGACATGTAGCTTCCATGGCCCTTAGGCAACTTCCCCATCCGAGGGCTACCGCATCCAGTTTTGCCGAATAATAGCCAATAGGTCTTTGCCGATCCCATGTTCTTGTGTCAGTATAGCTGTCATATATCCTTCTTTCTCATCGACAAACAGGGTAAATGGCTTACCACTGTCGGGGATTCCCAGAGCCGGTGCCGAACACAAAGCCTTTTTCAAACTCGGGAAGGCCTCTTGCTGTTCCTTAGTGAGGGTGATGGCTTCTTTAGAGGCACGTTTCCCCTTTAAAATATCATTCAATGGCTGAACAAGCTGTGTGAAGGAGTCAATCCAATTTCTGTTAAAGTTACACAATCCCAAAAAAGACCTTAGTTCCTGAATAGTGGTGGGTTTTTTAGCAGGCCGAATGGCTGCAGTTCTATCCTGGGTAAGTTCTCTCTTTCCTTGTGAAATCTTTTGTCCCAGGTATACAACCTCTTCTTGGGATATTTGTGCTTTGTTGATGCTGGCTTTATGTCCTTTCAGCCGAAGGTGGTCCAGCAAAGCTCGTAAATCTTGTTCATGCTGTTCTTCCATGTTTGAAGCTAGAAGGGTATCGTCTACATATTGGATGACTGTGGATGACAGGGGAGGTAATTCTCGCAAATGGCTTTGTAAAGCCATGTGGAATACTGTAGGGCTGTTGTGGAAACCCTGCGGTAACCGGGTCCAAGTATACTGTTGTCCTTGAACCGTGAAAGCAAACCACTGTCGAACCTCCGGTGCCAGAGGCACCGACCAAAATCCGTTGGCCATATCTATAACCGAGAAATATTTATGTTCCGGTTTGAGGGCATTAAAAATGGTGAAGGGATCTGCGACCAAAGGAGCTTTTTGATCAATACACTGGTTAGCTTTCCTATAATCGACAGTCAAACGCCAAGTCTCATTAGATTTCTGTACCGGCCACACGGGGCTATTGGAGGAGCTATGCGTTTTAATAAGCACCCCTTGTTTCTCCAATTGCTGAATAACCGGTAAGATTCTCGCGATGGCAGTTGGACTGATGGGATTCTGTTTAGTGCATGGAGGCTTGGTCCCGGTAAATGACGCAGGCTCCATCTGGAGTAGGCCACAATCGTTCTTATCTTTAGCCCATATCGGGTGTTCCTTCAATTCTTCTTTCTTCAAAGTTCTAATTGACCATGTCACCCGACCATCCTCAAAATGCAACGATGAATCTACTTGGATTAGAACATCCATTCCCAAAAGGGGTTGATCTACTAGGCCTATCCAGACCGGCGTGGTTAGTTCATGTGGACCTAGCCCTATAAGTACCGGTGTCCTTTTAATTTCCATTTTATGGCCCCCAACTCCATAGGCTGTACATACCCTACCATCCAACGGCAAAAAGTCTCCATATTGTGGGGGTAAGCATGTTAATTCCGTCCCTGTGTCTAAAAGACAGTCCACATCTTTATCGCCCACCCTCACAGTTATATATAGCCCATCTCCCCTCTGTTGTATTAGTGCGAGGAGGGGGGCCAGGGTGGGCTCTAATCGTTTTTTGCTATCCCAAGTAACTCCTTCTGTTGTTGTATTGTCAGTCTTGTGACAAGCCTGGTTTGTTGGCTGAATTGTATCCCTGGCTGCGTCCTCTTCCCCGGCCGCGACCTTGCTGTTTTGCCCTGCACGTCTTGGCCCAGTGACCTTCTTTCCCACAATAATGACATTTTCTGGGTAATTTTCCTAATAACTGTTTATCGGAATCCTGGGATTTCCATCCCATAGCCTGTACAGCTCGGACTTTAGCTCCCATATCCCGATCTAATTGGTTACATCGATCCACCAATGCTGCAAAGGTAGTTCCTCTCCCTTCCCAGTCTGGTAACACTACCTCAAGCATTTTGGACAGTTCTGGCTTTAGACCTGCCACGAAAGCTGCTTTCAGGGGTCCAAACGCTTGTTCATCCATTTCCTCATCCGTATTATTCATACCCGAATGTTCTAGCCACGCGCATCTAAACCGCTCGTCATACTCCAGGACCTCCTCTGTTCCTTTCTGTTGGCAGGCTGCAATTGTTCCCCAGTCTGCCTTAGCTGGACTGAAGGCTTGCAGCCAGTGTTTAATCGCCTCCCATCCTGCGTCTAATTCTTGCTCATCCTGCCCCAAAGCTTCTTCTACCTTGTCGTGCAATTTTCTTCCCTGTGTTTTTGGCACCATTATGGTCAAAATTTGCACTCCGTCCCAGGGATGAAGTTGATATATATTTCTTAAGCGGTCCAATTGGTCCCACGTTTTTACTCCCCCTTTCTTTGGATTGGGCAATTCCTTGGACCATTTATCAATTTTCTCTGGGTCTGCCGGATCATGAACTAAGTATTCTGCATACACCCTTTTCCTCGTTTTTTTGGTTCCGCCCTCATCCGCAGTCTCTTCTGATTTGACTACAACTCGTCTTTTTTTAAACGGGGCAAAGCGCACCCCTAATTCTTCATCCTCTGACCCTGTATCATCGGAGGATTCAGAATCCGTATCTATTCCTCGGTCGTGTCTTTGGGTTTGCGCTTTTAATTTATCCAAACATGGGTACCCTGGGAATTAACCGATACATTTTCCTTTTCCTATTACTGTCTCTTGACCTAATGATTTTTTCCATTCTTTAATTTCACCTTTAAGATCTTTAACTTCCGCTTCCGACTTTTCAAGTTCAAGTTTTTTCTGTCGCAGCTGTGCACAAACAGATTGCAATTGGTCCTTTGTACTGGATCATGTTGGGAACGCATTATAATTTCATTCCGCTTTCGGATCTGGCCCATAACGGCTAGGGACCATCTGATTCGCTCTTTATTTTTCATACGGGTCGTTTTTCCCCAGACCCTTTTAATCTCGTCCAAGGACCATTGTCCTTTGGAGGTTCCGTACTTTTGTTCGATCTTAATACAGGTTTTAGATAAGTTGAATTGTTGCTCTATGTATTCTTTCAACTGTTCGAGGATTTCATCTATCAAAACCTCAGATGGTGCCCGCCCGCCTTTACCAGTTGTAGGCAATTCTTTGCTCTTATCTCCTGCTGCCATAATACTGATTTCTTTACTGGGGTCTCGAGTCACAGGCTTTCCAGCCGATCAGTGGGTCGGTGATTAATTAACTAACACACCGCCGAAGTTAGACGTCTATGGGACCTCGAGCCGACTGCCAACCGGAGGGTTCGCAAACCGGAGGCTTTCGGAATCGCGTAGAAGGAGAGGCGAATTTAGACTTTTGACCGAGGACTTTCATAAAGAGGAGTCCTTACCTCAGTATGTAGGTCCGATGTCCAAAATTCAGTTTCTTTCCTCAGCGATCGTGTTCGTGACGCCAAAATTGTTAGATCTCTTAATTTCTAATGAAATACGAACTCCGGTTGTAGTTTTAATGTAACTTTATTTTGGCAGCAGCAACAAGCTTCTGGCTTTAAGCCAGGCCTTTGTCCTTCTGAGACCACATGGTCAAAATGACTGTACTTATACCTGGTTCAATTTACAGAAAAGAACTCGCCGCCTTTGACCTTATTGGCTCATTTGATAGTCTTTTAACCTTTAATTGGCTCGCTACCCAAAGGTCCTAAAATGTCAAGTTGATTGATGACTTAATGCAATGTGCTCAATCGCATGTAGACATGGGAGTCTGTGTTTTCTCAACCTGTCTAAATGCAGCCTGTTTTAATTCTCTATCACACTCTATCAAAGCCTTTCATAATTTTAAAGACCTCTATTAGTTCACCCCCCTCAGCCTTCTTTTTTCAAGAGAAAAGAGATCCTGATATGTATACCTTCACCTTTCTGGTATCATCCTCTATATCCTTTTTATAATATGGCGCCCAGAACTGTACGCAATACTCCAAGTGTGGTCTAACCAAGATTTGATACAGGTTTAGCATAACTTCCCTAATTTTCAATTCTATACCTCTAGAAATAAACCCTCGTGCTTGGTTTGCTTTTTTATAGCCTTGCTAACCTGTGTCGCAACTTTTAATGATTTGTGTATTTGTACTCCGAGATCTCTTTGCTCCTCTACCCCACCTAGACTCGCATCCTCTAAGTAATAAGTGACCTCCCTATTCTTCCTACCAAAATGTAATACCTCACATTTATCTGTGTTGAACTTCATTTGCCAATTATATGCCCATTCTGCAAGTTTATTAATGTCCTCCTGTAATTTGTTGCAGTCCTCCTCAGTATTGACTATTGCCCCCAAATTTAGAAATTGTATGTTTGATTCCAAAGTCTAAATCATTAAAGTTGTGAACAGCAGTGGTCCCAGCACAGATCCTTGTGGAACACCACTGCCCGCCTTCTGCCACTGTGAATAGCTACCCTTTTACCCTACTCTCTGCTTTCTGTCTTGAAGCCAGCTAACTATCCATTCTTCGACTTGTCCCCTGAATCCACATTCTCTGACCTTGTTCATCAGTCTATTATGGGATACTTTAATCGAAGGCCTTTTCAAAATCTAGATAAATTATATCTACTGCATTACCATTGTCTACTCTCTCTGTTGTCACTTCAAAAAGGTTGGTCAAGCAAGACTTTGCCTTTTTGAAATCCATGCTGATTATTCATCGTTATATTTTTGGTTTCTCCTTTAGTAGGGATTCCATTATTGTTCCTACCATGTACCAAGAGCTCTCCATCTCTCGGCTCAGTGTTAGCATTCTCGCCTCTGGGTCAGAGGTTGTGGTTTTAAGTCTCGTTCCAGAGACTTGAGCACACAAATCTATACTGACATCCCAGTGCAGTGCTGAGGGAGTGCTGCACTGCCGGAGGTGCCGTCTTTAGGATGAGACGTTAAACCGAGGCCCCGTCTGCCTTGTCAAGTGGACATTAAAGATCCCATGGCATTATTTCGAAGAAGAGTCAGGGGAGCTCTCCCCAATGTTCTGGCCAATATTTATTCCTCAATCAACATAACAAAAACAGATTATCTGGCCATTATCTCATTGCTGTTTGTGGGAGCTTGCTGTGTGCAAATTGTCAGCCGCGATCCATTGTATTACAACAGTGACTACACTTCAAAACAAATACATAATTGGCTGTAAGACACTTTGGGATTTCCTGAGGTTGTAAATGGCGCTATATAAATGTAAGACTTCTCCCTGTTTTGTACTGATCTCTGAAAGCAACTACAATCTGTCATGTGTAAGGGGGAGATTTAAGTGAGCAGGAATGGAAGGGAATGATTAAAAACCCTCCACAACTTGTCTTCCAGCCTCGCAAGATGCCACGTTCCTAACGTGCCCCCTGCCAAGGACATCCACAACCTCTTCAAGTGGGGGTAGTACATGGATGAAGTGTGGACTTCCTCCTGTGGCTTCTTACTCCCTGTTGTTGTGAGTGACCTTGTCCTGCAAGGAAGAAGGAAGTGTGTCAGTGGTGAGATGTTTTGAGGACGTGCAGATGAAGCTAGAATAGTGTTGCTGGTGTGTGCAAGATGGCAGAGGTGGGAGGAACTGAAGGCAGTGAGGTGAGTATCCGGTGCAGTGGGAGCAAGAGGCAGAGTGAAGTGTGGTCTGGTGATTATGGTGGAGTGCTGGCCACCGAGGGAGCGATGTGTTCCGAATGCTGGGGTTGTACAAGGTTACTAATAATGATAGACACGAGGCAAGAGCCTTACCTTGCTTAGCCTCGTAAGGTCATTTATCCTCTTCCTGCATTGCAGCTGTGCGGTAAAGGCGATACACCTGGCACTGACGCGCTCTGCCACCTCTGGACTCTTCTGCCGGGAAGCTTGCCTGGAAATCCTCCTCCCGCCTGGTAGATGGAAGATGTCCCTCCCCCTGCTGACTGCCTCCACTAAGCTCCAAAACAGTACAGATATCTGAAAACTGAGGTGGGGAGTGGGGGGGGGGCTCACAATTTCTCCAGTCCAATATACAGTTGTAAAAGATCATTATTAATTCTGTAGCATGCCAACCACATATTTTGCAACAGAGGAAAGAAAGAAAAAAACTTGCATTTGTATAGCACCTTTCACAACCTCCGGACATCCCAAAGATGTAGTTGACGTGTAGTCACTGTTGTAATGTATTTGAAACACAGCAAGGTCCCACCAACAGCACTGAGAATCGGTTTTAGTGATGTTGGTTGAGGGATAAATATTGGCCAAGACACCAGGGATAATGCCCCTGCTTTTCTTCGAAATAGTGCCATGGGATGTTTTATGTCCAGCTGAGAGAGCAGACGGGGCCTCGGTTTAACGTCCATTCTGAAAGACGAAACCCCTGACAGTGCAGTGCTCCTTCAGCACCGCACTGGGGTGTCAGCCCAGATTTACGTGCTCAAGTCCCTGGAGCGGGGCTTGAACTCTCAACCTTCTGACCCAGAGGGTGAAGATTGCTACCCACTGAGCCACGGCTGACGCCCAGGGAGCAAGTATCAGTTCATAGGAGGTTACTTATGGAAACTGCCTCTGCGCTTTGTGCACAAGTGAAGTGCGTGGAGCGAGAGCCTGAACTGCAACAGTAACGATCCAAAGTTGGCAGCTATGCTCAATGGAGTCCTCGTGGAATTGTTTCCAGAACCCAGGATGCACATAATATTGATTAATGACATTGATCACACGAGGGAGAAAGGAATAGAAAGCTATGTTGACAGTAGGTAAAAAATCCATGTCTGCAGTAAGATCAAGTTGAGCAGGAGAGCAATATTCTAAAGAGAGCGTTTTGTTCACCATATTGTGAAAAGAATATAGAGGCACTAGAGAAGGTGCAGAAGAGATTTACAAGGATGATCCCAAAACTGAGAGGTTTACGAATCAGGAAGGATTGAACTGGCTGGGGCTCTTTTATTTAGAAATGAGAAGGCTGATTAGAGGTCTTTAAGATTATGGGCCAGACTTTCCCTAAAGGCCCTCAACGCCTGATTGCCCGCTGAGAAGCACTGCTAACGTTCGGTGCAAAAAGCTGCCGAGAATTTCGATTTTCAAGTTTAAAGTAAGTAAAACTAATCGCCCGGCGAGAAACTGGGCGTTGCACACTCATTGTTGCCGTTTTTCCCGGCGGGTAAGTGGAAAGTTAGCAACATGGACGGTAAGTAGTAAAATTTAGTCCGAGGCTGCACTTGGGCCTAGGGAGGGGGGAAACCACGTACAAAGCATTCCCAATATAGTTTTAACCCTAATCGGCATTTAAAAATTTTACAAAAATAATTAAAGAAACTGTAACTTACCTTTCTTTGCAGGGACTCCCTTACCGCCCTGTAAAAGAGGTTGAGGCCAAGCTTACGCCCTGGCAGTTGTTCTTGCGTTGCACGTGGGTGGTTTGGTTCCGGCGGGCGACTTCAGATGTGGCCGATAACGTTCAAAAACCTTACGTGGAAACTCTCGCCGGGCAGAAAACCAGCTGTGACGCCGAGAAAATCGGCGACAATGAAACCGAATAGTTATATTCAAAAGGGAGTTAGCTGTGGCCCTTGCGGCTAAAGGGATCAAGGGGTATGGAGAGAAAGCAGGAATAGGGTACTGAAGTTGCATGATCAGCCATGATCATATTGAATGGTGGTGCAGGCTCAAAGGGCCGAATGGCCTACTCCTGCACCTATTTTCTATGTTTCTGTGAAAGTCTTGCCCTTTGAAAGGGTTTGATAGGGTAGATGTGGAGAAAATGTTTCCACTTGTGGGGGAGACCAGAACTAGAGACCATAAATATAAGATAGTCGCTAATAAATCCAATAGGAATTTCAGGAGAAACTTCTTTACCCAGAGAGTGGTGAGAATGTGGAACTCACTACCACAGGGAGTGGTTGAGGCGAATAGCACAGATGCATTTAAGGAGAAGGTAGATAAGCACATGAGGGGCAAAGGAAAAGAATGATATGTTGATGGGGTTGGATGAAAAGAAGTGGGAAGAGGCTCGTGTGGAGCATAAACACCGGCACGGACCAGATGGGCCGAATGGCTTGTTTCTGTGCTGTACGTTGGATCTAAATCTGTGTAAATGATGTGCATTGATCAAAGTGACCAGCAGCCACTTGACTTACGAATGGCAAGTGGTGTTTCATACTGAGAAAGGTGGAGTCATTTGTACTGGTGCCATAACCGGGACGTCTGATGACACAACGGGGGGTAATGTTCCACATGTCCGCCCGGGCTGTAACCTTGGGCGAGCAGCACGCCCGAACATGCGTTGAGTTACTGAAAATGACGCCCCCGCGCCCCCCCCCCTCCGCCTCTCCCCAACTAATGGATCATTAAAGCAGAACAGCAGGGACACATTGTGGGCGCGGCCGATTGGTCCACTGTTGAAAGCGTCATGGTGTTTTGGGAGGCAATGGAATATTGCTTGGGGAGGTCACAGTGAGCATGCCCAAGGAGGTTATGTTGCCCTTTGAAAAGAAATAGCATCTGGTCAGACTATTGTCGAATCTTGGTTACTGCAATAAGAAAGACATGCATTTATATAGTGCCTTTCACAACCACTGGACATCTCAAAGCTTTTTACAGTCAACGAAGTACTTTTGGCATGTAGTCACTGTTGTAATGTGGGAAACACGGCAGCCAATTTGCACACAGCAAGCTCCTACAAACAGCAATGACCAGATAATCTGTTTTTATTATGTTGATTGAGGAATAAATATTGACCCAGGACACCGGGGCTAACGCCCCTGCTCCTCTTCGAAATAGTGCCATGGGATCGTTTATGGTCCACCTGAGAGAGCAGACGGAGGCCTCGGTTTAACATCTCATCCAAAAGGCAGCACCTCCGACAGTGCAGCACTCCCTCAGCACTGCATTGGAGTGTCAGTCTGGATTTATGTGCTCAAGTTCCTGGAGTGGGACTTGAACCCACAACCTTCTGACTCAGAGGTGAGGGTGCTAGCCACTGAGCCACAGCTGGCACCAATAATAATGAAAAGATGGAGAGACCGACCAAGAGTTTTTGTTTGGCGATCCCCGGGCAAATTTTCTCTCGTTTTGAGAAGTGTTTTTCCCCCCCTTAAGTTTCCGCTCAAATTTATTTGCATATCGTCATCCTCAAAATCTGCCGTGAACCTGTGCAATCGGACAGTTATTTTAAAAACCTATTTTGCATTAAAAAATATTCCTTCATATATTTGAGCGGTAACCTGTTAGATCTTTATTAATACAGCTGAAAATGACTTTAATACAAAAAATGAGCATTTTAATCACAGTCCAGTCCACCACCTGTGAGCAAGCTGATATTAAATTTCTGAAAATGACTTTAATGAACTATACAGAACCATTTCCTAGTTACATTGGTGTACTGCAGTCAGTTTCTTAAAAAAATATATTTTAAAGCTTTTAAAAGGTGCCCATTTGCGTCTTTCTTTTTTTTAAAAAAAAGCTTAATTTTAGGAGCCTCCTCGAAGGCCCGCAAACAGCCGCAATTGGCAGAAACTCGCCATGGCGATTATTTTGATTTGGGGGAGTGGCCAGTTTTGTGGGCGGGGCCAGCTGCCAGCGCGATGTTTTTGTAAAGGGGATCTGGGTGCGCATGCGCAAAAAGAGACGGGTCCGACCGCACGCATGCGCGGAAGGACACAAAAATGTTCGTGCAGACAATCACTTTGTTTTCTAAACCAGCGCCAAAGATTGCGGAAACTTGATTTGCACTAGACCTCGATTGCGCTTATAATTCCGCGGGGTTTTTTTTTGTAGCGTGGTTTGGCCGATTTTGGGCGAATTGCGCGGGAAAAAAATTCCAGCGCAACCAAGTGGAAACTCCAGGCCATATTGTTTATGGTTCCAAGGTCAGCAAGGATGGTTTCTGAGCTTTGAATCAATGAGCAGGGGTTGTGTACAAGCCCATCACAGCATGTTTAGGAGCAAATTGTTATTTTAATTTCTAACTGATCTGCACCACTGCTGTAGCCAACAGTTGTGATGTTAAAAGCACCAGAAAGTCACATGTAAATGTGTAAGAAGTGGATGAAGACACGGTGTGGAATGTGTCGGGCTGTTAGCTAGTGAACAGTTAAGTCTTCAGGCGGTTTATAGGATGGCGGCCTGTTGCTTGTTGGTGTTAAAGCAGCATTTAATTACCTAACTTACTGATTGAATGTTCAGCATTAGAATTTTAAACCTTACAATGGAAAAGATTTTTAATAAAAGAGTGATTATACTTTTGGAAATAGGAACAGGAAGAGGCCATTCAGCCCTTCGAGCCTGTTCCGCCATTCAATGAAATCATGGCTGATCTGCGATCTAACTCCATATACCCCTTAATACCTTTTTGGTTAACAGAAAGCTATCAATCTCCAATTTAAAATTAACAATTGACCTAGCATCAATTGCCATTTGCAGAAGAGAGTTCCAAAGCGTTTCCTAATTTCACTCCTGAGAGGCCTGACTCTAATGTTTAGACTGTGCCCCCTAACCCTAGCCCTAAAATCCCCAACCAGCGGTAATAGTTTTTCTCTATCTGCCCTATCTGTTCCCCTTAATATCTTGAAAACTTCGATCAAATCACCCCTTAACCTTCTAAATTCTAGAATCCAACCCTAATTTGTGTAATCTCTCCTCGTAACTAAACCTTTGACGTCCGGGTATCATTCTGGTAAACCTACGCTGCACTCCCTCCAGGGCCAGTACATCCTTCCTAAGGTGTGCCCAGAACTGCTCACAGTGCTCCAGGTATAGTCTGACCAGGGTTTTGTAGAGCTGCAGCATAACTTCTACCCCTTGTATTGTAATAAGTGAGTTGTGGGGGAAAAAAATACAAAATTTTACTAAAGGGGTCAAAAAATATGCAAATCCGAAACCAACAGCAGTACCAAAACCCGTTGTTCGGATTCCAAAGCGTGTCACTCTTCCAATTCCCATTCATATAAAAGAAAGAAAGACTTGCCTTTATATAGCGCCTTTCACAACTACCGGACATCCCAAAGCACTTTACAGCCAATGAGGTATTTTTTTGAACTGTGGTAATGTAGGAAACGCAGCAGCAAGTTTGTGCACAGCAAGCTCCCACATGTGGCAATGACCAGATAATCTGTTTTTGTGATGTTGATTGAGGGATAAATATTGGTCAGGACAATAAATCCCCTGCTCTTCAAAATAGTGCCGTGGGATCTTTTACGTCCACCTGAGAGGGCAGACGGGGCCTCGGCTTAACGTCTGATCTGAAAGACGGCACCTCCGACAGTGCAGCACTTCCCTCAGCACTGCACTGGAGTGTCAGCTGGATTTTTGTGCTCAAGTCTCTGGAGTGGGACTGTGAGCCTTAACATTGTGATTCGGAGGCGAGGGTGCTGCCCACTGAGCCACGGCTGACACTTGTGGGGTTACACAGTCCTCCAAAGCACCATGTATTGCCGTCAATTTTTTATCTCCTGCGTAATATTCACTCTGCACACAAACAGGAGCTCGTGCAGGGACCTGAGTAAGCCTGTCACTGCTGGATAGGAGTGGATTATCTGCTCTGGCCTAGTGTGTACATTGAATATTAATTCATTGCTTAAAAACTGTCATTAAATTCTCCACTAATTGCCACTGATTCAGTAATTCCCACTTGGAAGCTATAACGGTAACCAACGTGGGAAGTGGAAATGTCACACAGTGATGCGATATTAAAAACTCTCTCAAGGTTAATTGGGAAGACATGTAATCGAGGTAATGTAAAGGAGCTCTGCATTGCATTCAGCCCACAGCGTGTCTGCGGCACGAATACAGGATTTATCGGTTGGGTTGAGAAGGGAACAAAGATGTACTTCAGAAGCTTGTCAAAAAAAGGATTTAAACAATGGGGACAGATTGACAGCAAGAGATTTGTCGAGATGGCATCTTCGGAACAGGATTAGGCTGCTCAGTCCCTTGAGGCTGCTCCACCATTCACTTTGTTTATGGCTGATCTGTACCTTAACTCCATCGATCCTCCTTGGTTCCGTAACCCTTGATACCCTTACCTAACAAAAATCTTATCGGTCGCAGTTTTGACATTTTCAATTAACCCCCAGCCTCAACAGCTTTTTTGAGGGAGTGAGTTAGAATTTTTATTTTTAAATTGGTTCATGGGATGTGGGTTTCGCTGGCAAGGCCAGCATTTATTGCCTATCCCTAATTGCCCTTGAGAAGGTGGTGGTGAGCCGCTTTCTTAAACCACTGCCGTCCGTGTGGGGAAGGTGCTCCCACAGTGCTGACTTTGTCGCGGTGGTTTGGTACGACTGAGTATCTCGCTGGGCCATTTCAGGGCGGCAGTTAAGAGTCAACCACATTGCTGTGGGTCTGGAGTCACATATAAGCCCAGACCGGGTAAGGGCGGCAGATTTCTTTCCCTAAAGCACATTGGTGAACCAGTTGAGTTTTTCTGACAATCCGGTAGTTTCATGGTCACCATTACTGACTGACACTAGCTTTGTAATTCCAGATTTATTTAATTAGCTGAATTTAATTCCCCCAACTGCCATGGTGGGATTATGAACTCGTGTCTCCGGATCAGTAGTCCAGGCCTCTGGATTTCTAGTCCAGTAACTTAACCACTTTGCTACCATATCCCTTTGTGTGAAGAAGTGCTTCCTGATATCACCCCTGAACGGCCTAGCTGTAATTTTAAGGTTATGCCCCCTAATCTTCCATTGAGGATTTCTGAGGGGCCCTGGGCACTGTGGAGTGGGAAGACAGTGCACAGGAACCTCTTTCTATGCCTGCGATTTTTTATAAATAATTTCCAGTTTACTGATGCACTCTACTCCGTTTTAAGAGGTCGTTTCCCCACCAGATAGGGAATGTACGCCGTTCCCATTCAGGATCAAAGGGCAAGCGGCTAAAGGAGGAACATATTACTGAAAGGAAAAAAAAAAATAATGGTTTGAACATTTAAGTTTATTTGCAAATCACTGTTGTGAGTTTGGTTTTTGTTTTCTAAAAGTATGTATCTGGCAGTTGATGTGGGTTTTGATGGTGGCATCTTGATGAGCACAGCTGGGAAAGGTCACAGGCCTGAAACCTTAATTCTGTTTCCCTCTCCACAGATGCTGCCTGACTTGCTGCATATTTCCAGCATTGTCTGTTTTTATTTCAGCCTAGCTTGGTTGGTCCTGAAGATCATAGTTAGGTTAGGAAAGGTGTGAAGCTGTTGTGGCTGGGGGTTAATTGAAAATTTCAAAACTGCGATTGATAAGATTTTTGTTAGGTAAGGGTATCGAGGGTTACGGAACCAAGGAGGGTCGATGATGTCATGTATTCAACTATCATTGTAACCCATGTATAAGCTGACCTAAGTTGTACACCTTGAGAACATTGACCACAGGGAGCGAACTTGTGGGAGACACTCCTAACCTGGACTTTCCGTTATAAAAGGGAAAGCTCCACCCACCTTCAGTCTCTTGAGGTTTTGGTAATAAAGGTAACTGGTCACAGAGTGACCTTCTGTCAAGTATGGGCCTTGTGTGCATTTATACTGTATAGTATGGACATATTAGATGGAGTTAAGGTACAGATCAGCCATAAACAAATTGAATGGTGGAGCAGCCTCAAGGGACTGGTGTGAAGGTTGAGTTCGAGTCCTATGACCCTCGGGTGCAAAAAGAGTTAAATTATGAGGGCCGGTTGCACAGACTAGGTTTGTATTCCCTTAAGTATAGAAGAACAAGGGGTGATCTAATTGTGGTGTTTAAGATGATTAAAGGAATCGATAGAGGGGAGACTATTTTCTCTGGTGGGAGAGTCCAGAATAAGGGGGCATAACTTTATATTTTTTTTTAATTAATTTGCAGGATGTGGGAGTTGCTGGCAAGGCTAGCATTTATTGCCTATTAGAGCTAGGCCGTTCAGGGGTGATGTCAGGAAGCACTTCTTCACAGAATGGGTAGTGGAAATCAGGAACACTCTAATTGAGGCTGGGCGTCAATTGAAATTTTCAAAGCGGAGATTGCTATTTTTGTTAGGTAAGGTTATTAAGGGTTACGAAACCAAGGCTAGTAGATGGAGTTAAGATACAGATTAGCCATGATCTAATTGTGGGACAGGCTCGAGGAGTTGAAAAGCCTCCTCCTGTTCCCATGTTTCTATGCTGTACTGAGGGAATGCTGCATTGTCTCGGGTGCTGTCCTTCAGATGAGATGTTAAACTGAGTTCTTGTCTGCCATTTTTTGGTTCCAGTATATGCCAAAGATCCCAAAAAGGAGCAGCATTTTCATGATATCCTGGCCAACATTCCTCCTTCAACCAACACCAGGTTTTGATAGCGTAAATAAGCAGAAACTGTTTCCAGCGGCAGCAGGGTGGGTAACCAGAGGACACGGCTTTAAGGTGATTGGCAGAAGAACCAGAGGGGACATGTGATCTGGAACGCACTGGCTGAATGGGCGGTGGGAGCAGATTCAACGCTAACTTTCAAAAGGGAACTGGATAAATACTTGAAGGGAATTATTTTGACAGGGCTACGGGGAAAGAGCTGGGGAGAGGGACCAATCGGATCGCTCTACCAAAGAGCCGGCACAGGCACGATGGGCCAAATGGCCTCCTTCTGTGTTGTATCATTCTACCAATATCTCGTCATTGCTGTGTGTGGGATCTTACTGTGGACAAAATGTTTGCTCATTTCCCTACGGAACAGCAGTCATTACGGTTAAAAATAATTCATTGCATGTGAAATACGCTGAAATGTTTTTGGAAGGACATGATTTCTTTTCTTTTTAAAAGCCGCCTATTCAGTATTTTTTTTTTATGACTCACTCGGTAAGTTGTTGAGTGCTCCCGACCTTGTGACATGGGTAGGTGTGCTGCGGAAATGCTGACGGTTGTCCCTGAAGGATTAATTAAATCTTCAATTTCTACAGGCACTATTTATGGAGGCTTCAGCTCCCTGTGTTCCAGCAACTCTGAAGCTCATACAGAAGTGATTCAGCGCTGTGACAATGCGATTTATTCTATTTTACTTTTGCTGTCAGTTCCTCTGTGAAAACTCTGACTTCTCATCAATAAATACTTAACATCCGATCTCTCTATAGAGAGAGAGAGAGAGCCAAGGCCAAGTGTGGTCTTCAACTGGGGTTGCAGTTGGTGGGCGGGATAGTTTGGAAAATAAGTGCGTAGATATAATTCAATCACCATTGTAAAGTCATCCATCCTGTCTTTATTTTTTTTATACGATACTTTGATTTTATATTGTGTAGTTAAATAGCAAAACGTATGGCAGTTTGGGAAGCAAAGAAGTGAAGTTGGTTGATGTGTAGAAGGCGGAGGAACTGGGTGGCACAAAACTGAGGCATAGTGTTCAGTTCCATTCGCAACTCCTCAGATAACGAATCAGTCCATGCCCACATGCAGCAAGATCGGGACAACATTCAGGCTTGGACTGATAGGTGGCAAGTAACATTCGTGCCACGCAAGTGCCAGGCAATGACTATCTCCAACAAGCGAGAGTCTAACCACCTCCCCTTGATATTCAATGGCATTACCATCGCCGAATCCCCCACCATCAACATCCTGGGAGGTCACCATTGAGCAGAAACTTAATTGGATCAGCCACATAAATACTGTGGCTACAAGATCAGGTCAGAAGCTAGATATTTTGCGGTGAGTTTCTCACCTGACTCCCCAAAGGCTTTCCGCCATCTACAAGGCACAAGTCAGGAGTATGATGGAATATTCTCCATTTGCCTGGATGAGTGCAGCTCTAACAACACTCAGGAAGCTTGACACCATCCAGGACAAAGCAGCCCGCTTGATTGGTACCCTATCCACTGCCTTAAACATTCATCATCATAGGCAGTCCCTCGAAATCGAGGAAGACTTGCTTCCACTCTAAAGGTGAGTTCTCAGGTGACTCGACAATCCAATTCAAGAATTACAGTCTCTGTCACAGGTGGGACAGACAGTGGTTGAAGGAAAGAGTGGGTGGGGAGTCTAGCTTGCCGCACGCTCCTTCCGTTGTCTGCGCTTGGTTTCTGCATGCTCTAGGTGACGAGACTTGAGGTGCTCAGCGCCCTCCCGGACGCTCTTCCTCCAATTAGGGCGGTCTTGGGCCAGGAATTCCCAGATGCCAGTGGGGATGTTGCACTTTATCAAGGAGGCTTTGAGGGTGTCCTTGAAATGTTTCCTCTGCACATCTGGGGCTCACTTGCCATGTCGGAGTTCTGAGTAGAGCTTGCTTTGGGAGTCTCGTGTCGGGCATGTGGACAATGTGGCCCACCCAACGGAGCTGGTCAAGTGTGGTCAGTGCTTCGATGCTGGGGATGTTGGCCTGAGCGAGAACACTGACGTTGGTGCATCTATCCTCCCAGGGGATTTGCAGGATCTTGCGGAGGCATCGCTGGTGGTACTTCTCCAGCGCTTTGAGGTGTCTACTGTATATGGTCCACGTCTCTGAGCCATATAGGAGAGCATGTATCACTACTGCCCTGTAGACCATAGGCTTGGTGCCAGATTTGAGGTACTGGTCTTCAAACACTCTCTTCCTCAGTCGACCAAAGGCTGCGCTGGCACACTGTGGAGGCACTGTTGGACCTCGTCATTGATGTTTGCCCTTGGTGATAGTAGGCCCCCGAGGTATGGAAAATGGTCCACGTTGTCCACTGCCATGCCGTGGATTTTGATGACCGGGGTGGGGGGGCAGTGCTGTGTGACGGGGTCAGGTTGGTGGAGGACCTTTGTCTTACGGATGTTTAGTGTAAAGCTTTCGTACGCCTCCGTGAAGATGTTGACGGTGGCTTGGAGTTCGGCCTCTGATGATGCACCCTCCACTACCAGCGTACCGTGGCTGCAGTGTGTACCATCTACAAGATGCGCTGCAGCAACTCGCCAAGGCTTTTTCGGCAGCACCTCCCAAACCCAAGATCTCAACCACCTAGAAGGACGGGCAACAGGCACATGAGAACACCATCACCTTCAAGTTCCCCTTCCAAGTTACACACCAGCCTGACTTGGAAATATATCGCCGTTCCTTCATCGTCACTGAGTCAAGATCCTGGCACTCCATCCCTAACAGCATTGTGGGAGCACCTTCATGACATGGACTGCAGAAGTTGAAGAAGGTGAATCACCAGAAGGTGGCAATTAGGGATGGGTAATAAATGCTGGCCTTGCCAGCGATGCCCACATCCCAGGAAGTAAAAAAAGACTACAGTAACACTATTGACAAGAAGGTGTCATTACTGTATGACAGCTCTGTACAGGTCGTTTCGATTAAAATCGAAACGTAAGAATTTATATAAAGAAAGAAAGTGCTTACATTTCTATAGCGCCTTTCACGACCTCAGGACATCCCAAAGGGCTTTACAGCCAATGAAGTACTATTGAAATATAGTCACTGTTGTAACGTGGGAAACGCGGCAGCCAATTTGCACACAGCAAGCTCCCACAAACGGCAATGTGGTAATGACCAGATAATCTGTTTCAATGATGTTAGTTGAAGGATAAATATTGGCAACAAAGTGACCTAACACAACAACATCCCCAGAAAATGTAGGGTAGCGCCTGTGCACCATGTCTGACTGCCCACACCCTCTCCCCATGATGAGCTTATACTGCATCTACCTCAATAAGAACATAAGAAATAGGAGCAGGAGTCGGCCATACACCCCTCGAGCCTGCTCCGCCATTTAATATGATGGCTGATCATCGACCTCGACTCCAACTTCTTGCCCTATCCCCATATCCCTTTATCTCAAAATATCTATTGATCTCAGTCGTGAATATACTCAAGTCTGACATCTTATCTGAAAGCCGGCACCCTGGATAATGCCGCATTCTCTCACTACTGCATGGAAGCGTCAGCCTAGGGCTGAAGTCCTGAGGTAGGGCTAGAACCCACTACCTTCTGAATCAGGGGCAAGTGTGCTACCAACTAAGCCAAGGCTATTGGGTGATAATAGCCGATTACTGGAAAATTACAGCCAGTCTATATCTATAACATATTAAAGATCTTACATCCATGTGAACTTCCTGTCAATTTATTCCATTATTAGTGTCAGCTAGTGTCTCAGTGGGTAGCACTCTCTAGGTGGGAGGAGCTAGGAGTGAGCAGGTGCTGCTAGTTGTTTGAATACTGCCAGGAGATGGAATGAGTTTGCAAAAAGTTGGTGGTGATTTTTTTTTTTTTTTACAGGTTTTAGGGTCTTTTTGGCCCATAAACAGCAGTCAAATGGCTGCTGAGGGGCCTGGAGTGCTGGGCCCCTTAGAGGACAATGTTCCCAGTGTGAATTTAATCGGGGAGAAAATGTTGGGGGAAGGGAGAATAAAAGGCCCAAAGATTTGGGCCAGGACCCCAGGAAGTTTGGAAAAGAAAACACGGTGGTGGTTCAGTGCGAGGATAAGGAGATACGAGCTCGGGATATTACCCAGGAGAGGACTGCGGTGAGGGAAGCTGCTTTGCTTGCCGACCAAAGCCGAATGTTGGATTCGAGGTGACAGTCAGTGGCCGAGAGGAGGTGGAAAGACTTTTACTGAGCCTGAAGGGTGGTGATAAGTTCTTGGATGTATCTGTGCTGTAGTCTGAAGAGCTGGTGTTCTCATTCTTAAACCTGCTTGGTTTGTATTGAGGACAATGTGCTAATAAAAAAGGTTGGAGTCATGGGACATTAAAATTTGCTTGACAATAAAGTGGCGATACTATTCAGGAACGCAGGTAGCAGATGGAAAGGTGCGGTTCCCAGAGGAGGTGAAGTCATTACCCTACTGCATGAAATTTAAAACAATAGAAGGAGTGCAGTACTTCCAGGTACTGCATGATAACCAGGTGAAGGTTTGCTATTGTTGCTCTTGGATACGACCATCTTGTAAGAAGCTGTCCAGATCTGTACTATTATAATTGCAGCAAGTCTGGACACATTGCTCAGAGTTGCAAGGCAGAGAGCTGTGGGGCGTGTCACAAAGGCCCCAACCGCTGTGAGTGTGGGGCAGAAGGAAGCCCATTGAGTGACGAAGAAATGGGAGAAGGAACAGGAGGTGTGAGTGGAGTGGCCGGAGGAGTGGAGCAGGCAGAGGACACAGCCACCGAACGGAATGAGAAATGTGTGTGCGCAAGAAGAGGCAGAAATTGCGGAGCAGAGAACAGGATGGAGATGGTGGAAAAGGACAAAGACAGTGGAGGGCAGCACGGGTCAAGGGCAGAGTCGGGCCACAATACGGCTCGGCTGTCCCTAAAGAATTGGGTGTCCGTGGGGGGAGTGGAGGCGGGAACAGGGTGCGGGGTAAGTGTAAGTGCTCCAAAGAAAGACGGAGAGTCAGACATCTTGGGGAGCAGGAGGGGGCAAGACAAGGAGCGGGTGCAAGGGGCAGGAGCCTTAAAGGGGCAGCAGGACTGGAGCGGGGAGACAAAGAAGCCAAAAGGGAGCAAGATGGGTGGAGATGCGCCATTGTCCCAGAGAGAGAAGAAACGGGGAGCAAGGGTCAGCGGTGGAGATGAAGCTGGAGGGAGCAGCACTGTTGGGGAAACCATGATAGCAGCAAGACTCTCTAAGGGAGATTATATATCTGACAAAGTTGGGAAGGAGCATGAGAGGAGGGAAGACATGGAGATTAAATGATGGAGTGTTTATCAGGCACAATTCCTTTATTAGGAGCCATGATTACATTGGTCTCGGTTAATGTGAATGGACTGAGGGGGGGAGAAGAAATTGCAGCAGTTGTTGCAGTGTTTTAAAGGCACTGACCTGTTGTGTCTGCAAGAAACCTTTTGGGATGAGGATATCCTTGAAAGAATTCGGAAGGTTTGGTTATGGTCAATTTTTAAAGTACAGTAGATTGATATATGTTATGGGAGACAAATTAAACTTCAGGTATTGATGATGATATATGTTGGAGGGATGGCTGTACAGTGGCGGAAAGGATTTATGTGATACAATGGGATGATCACGATGTAAATGTGTTTAATGTTGAATAAATTACATATTTTTTTAAAGTGGGTAGCACTCTCGCCTCTGAGTCAGAAGGTTGTGGGTTCAAGTTCCACACCAAGGACTTGAGCACAAAAAGGCTGACATTCCAGTGCAATACTGAGGGAGTGCTGCATTGTTGGAGGTGCTGCCATTCAGATGAGATGTTCAACTGTGGGCCCCGTCTACCCCCTCAGGTGGACGTAAAAGATACCACGGCAATATTTTGAGCAGTGGAGTTATCCTGGGTGCCCTTGCTAATATTTATCCCTCAACCAACATCACTAAAACAGATTATCTAGTCGTTATCTCATTGCTGTTTGTGGGAGCTTGCTGTGCACAAAATGGCTGCCGCGTTTTCCACATTACAACAGTAACTGCACTTTTTAAAAAGCACTTCATTGTCTGTAAAGTGCTTTGGGATGTCCTGAGTTTGTGAAAGGCGCTATATAAATGTAAGTTCTTTCCTACTCTAATCCTAACTCTAATCGTGGTGCTAGGCTTCTGTGAGCTCGACACCTGGCTGCCCAAAAACATTACAGGGATACACCTGGTAAAGTATATTTATCTGTTTGACAGACTTGGAATAACTCAAAAATGATGAAGTAAGCAGCAAGAGTTACATCATTAGGCTCCTCCCTGACTATTTTTCCATGTTCCCCTTTACCTTGTGCATGTTATCAACCGTTTTGCTTCACCGAGTCACATCTAAAGACATCTTTCTAAACATAAAGAGCCCAAAGAGAAGCAAGTTGTCATTGGATTTGCAAAGAGAAATGAATCATAGAGTGGTTACCGAATGGAAGGAGGCCATTCGGCCCATTGAGCCCGTGCCAGCTCTCTGCAAGAGCACCTCAGCCAGTCCCACTCCCCCGCCCTTTCCCCGTAGCCCTGCAAATTTTTTCTTTCATGTACTTATCCAACTCCCTTTTGAAAGCCGTGATTGAGTCTGCCTCCATCACGCTTTCAGGCCGTGCATTCCAAATCCTAACCAGTCGCTGTGTTAAGTTTTTTCTTTAGTTTTTTTCCAATCACCTTGAATCTGTGTCCCCCGGTTCTCGACCCTTCTGCCAATGGGAACAGTTTCTCTCTATCTACTCTGTCCAGACCCCTCATGATTTTGAACGTCTCTATCAAATCTCCTCTCAACCTTCTCTGCTCCAAGGTGAACAGCCCCAGCTTCTCCGGTCTATCCACGTAACTGAAGTCCCTCATGCCTGGAACCATACTCGGAAATCTTTTCTGCACCTTCTCAGATGCCTTCACATCCTTCCTAAAGTGCGGTGCACAGAATTGCTGGCACAGAGATGATGGGCCGACTGGCCTCCTTCTGTGCTGTAAGATTCTATGATTATAAATAATAACTGTTATAGCTTACAGAAGATAGCAGTCGGAGTGAGGTGCACCTATTGCTCATTCCAATGCTGCAAGACATTTGAAACTGGCTGATGAGCCAGAAGTGAGAGATGGGGACACTTTTTTTGTTTACCGAGCGTGTTGTCATGATCTGGAATGCACTGTCTGAAAGGGGTAGTGGAAGCAGATTCATTGCTGTAATGTATGCACCTGTGAGGATGCTCACAGGTTTGTACCTGGCAGGGGAGTAACTATGACCAGGACAAGGCTAGCCCATTGTACTTCGGGTGTGCTGACACCTGCGATGTCCTCAAATGCAGGATACTCGACTGCAAAATTTGTAGAGCTTGTTGCATTGTGAGTGACTTAGTCAGTCACGTCATGTTCACAAGACTCAATAAAACCTCAGCCAAATAATAAATATTATAGCTTACAGAAAATAGTAGTGGGGGTGAGGTGCACCTACAGCTCATTCCAATGCTGCAAGACATAGTGAGGTCAGGCTGTGTTCTGCCAAAGCAGCAAATGTAATTATTGTTCTGACAATGTCACAGCTGTGGATACAGAAAACCTTTCACTTGTTTAGTTCAAGTCTCCTCATTGGTGGCAATGTGGTTGCTAAGGGACCGTGTGATCTGTGCAGGAATGTTTTTGTGATTTGTGGATGAATGGGAAGCAGCTGCTAGTTTAAATATTCACTGCTTTGTTATATTAGTAAAATGCACAGAAATTGTTCTGCAGAAATCCATCCTTGACAAGTGTTATCTCGTGGGCTGAACCATGCAGTCTGTGCTGTAACTTAAGCTAGTTATAGATTTGCGGCCCTTTTGTCACAGCTGCTCTTGGGCCAGTGATGCCAAACCAATCCCTGGGTGTCGTTCGGGTTGGGCTAAGGGTTAGGGTTAAGGTTAGGGGCCGGGGGGTTAAGGTTAGGGGCCGGGGGGTTAAGGTTAGGGGCCAGGGGGTTAAGGTTAGGGGCCGGGGTTGTGGAGGGGCCGAGGGTTGGGCCAGGGGCCGAGGGAGGGGCCGAGGGTTGGGGGAGGGGCCGGAGGTCAGGGAGGGGCCGGGGAGAGGCCGAGGGTTAAGGATGGACCAAGGGTTGGGGAGGGGCTGAGGGTTAAGGATGGATTGAGGGTTGGAGTTCTCTTGTGTTTATACTATCCAGATCATCTGCTCTCTCGCAAGGCCATTGGAGGCCACTGTGGGAAATGGAGACACAAGGTTGATAGGTTTGCAGCATGTGCAAGTGGCTGAAAGCCAATTCTGAAACAACATTTACTTTTGTTATTGGCAGACTGTCAGATCCCTTGGTGTCTAATTGAAGTGTTAGCAGTGGGCGCAGCAAGGGCTAAATTTAATACTTATCTATTAGCCATCTAATGAAGCCACTCCAATTAAGTCAATGAAAAAGAACATTGGGCAGGGTGGGTGTAAAAAGGCACTGCCGATTCGCTATTGCCCTTTTTGCGATATCGTCGAAGATCAATTTCGGCCTCTCTCCTCGAGTGAGGAGGTGTATCTCCTGTGTGTCTGAGCTGGACCCAAGTTCCAAAGGTGAAAGGCCAGTGTTATCAATACATTGCGGTTCTCTCGTCAAAGGGAGGACATCTTGTGTCGTAGATTTCCCGCTCCGGCGCCATAATGTTGACAAAAACCTGTGTCCAGCGGAGCGGGCATGGCACCAAGGAAATCCCAGTTTTTAGTGTCCACTCTTTGGATTGGATTAAAATCCAGATCCCAAAAAACGACACGACAGTGGTGATGCACACACCAATGAAACCCTAATGGAATTTAAGATCCGAGAGCTGTGTAATGGGCAGCTGATCCGATATCGACCGTTGTACACTGCCGCACAAAGTCAAAATGGCTCCCCTCGTCTTTCTGTGAGACCAAATTACATCCAGTGTACGGCACAGAAACAGGCCATTCGGCCCAACTTGTCCGTGCCGGTGTTGTGCACCACTCGAGCCTTCTCCCAACCCTTCTATTCCTCCAGAAATGAACCCTAGTGCTTTGTTTGTATTTTTCCTCCTACCAAAATGCACCACCCCACACTTAGCTATGTTGATCATCTCTGTTGCTGAGAGTAGCGTTATTTGAGAGTGTTGTCGAACAGTGCGTGTGATTTATTTACCGACTCTTTCGGCTGGAGCGGCAATGAATGGTACCAAGTATTTGTAAAGGAAGAAAGCCTTGCTCGCAAAGCAAAGGAAGTGAGTGGGAAGTTGGAATGAAAGGAACGCGCGCTGTTGCTTGGCTTCTGCTGCAGTGCGACACACAAAGAGAAGATTAAATCACGGAAAATGATGATAGACTGCGGGCTAGGGAGATGTTAAGATATGGAAAGCCCATGCGAATGACAGCCACTCGGCGATTGTAGTGTGTTTCGGGGCAAGCTAATACTTTGCTCCAAGGAAGATATCAGGACCTGAGCAGGAGTCTATAATAATCTGGCACAGTTTTGGTTGCCAGATTACAAAGATCTGGGGATAGGAGGTGCAAGGTTAACTTGAAACTGTGGGAAATTGGACGTGTTCTTAGAATTGAAGAAAATGTGATCAGAGATCGGAATTCCAGTTGAGGGCAACAATTCGAACAGCGACATCGTTGGTTGTGAGAGTATCTTTTGCCTGTCTTAAAATCCATTCTTCCCCACTCCTGTCTACTCCATGCACCGTCCATTGGACAGGAGACATATCCCTAAACACTTGACCATGGAGCTCAGGAGCAGGATGTGAATAAGAGAGAAGGGCTCGGGGTGACTTGCACTACAATATCTATACTTTCCCCCTCTCTTTCTGAGGGTTCAGAGTGTCTTCTGACCCATCGTTCTGTACCTTCCCCTCATGGTATTGTTGGGACCAGGGACTCTCGGGTCGGATTTCACTTCCCTCGCCTGGTGTTAATGAGGTGCTAACGGTCTCGAATTGGGGTCGGTGGCCTGACCGCCCCATTAACACTGGCGGTGCGGCCAACTCCATTTTGAAAGGGGCCTATCAGCTGGTGGCCAAGACGCCTGCTGGTTTCAGGCAATAGGCCCTGTTTAATCTGGAAATCCTACAACATAAATATGAACCCAATGGCCATTTTATAACAACAACAACAACTTGTATTTATGTAACGCCGTTAATGTAGTGAAATGTCCCAAGGCACTTCACAGAAGTATTATGCAATAAAAATTTGACACTGAACTGCATAGGTAGAAATTTAAGGAGCGTCTTGAAGGAGAAAAGAGAGGCGGAGAGGTTTAGGCAGGGAGTTCCAGAGCTTGGGGCCGAAGCAGTTGAAGGCACGGCCAACAATGGTTGACTTATTACAATCAGGGATGCTCAGGAGGGCAGAATTAGAGGAGCGCAGACATCACAGGGGGTTGTGGGGCTGGAGAGGCGAGGCCATGGAGGGATTTGAAAATAAGGATGAGAATTTTGAAATCGAGACGTTGCTTAACCGGAAGCCAGTGTTGGTCAGCGAGCACAGGGGTGATGGGTGAGCGGGGCTTAGTGCGAGTTAGGACACGGGTAGCCGAGTTTTGGATCACATCAAGTTTACGTAGGGTAGAATGTGGGAGGTCAGCCAGGAGTGCGTTGGAGTAGTCAAGTCTAGAGGTCACAAAGGCACGATGAGGGATTCAGCAGCGGATGAGCTGAGGCAGGAGTGGAGATGGGCGACGTTACGGAGGTGGAAATAGGTGGTTGTAGTTGTGCTGCGGATATGGGGTCATTTGCTGCTCAAATCGGACACCAAGCTTGTGAACAGTCTGGTTCAGCCTCAGACAGGAGCTGGGGAGAGGGATGGAGTCAGTGTCGAGGGAACGCAGTTTGTGGCGGAACTGGTCAGTGCCTATGCCGTGCAGCCTTTGACCAGTTCCACAGGCGATGGAACCAAAGTGGCCCACTAAAGGTAAGTGTCCAATTATTTATTGTGGGCCTCATTGGAGCAGGAGTGCACCTCCCCAACCCACAAAAATAATCTGGGCTGCTGCCACCCGGGGACTCATTCCCTCATGAACAAAACCCCCCTCCCCAACCCAGGGCCCGATTAATCCATTGGCTAATAACCTTAGACCCTCATATTTTTTAAGCCCTCAACTTTAGGCCCTAATTTTTAAACCATTAACCCTAAATCTTTGTCACAGGTTGGTTAAGCAATATCATATATAACTGCATAATTATATCTTCAGAGGTGCAAAATATTACGTCCTTATGGCTCAAAGTGTGTACAAAATTCAGTGACAATCTTGAAACATGTATAAATATCTAAAAAAAATTCACCTGGAGAATTGTGTACAGTGTTCATAGGATAACTGCATAAATATCAGGTTTGATCATTGTGAATGCTTACGAAAGGATGAAGAATTTTCATTTATCTTTTGAAAGTGGAAATGTAGATGTCGATGTCAAAAGTATTTAGTAGGGTATGTGTGCCCTCATAGATACCCCTAGATATCCCTCATAGATACTCCTAGATATTCCTCATAAATATCGCCTAGATATCCCTCATAGATACTGTTGTGTATGGAGAAAGAGTCAGATTGAACACTGTGAGCTCAAAGTAAATGTGATCTTAGTCTTTTATTGCAGGTCTCCAGAGTGCCTCTCCAACCTGTGAAGCCTCCTTAAATACCTGTGCTCCCAAGGGATTATGGGATCCCTTGGGACTCCGGGGGAATGAGCCCTCTGGTGGCTGTACAGAGTAAATACAAGTCCACATATATAACAGATACCCACAAGATATCCCTCATAGATACCCCTAGATATCCCTCATAGATACCCCTAGATATCCTACTAGAAACTACTAGGGGTAAAACAGGAATATTCCAAATTATATTGGAGTTATGCATTTTCTTTTTTGGGGGAGGGCAGCTTCAATAAGCCCTTGTGACCTTTAGCTGCTCTCTTTTTCCTATATTCTTGTTATTCTGACCTGTGTTCTCAAGTCAAGTAGTTTTTGAGTCAAGATAGTCATTCTTTGGGGGAAAACTGATTCACTAAAATACTTTCTAGCCTGGCTTTCTAAATGTTAAATTTTGCAGTTCGTGTAACTATGTAAGGATTAGGCTTTGCCATCCCCTCGTTTTATCAACTTGTCAGCATTTGTCCTCATAACATCAGAATGACAACACATTAGTTCCTGTTGGCCTTAGGCCCCTCACAGCCTTAATCCGGCTCTGCTCTCACACCACCCCCCCCCCCACCCCACCCACCACAGACTACCTTGCCACCAGCCAACCTGCCCTGATCTTGAGTCCTCAATCTGGCGAACTGTATCAGGGGGCCTGTTTGGCGCTCCGCAGCTCATCTGCCAGATTTCGATAAGGCCGGGGCCTCTCAATGGCGGGCGGGGGCCTCTTGGCTGCGGGGATGGTTGGCCAACCCAAGCGCACTCTGCCACTCCCTCACCCAAGGGCCAAAGTAGACCCTACCGTGTAGTGTAAATCCTTCCGCTCTGTGCACGGGCATGTTAAAATATTCGGATGAAATCTTCCACGATTCATCTGAAAACTCAATCCAAGAAGGGTCTGAATTTATAGTCTTGAGCTGATCATCAGGAGCTGGGTAGCTCACTATCCAGTTTTCCTTCATTCCTTATATGGTCACCGCTGCACACTTCCCAGGATTGGATGAGCAAAGATGAGAACATTTAAGTGGAATTTTTAATTCCCCACATCATCTTTCCTTACGGGAGCTCAGATCATGTTCCTTAATTTGGGTCTTGTTTTACACTGTGAAGTTAACACCTGTAACATAAGAACAAAAGAATTAGGAGCAGGAGTAGGCCATTCGGCCCTTTGAGCCTGCTCCACAATTCAATAAGATAATGGCTGATCTTCAACCTCAAATCCACTTTCCCACCTGATCCCCATATCCTTTGATTGCGCCTAGAGTCCAAAAGTCTATCTCAGCCTTGAATATGCTCAACGATTCAGCATCCACAGCCCTTTTGGGGTCGAGAAATTCCAAAGATTCACAACCTCCTGAATGAAGAAATTCCTCCTCATCTCAATCTTAAATGGCCGACCCCTTATCCTGAGACTATGTCCCCTAGTTCTAGATTCTCGAACCAGGGGAAATATCTACCCTGTCAATCCCCCTCAGAATCTTATATATTTCAATGAGATCACCTCTCATTATTCTAAACTCCAGAGAGAATAGGCCCAATCCAAGCAATCTCTCCTCATAGGACAACCCTCTCATCCCAGAAATCAATCTGTAGGTCCTGAAGGAGAGAAAGCCGGAGTAATGTCGTTTTGGATCTGTAGCAGCTTTAGCAATATTCTAAAGGAATGTTGGCCTTTATCTCAAAGGGGCTGGAATACAAAGGCGAGGAAGCAATGCTCCGGCTGTACAGAGTTCTGGTCAGAGCCCACTTGGAGTATTGTGTTCAGTTTTGGACACCAAACCCCAGGAAAGATATATTGGCCTTGGAAGGTGGTGCAACGCAGATTCACCGGAATGATGCAGGGGCTCAAAGGGTTAAATTATGAGGGCCAGCGGCACAAACCTGGTTTGTATTCCCACAAGTTTAGAAGGTTAAGTGGGTGATCTGATCGAGATGTTTCAAATGATAAAGTGATTTGATAGGATAGGTATAGAGAAACAATTTCATCTGGTGGGGGAATGGTGAAGGCCTGTTTTTTGTACATTTTAATTCAATCTCGGGATGTGGTCATCACTGCGTATGCTGGAATCTGAAATAACAACAGAAAATGCCGGAAATCTCAGCGGGTCAGGCAGCATCTGTGGAGAGAGAAACATAGAGTTAACGTTTCAGGTCGATGACCCTTCGTCAGAACTGGGGAATATTTGAAAAGAACAGATTCTTAAAGAGCACTGAAAGTGGGGAGGGGAAGAAAGAACAAAAGGGAAGGTCTGTGATAGGGTGGAAGGCAGGAGATATTAGAGAGACAAAAGGGATGGGCCGAATTGAAATGGTAAACATAGAAAATAGGTGCAAGAGTAGGCCATTCGGCCCTTTGAGCCTGCACCACCATTCAATAATATCATGGCTAATCATTCCCTCAGTATCCCTTTCCTGCTTTCTCTCCATATCCCTTGAACCCTTTAGCCGTAAGGGCCATATCTAACTCCCTCTTGAATATATCCAATGAACTGGCATCAACAACTCTCTGCGATCGGGAATTCCACAGGTTAACAACTCTGAGTTGAAGAAGTTTCTCCTCATCTCGGTCCTAAATGGCCTACCCCTTATCCTAAGACTTTGTCCCCTGGTTCTGGATTTCCCCATCATCGGGAACATTTTTCCCGCATCTAACCTGTCCAGTCCTGTCAGAATCTTATACGTTTCTATGAGATCCCCTCTCATCCTTCTAAGCTCCAGTGTATAAAGGCCCAGTTGATCCAGTCTCTCCTCATATGTCAGTCCTGCCATCCCTGGAATCAGTCTGGTGAACCTTCGCTGCACTCCCTCAATAGCAAGAACATCCTTCCTCAGATTAGGAGACCAAAACTGAACACAATATTCCAGGTGAGGCCTCACCAAGGCACTGTACAACTGCAGTAAGACCTCCCTGCTCCTATACTCAAATCCCCTAGCTATGAAGGCCAACATACCATTTGCCTTCTTCACCGCCTGCTGTACCTGCATGCCAACTTTCAATGACTGATGAACCATGACACCCAGGTCTTGTTGCACCTCCCCCTTTCCTAATCTGCCGCCATTCAGATAATAATCTGCCTTCGTGTTTTTGCCCCCAAAGTGGATAACCTCACATTTATCCACATTATACTGCATCTGCCATGCATTTGCCCACTCACCTAACTTGTCCAAGTCACCCTGCAGCCTTTTAGCATCTTCCTCACAGCTCACACCGCCACCCAGTTTAGTGTCATCTGCAAACTTGGAGATATTACACTCAATTCCTTCATCTAAATCATTAATGTATATTGTAAAGAACTGGGGTCCCAGCACTGAGCCCTGCAGCACCCCACTAGTCACTGCCTGCCATTCTGAAAAGGACCCGTTTATCCCAACTCTCTGCTTCCTGTTTGCCAACCAGTTCTCTATCCAAGTCAGTATATTACTCCCAATACCATGTGCTTTGATTTTGCACACCAATCTCTTGTGTGGGACCTTGTCAAAAGCCTTTTGAAAGTCCAAATACACCACATCCACTGGTTCTCCCTTGTCCACTCTACTAGATACATCCTCAAAAAATTCCAGAAGATTTGTCAAGCATGATTTCCCTTTCATAAATCCATGCTGACTGCTTTCCAAATGCGCTGCTATTTCATCTTTAATAATTGATTCCAACATTTTCCCCACTACTGATGTCAGGCTAACCGGTCTATAATTACCCGTTTTCTCTTTCCCTCCTTTTTTAAACAGTGGTGTTACATTAGCTACCCTCCAATCCATAGGAACTGATCCAAAGTTGATAGACTGTTGGAAAATGATCACCAATGCATCCACTATTTCTATGGCCGGTTCCTTAAATACTTTGGGATGCAGACTATCAGGCCCCAGGGCTTCAATACCATCAATTTCCCTAACACAATTTCCCGCTTTATAAGGATATCCTTCAGTTCCTCCTTCTCACTAGACCCTCGATCCCCTAGTATTTCCGAAAGGTGATTTGTATCTTCCTTCGTGAAAACAGAACCAAAGTATTTGTTTAACTGGTCTGCCATTTCTTTGTTCCACATTATAAATTCACCTGAATCTGACTGCAAGGGACCTACGTTTGTTTTCACTAATCTTTTTCTCTTCACATATCTATAGAAGTTTTGCAGTCAGTTTTTATGTTCCCAGCAAGCTTCCTCTCGTACTCTATTTTCCCCCTCCTAATTAAACCCTTTGTCCTCCTCTGCTGTATTACAAAATTCTCCCAGTCCTCAGGCATATAAATTTTCTGGCCAATTTATATGCCTCTTCCTTGGATTTAACACTATCCTTAATTTCCCTTGTTAGCCACGGTTGAGTCACCTTCCCCATTTTATTTTTACTCCAGATAGGGATGTACAATTTTTGAAGTTCATCCACGTGATCTTTAAATGTTTGCCATTGCCTATCCACCGTCAACCCTTTAAGTATCACTCGCCAGTCTATTCTAGCCAATTCACGTCTCATACCATTCCCCAAGTCTCCTATCTTTCCCCAAGTTCAGGACCCTAGTCTCTGAATTAACTGTGTCACTCTCCATCTTAATAAAGAATTAACATAGAAACATAGAAAATAGGTGCAGGAGTAGGCCCTTCGAGCCTGCACCGCCATTCAATAAGATCATGGCTGGTCATTCCCTCAGTACCCCTTTCCTGCTTTCTCTCCATACCCTTGATCCCCTTAGCTGTAAGGGCCATATCTAACTCCCTCTTGAATATATCCAATGAACTGGCATCAACAACTCTCTGCGGCAGGGAATTCCACAGGTTAACAACTCTCTGAGTGAAGAAGTTTCTCCTCATCTCAGTCCTGAATGGCCTACCCCTTATCCTAAGACTATGTCCCCTGGTTCTGGACTTCCCCAACATCGGGAACATTTTTCCCGCATTTAACCTATCCAGTTCCGTCAGAATCTTATACGTTTCTATGAGATCCCCTCTCATTCTTCTAAACTCCAATGAATAAAGGCCCAGTTGATCCAGTCTCTCCTCATATGACAGTCCAGCCATCCCTGGAATCAGTCTGGTGAACCTTCGCTGCACTCCCTCAATAGCAAGAATGTCCTTCCTCAGATTAGGAGACCAAAACTGAACACAATATTCCAGGTGAGGCCTCACTAAGACCCTGTACATCTGCAGTAAGACCTCCCTGCTCCTGTATTCAAATCCCCTAGCTATGAAGGCCAACATGCCATTTGCCTTCTTCACCGCCTGCTGTACCTGCATGCCCACTTTCAGTGACTAATGAACCATGATACCCAGGTCTCGTTGCACCTCCCCTTTTCCTAATCTGCCGCCATTCAGATAATATTCTGCCGCCTTCGTGTTTTTGCCCCCAAAGTGGTTAACCTCACACTTATCCACATTATACTGCATCTGCCATGTATTTGCCCACTCGTCTAACCTGTCCAAGTCACTCTGCAGCCTCTTAGCATCCTCCTCACAGCTCACACCTCCACCCAGTTTAGTGTCATCAGCAAACTTGGAGATATTACACTAAATTCCTTCATCTAAATCATTAATATATATTGTAAAGAGCTGAGGTCCCAGCACTGAGCCCTGCGGCACTCTACTAGTCACTGCCTGCCATTCTGAAAAGGACCCGTTAATCCCGACTCTCTGCTTCCTGCCTGCCAACCAGTTCTCTATCCACGTCAGTACATTACCCCCAATACCATGTGCTTTGATTTTGCACACCAATCTCTTGTGTGGGACCTTGTCAAAAGCCTTTTGAAAGTCCAAATACACCACATCCACTGGTTCTCCCTTATCCACTCTACTAGTTACATCCTCAAAAAACTTTAGAAGATTTGTCAAGCAAAATTTCCCTTTCATAAATCCATGCTGACTTGGACCGATCCTGTCACTGCTTTCCAAATGCGCTGCTATTTCATCCTTAATGATTGATTTCAACATTTTCCCCACTACTGATGTCAGGCTAACCAGTCTATGATTACCCATTTTCTCTCTCCCCCCTCCTTTTTTTTTAAAAAGTGGTGTTACATTAGCAACCCTCCAGTCCATAGGAACTGATCCAGAGTCAATAGACTGCTGGAAAATTATCACCAATGCATCCACTATTTCTAGGGCCACTTCCTCAAGTACTCTGGGATGTAGACTATCCGGCCCTCGGGATTTATCGGCCTTCAATCCCGTCAATTTCCCCAACACTATTTCCCGCTTTATAAGGATATCCTTTAGTTCCTCCTTCTCACTGGACCCTCGGTCCCCTAGTGAATCCGGAAGGTTATTTGTGTCTTCCTTTGTGAAGACAGAACCAAAGTACTTGTTCAATTGGTCTGCCATTTCTTTGTTCCCCATTATAAATTCACCCGAATCCGACTGCAAGGGACCTATGTTTGTCTTCACTAATCTTTTTCTCTTCACATAGCTATAGATGCTTTTGCAGTCAGTTTTTACGTTTCCGGCAAGCTTCCTCTCGTACTCTATTTTCCCCCACTTAATTAAACCTTTTGTCCTCCTCTGCAGAATTCTAAATTTCTCCCAGTCCTCCGGTTTGCTGCTTTTTCTGGCTAATTTGTATGCCTCTTCCTTGGATTTAACACTATCCTTAATTTTCCTTGTTAGCCACGGTTGAGCCACCTTCCCCGTTTTGTTTTTACTCCAGAGAGTGATGTACAATTGTTGAAGTTCATCCATATGATCTTTAAAGGTTTGCCATTGCCTATCCACCGTCAACCCTTTAAGTATCATTTGCCAGTCTAATTTAGCCAATTCACGCCTCATACCGTCAAAGTTACCGTTCCTTAAGTTCAGGACCCTAGTTTCTGAATTAACTTTGTCACTCTCCATCTTAATAAAGAATTCTACTAATTATGGTCACTCTTCCCCAAGGGGCCTCGCACAAGATTGCTAATTAGTCCCTTCTCATTACACATCACCCAGTCTAGGATGGCCAGTCCTCCAGTTGGTTCCTCGACATATTGGTCTAGAAAACCATCCCTAATACACTCCAGGAAATCCTCCTTCACCGCATTGCTACCAGTTAGGTTACCCCAATTAATATGTAGATTAAAGTCGCCCATGATTACTGCTGTACCTTTATTGCACACATCCCTTATTTCTTGTTTGTTGCTGTCCCCAACCTCACTACTACTATTCGGTGGCCTGTACACAACTCCCACTAGCGTTTTCTGCCCTTTGGTATTCTGTAGCTCCACCCATACTGATTCCACATTATCCAAGCTAATGTCCTTCCTTACAATTGCATTAATTTCCTCTGTAACCAGCAACGCCACCCCGCCTCCTTTTTCTTTCTGTCTATCCTTCCTAAATGCTGAATACCTCTGGATGTTCAGTTCCCAGCCTTGGTCACCCTGGAGCCATGTTTCCATGATGCCAATTACATCGTATCCGTTAACTGCTGTCTGCGCAGTTAATTCGTCCACCTTATTCCGAATACTCCTCGCATTGAGGCACAGAGCCTTCAGGCTTGTCTTTTTAACACACTTTGACCCTTTAGAATTTTGCTGTAAAGTGGCCCTTTTTGCTTTTTGCCTTGGGTTTCTCTGCCCTCCACTTTTACTCTTCTCCTTTCTAGCTTTTGCTTCTGTCTCCATTTTATTTCCCTCTGTCTCCCTGCATAGGTTCCCATTCCCCTGCCATATTAGTTTAACCCCTCCCCAACAGCACTAGCAAATACTCCCCCTATGACATTGGTTCCAGTCCTGCCCAGGTGCAGACCGTCTGGTTTGTACTGGTCCTCCCCAGAACCGGTTCCAATGTCCCAGGAATTTGAATCCTTCCCTTTTGCACCACTCCTCAAGCTACGTATTCATCTGAGCTATCCTGCGATTCCTACTTTGACTAGCATGTGGAACTGGTAACAATCCTGAGATTACTACTTTTGAGGTCCTATTTTTTAATTTAGTTCCTAGCTCCCTAAATACGTCTTGTAGGACCTCATCCCATTTTTTACCTATGTCGTTGGTACCTATATGCACTACGACAACTAGCTGTTTACCCTCCCCCTTCAAAATGTCCTGCAACCGCTCCGAGACATCCTTGCCCCTTGCACCAGGGAGGCAACATACCATCCTGGAGTCTCAGCTGTGGCCGCAGAAACGTCTATCTATTCCCCTTACAATAGAATCCCCTACCAATATAGCTCTCCCACTCTTTTTCCTGCCCTCCTGTGCAGCAGAGCCACCCACGGTGCCATGGACTTGGCTGCTGCTGCCCTCCCCTGATGAGTCATTCCCCTCAACAGTACCCAAAGCGGTGTATCTGTTTTGCAGGGGGATGACCGCAGGGGACCCCTGCACTACCTTCCTTGCACTGCTCTTCCTGTTGGTCACCCATCCCCTATCTGGATGTGTAACCTTTACCTGCGGTAAGACCAACTCACTAAACGTGCTATTCACGACATCCTCAGCATCGCGCACGCTCCAGAGTGAATCCACCCGCAGCTCCAGTGCTACAATGTGGTCTGTCAGGAGCTGCAGCCGGATACACTTCCCGCATATGTAGTAGTCATGGACACTGGAAGCGTCCCTGACTTCCCACATAGTACAGGAGGAGCATAACACATGTCTGAGCTCTCCTGCCATGACTTAAACCCTAGATTAACTTAATTTGGCAACAATAATGCTAAAGGTTACTTACTGATAAAGTAAATAAAAATAAAAAGCTACTCACCAATCACTTACCCCCTTGGATGTGACGTCACCTTTCAATTTCTTTCTACTACTTTTTTGCCTTCTCTCCCTGCTGCAGTTGCAGCAGTTGGCTTTTTATAGGCCGCTCCGATGTCCCCAAATCTCTTGCTGTGATGTAACACTTTGTTTTCTTTTCCTCCCAGGTCAGGGAGTCAGCACTGGTGGGGAAAACAAGACAAAGCAACACCTTCCGCTCCCACTTGCTCAAACTCTCCCACTTATCAAACTCTTACCTTTGCACTCTGACCTGCCACTGCACTCCAAGCAAGACTGTACCAAGCCCCCTCTTTTTATGCTGTTCCTGGCTGACTCACCACTGGCGTGTTTAGGGAACCAGTTTTTAATAGCTGTCCAATTAACTAAGCTAGCTTGCTTGTTTGTCTCTGCTTAAACCTACAAGAATCCTATCTGTTTGATATTGCAGTTTTACTTAAACTTGTAATCTTATTTTACCTTTAGAAGCTACTAGAAATTGTCACTAGTAATTTACACCAACCTTGAAATGGATTAAAAAGGATTAACCCTTAAAGTTCTCCCATTTACCAAACTCTTACCTTTGCACTCTGACCTGCTGCTGCAGAAAAAGGTTAGTCTAGATAGGGTGTGAATGGCAGAATAATGACCAGCTGCCATTGGAGACAAAGAAAAAAAACATAAGATCGGGGGGGCAGGCGGGAGGGACAGGGGGGCAGTGGGGGGTGGGGAGAAGGGAGCCAAAGCTTGGAAGGGAACTTAGATGGTGTCATGTATTCAACCAGCATTGTAACCCATGTATAATCTGACATAAGTTGTACACTGTGAGAACAATGACCACTAGGTGGGAGACACTCCTAACCTGGGCCTTCAGGTACAAAAGGGAAAGCTCCACCCACTTTCATCACTTGGAGTGCTAAGGAATAAAAAACAGGTCACAGATTGACCTTCTCTCAAGCATGGGCCTCGTGTGCATTTATACTGAATAGTAAGGACGTATCAATGGCGACGCGAAACTGGGATTTAAACCACGCGAGCATGGCCACGAGCAGAACAGACGAGAGTTACTGTGTTAAGGAATGGTTGGGACAGAGATTCAACATTGTTAAAGCAGCACACAGTTCTCCAGGCAGACAAGGGCAGTCGGGCATGTCCCAACATGTAGTCGAACCCAGAGGGGGAGTTCGATAGAGACAATGGCAAGCTGAACAGTGATTTATGCCATTGCAAGGGACAATGCGGCCAGTAATGGGGCCATCAACACCTGTTAATGGCGCACTCAAGGACAATAACAGCGGCAGTCAGGGACGATCGACTGGCAAGGGACCTTTTGTTTCCAACAACAGCTCATGTTGGAGGCGTGGAGGCACACACTCAGCCGGAGTTTGCAGAGATGAGCAAAATACCTGCAGAAATTGCAGAAATGAACGCTGGGGGAAATCGCTGGAAGCTGAAGTTCAGCGAGTTCATGTGGAGCACGTATACAGGACGCCACCGATAATGATGAAAGTGCTCCTCAATGGCATCCCAGTATCAATGGAGCTAGACACGGGGGCCAGCCAGTCTCTGATGGGTATCAAACAGTTCAAAAAGTTGTGGGCGTCCAAGGCCAGGAGGCCAAAATGATCGCCGATTGACGCACAGCTATGGACTTACACAAAGTAGATCATTCCGGTGCTAGGCAGCGCCACGGTAGTCGTGACCCACAAAGATTCGGAGAACAGGTTGCCACTCTGGATTGTCCCAGGGGATGGTCCCGCACTACTGGGGAGGAGTTGGCTTGCTGTCATGAACTGGAAATGGGGCGATGTCAATGCAATTTCCTCTGTGGAGCGAGTATCATGCTCACAGATCCTGGACAAATTTAACTCACTATTTCAACCCGGCATTGGCACTTTCATGGGGGCCAAGGTAGTGATTCACATAAACCCGGACGCCAGGCCAGTACACCACAAGGCCAGAGCGGTGCCGTACATGATGCGGGAAAAGATAGAAGGCGAATTGGATCTCCTGTTGAGGGAAGGCATCATCTCGTCAGTCGAATTCAGTGACTGGGCGAGCCCGATCGTGCCGGTGCTCAAGGCGGATGGGTCGGTCAGGATATGTGGTGATTACAAGGCCACCATCAATCGGGTGTCACTCCAAGACCAGTACCCGCTACTGAGAGCGGAGGACCTCTTTGCGACGCTATCCGGTGGCAAACCTTTTTCAAAATTGGACCTGACCTCAGCTTACATGACCCAGGAGCTGGCGAGTGAGTCGAAGAAGCTGACCACCATCACGACACACAAGGGGTTGTTTGAGTACAACAGATGTCCGTTCAGGATTCGCTTGGCCGCCACGATCTTCCAACGAAATATGGAAAGCCTCCTCAAGTTGATTCCAGGGATGGTGGTTTTTCAGGATGACATCCTCATTACGGGTTATGATACTGAGGAACACCCCCACAACCTGGAGGAAGTGCTACGCAGACTGGACCGGGTAGGGCTGCGACTGAAAAAGGCGAAGTGTGTCTTCCTAACTCCAGAGGTAGAATTCCTGGGAATGAGGGTAGCAGCAGACGGGATCAGCTCTACTGCGTCCAAGACGGAAGCGATCCAGAGAGCACCCAGATCCCGTAACATGATGGAGCTGCGTTCATTCCTGGGGCTCCTGAACTATTTTGGTAACTTTCTTCCCAAATTGAGCACGCTGCTAGAGCCGCTACATGTGCAAAGGTCGCGAATGGGTCTGAGGGGACAGCCAGGAAAGGGCTTTTAATAAAGCACGCAATTTGTTATGTTCCAACACTCTGTTAACACTATACGACCCATGTAAGAAACTTGTGTTAACGTGCGATGGGTCATCCTATGGTGTCGGGTGTGTGTTGCAGCATGTCAATGTCAAGGGTCAGTTACAGCCGGTAGCTTATGCCTCCAGGAGTCTGTCCCAGGCAGAAAGGGGTTACGGGATGGTAGAAAAGGAGGCGCTCGCGTGTGTATATGCGGTAAAGAAAATGCACCAGTACCTGTTTGGCAGGAAATTTGAGCTGGAGACAGATCACAAACCCCTAACGTCCCTTTTGGCCGACAACAAGGCCATAAATGCAAACGCTTTGGCCCGCATAGAGGTGGGCACTCACGTTAGCCGCCTATGACTATACAATTCAGCACAGACCGGGCACCGAAAACTGTGCCGATGCACTCAGCAGGCTCCAACTAGCCACCACTGAAGGGGCTACCGAGCATGCTGCTGAGATGGTCATGGCTGTTGAAGCTTTCAGAAGCGAAGGCTCGCCCGTGACAGCCCATCAGATTAAAGTCTGGACAAATAGAGACCCGCTATTGTCTCTAGTCAAGAAATGTGTCCTGAATGGGGACTGGGCAGCCACGTACAGGGCATGACCTGAGGAATTTACACCATTTCACAGGCGCAGGGATGAACTCTCGATTCAGGCCGATTGCCTACTGTGGGGAAACCGCGTAGTCATGCCCCAGATGGGCAGAGAGGTATTCATTAGAGAACTCCACAATGAGCACCCGGGCATTGTTATGATGAAGGCAATTGCCAGGTCACACGTTTGGTGGCCAGAGATAGACGCAGATCTGGAACTTTGTGTTCGCAAGTGCAACACGTGTGCCCAGCTGGGCCATGCGCCCAGGAAAGCCCCCCCTTAGCCCCTGGCCATGGCCCGCCAAGCCTTGATCATGCATCCATGTGGACTACGCAGGTCCTTTCATGGGAAAAATGTTTTTGGTTGTGGTAGACGCCTACTCCAAATGGATCGAGTGTGACATTTTAAATTCAAGCCATGGTAGAAAGTCTACGGGCAATGTTCGCCGCCCATGGTCTACCGGACGTCTTGGTCAGCGACAATGGTCCGTGCTTCACAAGCACTGAATTCCAGTACTTCATGGCAGGCAATGGAATCTACCATGTCAGAACGGCACCGTTCAAGCCGGCCTCAAACGGCCAGGCAGAACGAGCAGTGCAGATAATCAAACCGGGGATGCTCAGAATCCAAGGGGGTTCCCCACAAAGACGCTTATCACGACCACACTCGCTCACAGGGGTTCCACCCGCAGAGCTGCTAATGAAAAGGACGCTCAAAATCCGGTTATCCGTTATACACCCCACCATGAAAAAAATTGTTGCGAGCAGGCGCCAGCCAGAATATGACTACCATGACAGGAATGCGAGGGCGCAATGCATTGATGTAAATGACCCTGTTTTTGTCCTTAATTACGCTGCAGGGCCCAAATGGCTCGCAGGCACTGTGATTGCCAAAGAGGGAAATAGGATTCTGGTAGTTAAACTTACCAATGGACAAATCTGCCGCAAACACGTGGATCAAACAAAAAGGAGGTTCAGCAACCCCATAGAAGAAGCAGAGGAAGAAGACGATATAGATTTCACTCCACCACAGGTGACCGAACACCGGAACCAAGTGGAGGAGAGTCCAATCACTGTGGGCAATCCGGATAGGCCTGAGGCACCGCAAACAGCAGACACTCAGGCCAGCGCCCAACAACCGGAGCCCCAACTCAGGCGCTCTACAAGAGAGCGTAAACCACCAGAGAGACTCAACCTGTGATCCCAATAAGACTTTGGGGGGGAGGTGATGTCATGTATTCAACCCAGCATTGTAACCCATGTATAATCTGACCTAGGTTGTACACTGTGAGAACAATGACCACTAGGTGGGAGACACTCCTAACCTGGGCCTTCAGGTACAAAAGGGGAAGCTCCACCCACTTTCATCACTTGGAGTGCTAAGGAATAAAGGACAGGTCACAGACTGACCTCTCAAGCATGGGCCTCGTGTGCACTTATACTGTATAGTAAGGACCTATCAGATGGTGTTCCCATTTACCCGCTGCCCTTGTCTTGTCCGTCTAGTTGGTGGAAGCTGCAGGTGTGGGAGATGCTGCTGAAGGTCTCCTGTCGAGTTGCTGCATTGCGTCCTGTTGCTTGCACACACTGCAGCCACAGTGTGCCGATTTAAAATGTGTGGTCTGGATTTTGTATTGTGGCCTGGTTTTCCATTTGTGGCTTGGCTCTTGCATATTTGGCCTTGTTCTCCTTTGAGTGGCTGGGCTTTCGCTGGCCCTAGGCGATACAGCATCTTGCTGCAGTCAACGCCAACTTAGAAGCGTCTGAATAATTAGAAGCAAGTCAGCCAGCCACACGCACTGGCAAGCACATGACACAAGCAGCCTAAGTGTCTGTGTGCCGAGAGATTAAGGCAGCTATGAGCTGCCTCTGAGAGATGTGACTGCAACTCTCACGTTGCTGCTTTCCAGTGTGTTTGCCGAATGACTCCCCCACCACTTTGCAATCCCAAGGCCTCTGTCTGCAATATGTGACGCCTCTGCTTTCATGGCTAACTAACAAACTGTAACTGCCCTGCTGTAGCAATCAGCTTCTTTCTGTCAGTGACTAGTAACTGGAGGTAATGGTCGAAACATTTTCGGAGGTTGGAGTTGCCATCCCTTCAGGATTGGCATCTCCAGGAATTAAAGATTATTCTCCTGGACACGACATCGCTCATCTCCCGGGAGACAAATTACAGGGGCATTTTCTTTGAATGCGTTTGTCTTTTAGTTATAAAAGTATTGTAGCTGGGGTAAAGCTGTCAGCTGTGGCTCAGTGGGTAGCATCCCCGCCCCTGGGACTTGAGCACAAAAATCTAGGCTGACACTCCAGTGCAGTGCTGAGGGAGTAGCTGCACTGTCGGAGGTGCCGTCTTTCAGATGACACGTTACACCGAGGCCCCGTCTGATACATTCACAATAATGATGAAACTGAGTACTGTGTACAATGAGCAAGTGTGACCTTAGCTCCTTTAATAAGATTCCAGAGTGCAGGTACCTCGTGGGTGGCCTGCTTATATACCATGCTCCCAAGGGATGCGAGGATCCCTTGGGACTCCAACGGGTAGGCCCTCTGGTGGTAGTGTAATACAGGTTACAAGGGGTTAAATACATAACATCACTCCCCCGTGAAGTCAATAGTGCACTTATTTACAAGGTAAGACAAGCTGGGACTTTTCGCTCCCTTGTCGATCGTCTCGGTACAAATGCAGATGTGGCTGAGTTAGTTAGTTCTTCACTGGGCTGTTGGGCAGCTGGCCTTGCCGGGCTGCTGGGGATGGTGAGTTTGGTTTTGGTCAACCATGATGTCAGTTACCACTTGTGTGTGTGTTGGAGGGTCAAAGTTGGTGGTGTCTTCTTCGGGTTGTTCATAGCTGTTGGTGAACCGCAATTTGATTTAGTCCAAATGTTTTCTGCATGTTAGTCCATTGGCCAATTTGACCTGAAACACCCTACTCTCCTCTTTGGCTATGACCGTGCCAGAAAGCCATTTGGGACCATGTCCATTATTGAGTACAAACACAGGATCGTTGACCTCAATGTAGCATGACAAATTTGCGCGGTCATGGTACACACTTTGTTGATGCCGCCTGCCCTCCACGTGATTATGGAGATCAGGGTGGACAAGAGAGAGCCTTGTTTTGAGCGCCCTTTTCATGAGCAGCTCGGCTGGGGGAACTTCGGTGAGTGAGTGGGGTCTGGTGCGGTAGCTGAGCAGCACCCGGTATAGTCGGGTCTGCAGGGAGCCTTCCGACATGCGTTTCAGGCTTTGCTTGTTAGTCTGAACTGCCCGTTCTGCCTGGCCGTTGGATGCGGGCTTGAACGGGGCAGATGTGTCGTGCTTGATCCCATTGTGGGTGATGAATTCCTTGAATTCAGCACTGGTGAATTGTCGCTGACTAGGACATCAGGCAAGCCATGCGTGGCAAACTTTCAGTAGTGGCGGTGGACGTGCTTACAGACATTATTGCACATTCTATCCATTTTGAGTAAGAGTCCACGACAACGAAAAATATTTTGCCTAGAAATGGGCCCGCATAGTCCACGTGGATCCTTGACCACGGTTTGGAGGGCCACGACCACAAACTTAGTGGTGCCTCTCTGGGTGCACTGCTCAGCTGAGAGCAAGTGTTGCACTGGTGCACGCATGACTCTAAATCTGAGTTGATGCCAAGCCACCACACATGGGATCTGGCTATGGCTTTCATCATTACAATGCCTGGGTAGGTGCTGTGCAGTTCACAGATGAACGTATCTCTGCCTTTCTTGGGTAAGACCACGCGATTGCCCCACAACCGACAGTCCACCTGCAGGGACATTTCGTCTTTGCACCTGTGAAATGGCGTAATTGCCTCCTGCATCTCCGCTGGGACACTGGACCAGCTCCCAAGGAGGACACAGTTTTTTTTTTACCAAGGACAGTAAAGGATCCTGGCTGGTCCAGGATCTGATCTGGCGGGCCGTAACGGGGGACTTTTCGTTTTCGATTGCATCCATTACCATGAGCTAGTCCGCTGGCTGTGCCATTTTCACCCCGGTGGTGGGCAATGGCAGCCGACTGAGAGCATCTGCGCAATTCTCTGTGCCCGGTCTGTGGCGGATTACATAGTTGTATGCCGACAGCGTGAGCGCCCATCTTTGGATGCGGGCAAAGGCATTGGTGTTAATCCCTTTGCTCTCAGAGAACAGCGATATGAGCGGCTTGTGGTCAGTTTCAAGCTCAAACTTGAGGCCAAATAAGTACTGGTGCATTTGCTTTATCCCGTACATGCACGCCAGAGCTTCTTTTTCAATCATGCTGTAGGCTTTTTCGGCCTTGGACAAACTCCTGGATGCATAAGTGACCGGTTGCAAAATCCCTGATTCGTTAGCCTGTAGTAACACACACCCGACCCCTGCCTAAACCACTCTGCCTCTCTACCTCTCTTTCCTCCTTTAAGATGCTCCTTAAAACCTACCTCTTTGACCAAGCTCCCCGCGCTAATATCTCCTTCTGTGGCTCGGTGTCAAATATATTTGTTTTGTCTTATAACACTGCTGTTAAGCACCTTGGGATGTTTTACTACATTTGCAAGCTCGCACTAATCTTTTACAAGGGTTATACAGTTTGTTTGAACACAACAGATTTCTGGCTTTTTTTAAAGGCAGCCTCTTGTGAATTCCCCCATACCCAGTCGTCTCCCTTGCGCAGTAGCGCATGTAGGGGTTCTAGCAGGGTGCTTAACCCTGGTACTAAATTATCGAAATAGTTAAGGAATCCCAGGAACGACCGCAGCTCCATCACATTCTGTGGTCGCGGCGCATTCTTGATGGCCTCCGTCTTGGCGTCGGTGGGTCCGATGCTGTCTGCTGCGATTCTTCTTCCCAAGAACTCGACCTCCTGTGCCAGGAAAACACACTTAAGCGTTTCAATCATAGCCCCACGCGATCCAACCGACAGAGAACCTTTTCCAGATTCTTCAAGTGCTCAATGGTGTCCCGACCTCTAACCAGTATGTCGTCCTGGAAAATCACGGTGCGAGGAACCGACTTTAGCAGGCTCTCCATGTTCCGTTGGAAAATTGCTGCGGCTGACCGAATCCCGAACTGGCATCTGTTATAGATGAACAGACCTTTGTGCGTGTTGATGCAGGTGAGCCCTTTCGAAGACGCCTCCAGCTCCTGCGTCATGTAGGCCGAGGTTAGGTCCAGCTTTGTGAACATCTTCCCTCCAGTCAGGGTTGCAAATAGGTCGTCTGCCTTGGGTAGTGGGTACTGGTCCTGTAGCGAAAAACGGTTCATCGTTACTTTATAGTCCCCACAAATTCTGACCGTGTCATCCTCTTTAAGTACCGGGGCAATCGGACTAGCCCATTCGTTGAATTTCACAGGTGCGATGATGCCTTCTCGCTCCAGCCTGTCCAGCTCAATTTCCACTTTCTCACGCATCATATATGGTACTGCCCATGCCTTCTGGTGGATGGGTCGCATATCGGGAACCAAATGGATCTGCACTTTCGCCCCCTCTTGAGCATCCCTTATTATAACTGCTCAACTATTGTTGGCCGTACCTTCAGCTGCCTGGGCCCCAAACTCTGTAACTCCCTGCCTAAACCACTCTGCCTCTCTACCTCTCTTTCCTCCTTTAAGATGCTCCTTAAAACCTACCTCTTTGACCAAGCTCCCCGCGCTAATATCTCCTTCTGTGGCTCGGTGTCAAATGTATTTGTTTTGTCTTATAACACTGCTGTTAAGCGCCTTGGGATGTTTTACTACATTAAAGGTGCTATATAAATACAAGTTGTTGTTGATCTCCTAACAGCAGTGTTCTGAGTTCCCCGAGGACCAAGCAGCAGTAATGACTGTCCTGGAGTTGTCGGCGACAGGGTTTGAGACATCCCAGCCACCCCCTCCCTCACCAAGGAGGGGGGAGTCTGCTGGGTGAAGAAAATGAGCAAACAAATTGGATGTAAACTTTGTATCAGATTCTTTTACCAGCCGATATTTTAGTACAGAACTTGTCTTCCTTTGAAGCCTCCACAGCTGCAGTATTCCATTGTTTGCTTGCACAGAGCAATATTAAAGCAAGGATCAAAAAGCCGCAGCAAAACCCGTCACGATCCTTCGAAGGTCACTGCTGCCAGCAGTCTCCACATTCTGAAGTCGTCTCTTGGGTTTTATATTTTGCCTGGTCTACAGGGGCAAGTTGTTTTTAGTCTGACTGCTACAGTCCTGTTGAACTCCACCCTATTATATATGCAGACTATAGATATACTCTCTGTGTAGTCACTATATAGTTGCATAAGATGGAGACTTGTTACCTAATATACTATCAATAAGGTTTCACTGTGTATATACTATGTTGGCACTACTAGAGGGTGCAACTGGTGGAGACCAGGATTTCTTGCCCCTGTGGCAGAGGCTGTCCACCAGAGGGCACTGCGGTGGGAGACCTGAGGGTCACCTGCATAGGTGTGCAGGGCCCAGTATAAAAGGCTGCCCACCATGCTTGTGCCTCACTCTGGAGTTACGAATAAAGGACCAAGGTCACTACAGTTTGAGTACAACACATTGCCTCGTGGAGTCATTCATAGGTACATTACAGACATAACACACCCTTTCCGTCTGTGTTTCATTATGAGGATTATGTAATTTTCTGGGGTGGGGTCTATGGTACCACCGACGCTGGCAGCACGTGCCGTCCCTCACCCACGCAGCCATTCTTCTCGCATGAGTGTAGGCGGTAAGCATTGGCACGACTCGAGAGGGCATCAATCCCATTCTCACCGGATGTTCGCACACGCACGCTCATTTCCCACCTTCATGCATGTGTCAGCCGTGGCTCAGGGGGAAGCACTCACGCCTCCAGGTTAGAAGGTTGTGGGCACAAGTCCGACTCGCTAAATCTAGGCTGACAGTCCAGTGCAGTCCTAAGGGAGCGCTGCCGTGTGGGATTAGACCTTAACCCGAGGCTCTTCCTGCTGCTCAGGCGGTCATAAAAGATCCCACGGCAATATTTTGAAGAAGAGCAGGGGTGTTATCCCCAGTGTCCTGGCCAATATTTATCCCTCAAACAACATCATAAGAACATAAGAAATAGAGCAGGAGTAGGCCATATGACTCCTCGAGCCTGCTCCACCATTTAACACGATCATGGCTGATCCGATCATGGACTCTGGTCCACTTCCCTTATTCCCTTATCGGTTAAGAAACTGTCTATCTCTGTCTTAAATTTATTCAATGTCCCGGCTTCCACAGCTCTCTGAGGTAGTGAATTCCACAGATTTACAACCCTCTGAGAGAAGAAATTCCTCCTCATCTCAGTTTTAAATGGGTGGCCCCTTATTCTAAAATCATGGCCCCTAGTTCTAGTCTCCCCCATCAGTGGAAGCATCCTCTCTGCATCCACCTTGTCAAGTCCCCTCATAATCTTATACGTTTCGATAAGATCACCTCTCATTCTTCTGAATTCCAATGAGTATAGGCCCAACCTACTCAACCTTTCCTCATAAGTCAACCCTCTCATCTCTGGAATCAACCTAGTGAACCTTCTCTGAACTACCACCAAAGCAAGTATGTCCTTTCTTAAATATGGAAACCAAAACTGCACGCAGTATTCCAGGTGTGGCCTCACCAATACTCTGTATAACTGTAGCAAGACTTCCTTGCTTTTATACTCCATCCCCTTTGCAATAAAGGCCAATATTCCATTGGCCTTCTTGATCACTTGCTGTACCTGCATACTATCCTTTTGTGTTTCATGCACCAGGACCCCCAGGTTCTTCGATTTTTTTTTCTGCCAAAGTGCATAACCTCACACTTTCCAACATTATACTCCATCTGCCAAATTTTTGCCCACTCACTTAGCCTGTCTATGTCCTCCTCACACATTGCTTTTCCTCCCATCTTTCTATCGTCAGCAAACTTGGCTACGTTACACTCAGTCCCTTCATCCAAGTCATTAATATAGATTGTAAATAGTTGGGGTCCCAGCACTGATCCCTGTGGCACCCCACTAGTTACTGATTGCCAACCCGAGAATGAACCATTTATCCCGACTTTCTGCTTTCTGTTAGTTAGCCAATCCTCAATCCATGCTAATATATTACCCCCAACCCCGTGAACTTTTATCTTGTGCAGTAACCTATTATGTGTCACTGAAAAACAGATTATCTGGTTATTATCACTTTGCTGTTTGTGGCTGCCACATTTCCTAACATCATTATAGCTAGTCCCTCGGCATCGAGGAAGACTTGCTTCCACTCTTAACATGAGTTCTTTGGTGGCTGTAAAGTCCAATACGAGAACCACAGTCTCTGTCACAGGTGGGACAGATAGTTGTTGAGGGAAAGGGTGGGTGGGACTGGTTTGCCGCACACTCTGCAGCCTGCGCTTGATTTCTGCATGCTCTCGGCGACGAGACTCGAGGAGCTCAGCGCCCTCCCGGATGCACTTCCTCCACTTAGGGCGGTCTTTGGCCAGGGTCTCCTCGGTGTCAGTGGGGATGTCACACTTTATCAGGGAGGCTTTGAGGGTGTCCTTGTAACGTTTCAGCTGCCCACCTTTGGCTCGTTTGTCATGAAGGAGTTCCGGGTAGAGCGCTTGCTTTGGGAGTATCGTGTCTGGCATGCGAACTATGTGGCCTGCCCAGCGGAGCTGATCAAGTGTGGTTCGTGCTTCAATGCTGGGGATGTTGGCCTGGCCGAGGACGCTAATGTTGGTGCATCTGTCCTCCCAGGGGATTTGTAGGATCTTGTGGAGACATCGTTGGTGATATTTCTCCAGTGACTTGAGGTGTCTACTGTACACGGTCCATGTTTCTGAGCCATACAGGAGGGCGGGTATTACTACAGCCCTGTAGACCATGAGCTTGTTGACAGTTTTGAGGGCCTAGTCTTCAAACACTCTTTTCCTCAGGCGGCCGAAGGCTGCACTGGCTCATTAGAGGCAGTGTTGGGTCTCGTCGTCAATGCCTGTTCTTGTTGATCGGAGGCTTCTGAGATAAGGGAAATGGTCCACATTGTCCAAGGCCGCGCCATGTATCTTGATGACTGGGGGGCAGTGCTGTGCGGCTGGTGGAGGACCTTTGCCTTACAGATGTTTAGTGTAAGGCCCATGCTGTCGGAAGCCTCAGTAAATACATTGACTATGTCCTGGAGTTCAGCCTCTGTGTGTGCGCAGACGCAGGTGTCATCCATGTACTGTAGCTCGACGACAGAGGTTGGGGTGGTCTTGGACCTGGCCTGGAGACGGCGAAGGTTGAACAGATTCCCACTGGTTCTGTAGTTTAGTTCCACTCCAGCGGGGAGCTTGTCGACTGTGAGGTGGAGCATGGCAGCGAGGAAGATTGAGAAGAGGATTGGGGCGATGACGCAGCCCTGCTTGACCCTGGTCCGGACATGGATTGGGTCTGTAATGGATCCGTTGGTCAGGATCACGGCCTGCATGTCACGTTTCCTACATTACATCAGTGACTATACTTTTTTTTTAAAAAGTACTTTATTGGTTGTAGCATGCTTTGGAATGTCCTGAAAGAAAGACTTAGATTACTATAGTGTCATTCATGACCCCTGGACAGCTCAAAGCGCTTTACAGCCAATGTAGGAAACGCAACAGCCAATCTGCGCACAGCAAGCTCCCACAAACAGCAATGTGATAATGACCAGATAATCTGGGGTTTTTTGGTGATGTTGATTGAGGTTTAAATATTGGCAGGAACCGGGGATAACTCCCCTGCTCTTTTTCAAAACAGTGCCGTGGGATCTTTTACATCCACCTGAGAGAGCAGACGGGGCCTCGGTTTAATGTCTCCTCCGAAAGCTGGCACCTCCAACCGTGCAGCACTCCCTCACCACTGCACTGGGAGTGTCAGCCTAGATCTTTTTTGTGCTCAGGTCCCTGGAGTGGGACCATGAACCCACAACCTTCTGACTCAGAGGCGAGCGTGCTACCCACTGAGCCACGGCTGACACTGTGAAAGGCGCTATATAAATGCAAGTCTTTACTGGTGGCACCGGCAGGCAATGGGATGGAGCCTTAGCAGTCCCTGTCCTATCTCTCTTTACCTTCCACTAATTGTAGGGTGTAGAGTGAAATAAAATCCAGTTCCATGCAACTCATTATCACATTGTAGTGCCTTCACCCACTGATTCATCAGGCCACACCAATTGTGTAACCATTTCAGTTTATAACCATGATTATGTGTGTGGTGGAACAGAGCTGTCATTGGTATAAACCTGAGATTAATACAGGTTTACTGTCAGTAAAACTCTTTTTTTTTAAATAAATATTTGCAGGGTAAAAAGGTAATGAGCTTTCCTCTGGGTTGTGTTGAGAGACTTTCTCAATGCATTGTGCAATATAAGACGCAAAAAGTAGGTCAGGCTTTCAAGGTTTGAATAGAAAACAGTCGGCAGCCAGCATTGTCACACAGCAGAACAACAGGGGTCCTTCAGCACAGAGGATGTGCCGAGGTACCAGCGACAGGCAGGTAATTAGCTATTAAAGGGATGGTTGCAAATTAAAGGCAAACTTTTCACCGATTTTCAGATCGCGATGTTCCCCTCACTTCCCACATCAGAAAGAAAGGACTTGCATTTATATAGCGCCTTTCACAAACGCAGGGCATCCCAAAGCGCTTTACAACCAATGAGATACTTTTTTGGGGGGAGTGTAGTCACTGTTGCAATGTAGGAAACGCAACAGCCAATTTGCGCACAGCAAGCTCCCGCAAACAGCGACTTGATGGCTACCTGGCCTTCTGATTTAGTGATGTTGGTTGAGGGACAAATATCGGCCAGAACACCAGGGAGAACTCCTCCCTCCCTTCTCCTTCGAAACAGTGCCGTGAAATCTTTCGCATCAACCTGAGAAGGCAGACGGGGCCTCAGTTTAACGTCTCACCTGAAAGACGACACCTTTGGCAGTGCAGCACTCCCTCAGGGCAGTGTTTCTCTGAGATGCCTTGATGCCTCAGCATTGGCGGCACTGTAATAAAGCTCCAGGAAGGAACAAAGAGGAGCTTTCCCAGCCAAGAGTGCCTGTTGGAGAAATTAAGGTCTGAGGCTGGGAATTGAGCTTGAGATTCCTGGTTGAAGGGTCCATGTTGCTTTGACAGATTGATCTATTCGGTATTTATTTTCAATCAGATGATAGTGAGGAGGGAGGGAGGGGGCGGAAATGAAAACCTCACATTGAAGTGTCACTGTTGAGGTAGTTTGTGCTGCAGTGTACTTCCTGTAATTGAGCACAGGTTGCCAAACCTGATCCCCCCCCAGCGGAGACACTTTGCTGTCAGGTGCTGAGAGATAGCACAGTGACACTGACAGAAACTCATTATACTTCAGATACCAATGGCTCTGTTTCCACTCTCGATTGAAGCTGAGGATTTGAGAGATCAAAGTGGCAGCTGGTGCATGATCTATATCTATCCGACTATTCCCTGAGCAATTTGAAATATCGCTTGTTAATTCTTCTGTTTAAAAAAAAAATATATATTATCCTAAGCACTAAAGCTTCAAAGCATCAAGGCTTTTTTTTTAAATCACCTTTATCTTGCCAATTTTCCTTTTTAAATTTTTATTCAAAACCAGCTCAATGACTTTGAAGTCGGTTCAATCGATGGTCTGCACTGTTAACTTATCTCAACATTTCAAAATTTCCCACATTACAACAGTACTACTCTTCAAAAGTACTTCATTGGCTGTAAAGAGCTATATAATTGCAAGTCTTTCTTTTTAATAACAGCAATTTGCATTTATACAGCGCCTTTGAAGCAGGAAAACGCCCCAAGATACTTCACGGGGGCGTTATCAAACAAAGTTAGACATCGAGCCACATAAGAAGATATTAGGACAGGTGTGCAAAAGCTTAGTCAAATGAGGTAGGTTTTAAGGAGCTTCTTAAAGAAGGAAAGGGAGATAGAGAGGCGGAGAGGTTTAGAGAGCGAATTCCAAAGCTTAAGGTCTAGACAGCTGGAGGCACGGCCACCAGTGGTGGAGTGATTCAAATTGGGGATATGCAAGAGGCCAGAATTGGAGGAGCGCAGAGATCTCTGAGGGTTGTGGCAGTGGGGGAGGTTACAGAGATCAGGAGGGATGAGGCCATGGATTTGGAAGCAAGGATGAGAATTTTAAAATCGAGGTGTTGCCAGATCCGGTGACAATGTAGGTCAGCGATGATGATGATGATGATGGGGGAACGGGATTTGGTGTGAGTTAGGACACGGGCAGCAGAGTTTTGGATGAGTTCAAAGTTTATGGAGAGTGAAAGATAGGAAGTCAACCAGGAGAGCATTGGCATAATCAAGTCTCGAGGTAACAAAGGTGTGGATGAGGGCTTCAGCAGTGGATGAGCTGAGGTAGAGGCGGAGATGGCTGATGCTACGGAGGTGAAAGATGGCGGTCTTGGGTGATGGAGTGGATATGTGATTGGAAACTCATCTCTGGGTCAAATCAGATGCCAAGGTTGGGATTCCATTTTGGGATTTGGATTGTCAACACTCCAGGATTGTTCCGGAGTCTCAGGAATTGAAGATTAATCTCCAGGTCACCACTTCAGCTGTTTAAACCCGAAACTTTGGAACCAACTCCCTAATCCTCTCCGCCTCTCTAGCTCGCTCTCCTTTAAGGGGCTGCTTAAAACCCACCTCATTGACCAAACTTTTGGTCACCCGCCCTAATATGTGGCTCAGTGTCAATTTTTGTTCGATAATGCTCCTGTGAAGCAACTTGGGATGTTTTACTATGTTAGTTGTTGCTGCATATATATCATCATCATAGGCAGTCCCTCGGAATCAAGGAAGACTTGCCTCCATTCTTGAAGTGAGTTCTTTGGTGGCTGAACAGTCCAATATGAGAGCTACAGACTCTGTCACAGGTGGGACAGATAGTCATTGAGGGAAGGGGTGGGTGGGACTAGTTTGCCGCACGCTCTTTCCACTGCCTGCGCTTGATTTCTGCATGCTCTCGGTGTTGAGACTCGAGGTGCTCAGCGCCCTCCCGGATGCACTTCCTCCACTTAGGGCGGTCTTGGGCCAGGGACTCCGAGGTGTCAGTGGGGATGTCGCACTTTATCAGGGAGTCTTTGAGGGTGTTCTTGTAGCATTTCCACTGCCCACCTTTGGCTCGTTTGCCATGAAGGAGCTCCAAGTAGAGCACTTGCTTTGGGAGTCTCGTGTCTGGAATGCGAACTATGTGGCCTGCCCAGCGAAGCTGATCGAGTGTGGTCAGTGCTTCAATGCTGGGGATGTTAGCCTGAATGAGGACACTCTTGTTGGTGCGCCTGTCCTCCCAGAGGATTTGTAGGATCTTGCGGAGACATCATTGGTGATATTTCTCCAGCAACTTGAGGTGTCTGCTGCACATGGTCCCTGTCTCTGACCCATACAGGAGGGCAAGTATTACTACAGCCCTGTAGACCATGAGCTTGGTGGCTGTTTTGGGGGTCTTCAAACACTCGTTTCTCGGGTCTTCAAACACTCGTTTCTCAGGTGGTCGAAGGTGCACTAGCGCACTGGAGGCGGTGTTGGATCTCGTCGTCGGTGCCTGCTCTTGTTGATAAGAAGCTCCCGAGATATGGGAAGTGGTCCACGGTGTCTAGGGCTGCGCCGTGGATCTTGATGACTGGGGGCAGAGCTGTGCGGTGAGGACAGGCTGGTGGAGGACCTTTGTCTTATGGATGTTTAGCGTAAGGCCCATGCTTTTGTACGCCTCAGTAAATACGTCGACTATGTCCTGGAGTGCAGCCTCTGTATGTGCGCAGACGCAGGCGTCGTCCGCATACTGTAGCTCGACAACAGAAGTTGGGGTGGTCTTTGACCTGGCCTGGAGATGGTGCAGTTGAACAGATTCCCACTGGTTCTGTAGTTTAGTTCCACTCCAGCGGGGAGCTTGTTGACTGTGAGGTGGAGCATGGCGGTGAGAAAGATTGAGAAGAGGGTTGGGGCGATGACGCAGCCCTTTTTGACCCCGGTCCGGATGTGGATTGGGTCTGTGATGGATCCGTTGGTAAGGATCACGGCCTGCATGTCGTCGTGGAGCAGGTGGAGGATGGTGACGAACTTTTGGGGGCATCCAAAACGGAGGAGGATGCTCCATAGACCCTCGTGGTTGACAGTGTTAAAGGCCTTTGTAAGGTCGAAGAAGGCCATGTATACGGGCTGGTGCTGTTCCCTGCATTTTTCCTGTAGCTGTCGCGCTGCAAAATCAGGTCTGTTGTGTGTGCTTTTCACAACATCAAGATGTGCCAAAGCGTTTACAGCCAATGAAGTACTTTTGTAGAGTAGTGACTGTTGTAAGGTAGGGAACCCATTCACACACCATCACAGTAGCAGACCTTTAGGCAGATTGTTCCTTTCCGATCGTTGTATACTGTGAAAATACAGGAGCTGATACCGGGACTTCTGCAGGGCACAGGGAATCAGACCTGAGTAAAGTGTTCCCTATTACCCAGTGTCCACTGAAAACATACAGGGCCTTGATACTGAGACATACACAAGTGATAGAGGACCTGACATGAGTAAATTATTCCCTTTTACCCGGTCTGTATATGTGTAGGAGTTGACACCATGACACAGAGGAGCTGCACAATGCCTAACATGTAATCAGTCTATACTCGACGGTGTGTAAACTAAAAGAAAGGCTTGTATTTTTACAGCCCCTTATCATATTGTTCAGAAACATCTCAAATACTTTACATACGATGCAGCAGTTACACAGGATATATGGCACAGAAACGGGCCTTTTGGCCCAACCAGGCCATGCCAGCATGTATGCTCCATTCGAGCCTCCTCCCGTCTTTCTTCATCTAACTCGTATCAGCATAACCCTCTATTACCTTCTCCCTCATATGCTTGGCTAGACGCCCCATAAATGCATCTATACTATTCGCTTCAACTACTCCCTGTGGTAGTGAGTTCCACATTCTCACCGCTCTCTGGGTGAAGAAGTTTCTTCTGAATTCACTATTTTGATTTGTTGGTGACTATCTTACATTGATGGCCTCTAGTTATGCTCTTCCCCACAAGTGGAAACACTCTCTCTTTACCTACTCTAACAAACCCTTTCATAGAGATCTTTAAAATTATGAAAGGGTTTGTTAGAGTAGGTAAGTCACCCCTCAGCCTTTTTCCTAGAGAAAAGTGACCCAGCCTGTTCATCCTTTCCTGATAGGTATACCCTCTCATTTCTGGTATCATGCTTGTAAATCTACTCTGCACCCTCTCCAGTGCCTCTATATTCTTTCTGTATTATGGCGACCAGAATTGTGCTAAGTACTCCAAGTGTGCTCTAACCAAGGTTTGATGCAAGTTTAGCATAACTTCACTACTTTTCAATTCTATCCCTCTAGAAATAAACTCTCTCATTCTTGGTTTGCTTTGAAGGACTATGTCAGTGTTAGCCATGGCTCAGTGGGTAGCACTCTCGCCTCTGAGTCAGAAGGTTGTGGGTTCAAGTCTCACTCCAGTGAATTGAGCACAAAAATCTAAGCTGACACTCCAGTGCAGTGCTGAGGGAGTGCTGCGCTGTCAGAGATGCCACCTTTCGGATGTGATGTTAAGATGTCTGCTCTCTCAGATAGATGTAAAAGATCCCATGGCACTATTTTGAAGAAGAGCAGGGGAGTTATCCCCAGTGTCCCGACCAATATTTATCCCTCAACCAAGATCACTAAAACAGAATACCTGGTCATTATCACATGGCTGTTCATGGAAGCTTGCTGTGCGCAAATTGGCTGCCGCGTTTCTTACATTACAATAGTGACTACACTTCATTGGCTGTAAGGTGCCATGGGATGTCCTGAGGCCATGAAAGTGGCTATATAAATTAAAGCCCTTCTTTCTATGTCGGCAAGCACAGCGGCCATTTTGCATACATCAAAAACGAATAAGCAGTAATGACCAGTTAATCTGGTTTTGGTGGTGTTGGTTGAGGGAAGAAGGTTGGCCAGGACACCGGGAGAACTTGGTGCAATTCTTCTTTGCAAAACAGATACACCGCTTTGGGTACTGTTGAGGGGGATGACTCATCAGGGGAGGACAGCAGCAGCCAAGTCCATGGCACTGTGGGTGGCTCTGCTGCACAGGAGGGCAGGAAAAAGAGTGGGAGAGCTATAGTGATAGGGGATTCTACTGTAAGGGGAATAGATAGACGTTTCTGCGGCTGCAACCGAGACTCCAGGATAGTATGTTGCCTCTCTGGTGAAAGGGTCAAGGATGTCTCGGAGCGGATGCAGGACATTTTGAAGAGGGAGGGTAAACAGCCAGTTGTCGTGGTGCATATAGGTACCAACGATATAGGTAAAAAACGGGATGAGGTCCTACAAGACGAATTTAGAGAGCTAGGAGCTAAATTAAAAAGTAGGACCTCAAAAGTAGTAATCTCACGATTGCTACCAGTGCCACATGCTAGTCAGAGTAGGAATCGCAGGATAGCTCAGATGAAATACGTGGCTTGAGGAGTGCTGCAAAACGGAGGGATTCAAATTTCTGGGACATTGGAACTGGTTCTGGGGGAGGTGGGACCATTACAAACCGGATGGTCTGCACCTAGGCAGGACTGGAACCAATGTCCAAGGGGGAGTGTTTGCTAGTGATGTTGGGGAGGAGTTAAACTAATATGGCAGGGGGATGGGAACCTATGCAGGGAGACAGAGGGAAGTAGAATGGGGGCAGAAGCAAAAGATAGAAAGAAGTAAAATAAAAGTGGAGGGCAGAGAAACCCAAGGCAAAAAGCAAAAAGGGCCACATTACAGCAAAATTCTAAAGGGGCAAAGGGTGTTAAAAAGGCAAGCCTGAAGGCTCTGTGCCTCAATGCGAGAAGTGTTCGGATATAAGGTAGATGAATTAACTGCACAGATAGCAGTTAACGAATATGATGTAATTGGCATGACATGGCTCCAGGGTGACCAAGGCTGGGAACTCAACATGCAGAGGTATTCAACATTTAGGAAGGATAGACAGAAAGGAAAAGGAGGTGGTGTAGCGTTGCTGGTTAAAGAGGAAATTAATGCAATAGTAAGGAAGGACATTAGCTTGGATGATGTGGAATCGGTATGGGGACAGCATCAAACAAGAAGTTAGGGATGCGTGCAATAAAGGTACAGCAGTTATCATGGGCGACTTCAATCAACATATTGACTGGGCTAACTAAACTGGTTGCAATGCGGTGGAGGAGGATTTCCTGGAGTGTATTAGGGATGGTTTTCGAGACCAATATGTCGAGGAACCAACTAGAGGGCTGGCCATTCTAGACTGGGTAATGTGTAATGAGAAAGGACTAATTAACAATCTTGTTGTGCGAGGCCCCTTGGGGAAGAGTGACCATAATATGGTAGAATTCTTTATTAAGATGGAGAGTGACACAGTTAATTCAGAGACGAGGGTCCTGAACTTGGGGAAAGATAACTTCGATGTTATGAGATGTGACTTGGCTAGAATAGACTGGCGAGTGATACTTAAAGGGTTGACGGTGGATAGGCAATTGCAAACATTTAAAGATCACATGGATGAACTTCAACAATTGTACAACCCTGTCTGGAGTAAAAATAAAATGGGGAAGGTGGCTCAACTGTGGCTAATAAGGGGAATTAAGGATAGTGTTAAATCCAAGGAAGAGGCATATAAATTGGCCAGAAAAAGCAGCAAACCTGAGGACTGGGAGAATTTTGTAATACAGCAGAAGACAAAAGGTTTAATTAGGAGGGGGGAAATAGAGTATGAGAGGAAGCTTGCTGAGAACATAAAAACTGACTGCAAAAGCTTCTATAGATATTAGAAGAGAAAAAGATTAGTGAAAACAAATACTTTGGTTCTGTTTTCACGAAGGAAGACACAAATAACTTTGCGAATGTACAAGGGGAGAGTAGTGAGAAGGAGGAACTGAAGGATATCCTTATAAAGCGGGAAATTGTATTAGGGAAATTGATGGGATTGAAGGCCAATAAATCCCCGGGGCCTGATAGTCTGCATCCCTTGAGGAAGTGGCCATAGAAATAGTGGATGCATTGGTGATCATTTTCCTACAGTCTATCGACTCTGGATCAGTTCCTATGGAGGGTAGCTAATGTAACACCACTGTTTAAAAAGGAGGGAGAGAGAAAACGGGTAATTATAGACCGGTTAGCCTGACATCAGGAGTGGGGAAAATGTTTGAATCAATTATTAAAGATGTAATAGCGGCACATTTGGAAAGCAGTGACAGGATTGGTCCGAGTCAGCATGGATTTATGAAAGGGAAATCATGCTTGACAAATCTTCTGAATTTTTTGAGGATGTAATTAGTAGAGTGGACAAGGGAGAACCAGTGGATGTGGTGTATTTGGACTTTCAAAAGGCTTTTGATAAGGTCCCACACAAGAGATTAGTGTGCAAAATCAAAGCACATGGTATTGGGGGTAATGTACTGACGTGGATAGAGAACTGGTTGGCAGACAGGAAGCAGAGAATCGGGATAAATGGGTCCTTTTCAGAATGGCAGGCAGTGACTAGTGGAATACCATAGGGCTCAGTGCTGGGACCCCAACTCTTTACAATATACATTAATGATTTAGATGAAGGAATTGAGTGTAATATCTCCAAGTTTGCAGATGACACTAAACTGGGTGGCAGTGTGAGCTGTGAGGAGGACGCTAAAAGGCTGCAGGGTGACTTGGACAGGTTAGGTGAGTGGGCAAATGCATGGCAGATGCAGTATAATGTGGATAACTGTGAGATTATCCACTTTGGGGCAAAAACACGAAGGCAGAATATTATCTGAATGGCGGCAGATTAGGAAAGGGGGAGGTGCAACGAGACCTGGGTGTCATGGTTCATCAGTCATTGAAAGTTGGCATGCAGGTACAGCAGGCGGTGAAGAAGGCAAATGGTATGTTTGCCTTCATAGCTAGGGGATTTGAGTATAGGAGCAGGGAGGTCTTACTGCAGTTGTACAGGGCCTTGGTGAGGCCTCACCTGGAATATTGTGTTCAGTTTTGGTCTCCTAATCTGAGGAAGGATGTTCTTGCTATTGAGGGAGTGCAGCAAAGGTTCACCAGACTGATTCCCGGGATAGCGGGACTGACATATGAGGAGCAACTGGATCAACTGGGCCTTCATACACTGGAGTTTAGAAGGATGAGAGGGGATCTCATAGAAACTTACAAGATTCTGACGGGACTGGACAGGTTAGATGTGGGAAGAATGTTCCCGATGATGGGGAAATCTAGAACCAGGGTACACAGTCTTAGGATAAGGGGTAGGCCATTTACGACTGAAATGAGGAGAAACTTCTTCACTCAGAGTTGTTAAACTGTGGAATTCCCTACCGCAGAGAGTTGTTGATGTCAGTTCATTGGATATATTCAAGAGGGAGTTAGATATGGCCCTTACGGCTAAAGGGATCAAGGAGTATGGAGAGAAAGCAGGAAAGGGGTACTGAGGGAATGATCAGCCATGATCTTATTGAATAGTGGTGCAGGCTCGAAGGGCCGAATGGCCTACTCCTGCACCTATTTTCTATATTTCCATGTTTCTTTGGAAAAATATCAGGAGAATCTTTGATGTCCACTTGAACAGCCAGACAAGACGTGGCTAGATACCTCAACTGAAGGATAACAGTGCCAACAATGCAGCACTCCCTTGGTACAGTACTGAAGTATCCGCCTACATAATGTGTTGAAGTCCTGGAGCGTGGCATGAAAACCACAGCCTTCTGACTCTAGACAAGCTGATGTATTATATTATGCTATTCATACTTGTAATTTCCATCATTTTGTAATGGAAACATTCAGGAAATAATTTTCACAAGTGTCAGGTGTATTTTGAAGGCAGCAGCGGATTTTCTCTATCTTTTGTGATTCATTATGGAGTAATGAGTAGAACGTTTGGTGAATGGATTATTAAATTGCAAATGCAATCAAGTTTTTGTATTGCAAAGGAGAACAGCCGTGTCATTGAGTGAGGAGTATGCCTGTGGCTCTGGACTGACTGACCTGTTCCAAGTCAGGGCAAGACTGTAGGTAATAAAACTCAAAGTCCAATTCCAGCTGTTAATTTTTCCAAGTCCCACTCCAGAGACTTGAGCACATAGTCTAGGCTGACACTCCATTGCAGTGCTGCACTTTTGGAGTGTAGTCAGTGTTGTAATGTAGGAAACACAGCAGCCAATATGCACACAGCAAGCTCCCACGAACAGCAATGTGATAATGACAGGATAATATGCTTTTCTATTATGTTGATTGAGGGATAAATATTGACCAGGACACCGGGGATAACTCCACTGCTCTTTTTTGAAATAGTGCCATGAGATCTTTTACATCCACCTGAGAGAGCAGACAGGGCCTTGACCATCTCATCCATAAGACGGCACCTCCAACAGTGCAGCACTCCCTCAGCACTGCACTGGGAGTGTCAGCCTAGATTTTTTTTGTACTCAGGTCGCTGGAGTGGGACTTGAACCCACAACCTTCTGACTCAGTGACAAGTATGCTGCCCACTGAGCCACAGCTGACACTGACATGTATAAATGGTGTCTGAATGCACTTCAATAGTATAGGCACATTTGTGTTGTATCTGTAGTGTATATGTGCAATTGTTAAAATATAGGCTGCTAAAAAATGTTGCCTCGCTGCACAACCTATGTTTCTGCCCTGGCTTCTTTGCTGTGCTCCCCACCCTGTGAGTTCCCAGATTTGGTTTAGAAAATATGTTTAACAGTGACTGTATGGTGAGGGTTTTTTTTTTGAGCTGCAATGTGATTGAGCAGATCCTCTCTTAGCGGAAGGTGGTGAGGAGCAAGAGTTTGTTTAGTTTGATTGGCAAATAATCAAATGGAAAAGGAGTAAAATGCTAAAACTTATAGAATAAAGAGGATGGAAAATTGACACTCGGCAGACTTTTTATCATAAAGGTTAATTAAGTTTGTGGGAGGACAAACACATCGGGAATCAACAGATTAAATATTTACATTAAATATTAAAATGCATCTTTCCAACTGACAGTGGTTGCCATGGTTTCGTGGCACGTGAGGCATTCTGGGTGGTACACACTATAAATTAGGTATCATACTATTGTGTAGACGGGCTTGGTCAGTCAGGAATAGAAGGGTACTGAATATGGTGCAGTTTACTAGGTTGTTAGGATGTAGAATGTTCTGCCTGAAAGGGTGGTGGAAGCAGACTGAGAGGTGATCTCATTGAAACATATAAAATTCTTAAGGATTATTGCTGAGAAGATGTTTCTCCCTGGCTGGGGAATCTAGAACACAGGGTCACAGTCTCAGAATAAGGGGTCGGCCATTTAGGGCTGAGATTTCTTCACTCAGAGGGTGGTGAATCTTTGGAATTCTCGACCCCCCAGAGAGCTGTGGATGCTCAGTCGTTGAGTATATTCAAGACAGAGGTTGATACATTTTTTGAAACTAAAAGAATTAAGGATATGGAAAAAGCGCACGAAGGTGGAGTTGAGGTAGAAGATCAGCCAAGATCTTGTTGAATGGCAGAGCAGACTCGAAAGGCCAAATGGCCTACTCCTGCTCCTATCTCTTATGTTCAATAGTAATTTTCGAAAGGGAATTATAAGGTGAAAGAAAGACTTGCATTTATATAGCACCACTGGCTGTCTCAAAGCGCTTTACAGCCAATGAAGTACTTTTGGAATGTAGTCACAATTGTAATAACATAAGAAATAGGAGCAGGAGTAGGCCATTCAATAAGATCATGGCTGATCTGATCATGGACTCAGCTCCACTTCCCTGCCCGCTCCCCATAACCCCTTAATCCCCTTATCGTTTAAGAAATTGTCTATTTCTGTTTTAAATTTATTTAATGTTCCAGCTTCCACAGCTCTCTGAGGCAGCAAATTCCACAGATCTAAAACCCTCTGAAAGAAGAAATCCCTCCTCATCTCAGTTCTAAATGAACAGCCCCTTATTCTAAGATCATGCCCTCTGGTTCTAGTCTCCCCCACCAGTGGAAACATCCTCTCTGCATCCACCTTGTCAAGCCCCCTCATAATCTTATACGTTTCGATAAGATCACCTCTCATTTTTCTGAATTCCAATGAGTAGAGGCCCAATCTACTCAATCTTTCCTCATAAGTCAACCCCCTCATCCCCGGAATCAACCTAGTGAACGTTCTCTGAACTGACTCCAAAGCAAGTATATCCTTCCGTAAATACGGAAACTAAAACTGCACGCAGTATTCCAGGTGTGGCCTCACCAATACCTTATATAGCTGTAGTAAGACTTCCCTACTTTTATATTCCATCCCCTTTGCAATAAAGACCAAGACCATTGGCCTTCCTGTTCACTTGCTGTACCTGAATACTATCCTTTTATGTTTCATGCACAAGTACCACCAGGTCCCGCTGTACTGCAGCACTTTGCAATCTTTCTCCTTTTAAATAATAACTTGCTCTTTGATTTTTTTTCTGCCAAAGTGCATGACCTCACACTTTCCAACATTATACTCCATCTGCCAAATTTTTGCCCACTCACTTAGTCCGGGAATGTGGGAAATATGGGAAATGCGGCAGTTAATTTTCACACAGCAAGCTCCCACAAACAGCAATGTGATAATGAACAAATACTTTGTTTTTGTTATGGTGATTGCGGGATAAACATTGGCCAGGACGCCGGGGATAACTCCCTGCTCTTTTTCGAAATAGTGCCATGGATTCTTTTACATCCACCCGAGAAAATAACTTCTCATTTGAAAGACGGCACTTCTGACATTGCAGCACCCCCTCAGTACTGCACTAGTGTGTCAACAACAACAACTTGTATTTATATCGTGCCTTTAACGTAGTAAAACGTCCCAAGTACAGCCAGGAGTGCATTGGAGTAGTCAAGTCTAGAGGTAACAAGGCATGGATGAGGGTCTCGGCAGCAGATGAGCTGAGGCAGGGGTGGAGACAGGCGATGTTATGGCGGTGGAAATGAGCCATTTTAGTTATGCAGCATATATGTGGCCGGAAGCTCATTTCTGGGTCAAATATGACACCAAGGTTGCGAACAGTCTGGTTCAGCCTCAGACAGATGCTAGTCAATAGCTAGGAAATGCAGTTTGTGGTGGGGACCAAAGATAATGGCTTCAGTTTCCCAATATTTAATTGGAGAAAATTAAATCAGCCTAAACTTATGTGTTCAAGTCCCTTGAGTGGGACTTGAACCCACAACCTTCTGGCTCAGTGACAAGTATGCTGCCCACTGAGCCACAGCTGACACTGACATGTATAAATGGTGTCTGAATGCACTTCAATAGTATAGGCACATTTGTGTTGTATCTGTAGTGTATATGTGCAATTGTTAAAATATAGGCTGCTAAAAAATGTTGCCTCGCTGCACAACCTATGTTTCTGCCCTGGCTTCTTTGCTGTGCTCCCCACCCTGTGAGTTCCCAGATTTGGTTTAGAAAATATGTTTAACAGTGACTGTATGGTGAGGGTTTTTTTTTTGAGCTGCAATGTGATTGAGCAGATCCTCTCTTAGCGGAAGGTGGTGAGGAGCAAGAGTTTGTTTAGTTTGATTGGCAAATAATCAAATGGAAAAGGAGTAAAATGCTAAAACTTATAGAATAAAGAGGATGGAAAATTGACACTCGGCAGACTTTTTATCATAAAGGTTAATTAAGTTTGTGGGAGGACAAACACATCGGGAATCAACAGATTAAATATTTACATTAAATATTAAAATGCATCTTTCCAACTGACAGTGGTTGCCATGGTTTCGTGGCACGTGAGGCATTCTGGGTGGTACACACTATAAATTAGGTATCATACTATTGTGTAGACGGGCTTGGTCAGTCAGGAATAGAAGGGTACTGAATATGGTGCAGTTTACTAGGTTGTTAGGATGTAGAATGTTCTGCCTGAAAGGGTGGTGGAAGCAGACTGAGAGGTGATCTCATTGAAACATATAAAATTCTTAAGGATTATTGCTGAGAAGATGTTTCTCCCTGGCTGGGGAATCTAGAACACAGGGTCACAGTCTCAGAATAAGGGGTCGGCCATTTAGGGCTGAGATTTCTTCACTCAGAGGGTGGTGAATCTTTGGAATTCTCGACCCCCCAGAGAGCTGTGGATGCTCAGTCGTTGAGTATATTCAAGACAGAGGTTGATACATTTTTTGAAACTAAAAGAATTAAGGATATGGAAAAAGCGCACGAAGGTGGAGTTGAGGTAGAAGATCAGCCAAGATCTTGTTGAATGGCAGAGCAGACTCGAAAGGCCAAATGGCCTACTCCTGCTCCTATCTCTTATGTTCAATAGTAATTTTCGAAAGGGAATTATAAGGTGAAAGAAAGACTTGCATTTATATAGCACCACTGGCTGTCTCAAAGCGCTTTACAGCCAATGAAGTACTTTTGGAATGTAGTCACAATTGTAATAACATAAGAAATAGGAGCAGGAGTAGGCCATTCAATAAGATCATGGCTGATCTGATCATGGACTCAGCTCCACTTCCCTGCCCGCTCCCCATAACCCCTTAATCCCCTTATCGTTTAAGAAATTGTCTATTTCTGTTTTAAATTTATTTAATGTTCCAGCTTCCACAGCTCTCTGAGGCAGCAAATTCCACAGATCTAAAACCCTCTGAAAGAAGAAATCCCTCCTCATCTCAGTTCTAAATGAACAGCCCCTTATTCTAAGATCATGCCCTCTGGTTCTAGTCTCCCCCACCAGTGGAAACATCCTCTCTGCATCCACCTTGTCAAGCCCCCTCATAATCTTATACGTTTCGATAAGATCACCTCTCATTTTTCTGAATTCCAATGAGTAGAGGCCCAATCTACTCAATCTTTCCTCATAAGTCAACCCCCTCATCCCCGGAATCAACCTAGTGAACGTTCTCTGAACTGACTCCAAAGCAAGTATATCCTTCCGTAAATACGGAAACTAAAACTGCACGCAGTATTCCAGGTGTGGCCTCACCAATACCTTATATAGCTGTAGTAAGACTTCCCTACTTTTATATTCCATCCCCTTTGCAATAAAGGCCAAGACCATTGGCCTTCCTGTTCACTTGCTGTACCTGAATACTATCCTTTTATGTTTCATGCACAAGTACCACCAGGTCCCGCTGTACTGCAGCACTTTGCAATCTTTCTCCTTTTAAATAATAACTTGCTCTTTGATTTTTTTTCTGCCAAAGTGCATGACCTCACACTTTCCAACATTATACTCCATCTGCCAAATTTTTGCCCACTCACTTAGTCCGGGAATGTGGGAAATATGGGAAATGCGGCAGTTAATTTTCACACAGCAAGCTCCCACAAACAGCAATGTGATAATGAACAAATACTTTGTTTTTGTTATGGTGATTGCGGGATAAACATTGGCCAGGACGCCGGGGATAACTCCCTGCTCTTTTTCGAAATAGTGCCATGGATTCTTTTACATCCACCCGAGAAAATAACTTCTCATTTGAAAGACGGCACTTCTGACATTGCAGCACCCCCTCAGTACTGCACTAGTGTGTCAACAACAACAACTTGTATTTATATCGTGCCTTTAACGTAGTAAAACGTCCCAAGTACAGCCAGGAGTGCATTGGAGTAGTCAAGTCTAGAGGTAACAAGGCATGGATGAGGGTCTCGGCAGCAGATGAGCTGAGGCAGGGGTGGAGACAGGCGATGTTATGGCGGTGGAAATGAGCCATTTTAGTTATGCAGCATATATGTGGCCGGAAGCTCATTTCTGGGTCAAATATGACACCAAGGTTGCGAACAGTCTGGTTCAGCCTCAGACAGATGCTAGTCAATAGCTAGGAAATGCAGTTTGTGGTGGGGACCAAAGATAATGGCTTCAGTTTCCCAATATTTAATTGGAGAAAATTAAATCAGCCTAAACTTATGTGTTCAAGTCCCTTGAGTGGGACTTGAACCCACAACCTTCTGGCTCAGAGGCGAGGGTGCTACCCACTGAGTCACAGCTGACACATTGGATAAGTACTCGAAAAATAAAATTTTGCAGGGCTATGGGGAAAGAGCAGTGTAGTGGGATGAATTGAATAGCTCTTTCAAAGAGCCGGCACAGGCACGATGGACTCAATAGCCTCCTTATATGCTGTCAGATTCTGTGGTTCTACAATAAGAGCTTCAGTACACGAATCACGCTGCATTCACGATCCTTTCTCTGTGTATTGCTTTCAACACCATTGACACCTTCAGAGTGCATTGTGATGGCAGCGCATGGGGAGCTGGGAGGTCGCCGGGGAGCTGGGAGGTCGCCAGAGCTCTGCAACATTTACCACCTGACTTTTATCTGTTGTTGACTTGCTGCAGCTGAGCCATAAGAACATAAGAAGCAGGAGCAGGCCATTTGGCCTCTCGAGCCTGCTCCGCCATTCAATAAGATCATGGCTGATCTGATCATGGACTCAGCTCCACTTCCCTGCCCGCTCCCCATAACCCTTTATTCCCTTATCGCTCAAAAATCTGTCTATCTCTGCCTTAAATATATTCAATGACCCAGCCTCCACAGCTCTCTTGGCAGAGAATTCCATAGATTTACAACCCTCTGAGAGAAGAAATTTCTCCTCATCTCAGTTTAAATAGGCGGCCCCTTATTCTGAGACAATGTCCCCTAGTTTTAGTTTCCCCTATGAGTGGAAATATCGTCTCTGCATCCACCTTGTCGAGCCCTTTCATTATCTTATATGTTTCAATAAGATCACCTCTCATTCTTCTGAACTCCAATGTGTATAGGCCCAACCTACTCAACCTATCTTCATAAGTCAACTCCCTCATCTCCGGAATCAACCTAGTGAACCTTCTCTGAACAGCCTCAACTGCAAGTCTATCCTTCCTTAAATATGGAGACCAAAACTGTACGCAGTACTCCAGGTGTGGCCTCACCAATGCCCTGTACAGTTGTAGCAGGACTTCTTTGCTTTTATACTCTGTCCCCCTTGCAATAAAGGCCAACATTCCATTTGCCTTCCTGATTACTTGCTGTACCTGCACACTAACTTTTTGTGTTTCATGCACAAGGACCCCCAGGTCCTTCTGTACTGCAGCACTTTGCAATTTTTCTCCATTTAAATTATAATTTGCTTTTCTATTATTTCTGCCAAAGTGGATAACCTCACATTTTCCCACGTAATGCTCCATCTGCCAAATTTTTGCCCACTCACTTAGCCTATCTATATCCCTTTGCAGATTATTTGTGTCCTCCTCACAACTTGTTTTCCCACCATCTTTGTATCAGCAGCAAACTTGGCTACATTACACTCGGTCCCTTCATCTAAGTCATTAATATAGATTGTAAATAGTTGAGGCCCCAGCACCGATTCCTGCGGCAACCCACTAGTCACTGTTTGCCAACCGGAAAATGACTCATTTATAGTGGTAAGTACTGCAGGGAATAGAATACAACCAGGGTGATCTTCCGGACTAGTTTCGATCGCCTTGATGGGTCGGAGAGAAATTTTCCCAGATTTTTTTCTCCCTAAATTGGCCTGGGTTTTTATCTGGTTTTTGCCTCTCCCAGGAGATCACATGGCTCCGTTTGGGGTGGAGTGTAGAATGTTTCAGTATAAGTGGTGTCGCATTTGTGTGAGGCGGACTGGTTGGGCTGGGTGCTCTTTGCCTTTCCGTCATTGTTCATAGGCTTATATGTAATCTTTAGGGCTGCTGACCGAGGGCCGTGCGACTCTTTGTCGGCCGGCGTGGACATGATGGGCCGAAATGGCCTCCTTCTGCCCTGTAAATTTCTATGTTTCTATGTTATCCCGACTCTCTGTTTTCTGTTCATTAGCCAATCCTCTATCCATGCTAATATATTACCCCCAACCCCATGAGCTTTTATCTTGTGCAGTAACCTTTTATGTGGCACCTTATCGAATGCCTTCTGGAAATCCAAATATACCACATCCACTGGTTCCCCCTTATCCATCCTGCTTGTTACATCCTCAAAGAACTCCAGCCAATTTGTCAAACATGATTTCCCTTTCATAAATTCGTGCTGGCTCTGCTTTATTGAATCATGCTTTTCCAAATGTCCCGCTACTGCTTCCTTAATAATGTACTCCAGCATTTTCCCAACGACAGATGTTAGGCTAACTGGTCTATAGTTTCCTGCTTTTTGCCTGCCTCCTTTTTTAAATAGGGGTGTTACATTTGCAGTTTTCCAATCCGCTGGGACCGCCCCAGAATCCAGGGAAGTCTGGTAGATTACAACCAATGCATCCAATATCTCTGCAGCCACTTCTTTTAAGACCCTAGGATATAAGCCATCAGGTCCAGGGGACTTGTCCGCCTTTAGTCCCATTATTTTACCAAGTACTACTTAATTAGTGATTGTATTAAGTTCCTCCCTCCAACTGAATTTGAAATTCAACCATGTTATGGTCCCTAATTCCTAGATGATCCTTTACTACGAGATCATTTATTAATCCTGCCTCATTACACAGAACTAGATCTAAGATATTCTGCTCACTGGTTGGTTCCGCAACGTACGGTTCAAGGAAACTATCCTGGATACATTCTATGAACTCTTCCTCAAGGCTACCCTGGCCAATTTGTTTTGTCCAATCAATATGAAGGTTAAAATTGCCCATGCTTATTGCCGTTCCTTTATTACAAGCTTCTATTATTTCTTGATTTATACTCCATCCAACAGTGTAGCTACTGTTAGGGGGCCTATAGACTACGCCCACCAGCGACTTTTTCCCTTTATTATTCCTGATCTCCACCCAAACGGATTCAACATCCTGATCCTCTGAGCCAATATGTTTCTCACTAAGGCATCCTTTATTCACAGTGCTACCCCACTTCCTTTTCCTTTCTGTTTGTCCTTCCAAAGTGTTAAATACCCCATAATATTTAGTTCCCAGTCCTGGTCACCTTGCAACCATGTCTCTGTAATGGCTATCAGATCATACCCATTTGTATCTATTTGTGCTGTCAACTCATCTATTTTGTTACGAATGCTACGTGCATTTAGACAAAGAGCTTTTACATTTGTTTTTTTTACCAATTTTTCATCGACGACCTTCAGAGTTCACAAGCCGAGCTCGCCTGCGTATTTCTCCGTGGCAGGAGATTCATTCTCGAATTTTAATTAACAATTGTGCGGCTTCTCTCAGTTCAATAGCAGCGACAGGCTCCAGGCAAAGAGCCTGCAACCCTCCAACCTGCATCCTGACGGGGTGGCTATAGGAATGCAAGTTTCTCTTCAGCACTCGTTCCAACAACAATTTGTATTTATATAACGCCTTTAACCTAGTAAACATCCCAAGGCGCTTCACAGAATAAATTTGACACCGAGCCATATAAGAAGAAATTACAGCAGATGACCAAAAGCTTGGTCAAAAAGGTAGGTTTAAAGGAGCGACATAAAGGAGTGAAGAGAGGTAAAGAGATTTAGGGAGGGAGTTCCAGAGCTTAGGGTCTAGGCAGCTGAAGGCACGGCAACCGATGGTTGAATGATGATAATCAGGGATGCTCAAGAGGGCAGAATTAGAGGAGCGCAGACCTTTTGGGGGGGGGGGGGGTTGTGAGACTGGAAGAGATTACAGAGATAGGGAGGGGCGAGGCCATAAAGGGATTTGTAAATAAGGAAGAAAGGAAAACTTACATTTATATAGCATCTTTCACAACCACCGGGCGTCTCAAAGCAATGCTTTACAGCCAATTAAGTACTTTTGGAGTGGAGTCACTGTTGTCAGTTTCCAGGTGTTGCAATGTTTCCAGCTATTGCAATATTTCTAGATGTTACAGTTCCCAACTGTTGCAATGTTTCCAGATGCCAGCTGTTGCAATGTTTCCAGTTGCTTCAGTTTTTAGGTGTTGCAATGTATCCAGCTGTTGTAGTGTTTCCAGGTGTTGGTTTTCAGCTGTTGCAATGTTTCCAGATGTTCTAGTTGCCAGCTGTTGCAGTATTTCCAGTTGCTTAAGTTTCCAGCTGTTGCAATGTCTCCAGCTGTTGCAGTGTTTCCAGATGTCATAGTTTCCGAAGAGCTGAGGGCCCAGGGGCAGCACGGGCCAGCCCACACTGCGATACGTGTGCGCACTAGGTCCGTGCAGCAGAGCAGGTCTCCAGTCGTCCTGGTTAACCCTTGCCACTGGTTAAAGGTCTAGCTCTGTCAAGCCCGTGTGGCGGCTGATGTGCAACGGTCATCACATTTTAGAAAAATCCACGCACAGGCATCTTCCACCCCCTCAATTGGAGTTCAGGACTGGAATATCGGGTCCTTCATTGAAACATCTGTGAACTCATGTGGAAGCAAGTCAACCTTGTTCGAGGGACCGCCTATGATGATGATGTAGGAAACGCAGCAGCCAAATTGTGCACAGCAAGCTCCCACAAACAGCATTATGATAATGACCAGATAATCTTTTTTATTATGTTAATTGAGGGATAAATATTGGCTAGGACTCTCCTCTTCTTTGAAATAGTGCCATGGGATCTTTTAGACCCATCTGAGAGAGCAGACATCTTAACATCGCTTTAACATCTCATCCGAAAGACGGCACCTCCGACAGTGCAGTGCTCCCTCAGCACTACGCTGGAGTGTCAGCCTAGGTTTATGTGCTCAAGTCCCTGGAGTGGGATTTGAACCCACAACCTTCTGGCTCTGAGCCACAGCTGACACTAACAGAGAGATGCAGGGAATGTGGTGGAGAGGTGAGGACAGGGTGGTCTTCAGATTAGGGCCCGTTTGAACTGACAGTTCCTCTGTAAGGATCTTAACAATATAACATCACTTCAACACCAGGTTGGTTGCTCCCAGCAACTTAAGAAATAGTTGTGTATTGTTAGTCGGTCATGGCTGACCCGCTGTGCACTGAGGGATTTAGGTTAGGCAAACTCCATCCAGAGACCACAGCTGTGATTCACGAATCAGCCTTCTGGCCTCAAATCCCCGAATCAGTACTGTGAGAATTACAAAATATATAAATAAATATAGCAAATGCTGCAAATTGTATATCAAGGCAGAAACTGGCTGAGATACAGTCCGGCTGTTAACCCTCCAGGATTGGCCTAGAGTCTTGATTAATCTCCATGACACAACACCCGGGAGAAAAATCATCGGGCAACAGAAAAGTGTTTTCAAAAAATGTTTCTTTTAACAGTGAATTGCCCTTGCCTCAGCTCATCCATGCCTTTGTTACCTCTAGACTTGACTACTCCAACGTACTCCTGGCTGGCCTCCCATATTCTACACTATGTAAACTAGAGGTGATCCAAAACTCGGCTGCTCGTGTCCCAACTCGCACCAAGTCCCGCTCACCCATCACCCCGGTGCTCACTGACCTACATTGGCTCCCGGTTAAGCAATGCTTCGATTTCAAAATTCTCATCCTTGTTTACAAATCTCTCCATGGCCTTGCCCCTCCCTATCTCTGTAATCTCCTTCAGCCCCACAATGCCCCCCCCCCCCCACTCCCCACCCCCACCCCCAAGATGTCTGCGCTCCTCAAATTCTGATCTCTTGAGCATCCCTGATTATAACCGCTCAACCATTGGTGGCCGTGCCTTCAGCTGCCAAGGCCTTAGGCTCTGGAACTCCCTCCCTAAACCTCTCCGTCTCTCTACCTCGCTTTCCTTCTTCAAGACGTTCCTTAAAACCTACCTCTTCGGCCAAGCTTTTGGTTAGCTGCCCTTATTTCATTTTATCTGACTCGGTATCAATTTTATTTTTTTGTCTTATAACACTGCTGTGAAGCGCTTTGGGACATTCTACTAAGTTAAAGGTGCTCTATAAATACAAGTTGTTGTTGTATATTGGATGTAGGTACAACCAATTTGCGCACAGCAAGCTCCCACCAACAGCAATGTGATAATGACCTGATAATCTGTTTTAATGATGTTGATTTAGGGATGCATTCTGGCCCTGCTCTTCGAAAAATTGCTACCTGAAAGAGCAGGTGGGATCTCAGTTTCTTTACAAAGAATAAAATCCAGTGCCCAAATCTTCAGCGAATAGCCTGGGGGGTGGGCAGGGGAGGGGAGAGAACCTGGGGGGTGGGCAGGAGAGGGGAGAGAACCTGGGGGGTGGGCAGGGGAGGAGAGAGAGCCTGGGGGGTGGGCAGGGGAGGGGAGAGAACCTGGGGGGTGGGCAGGGGAGGGGAGAGAACCTGGGGGGTGGGCAGGGGAGGGGAGAGAGCCTGGGGGTGGGGCAGGAGAGGGGAGAGAACCTGGGGGGTGCGCAGGGGAGGAGAGAGAGCCTGGGGGGTGGGGCAGGGGAGGGGAGAGAGCCTGGAGGGTGGGGCAGGGGAGGGGAGAGAGCCTGGGGATGGGCAGGGGAGGAGAGAGAGCCTGGGGGTGGGGCAGGGGAGGGGAGAGAACCTGGGGGGTGGGCAGGGGAGGGGAGAGAACCTGGGGGGTGGGCAGGGGAGGGGAGAGAACCTGGGGGTGGGCAGGGGAGGGGAGAGAGCCTGGGGGTGGGCAGGGGAGGGGAGAGAGCCTGGGGGTGGGGCAGGGGAGGGGAGAGAACCTGGGGGGTAGGCAGGGGAGGGGAGAGAACCTGGGGGTGGGCAGGGGAGGGGAGAGAACCTGGGGGGTGGGCACGGGAGGAGAGAGAGCCTGGGGGTGGGCAGGGGAGGGGAGGGAGCCTGGGGGGTGGGGCAGGGGAGGGGAGAGAGCCCTGGGGGTGGGGCAGGGGAGGGGAGAGAGCCCTGGGGGTGGGGCAGGGGAGGGGAGAGAACCTGGGGGTCGGGCAGGGGAGGGGAGAGAGCCGGAGGGGAGAGAGCCCTGGGGGTGGGGCAGGGGAGGGGAGAGAACCTGGGGGTTGGGGCAGGGGAGGGGAGAGAACCTGGGGGTGGGCAGGGGAGGGGAGAGAGCCTAGGGGTGGGGCAGGGGAGGGGAGAGAGCCCTGGGGGTGGGCAGGGGAGGGGAGAGAGCCTGGGGGTGGGGCAGGGGAGGGGAGAGCCTGGGGGTGGGGCAGGGGAGGGGAGAGAGCCTGGGGGTGGGGCAGGGGAGGGGAGAGAGCCCTGGGGGTGGGCAGGGGAGGGGAGAGAGCCTGGGGGTGGGGCAGGGGAGGAGAGAGAGAGCCCTGGGGATGTGGCAGGGGAGGGGAGAGAGCCTGGGGATGGGCAGGGGAGGGGAGAGAGCCCTGGGGGTGGGGCAGGGGAGGGGAGAGAGCCTGGGGGTGGGGCAGGGGAGGGGAGAGAGCCTGGGGGGTGTGGCAGGGGAGGGGAGAGAGCCCTGGGGGTGGGGCAGGGGAGGGGAGAGAGCCTAGGGGTGGGTCAGGGGAGGAGAGAGAGCCCTGGGGGTGGGGCAGGGGAGGGGAGAGAGCCCTGGGGGTGAGCAGGGGAGGGGAGAGAGCCTGGGGGTGGGGCAGGGGAGGGGAGAGAGCCTGCGGGTGGGGCAGGGGAGGAGAGAGAGCCCTGGGGGTGGGGCAGGGGAGGGGAGAGAGCCTGGCGGATGGGCAGGGGAGGGGAGAGAGCCTGGGGGGTGGGCAGGGGAGGGGAGAGAGCCTGGGGGGTGGGCAGGGGAGGGGAGAGAGCCTGGGGATGTGGCAGGGGAGGGGAGGGAGTCCTCTTGTACTTTCACATGGATTTTACTTTCTGTGTGGAGCTCTGGTCCTGTAGCTATTGTAAGAACACACAGGGCATTTGAATTTCAAATTGGGTTTGCCTTAACTCACCTTGCCTGTTCTTGCCTCACAGAACTGATTTCTTCTTATCTCGACTATTTTTTCTCTCCTTGTCCACTCTCTTCCCACCTACATCTGCGACTCCTCTGATGCCCTCCGTCACTTTAACAGTTTCCAGTTTCCTGGCCTCAAACGTCTCCTTTTCACCATGGACGTCCAATCCCTCTACACTTCCATCCCCCACCAGGATGGTCTGAGGGCGCTCCGCTTCTTCCTCGAGCAGGGCTCAACCAGTCCCCATCCGCCACCATCCTCCTCCGCCTGGCTGAATGTGTTCTCACATTGTACAACTTTTCCTTTAACTCCACTCACTTTCTCCAAATTAAAAGTGTTGCTATGGGAACCCGCATGGGTCCTAGCTATGCCTGCCTTTTTGTGGGATACATGGAACATTCTTTGTTCCCAGTCCTACTCGGGTCCCCTCCTTCACCTCTTTTTCGAGTACATTGATGACTGTATCAGTGCCTTTTCCTGCTCTCACCCTGAACTAGAAAATTGAATTCACTTTGCATCCAATTTCCATCATTCCCTCACCTTCATATGGTCCATCTCCGACTCTTCTCTTCCGTTCCTAGACTTCTCCGTCTCCAGTTCTGGGGATAGTCTATTGACTCATCATCATAGGCAGTCCCTTGAAATTGAGGAAGACTTGCTTCCACTCTAAAAGTGAGTTCTTAGGTGACTGAACAGTTCAATGCGGGAATTACAGTCTCCATCACAGATGGGACAGACAGTGATTGAGGGAAAGGGTGGGAAGTCTGGTTTGCCACACGCTCCTTCCACTGCCTGCGTTTGATTTCTGCACGCTCTCGGCGACGAGAATCGAGGTGCTCAGCGCCCTCCCCGGATGCACTTCCTCCACTTAGGGTGGTCTTTGGCCAGGGACTCCCAAGTGCCGGTGAGAATGTTGCATTTTATCAAGGAGGCTTTGAGAGTGTCCTTGAAAAGATTCTTCTGTATGAAAGCATGGGCCTTACATTAAACATCCGTAAGACAAAGGTCCTCTACCAACCTAACCCTGTCACACAGCACTGCCCCGCAGTCATCAAGATCCACGGACAACATGGACCATTTTCCATACCTCGGGAGCCTATTATCAGCAAGGGCAGACATCGACGACGAGGTTCAACACCGCCTCCAGTGTGCCAGCGCAGCCTTCGGCCGCCTGAGGAAGAGAGTGTTCGAAGATCAGGCCCTCAAATCTGGCACCAAGCTCATGGTCTATAGGGCTGTAGTGATACCCGCCCTCCTGTATTGCTCAGAGACGTGGACCATATACAGTAGATACCTCAAATCGTTGGAGAAATACCACCAATGATGTCTCCGCAAGATCCTGCAAATCCCCTGGGAGGACGGACGCACCAATGTTAGCGTCCTTGATCAGGCCAACATCCCCAGCATAGAAGCACTGACCACACTTGACCAGCTCCATTGACTAACATTCACTATAAGCTCACTGACTCCTGGACTACATTTCCTCCCACCCTGCATCCTGTAACGACTCCATTCCATTCTCCCAGTTTCTCCATCTCCGTCGCATCTGCACTAGGGCCTCTGATATGTCTTCCTTTTTCCTCAACCGAGGATTCCCCTCCACCGGGTTAACATGGCCCTCAACTGTGTCCATTGTATTTCCCGCACTTCTGCTCTAACCCCTTCCCCTCCCTCCCAGAACCACGACAGGGTTCCCCTTGTTCTTCCCTTTCACACCACCAGCCTCCACGTTCAACAGATCATCCTCTGCCATTTCTGCCACCTCCAGCGTGATCCCACCACCAATCATATCTTTAACCCCCCCCTCCCCTCCCCTCTTAGCATTCCGAAGGGACTGCTCCCTCCGCGACACCCTGCTCCGCTCCGCAATCCACCCCCACATCCCACGGTACCTTCCCGTGCAAGCGCAGGAGATGCAACACCTGCCCTTTTACCTCCTCCCTTCCCACCATCCAGGGCCTCAAACACTCCTTCCAGGTGAAACAGCGATTTACCTTTTTCAATTTCACGATGTGGGCTCCTCTACATTGGGGAGACCAAATGCAGGACACCTTTGTTCAGTCCATAAGCGTGACCTCCAGCTCCTGGTCGCCTGTCACTTTAATTTTCTGCTCTGCTCCCACTCTGACCTCTCCGTCCTCTTACACTGTTCCAATGAAGCTCAACGCAAGCTCGAGGAACAGCACCTCATCTTGCGTTTAGGCACTTTACAGCCTTCTGGACTCAACATCGAGTTCAATAATTTCAGACCCTAACCTCTGCCCCTATTTTTTCCCCTCCTTTTTTTTTTACAAACTTCCCCCACTTTTTTTTCTCTCTCCCACGGCAGCTGGTGATGATTCCACCATTCACACCCTATCTAGACTCATCTTTTGTTTCCTAACTTGTTCCATTATCATCTCATTTTTGCCCATCATCCCTTTTAGCTCTCTAATCTCTCCTGCCTTCCACCCTATCACAGACCTTCCCTTTTGTTCTTTCCTCCCCTCCCCCTTTCACTGCCCTTGCACTTCCTTAAGAATCTGTTACATCTCAAACTTTTCCAGTTCTGACGAAGGGTCACAGACCCGAAACTTTAACTCTCGTTTCTCTCTCCACAGATGCTGCCTGACCCGCTGAGATTTCCAGCATTTTCTGTTTTTATTTCAGATTCCAGCATCCGCAGTATTTTGCATATGTGTCATCTTGACTTTGTCTGACTCACTATCTGCGCAAGCTGAAAGGCTGCTGATAAATCTGACTAAGAGCCTCCACTAGCCTCTACCCCCACCGCGCACCCCCCCCCCCTTCCACCCGTCCAAACCCCCACCAGCAAAGAATTCAATTATTTAAATTTGATCTTGATCATCTTCGCAGTGTATCTGGTGCCACCCAATTTCCAGTAGGATTGGATCACAGTTAAACATTGAAATGAGATAAGCCTCACGCGACACATTCATCACTATTTCGGGACTGCTGCTGAGCCTTGGGATTGACTATGTACCCAGGGAAATTGGGATGTATTAGTTGCTGAGGAGACCACATCTGCTTGTAAGGCTTAGGAGAGCCAGAGGTGGCAAAAGCATGCTGTGGCACATATCCACAGGCTTTTCTGGTTCATGATTCATGGTTATATCAGATGGAGGGCAAGGAGTTTACATGAAAAGAGCTGTCCTTGTCAAAGAGGAATTATTTTCAACTGAGTTTAGACATTTTCCTGAAAGTTATTACTTAATTTAAGAATTTAAAATCCGAGAATTAGAAATGAAAGATGTTGCTTTTTTTTTGCCATTTTGCATTACCTCTGGACGTCCCAAAGCACTTTACAGCTAATGAAGTACCTTTGGAGTGTAGCCACTGTTGTAATGGCTAGATAATCAGTTTTTAGCGATGTTGGTTGAGGGATAAATATTGGCCAGGACAACGGAGATAAAGCCCCTGCTTTACATCGAAAAATAGTGCCGTGGAATCTTGTACGTCCACCTGAGAGAGCAGACGGGGCCTCGGTTTAACGTCTCATCTGAAAGATGGCACCTCCGACAGTGCAGCGCTCCCTCAGCACTGCACTGGGAGTGTCAGCCTAGGTTATGTGCCCAAGTCTGACCCAGAGGTAAGAGCATAGGAACATAGAAATTAGAAACATAGCCATTCGGCCCTTCGAGCCTGCACCACCATTCAATAAGATCATGGCTGATCATTCAACCTCAGTACCACTTTCCTGCTTTCTCTCCATACCCTTTGATCCCTTTGGCCGTAAGGGCCATATCTAACTCCCTTTTGAATATATCTAACGAACTGGCCTCAACAACTTTCTGCGGTAGAGAATTCCACAGATTAACCACTCTCTGAGTGAAGAAGTTTCTCCGCATCTCGGTCCTAAATGGCTTACCCCTTATCCTTGGACTGTGACCCCTGGTTCTGGAACTCCCCAGCAACGGGAACATTCTTCCTGCCTCTAAACTGTCCAATCCTGTCGGAATTTTATATGTTTCTATGAGATCCCCTCTCATTCTTGTAAACTCCAGTGGATACAAGCCCAGTTGATCCAAGCACTACCCATTGAGCCACGGTTGACACTCCGAAGAACGAATTCCAAAAGAAGGGCCGCACCCATTTCGAACCCACTGGCGCTGCCGCAGGTCTGGCGTGGCACGTGCTGCTGCTTCCCCTGCTTCACCGCCTTGCCGTGTCGGTGGGCGTGCATCGCCACGGGGCAGCTCCTCCCTCGCCGGCGCCACGTATAGTTCGGTAGCGGAGGAGGTGGGCCCGGAGGATGCAGACGCACGGCTGACCTGAGCCCGCTGGGGGTGGGGTGGGGTGGGGTGGGGTGGGGGGGTGCGGGCTCGACTCCCGGTACAAGCCCTCCCGGCGAGAAGCGTCACCCACGAGGAGCCTTGCTCCTGAATCTCTGCACCGCCGACCCATAGCGAGATCTGCTGTTCTGTGCAGCGGAGGTTTGTAGGAAAAAGTCTGAATTCAGAGCAGATAAAAGAAAGACATGGATTTATATAGTGCCTTTAATGACATCTGCGGGCACTTCACAGCCAATGAAGTACTTTTTGGAGTGTAGTCACTGTTGTAATGTGGGAAACTCGGCAGCCAATTTGCACACAGCAAGCTCCCACAAACAGCAATGTGATACTGAGCAGATAATCTAGTTTTGTTGATCTGAATCATCAATCACTTGCTGCTACAAATCCCTTACCCTGCGTGGAATATTGAGCCAATGTTTGTTGCAGCAGCTTTAACTTGCATTTCATGCTCAAAGGTTGATTGTAAATTGGAGAAACCTAAATATTGGTGACTGAAGGCACTTTGCTCACACCCATACGTTGAACGAAAGGGTTAATTATCAGCTCAGTTTTGTACTCGGCTGAGAACAAGAGATATAAGTGCTGGACGGGTTGACTGCGCAGATGGCGGTTGGTGGATGTGGTGTGGTTGGCGTCGCGGGGGCGTGGCTCCGGGGTGGCCAGGGGCTGGGGGCTCGACATCCGGGGGTGTTCGGCATTTGGGAAGGATTCTGACGGGACGGGGCGGGTTGGGTGCGGGGGGAGTGTTCCCGGAGTTGGGTGGGTCCGGAGCTGGGGGGGGTGGCACGCTCTTGGGATGGGGGATGGGCTGATTGGAGCTGGGATGGGGAGAGACTTCTTCACTCCGGGAGTTGTTGGCCTGTGGGGTTTCCTGCCGCGGAGAGTTGTTGATGCCAGTTCATTGGATGTGTTCGGGAGGGAGTTGGATGTGGTCCTTGCGGCTGGGGGCGTGGGGGGGAGGTGCTGGGGTGGGTGATCAGCTATGATCTTGTTGAATGGCGGTGCAGGCTCGAAGGGCCGAATGGCCTACTTCTGCACCTATTTTCTATGTTTCTATGTTTCTATTTCTATGTTTATCCAATGCTTTTTGTAGCCTTGAGGCAATATCAATGATTAATATGACAGGAGGAGACTGGGATTTATTATTGGCTACCACTGGGAGGCTCAGAATTCTGAAAGTTGAAATTATCTGCAGTTTGTATTTATTGCAATCTATAAACTGCTCCCACAAAAAGCACATGCAAAGTGCTCGAATGAGTTGAGCTATTTACAGTATTTCTGGTCGCCTTCCTGTGTCCGTTTTGTAAAGTTGCCGGGGCTGGAGCAGTGTGTGGGTGTTGGTGGAAAGGAAAAGAGTGGCCTCAGGTTAATAGTGGTGATTGGTAACATTTGCTGTCGGATATTGTTGGGATACGGAGAATGGAGTAGGAAATTAGAAGAAACTTTTTAGGTTGCATATGGTGACACCACATGTCCCGGCCAGAATGGAGATGATTGGGTAATTTCCCCCATCAATCACACTATAAGTGACTGGGATTGATTTTATGCATATATCCTGCACTCACTGCATTTTGTTGGAGAAAGAAGCCTACTATTACCGGGAGACTCTCCAGAGTATTTTGGTCATAAGTTCTGCTTACTGTAATGCATCGAGACTCCCTTTAAATAGACTCTGCTTGCTGTTTGCTTAGTAAATAGACTCTGCTGTAAAGTAGACTCTGTTTGATGAATAATTAGACACTTTTTGCTGTGAGCCCTGCTGTGAGACCCGCCCTAGCTCCATCTCATTGGCTGACACAGTGCTGACAATACTTACTCTGAACTTTTTATCATTGTGTAGAACTGACTCCCAGCAAAAAAGTGTTAAATATTTGGAATAACCGCAGAGACATTAGATGAATTCAACAATGCAGGACTGGGCTGGAGGATTAGGGTATTAGAGGGATGAGTTTCAATGGCCATATAGACATTCCTGGACCTTGATTCTTTTTTCATTCATGGGAGGTGGACATGCATTGATTGCCCATTCCTAGTTGACCTTGAGATGGTGGTGGTGAGCCGCCTTCTGGAACCGCTGCAGTCCGTGTGTCATCCATGCTTTTGCTACCTCTAGACTTGACTATTCAAATGCACTCCTGGCTGGCCTCCCACATTCTACCCTACCTAAACTAGAGTACTTCTGCCACTGGAAACAGTTTCACCTTATTTACTCATCAAAACTGTTCATGATTTTGAGCACATACATCAAATCTCCTTAACCTTCTCTGCTCTAAGGAGAACAATGGTAGCTTTCCAGTCTGTCCACATGACTGAAGTCCTTCATCCATGGTACCATTCTAGTAAATTTCTTCTGCACACTCTCCCAGGCCTTGATATCCTTCCTAAAGTGTGGTGCCCAGAATTGATCACACTACTGCAGCTGAGGACCAACCATTGTTTTATAAAAGTTTAGCCTAACTTTCTTGTTTTATACTGTCCACCTCTATTAATAATGACAAGGATCCCATATGCTTTTTAAAAAGCCTTTTTAACAGTGGGGTCTTTTGTTCTTGTACACACAACCTAAAAATACATTTGACTAAATGCACAGCAGTTTTCAAAGTGGGGGTGGAAGGGGGAAAAAGAGATGGTAGCCCCTACACTCGAGGGAGATTTAAACATCAGCGTCTCTCTGACAACAGAGGCAGCTTGAGCCTGGAGCTGTTACTGGCCCTATCATGAGGACAAAATGAGAACTAAAAAGTAATAAAATTATGACATCACAAGGATGGAAGACAATGATTGGTTCTTCCAGATTAATTGAATCACTGGACAGGGAACAAATCTTAAAGAAAGCTACTAATTGATTTAATTTGATTCAATTGCTGATTTTCTAATTTTAACTTAATTTTATAATTATAGTATTTAATTTAGTTTAATTAGAATTAATTTTTATTATACTGACTTTATTACTGTATTATTTACAATGTAATTGGAATGTCTTTTAAAAATATGTTTTCGCCTGTGTCTATCTGCGTGCGCATTTTGGCTGTCGCTTCGGATCCGAGCCGTTAACCTCTTTTTACACTTCCTTCTCGTGCTCTTTCTCTCTTTCCCTCAATGGTCAATATCTAATGTGTTGTAAAATTGTTGTGAAGTGCCTTGGAACGTTTTACTACGTTAAAGGCGCTATATAAATAAGTTGTTATTATTACTCTGCCTCCCAAGGAGCTTACTTCACTATGACACAGGACAGAGAGTGGAGAGCACCAGTTCAAACTGTCACAGGAGCATCCAGTCGTGCCCCGGTAACTGCCCCCAAAGGAAGTGGAGTGTGGGAAATTGCACTGCGCTTGCATTGAGGGGGGGTAAGGCCAATTCTGCGGCGGGAGCAGGACTTCCACGCTGGGGGCTAAAATTCCCTGCCCCAGAAGGTTACCGCCCCCAAGATGCGGGGGGGGGCAGAGGGAAGATGAGGGGAGATGGGGGCGAGGGATGGAGGACAGAGTGGTGGAGGTGGGGGGCGGAGAAACCCAGGGCGGGGGACAGGAGGGGCCACATTGCAGTGGAGGTCTGGGGGGGGCGAAGTGTGTTGGAGGAGCGAGCCTGGGGGCTCTGTGCCTCGGTGCGGGGAGTGTTCAGAGTGGGGTGGATGGGTTGACTGCGCAGATGGCGGTTGGTGGATGTGGTGTGGTTGGCGTCGCGGGGGTGTGGCTCCGGGGTGTCCGGGACTGGGGGCTCGACATCCGGGGGTGTTCGGCATTTGGGAAGGTTTCTGACGGGACGGGGCGGGTTGGGTGCGGGGGGAGTGTTCCCGGTGTTGGGTGGGTCCGGAGACGGAGGGGGGGGGGGGGCACGCTCTTGGGATGGGGGGTGGGCTGTTTGGGGCGGGGTTGGGAAGAGACTTCTTCACTCGGGAAGTTGTTGGCCTGTGGGGTTCCCTGCCGCGGAGAGTTGTTGATGCCAGTTCATTGGATGTGTTCGGGAGGGAGTTGGATGTGGTCCTTGCGGTTGGGGGGTGTGGGGGGCAGGTGCTGGGGTGGGTGATCAGCTATGATCTTGTTGAATGGCGGTGCAGGCTCGAAGGGCCGAATGGCCTACTCCTGCACCTATTTTCTATGTTTCTATGTTTCTATTTCTATGTTTATCCAATGCTTTTTGTAGCCTAGAGGCAATATCAATGATTAATATGACAGGAGGAGACAGGGATTTATTATTGGCTACCACTGGGAGGCTCAGAATTCTGAAAGTTGAAATTATCTGCAGTTCGTATTTATTGCAATCTATAAACTGCTCCCACAAAAAGCACATGCAAAGTGCTCGAATGAGTTGAGCTATTTACAGTATTTCTGGTCGCCTTCCTGTGTCCGTTTTGTAAAGCTGCCGGGGCTGGAGCAGTGTGTGGGTGTTGGTGGAAAGGAAAAGAGTGGCCTCAGGTTAATAGTGGTGATTGGTAACATTTGCTGTCGGATATTGTTGGGATACGGAGAATGGAGTAGGAAATTAGAAGAAACTTTTTAGGTTGCATATGGTGACACCACATGTCCCGGCCAGAATGGAGATGATTGGGTAATTTCCCCCATCAATCACGCTATAAGTGACTGGGATTGATTTTATGCATATATCCTGCACTCACTGCATTTTGTTGGAGAAAGAAGCCTGCTATTACCGGGAGACTCTCCAGAGTATTTTGATCATAAGTTCTGCTTGCTGTAATGCATCGAGACTCCCTTTAAATAGACTCTGCTTGCTGTTTGCTTAGTAAATAGACTCTGCTGTAAAGTAGACTCTGTTTGATGAATAATTAGACACTTTTTGCTGTGAGCCCTGCTGTGAGACCCGCCCTAGCTCCAACTCATTGGCTGACACAGTGCTGACAATATTTACTCTGAACTTTTTATCATTGTGTAGAACCGACTCCCAGCAAAAAAGTGTTAAATGTTTGGAATAACCGCAGGGACATTAGATGAATTCAACAATGCAGGACTGGGCTGGAGGATTAGCGTATTAGAGGGATGAGTTTCAATGGCCATATAGCCATTCCTGGACCTTGATTCTTTTTTCATTCATGGGAGGTGGACACGCATTGATTGCCCATTCCTAGTTGACCTTGAGATGGTGGTGGTGAGCCGCCTTCTGGAACCGCTGCAGTCCGTGTGTCATCCATGCTTTTGCTACCTCTAGACTTGACTATTCAAACGCACTCCTGGCTGGCCTCCCACATTCTACCCTACCTAAACTAGAGTACTTCTGCCACTGGAAACAGTTTCACCTTATTTACTCATCAAAACTGTTCATGATTTTGAGCACCTACATCAAATCTCCTTAACCTTCTCTGCTCTAAGGAAAACAACGGTAGCTTCTCCAGTCTGTCCACATAACTGAAGTCCTTCATCCATGGTACCATTCTAGTAAATTTCTTCTGCACACTCTCCCAGGCCTTGATATCCTTCCTAAAGTGTGGTGCCCAGAATTGATCACACTACTGCAGCTGAGGACCAACCATTGTTTTATAAAAGTTTATCCTAACTTTCTTGTTTTATACTGTCCACCTCTATTAATAATGCCAAGGATCCCATATGCTTTTTAAAAAGCCTTTTTAACAGAGGGGTCTTTTTGTAACCGTCATTGTTCTTGTACCCACAACCTAAAAATACATTTGATTAAATGCACAGCAGTTTTCAAAGTGGGGGTGGAAGGGGGAAAGAGAGATGGTAGCCCCTACACTCGAGGGAGATTTAAACATCAGCGTCTCTCTGACAACAGAGGCAGCTTGAGCCTGGAGCTGTTACTGGCCCTATCATGAGGACAAAATGAGAACTAAAAAGTAATAAAATTATGACATCACAAGGATGGAAGACAATGATTGGTTCTTCCAGATTAATTGAATCACTGGACAGGGAACAAATCTTAAAGAAAGCTACTAATTGATTTAATTTGATTCAATTGCTGATTTTCTAATTTTAACTTAATTTTATAATTATAGTATTTAATTTAGTTTAATTAGAATTAATTTTTATTATACTGACTTTATTACTGTATTATTTACAATGTAATTGGAATGTCTTTTAAAAATATGTTTTCGCCTTTGTCTATCTGCGTGCGCATTTTGGCTGTCGCTTCGAATCCGAGCCGTTAACCTCTTTTTACACTTCCTTCTCGTGCTCTTTCTCTCTTTCCCTCAATGGTCAATATCTAATGTGTTGTAAAATTGTTGTGAAGTGCCTTGGAACGTTTTACTACGTTAAAGGCGCTATATAAATAAGTTGTTATTATTACTCTGCCTCCCAAGAAGCTTGCTTCACTATGACACAGGACAGAGAGTGGAGAGCACCAGTTCAAACTGTCACAGGAGCATCCAGTCGTGCCCCGGTAACTGCCCCCAAAGGAAGTGGAGTGTGGGAAATTGCACTGCGCTTGCATTGAGGGGGGGTAAGGCCAATTCTGCGGCGGGAGCAGGACTTCCACGCTGGGGGCTAAAATTCCCTGCCCCAGAAGGTTACCGCCCCCAAGATGCGGGGGGGGGGGGCAGAGGGAAGATGAGGGGAGACGGGGGCGAGGGATGGAGGACAGAGTGGTGGAGGTGGGGGACGGAGAAACCCAGGGCGGGGGACAGGAGGGGCCACATTGCAGTGGAGGTCTGGGGGGGGCGAAGTGTGTTGGAGGGGCGGGCCTGGGGGCTCTGTGCCTCGGTGCGGGGAGTGTTCAGAGTGGGTTGGACGGGTTGACTGCGCAGATGGCGGTTGGTGGATGTGGTGTGGTTGGCATCGCGGGGGCGTGGCTCCGGGGTGTCCGGGACTGGGGGCTCGACATCCGGGGGTGTTCGGCATTTGGGAAGGTTTCTGATGGGACGGGGCGGGTTGGGTGCGGGGGGAGTGTTCCCGGTGTTGGGTGGGTCCGGAGCCGGGGCGGGGGCACGCTCTTGGGATGGGGGTGGGCTGTTTGGTGCTGGGATTGGGAGAGACTTCTTCACTCGGGGAGCTGTTGGCCTGTGGGGTTCCCTGCCGCGGGGGGCTGTTGATGCCAGTTCGTTGGATGTGTTCGGGAGGGAGTTGGATGTGGTCCTTGCGGCTGGGGGGGGTCGGGGGGGTGTGGCGGGGGCGTGGGGGGGAGGTGCTGGGGTGGGTGATCAGCCATGATCTTGTTGAATGGCGGTGCAGGCTCGAAGGGCCGAATGGCCTACTCCTGCACCTAATTTTATGTTTCCATGTAATCTGATATGTCCTTACTATAAAGTATAAATGCACACGAGGCCCATACTTGAGAGAAGGTCACTCTGTGACCAGTTACCTTTATTACCAAGACCTCAAGTGATGAAGGTGGGTGGAGCTTTCTCTTTTATACCTGAAAGTCCAGGTTAGGAGTGTCTCCCACAAGTTCACTCCCTGTGATCAATGTTCTCAAGGTGTACAACTTAGGTCAGCTTATACATGGGTTACAATGATAGTTGAATACATGACATCACCTCCCCCCACAAAGTCTTATTGGGATCACAGGTTAAGTCTCTCTGGTAGTTTACACTCCCTTGTAGAGCGCCTGAGTTGGGGCTCCGGTTGTTGGGTGCTGGTCTGAGTGTCTGCTGTTTGTGGTGCCTCAGGCCTGTCCGGACTGCCCACAGTGACTGGGCTCTCCTCCACTTGGTTCCGGTGTTCGGTCACCTGTGGTGGAGTAAACTCTACATCGTGTTCTTCCTCTGCTTCTTCTATGGGGTTGCTGAACCTCCTTTTAGTTTAATCCATGTGTTTGCGGCAGATTTGTCCATTGGTAAGTTTAACTACCAAAGCCCTATTCCCCTCATTGGCAATCACAGTGCCTGCAAGCCATTTGGGCCCTGCTGCGTAATTAAGGACAAAAACAGGGTCATTGACATCAATACATCGCGCCCTCGCATTCCTGTCATGGTAGTCACATTGTGACTGACGCCTGCTCTCAACAATTTCTTTCATAGTAGGGTGTATAAAGGGTTTTGAGCGTCCTTTTCATTAGCAGCTCTGCGGGTGGAACCCCTGTGAGCGAGTGTGGTCGGGATCTATTGGCCAAGAGGAGGCGTGAATAGCGGCTTTGTAGGGAACACCCTTGGATTCTGAGCATCCCCTGTTTGATTATCTGCACTGCTCGTTCCGCCTGCCCTTTTGAGGCCGGCTTGAACGGTGCCGTTCTGACATGGTTGATTCCATTGCCTGCCATGAAGTCCTGGAATTCTGTGCTTGTGAAGCACGGGCCATTGTCACTGACCAAGACATCCGGTAGACCATGGGCAGCGAACATTGCCCATAGACTTTGTACCGTGGCAGAGGATGTGCTTGAATTTAAAATGGCGCATTCAATCCATTTGGAGTAGGCGTCTACTGCAACCAAAAACATTTTTTTCATGAAAGGACCTGCGTAGTCCACATGGATGCGTGACCATGGCTTGGCGGGCTAGGACCAGGGGCTAAGGGGGGCTTCCCTGGGTGCGTTGCCCAGCTGAGCACATGTGTTGCACCTGCGAACACAAAGTTCCAGGTCTGCATCTATCCCTGGCCACCAAACGTGTGATCTGGCAATTGCCTTCATCATGACAATGCCCGGTGAAGTTCATTGTGAAGTTCTCTGATAAATACCTCTCTGCCTATCTGGGGCATGACTACTCGGTTTCCCCACAATGGGCAATCGGTCTGAATCGAGAGTTCATCCTTGCGCCTATGAAACGGTTTAAATTCCTCAGGGCATGCCCCGTACGTGGCTGCCCAGTCCCCATTCAGGACGCATTTCTTAACTAAAGACAGTAGCGGGTCTTTATTTGTCCAGTGCGCCAGTGCAGCCTTCGGCCGCCTGAGGAAAAGAGTGTTTGAAGACCAGGCCCTCAAAACTGCCACCAAGCTCATGGTCTACAGGGCTGTAGTAATACCCGCCCTCCTGTATGGCTCAGAGACATGGACCATGTACAGTAGACACCTCAAGTCTCTGGTGATATTTCTCCAATGATGTCTCTGCAAGATCCTACAAATCCTATGGGAGGACAGGCGCACCAACATCAGCGCTCATCCAGGCTAACATCCCCAGCATTGAAGCACTGACCACAATCGACCAGGCCACATAGTTTGCATGCCAGACACGAGACTCCCAAAGCAAGTGCTCTACTCGGAGCTCCTTCAGGGCAAATGAGCCAAAGGTGAGCAGTGGAAACACCATAAGGACACCCTCAAAGCCTCCCTGATAAAGTGCGACATCCCCACTGACACCTCGGAGTCCCTGGCCCAAGACCGCCCTGAGTGGAGGAAGTGCATCCGGGAGGGCGCTGAGCACCTCAAGTCTCAACGCCGAGAGCATGCAGAAATCAAGCGCAGGCAGCGGAAAGAGCGTGCGGCAAACCAGTCCCACCCACCCCTTCCCTCAACGACTATCTGTCTCACCTGTGACAGAGTCTGTGGCTCTCGTATTGGACTGTTCAGCTACCAAAGAACTCACTTCAGGAGTGGAAGCAAGTCTTCCTCGATTCCGAGAGACTGCCGATGATGAATCTCCTCCTGCCCCACAACAACCACCCCCTCCCACCCCATGAGATATCTGCGCTCCTCTAATTCTGCCGTTGAGCATCTCTGATTATAAATCGCTCAACCATTGGTGACCGTGCCTTCTGTTGCCTAGGCCCCAAACTCTGGAACTCCCTGCCTAAGCATCTCCGCCTCGCTACCACTCTTTCCTCCTTCAAGGCGCTCCTTAAAACCTACCTCTTTGACCAAGCTTTTGGTCACCTGCACTAATTTCTACTTATGCATCTCGGTGTCAATTTTTAAAATCTCATAACACTCCTGTGGAGCGCCTTGCGACATCTCACTACGTTAAAGGCGCTATATAAATGCAAGTTGTTGTTGTTGTGTGGTGAAGGTACTCCTACAATGCTGTCAGGGAGGGAGTTCCAAGATTTTGACCCAGTGACGATGAAAGAACGGCCGATATATTTCCAAGTCAGGATGGTGTGCGACTTGGAGGGGAACTTGGAGGTGATGGTGTTCCCATGCGTCTGCTGCCCTTGTCCTTCTAGGTGGTTGAGGTCACGGGTTTTGAAAGTGCTGTCGAAGAAGCCGTGGCAAGTTGTTGCAGTGTATCTTGTAGATGGTACACACTGCAGCCATGGTGCATCGGTGGTGGAGGGAGTGAATGTTTAACCTCTGAATGGGGTGCCAATCAAGTGGGCTGTTTTGTCCTGGATTGGTGTCGAGCCTCTTGAATGTTGTTGGAGCTGCACTCATTCAGGCAAGTGGGGAGTATTCCATCACACTCCTGACTTGTGCCTTGTAGACGGTGGAAAGGCTTTGGGGAGTCAGGAGCTGAGACACTCACTGCAGATTACCCAGCCTCTGACCTGCTCTTGTAGCCACAGTATTTATGTGGCTGGTCCAGTTATGCTTCTGGTCAATGGTTATCCCAAGATGTTTATGGTGGGGGATTCGGCGATGGTAATGCTGTTGAATGTCAAGGGGCGATGGTTAGACTCGCGCTTGTTTGAGATAGTCATTGCCTGGCACTTGTGTGGTGCGAATGTTACTTGCCACTTATAAGGACAAGCTTGAAAGTCGTCCAGGTCTTGCTGCATATGGGCATGGACTGCTTCATTATCTGAGGAGTTGCGAATGACACTGAACACTGTGCAGTCATCAGCAAACATCCCCACTTCTGACCTTGTGATGGAGGGAAGGTCATTGATGAAGCAGCTGAAGATGGTTCGGCCTGGGACACTGCCCTGAGAAACTCCTGCAGCGATATCCTGGGGCGGAGATGATTGTCCTCCAACACCCACAAATATCTTCCTTTGTGCTCGGTATGACTCCAGCCAGTGGAGAGTTTCCCCCTCTGATTCCCATTGACCAGTTTTACTTGGGCTCCTTGATGCTACACTCAGTCAAATGCTACCTTGATGTTAAGGGCAGTCACACTCTCCTCACCTCTGGAATTCAGCGCTTTTGTCCATGTTTGGACCAAGGCTGTATTGAGGTCTGGAGCCGAGTGGCCCTGGCGGAAACCAAACTGAGCATCGGTGAGTAGGTTATTGGTGAGTAAATGCCGCTTGATAGCACTGTCGACTACACCTTCCATCACTTTGCTGATGATTGAGAGAAGACTGATAGGGCGGTAATTGAACGGATTGGATTTGTCCTGCTTTTTATGGACAGGACATCCCTGGACAGTTTTCCACATTGTTGGATAGATGCCAGTGTTGTAGCTGTACTGGAACAGCTTGGCTAAAAGCGCGGCTAGTTCTGGAGCACAAGTCTTTAGCACGACAGCCGGGTTGTTGTCAGGGCCCATAGCCTTTGCTGTATCCAGTGCGCTCAGCTGTTGCTTGATAACATGTGGAGTGAATGGAATTAGCTGAAGATTGGCTTCTGTGATGATGGGGCCCTCAGGAGGATGCCAATATGAATCAGCCATCTGTACTTTTAGCTGAAGATGGTTGCAAAAGCTTCAGCCTTGTCTTTTGCACTTGCGTGCTGGGCTCCACCATCATTGAAGATGGGGATATTTATGGAGCCTCCTCCTCCCATTAGTTGTTTAATGGCCCACCATCATTCATGACTGGACGTGGCAGGACTGCAGAGCTTTGATCTGATCCGTTGATTGTGGGATCGCTTAACTCTGTCTACAGCATGCTGCTTCTACTCTTTAGTATGCATGTAGTCCTGTGTTGCAGCTTTCTCAGCACCTCATTTTTAGGTACGTCTGGTGCTGTTCCTGACATGCTCTTCTATACTTCTTATTGAACCAGGGTTGGTCCTCTGGCTTGACTGTTCTTAAATAAAAGCAGTTGAGATTTAGATGATTGACTCCTTCAAAAAGGAGGAGATTTGAACTGGTGATTAAGGAAACAAGACTTGCATATATAACACCTTTCAGGACATCCCAAAGCAATTTATTTATTTGTTAACAGAAAAGTGATCCAATTTTATTGATGGGCCTCCAGCCAATCTATTATACCTCTCCTGTCTACTCTTTGCCTCAAGACTTGTGGATCAGCGAGTTGGCCGAGGATGTAAGTGTTGCCTTTTGGGGTTTCTTTATTATTTTACTCTGTATATTTTGGCACCTTATGTGCCGGAGAGAGTGATTTAATTTGCCCAGACAGCTAACTAAATTCGTAACATGGCTGGGGAATGAAGGAGAAGTCTGTTTCAGCTACCAATGTTATCATATGATCCTCCATTTCTTCCTTCCTTCCTTCCTTCCTTTCCTTCCTTCCTTCCTTTCCTTCCTTCCTTCCCTTCCCTCCTTCCTTCCTTCCCTCCTTCCTTCCCTCCTTCCCTCAATGAATATCACTAAAACAGATTATCTGCTCACTATCACATTGCTGTTTGTGGGAGCTTGCTGTGCACATATTACCTGCCGCGTTTCCTACATTACAACAGTGAATGATCTTCAAAAAGTACTTCATTGGCTGTAAAGCGCTTTGGGACATGAGGTTGTGAAAGGCGCTATATAAATGCAAGTTCTTTCTTTCGGGTATGGTACTGGAGTAGCAACTCAGAGATCATGAGTTCAATAAATGTGATCATTTTGTGAGCTAGCACCTAAAAAAAAACGATGGCTGGGAATTTCCTCGGAGGTGCTCCCATTCCCCCATCGATAGTTTCGGTGGGATCCACGTTTACTCGTCAATGGAGGTTTCTGCCACAGCTTCCTGCGAAGTTACAACAGTACCAAGGAGATTCCCTATTCGTGAAAACTAGCAGAGTGTTGTAAAAAAAAATTCCCCCAACTGGATCTCTGATATCCCTCAGGGAAGGGAACCTGTCATTCTTTCCTGGTCTGCCCCCCACACGCGACCCCCGGCCCCCACACCCGACCCCCGGCCCCCACACGCGACCCCCGGCCCCCACACGCGACCCCCGGCCCCCACACGCGACCCCCGGTCCCCACACGCGACCCCCGGCCCCCACACGCGACCCCCGGCCCCCACACGCGACCCCTGGCCCCCACACGCAACTCTGAAGTGGCCCAGTAAGCCACTCAGCAACTCTCTTTTGCTCGCTCACCATCTGCCGCCGCCCCCTCCCCCACCCCCACCACCCCACCCCACCCCGGCCCACCTCTGTGTTCTGGAATGTTCTGCCACTTGCGAGCCTGTGTGATCCTTCGGGCTGTGTTTTCATTCATGGAATCAGGCAGCTGGTGGCTTGGCATGTGCCAGTGAAAACAGAATAAATTATTCGCTCCACAGTAATGTTGCAAAGTACCCTGCAGGATGCAGTGATAAAACCTTAACGCCAATGGACTCACAACACATGTTGGAATAAATGGCATTACCCAAACATAAAACTTGCAATGCTTCGTGATGAATCACAATGCATCGGTCAGGTTTGAAGACTCATTTTATATTACAAATTATCATGTATCTTTTTAAAAGCCTGACAACAGCAATAAATCCTGATTCAAAATTGATTAATAAAACTGATGGTGACAAGGGTTGAAAACATTGGAAAATTCTCGAGTGAATTCAATTAATTGAATCAACTTAATATCGAGTGATGTTGGCGGGTGTTTCTTTTAGTTCAGGGGCTGTAAGTATTTCCCATTCCTGGAATATTGGAAAAAGGATAGGGTAGTGTAGTGGTGGTGTTGCCGAACGTGTAACCTAGAGTGGGTTCAAATCCCGCCATTGCAGTTTGAGAATTTGAATTCAGTTTTTTGAAAAAACTCTGGAAAGGGAAAATAAAAGTGACCATGAAACTGTCGGATTGCCATTAAAAACCCATCTGGTTCACTAATGTCCTTTAGGGAAAGAAATCTGCCGTCCTTACCGGGTCTGGCCGATATATGACTCCAGACCCACAGCAATGTGGCTGACTCTTAACTGCCCTCTGAAATGGCCCAGCAAGACATGCAGTTGTATCAAAAACTGCTACCAGCAGTTCACGAAGAATTAATATATGTTTTCCCCCTCCCTTACCCTGCGGGGCTGAAGCCAATTGTAATGTCGTGACCAGTACCTTGTGTGAGATCAGATAACTCCGAACAGACATGTCGTCTAACCTGAGGCCTTCCTGTTCTGTATGGGTCAGCTATTCATTGGATCAACTCACTCAGCCCTAGGGGAATCCTCATCGAATAATTGTAAACAAAAGCAGCCATTAAAGCTGTGCGTTGTGTGAACTCGGGAGTGTGAGTGCTGTGAGCTCTCTGAACTCGGGAGTGTGAGCGCTGTGCGTTGTGTGAACTTGGGAGTGTGAGTGCTGTGTCTGAACATGATAGTGTTGGAACACAATAGTGTTAGTGCTGTGCTTTTGCTGAACTCAGTAGTGTGAGCGCTGTGCGTTCTCTGAACTCGGGAGTGTGAGCGCTGTGCGTTGTGTGAACTCGGGAGTGTGAGCGCTGTGTCTGAACATGATAGTGTAGGAACACAATAGTGTTAGCGCCGTGCGCTCTCTGAACTTGGGAGTGTGAGCGCTGTGTGCTGTGTGAACTCGGGAGTGTGAGCGCTGTGTGTTGTGTGAACTCAGTAGTGGTAGTTCTGTGCGTTCTTTGAACTTGCTAGCCTGCCTGTCAATAACTGGATCATTTCACACATTCCAGACACTGTGTTGAGTGTGTATTGTGCCCAGAGCCTGTGTCGTTGCTCCCATCACCATGTGGTGCAAATACATGCCACGCAGCGCTCTGAGGGTCCCGCACAGCCGGCTTTTAAATAGAAGAACCTCACCTGCACGGTATTGTGAATGGGCTGCCAGCCGGTAAAGGTGCCGTCCGGCCCCCCAGGAAACATTGCATGTCATCACCACATTAGCAATTCCACAGCAACTCCATTCCTGGCCATTTGCCTGCCTATAACCCTCCTCTTTGAAGCAGAAACCTCCTTTAATAAGCGATACTCTTTTGCATTTCCTGTCCAATCACTTTTAATATCCTGCATAAATCAGTTATATTATCAGTCTCTCCACGACCCCAAGATTGATGGTGGATAGGCAATGGCAAATATTTAAAGATCACATGGATGAACTTCAGCAAATGTACATCCCAGTCTGGAGTAAAAATAAAACTGGGAAGGTGGCTCAACCGTGGCTAACAAATTAAGGATAGTGTTAAAGCCAAGGGAGAGGCATATAAATTGGCTAGAAAAAGCAACAAACCTGAGGACTGGGAGAAATTTAGAATTCAACAGAGGAGGACAAAGGGTTTAATTAAGAGGGTGAAAATGGAGTACGAGAGGAAGCTTGCAGGGAATATAAAAACTGACTGCAAAAGCTTCGATAAATATGTGAAGAGAAAAAGATTAGTAAAGACAAATGTAGGTCCCTTGCAGTCGGATTCAGGTGAAATTATAATGGGGAACAAAGAAATGGCAGACCAATTGAATCAATACTTCGGTTCTGTCTTCACGAAGGAAGATACAAATAACCTTCCGAAGGTACTAGGGGACAGTGGGTCTAGTGAGAAGGAGGAACTGCAGGATATCCTTATTAGGCAGGAAATTGTGTTAGGGAAATTGATGGGATTGAAGGCCGATAAATCCCCGGGGCCTGATAGTTTGCATCCTGGAGTACTCAAGGAAGTGGCCCTAGAAATAGTGGATGCATTGGTGATCATTTTCCAACAATCTATCGACTTTGGATCAGTTCCTATGGACTGGAGGGTAGTTAATGTAACACCACTTTTTAAAAAAAGGAGGGAGAGAGAAAACGGGTAATTATAGATCGGTTAGCTTGACATCAGTAGTGGGGAAAATGTTGGAATCGATCATGAAGGATGAAATAGCAGCGCATTTGGAAAGCGGTGACAGGATCGGATCAAGTCAGCATGGATTTATGAAAGGGGAATCATTCTTGACGAATCTTCTGGAATTTTTTGAGGATATAATTAGCAGAGTGGACAAAGGAGAACCAGTGGATATGGTGTATTTGGACTTTCAGAAGGCTATTGACAAGGTCCCGCACAAGAGATTGTTGTGCAAAATCAAATCGCATGGTGTTGGGGGTAATATACTGATGTGGATAGGGAACTGGTTGGCAGACAGGAAGCAGAGAGTCGGGATAAACGGGTCCTTTTCATAATGGCAGGCAGTGACTAGTGGAGTGCCGCAGGGCTCAGTGCTGGGACTCCAGCTCTTTACAATATACATTAACGATTTGGATGAAGGAATAGAGTGTAATATGTCCAAGTTTGCAGATGACACTAAACTGGGTGGCGGAGTGAGCTGTGAGGAGGACGCTAAGAGGCTGCAGGGTGACTTGGACAGGTTAGGTGAGTGGGCAAATGCATGGTAGATGCAGTATAATGTGGATAAATGTGAGGTTATCCATTTTGGGGGCAAAAACATGAAGGCAGAATATTATCTGAATGGCGGCAGACTAGGAAAAGGGAAGGTGCAACGAGACCTGGGTGTCAAGGTTCATCAGTCACTGAAAGTGGGCATGCAGGTACAGCAGGCGGTAAAGAAGGCAAATGGTATGTTGGCCTTCATAGCTAAGGGATTTGAATATAGAAGCAGGGAGGTCTTACTGCAGTTGTACAGGGCCTTAGTGAGGCCTCACCTGAAATATTGTGTTCAGTTTTGGTCTCCTAATCTGAGGAAGGACGTTCTTGCTATTGAGGGAGTGCAGCGAAGGTTCACCAGACTGATTCCTGGGATGGCTGGGCTGTCATAAGAGAAGAGACTGGATCAACTGGGCCTTTATTCACTGGAGTTTAGAAGGATGAGAGGGGATCTCATAGAAACATATAAGATTCTGACGGGACTGGACAGGTTAGATGCGGGAAGAATGTTCCCGATGTTGGGGAAGTTCAGAACCAGGGGACATAGTCTTAGGATAAGGGGTAGGCCATTTAGGACTGAGATGAGGCGAAACTTCTTCACTCAGAGAGTTGTTGACCTGTGGAATTTCCTGCCGCAGAGAGTTGTTGATGCAAGTTCACTGGATATATTCAAGAGGGAGTTAGATATGGCTCTTTAAGGGGATCAAGGGGTATGGAGAGAAAGCAGGAAAGGGATACTGAAGGAATGATCAGCCATGATCTTATTGAATGGCGGTGCAGGCTCGAAGGGCCGAATGGCCTACTCCTGCACTTATTTTTCTATGTTTCTATTAACAAGCCTGCTGCTCCGTTAGCCCTGGCCAATCAAATGCCTTGCTCCCGTTGTCATGGAAACAATCACTGCCGGTTGCCCGCGAGTATGAAAGACCGAGCAGAGCGACAGTTGGACTTGGAATAGCCATTAGAGAGAGCGAGCGAGAGAGGCGCGATTGTTGTTGAGTGAAGACTGATCCGAACAAGGGTAACGGGGTAGATTTCCTGCCTGGTGACCAGGGCTAGAGCTGGCACTCTGAGGATCGGCTGCCTAGTTTTCAACTCCATTGACTTTCCAAAGGAGGTGAAAATCGGGCGGTTTCCTAAAACAGGCGGGCAGTCCACAGTGTCAAGTTGGAAATGTAACTTGGAGCGGGGCGAGTTGCTGTGATCTGGAATGCGCCTGAAAGAGCGGTGGAAGCAGATTCAACAGTAACATTCACAGGGGAATTGATAAATACATGAAAGGGGAAATCATTTGCAGGGCTATGGGGAAAGAGCAGGGGGGAGTGGGACTAATTGGATAGCTCTTTTACAACAGTGAGTACACTCCAAAAGTACTTCATTAGCTGTAAAGCACTTTGAGACGTCCGGTGTTCCTGAAAAGCGCTATATAAATCCAAGTCTTTCTTTCTTGCAAAGAGCCAGCACAGGCACAATGGGCCAAATGGCCTCCTTCTGTGCTGTAAGATTTTATTCTATAAGAGAAAGATAGCAAATAGAACATTACAATAGAAAAAAAGCAAAGAGTTGACAGTAATTGCAATGCTGAACACAGTGAGAGCTATTCTCAATGACCATGGTGTCCTGGTAACAGGCCCTGCAAGATGCCGTTGGAGTGTCGGTTGCAGAAGAACGTGTGAAGTAATAATTGGTGACATGGAGTGAGTTGCTGCTGTCTGCACTGCATGAGGGTCTGCTATGACACGTGGTTGGAACAATAAGTTGGCTGAAGCTCCCAGGCTACCAGCTGGAGGGCTGAAACCGCATTGAGAGCTAGCTGTCATTTTCTATATTTGTTCTCGAGATGTAAGGCCACATTTTCTTGGCCGTCCCTAGTTGCCCTGAGGAGGTGGGGATGGGCCTCCTCAAACCCCTCTGCTGTCGTTGTGGTGACGACGCTCCCATAGTGGGGGAGATCCAGGATATTGTCCCAGCGCTGATGAAGGAACAGCGATATAAGTCCATTGTCGGGATAATGTGTGACTCGGAGGGGAACTTGGAGATGATGCTGTACCCAAGACATTGCCGCTTCAGTTCTGCTGTGTGCTGGAGGTCACAGGGGACTGTTGAAGGAAACTTAATGAGTTGCCACAGTGCTTCCTGTAGATCGTCCATTCTACAGCCACAACTTGCATTTACATAGCGCCTTTAATGTAGTGAAACGTCCCAAGGTGCTTCACGGGAGCGTTATCAATTCTGGCCTCTTGTGCATCTCCGATTTTCATCGCTCCCCCTTGGCGGCCGTGCCTTCAGCTGCCCGAATAATGCTGTCAAAGTAACAGTGAGGCTAATGGCGCTGGCTGTTATTGATGCACAAATGCCTTCAGGCGACGGCAGACGCCTGGTTGAACGTGGAAATCAAATAGTTGCTGTCCGAGATGTCGTTAACTTCCCGAAAACGGTATTTCGCTCTCCGGCTCCCCATTCAAAAGCATTGAGGTTTCTGTACCTGCACTGCAGATATGAACTAAACTCGCCACAGAAAGTTAAATCAACTCATTTCACTCGGAGCACCTTTTAACAATGTGATAACTGTTAACCAGCAAACCTCTCTGGCACTGACAATTAACTATTACAAGTGTGGATTTCATTCCTTCAAGTTTTAATTGTTGAAGATTTAAAAGAAAAATACACTTTTCATTACTTTTTCTTTCTGCCACTTTTTTCTCTCTCTTAATCCAATCTTTGTTTTTCTCTCTTTTTCTTTCTATACTTGATTTGGCAATTGATATTCACCCCTTCTAGCTTACTCTTCCTGCTCAGTCCTTGCACTGTTAATTTCACCATCCTTCACTTTGATTGGTTGAAGAGACACGCAGTTACTTGATCCGATCATTCAGATCCCTGGTGCCCTGTAGAGGGCGCTGCGCTCGTTCCATCTCCCACTCACGGCAAGTTGTGCCGCGAAATACCCATGACATTGAACAGACAAAGGCAAACTGGGGTTGTTCTTAAAGCAGAGAAGGCCAAGAGGAGATTTGATAGAGGTGTTCAAAATCATGAACGGTTTGATCGAGTAAATAAGGAGAAACTGTTTCCAGTGGCAGGAGGGTCGGTAACCAGAGGACACAGATTTAAGGTGATTGGCAAAAGAACCAGAGGTGACATGAGGAAACATTTTTTTAATAGTGCGTTGTTATCTGGAATGCACTTCCTGAAAGGGTGGTGGAAGCAGATTAAATAATAACATTCAAAAGAGAATTGGATAAATACTTGAAGGGAAAAAAATTGCAGGGCAATGGGCAAAGAGCGGGAGGAGTGGGATTAATTGAATAGCTCTATCAAAGAAAGGAAAAAGACTTGAATTTATATAGCGCATTTCACGGCCAGTGGACATCTCAAAGCACTTTACAGCCAATGATGTACTTTTGGAGTGTAGTCAGAACCAGCACAGGCATGATGGGACGAATGGCCTTCCTCTGTGATGTTTCATTCGATGATTCTTTGATACTATGAAGCGGGCATTGTCCATTGACCAGTTACAGCAAACTCTGGGCCAATGAAAATATTCAGAAGTTGACAAAATGGTAACAGAGCATGGACATGGGTTTGAGCTGGGTACAGAGGCACAGAAATGTAAGCTGCCATTTTGGGTAATATACTGCCAAATCAATTTAAGAATCTTTGAGATATCAGTGAACAGTTAACCACAACGTTTAAAAAATAAAACTTGCACATTCATTTATATTAGTACAAGGTCATTAAATATTTAAGTGAAAGACTATTTGGTGATTAAAAATGGAAGAATGTAGAATTTCCAAATAAAAGTCCCTCATGAAGGGGGAATAAAGTTCAAGTGAACGCGTTTCTATTACATAGTATTTACAGCACAGAAACAGACCATCCAGCCGGATATTTCAAGTGTCAGCTGTGGCTCAGTGGGTAGCACTCCCTCTTGCCTCTGAGTCAGACGGTTGTGGGTTCAAGTCCCACTCCAGGGACTTGCGCACAAAAAAAATCTCCAGGGAGTCGTGCACTGCCAGAGGTGCTGACTTTTGGATGAGACATTAAACCGAGACTTCGACTGCACTCTCGGGTGGATGTAAAATATCCCGCGGCACCATTTCAAAGAAGAGCAGTGGAGTTATCCCCGGTATCCTGGCCAATATTTATCCCTCAATCAACATAACAAAAAAAAAAACAGATTATCTGGTCATTGCTGTTTGTGGGGGCTTGCTGTGCGCAAATTGGCTTAGTGTTTCCTACATTACAACAGTGACTGCAATTCAAAAAGTACTTCATTAATTGTAAAGTGCTTTGAGACGTCTAGTGGTTGTGAAAGGCGCTATATAAATGCAAGACTTTATTGTCTTTTAACACATGCATGCCAGTGTTTATGCTTCACACGAGCCTCCTCCCACCCCTCTTCATCTAACCCCATCAACATATCCTTCTATTCCCTTCTCCCTCGTGTTTATCTGGCCTCCCCTTAAATGAAAATACAAAAGCAAAATACTGCAGATGCTGGAATCTGAAATAAAAATGCTAGAAATCTCAGTGGGTCAGGCAGCATATGTGGAGAGGTCCGGCGAAGGGTCATCGACCTGAAACGTTAACTCTGTTTCCCTCCACAGATGCTGCCTGACCCGCTGAGGTTTCCAACATTTTCTGTTTTTATCCCCTTATATGAATCTAAACTATTCGCCTCAACCACTCCCTGTGGATGCTGGGTCATTGAATACATTTAAGACAGAAATAGACAGTTTCTTAACCGATAAGGGAATAAGGGGTTATGGGGAGCGGGTAGGGAAGTGGATCTGAGTCCATGATCGGATCAGCCATGATCGTATTAAATGACGGAGTAGGCTCGAGGGGTCGAATGGCCTACTCCTGGTCCTATTTCTTATGTTCTTATGAGTTCCACATTCTCGTCACTCTCTGGCTAAAGAAGTTTCTCCAGATTTCCCTATTGGATCCATTAGTGACTATCTTATATTTCTGGACCCTAGTCTTGGTCTTGCCCACAAGTGGCAATATCTTCTCAACGTCTATCCTATCAAATTTGTTCATAATCTTCAAGGCCTCTGTTAGGTTACCCACTCAGTCTTCTCTTCTCAAAGTGGGGAATTGGATCGTTATTGCTTCACTTCCTCTTTAAACTCACTCAATTCCTCTGGGAACTATTTAATTCTATCAGTTGCCGGGAACGTTTTTCAACTCTTTCATCCTCCTTTTGTCTGCTCTTTGAGCTCAAATATACCGGCCTCTTCATCGTTGCCATGGCAGCCTTTTCCTATTCAGAATTATGGGTCAGTTATTTATGGTGAGTAATTTAATTTCATCACTGGGTTGAATGAGCCTTCAATGGAAAGTATTTCTTTAATAGATGAATTGAAATTGATATTCAATCTAAAACTGCTTCACGAGGCCAATCGCTCCGGAGTAAAACACATTTATTGTTGGGTGAATTCAACTAAATTATGCTGATTGAGTCATTGCACTTACTACTGGTTGCGAACGGGGCAAACTGGCTCTTAATGAAAGCATTTCCCTTGGAACTGCATCAGATCCTTGAGGACTATCATGCTGCTGGGGCCTCATGCCTTGGAATTGTGATAAATCTGTTTTACTTGAGGGAATTAAAGTGGGGCATGAAAGTTCATGTATGAACCAGGGTTATATGTGGATATTATAAGAAAGAACTTGCATTTCTATAGCGCCTTTCACGACCTCAGGATGTCCAAAAGTGCTTCACACTCAATGAAGTACTTTTTTGAAGTGTCGTCACTGTTGTACTGTAGGAAACATGGCAGCCAATTTGCGCACAGCAAGCTCCCACAATCAGCAATGTAATAATGGCCAGATACTGGGGTGGATTTTCAGCTTTTAGGATCTCGGTTGCACACCGGCTCGCCTCTTCCGGGCGGTGGCCCTGGAAGCTGGACGCCTGCCCAGAAGAGCTTACTGCCACCAATGCTGCCCCTCCGGGCCAAAAACAGAGGCGACAACAAGTCGAAAATAATGCTTGAGGGATAAATATTGGCCAGGACAGCGGAGGCAGTGGGGGGGGGGAACTACTCTGCTCTTCTTCGAATCGTGCCACGGGATCTTTTACAGCCACCTGAGCGAGCAAACGGGGACCTCGGTTTAATGTCTTATCCGAAAGACGACACCTCCCTCAGTACTGCATTGGAGTGTTAGCCTAGATTTTGTGCTCGTCTCAGGAGTGGGGCTGATATGTTGAGCAAGGCTGTAACCAACAATTTTGATGTATGTACACATGCCTGGTCTACTGTACGAGCTGCTTCCTATCCCCTGGCTCCGCATTAAGAACAAAATGGTGACTGATAAACAAAATGGCATCCAACAAGTGAGGCTCCATTTCCTTCCAATTGATTTATTGCAGCTGATGAGATGACACAGGTGGCTTGCAACACCCATAATAACATTTAACATAGAAAATATGCAACGAGAAAAGGCCCTTTAACCCGTGAAACCTTCTCATTTTAACAGATAACGTCCAAATTGGCCTGTCATGGCCTCTTATTTAATCCCCTAATAGAGATGTATAACCGCGGAGAAAACGTCTATAATCATGCCATGTAAATCTTCTCCCTGGTTCCACTTACGCATCCCTCAGCCACCCACAGAGTTAATGGAAGGAACTCTGGGATATCAGTGTAACATTACAAACTACATCATTGAACTCTGACTCGTTATATTCAACAGGTGACATTCTCGTGGTTCCAGTACAACTGAAACCACACTTTCTTCTGAAGTATGTCATAGCTACATTTGTGTTTCTGATATCTTTGTTTGGCCAGGATACGAAGGGTTACAGAACCAAGGCGGGTCGATAGAGTTAAGATACAGATCAGCAATGATCTAATTGAATGGCAGAACAGTTCGAGGGGCTGAAAGGCCTCCTCTTATGTTCCTATGATATTCTTCAATCCCATTCTTCATGAGACATTCAATCAGCTCCATTTTTTTTTAAGTTGATTGACAAATCATAACTACATTGGATGATTTTGCATTCTGAGAGGGATGTATCAGAGTCCAGTTGTACTCACAGGGAAGCTTCCTCGCTCCCTTCAAGGTCAAGCTGTGTCAGCTGTGGCTCAGCGGGTAGCACTCTTGCCTCTGAGTCAGAAGGTTGTGGGTTCAAGTCCCACTCCAGGAGCTTGAACACATAAATCTAGGCTGACACTCCAGTGCGGTGCTGAGGGAGTGCTGCACTGTCGGAAGTGCCGTCATTCTGATGAGATGTTAAAGCCCCTCAGATGAATGTAAAAGATCCCATGGCACTATTTTGAAGAAGAGCAGGGGAGTTATTCCTGGTGTCCTGGCCATTATTTATCCCTCAATCAACATAACAAAAACAGATTATCTAGTCATTGCTGTTTGTGGAACCTTGCTGTGCGCAAGTTGGCTGCCGCGTTACAAAAGTGACTACACTCCAAAAGTACTTCATTGGCTGTAAAGTGCTTTGAGGCATCTGGTGGTTGTGAAAGGCGCTATATAAATGCAAGTCTTTATTTTTTCTTTTGAAGTAGGAAATGTGACATTATTGTGTTTTTCTTGATCTTCCTGAAGGTATATCACCCGTTGAATACAATTAATGTTTGCTTTTTAATCTTTCTGCTTTCAGATTTTTCGGAGAGCAGACAAGAACGGTGAGCCAACAAAATATCATATTTTAATAGTTTCTGTCTGCGCTCTGTGTGACTGGTGTTAAGTTTGTTACACGGACAGTTGACAGTAGAACTATGGGGAGCTGTATACTAACTCTAGAGGGCCTGGTTTTAATTCCAACACCCCCCCCCCCCCCCCCCCCCCCCCCCCCACCTTGAAGAAACTGGGCAGGAAGCCAGTTAAAATGAGGCCAGTTACCTACTCTCCTCTTCCCGCCGTGTCCCGACACTTTGGAGCAGGCGAGTGGAACACCCCCAAACTACACTTTGGAGCAGGCGAGTGGGACACCCCCAAAAGGGAAGCAGGGGTCCTTCTTAAGTAATATTAGTCCGAGGTCTGAGTGGAGGAGCAGTAACGGCTTCACCGCTAGGCCTGATATACTGGGGAGAGGGTGTGGGGGGTTCCTGGGCCCAAAGAGGTCCAGGCTGGTAACTTAATTTTTTTTATTTTAGGTTTCCCGATGGGAGAAGAGGAGGAAGAGTGGTCTTCTGGGCCTCACAAAAAAGCCTTGGGCCTCCTTTGGCCTTGGCTCCCCCACCTCACACCTTCTGTAATGTATTTGCTTTGTGAGTTCTTTGCTTAAGAATTCATAGCAACACATTGCTATTAAGAGCTAGTTGGTTTATTAACAAGGGTTTAACAATCAAACTATACATTATCAGTTCATCCACTAGGCTCACAACTACATACCTCACCATGAATGACCTAGACCCAGCTTTTATTGAGTCTTGTGAACATCACGTGACTGGCTAAACCACTCACAATTCAACAGCTCTACAACTATTTTGTTGTAAAACAAATAATCAAGTGCCCCTGATTAAGGGGGAGGGGGAATTCACCAAACATTTTCAAACAAGTGACCCCTTGTTTTTTTTGAGGGCACTAAGACACAAATTATACAAATGCCCCCCGGCTAAAAGTGGGGGGAGGGGGCACTAAAACCGGCAAATTAAACAAATTAAACTTTAGATATTAAAATCAAATTAAAATTTGGTTGCCGGGGGTGATGATGCACTCCAGTCCCTCCGGCGCCCACCTCTCGCGGAAGGCCGCGAGCGTACCGATGGACACCGCGTGCTCCATCTCCAGGGACACCCTGGCTCAGATGTAACCGCGGAAGAGAGGCAGGCAGTCGGGCTGAACGACCCCCTCGACCGGCTGATGGCCACCTTGGCCGGGCCCAGGAGCAGTCCAACGAGGAGGCCCTCGGACCTACCCGCTCCCCTCTGCACAAGGTGCCCAAAGATCAGGAGTGTGGGACTGAGGTGCAACCAGAATTTGAGGAGCAGCCCCTTCAAATAATGGAACAGGGACTGCAACCTCGCACATTCTATAAAAACATGAAACACGGACTCCACCAGACCGCAGAAATTGCAGGCGGCCTGGGAGCCCATGAACCGACTTAAAAATTTGTTGCACGGGACTGCTCCGTGTACCACCCTCCAGGCCAAGTCTCCAATAAATAGTGGGAGGACTCCCGCGTAGAGTGCACTCCATCGGGGACCCCCATCTCCTCTGGGTGGCAAGACAGTACGCCATGGCGTGTCCGGACGGCAGACGAGGATGGCAAGGTGGAGAGTGTGCAGGAGCAGCTGTACAGGAAACCCCTCCGCGCAGAACTGAAAGGGACCGAGGGGATTTCCCCGAGGAGGCTCAAGTTGTGAGGGCAACACTCTACAAACCAATGAGCATCCTCACAGGTGCATACGTTACACCTTCCTCCTGAGACTCCCACCCCCACCACGCTCTCTCAACTGACCCTGCCTGAGTTCCCACTCCTACCCGCCGGCCAGGCAGCGGATCATTCCGGCTTCGGGCGGGACACAAGGAAAAAAAATTAATGGAAAAAAAAGAGGACTGGCCGCTTCGGAGCTTGTGGCCTCTCCCCCCCCCTGCCTGATCCGCCCCTTCTCTACCATACCCCCCTCCCATATCCCGCCTGACCCGCCCCTCCCCATACCCCACTCTTCCCCTACCCCGCCTGATCCACACCCCCTCCCCATACCCAGCCTCCTCCCCTACCCCACCTGATCCACACCCCCTCCCTGCCTGACCCCCCCTCCCCTACCCCGCCCCTCCCCCCACCCGGCCCTTCCCCTACCCCGCCTGATTCCCCCTCCCCTACTCCGCCCCCTCCCATACCCCGCCTGATCCCCCCCTCCCCTACCCTGCCCCTCCCCCCACCCGGCCTTTCCCCTAGCCCGCCTGATTCCCCCTCTCCTACCCCGCCCCCTCCTCTACCCTGCCTGACACGCCCCTCCCCCATACCCGGCCTCCTCTCATACCCTGCCCACCCCTCCACCCCTGCCCTTTAAAATCGGGGCTTATGCCTGTTCGTTAGATCGTTGCAAAGTCTACCAAACGCTCTGAAGACATCTGGATAATTTTACAGCCTGGCTTGTCTTCTTCTTGCAGACGATGGTAAACTCTCCTTCGACGAGTTTAAGGCCTACTTTGCCGATGGCGTCCTGAGCACCGAAGAGTTACGGGAGCTGTTTTGCAAGATTGATAAGCACCGCACTGAGTAGGTACCACCCTTTCACTCAAATTGGCAGCATCAAGCCTGGCGAGTTTGGAGTGGGATTTGTTGTGCACTCTACCTGAGCTACTACTGCACACAGCTGTAGTGCTAGGTTAAGGGAACGGTAGCATAGTGGTAATGTTACTGAACTAGTAATCCCGAGACATGAGTTCAAATCCCACCACTGCATCTGGGGATTTTAAATTCAGTGAATTAAATAAATCTGGGGACAAACATGCTAGTATCAGTAATAGTGACCATGAAGCTACCAGATTGCTGTGCAAACCCATCTGGTTCACTAATGTCCTTTAGGGCAGGAAATCTGCTGTCCTGACCTGATCCAGAGCCACAGTGATGTGGTTGACTCTTAACTGCCTCTGAAATGGTAGCTCATCACCACCTTCTCAAGGGCAATTAGGGATAGGCAATAAATGCTGGCCTTGCTGATGATGCCCACATCCCATGAATGAATAAAACTAGTGGGCACATGGTGGGGGTTGCAGGGGGGAGAAATTAATCACTCACTATTAATTCTAATTCCCACCTCCCTCTTTTCAAGATAAAGTAATTTAAGCCAATATATGGATTTGGGCATCCGTGTTTTTCGATGCTCTTCTGTCTCAGGCTGGAGTTGTGATGCCACTAATTGTGACGTGTATATGCAAAGCGAAATATAGATTCAGTGGGTCTCAGAATTTAATTGAATGGCACGAATCAGCACAGGCGTGACTTGATGGCATCCTGTCCCGTCTCTTGCCGGCAGCACTTGACACGATCTTCACCGTCGTGAATACTTCCTTGATTTGCTTCAGCAGGGATTGGATTTTGAAAATGCTTCCTGATGGCGTGGCTTTCTCTTTAAACTTACATTTTGAATTATTAGCCAGGTCTGAAAATCGTGCTCCCCTCCCCCCGCGCTCAATGTCATATGCCATCAGAATCCACCCACGTGGGTGAGGTATTTGAGACTGTCTCCGATACAGGTTTACACTGACTGATGGAACCGACCCTCCACCTTCAGAACAAGCCCTTCCCCTTGTCATAAGAACCGAGCAAATTAGCAAAGGGAGGAAAAATGTCTTTAACAACAACAACAACAACTTGTATTTATAAAGCGCCTTTAGAGTAGTGAAACGTCCCAAGGTGCTTCATGAGATTATGAGATTTTAAAAATTGACACGAGCCGCACAAGTAGAAACCAGCGCGGGTGAAAGAGGTGGGTTTTAAGGACCATCTTAACGGAGGAAAGGGAGGTAGAGAGGCGGAGAGATTTAGGCAGGGAATTCCAGAGCTTGGGGCCTAGGCAACAGAAGGTACGGCCACCGATGATTGAGCGATTATAATCAGGGATGCTCAACAGGGCAGAATTAGAGGAGCGCAGCTATCTCGGTGGGGCATGGGGTCATGGGGCTAGAGGAGATTACAGAGTTAGGGAGGGGCGAGGCCATGGAGAGATTTGAAAACAAGAATGAGAATTTTGAAATCGAGGCCTTGCTTAACCGGGAGCCAATGTCAGTCAGTGAGCACAGGGGTGATGGGTGAACGGGACATGATGCGAGTTAGGACACGGACAGCCTTCAAAAATGACCTTCAAAATATCAGCATATCTGGCAAAAAATTACAGTCGTTGAAACGCAGGTGGTTCCAAGCGAGACCAGAAAGGAGGAGCTAACAAGTACCTGTGGCAACGGGTCGGGCAATTGCTCCCTGCTCCAACAAAAATTGATCCTGTCAGCCTCTTGCCTTTTGGCACGTGGCCCACTGGTAAACCCAGCTGGCCTGTCCCCACCAGGGCGCTTGAGCAGGCAGCACCACTTGACGTTACAGTCCTTGACCTCAGGCCTTTGTCAGTTCAGAGATTAACTCTATTTGTTTTTGGCTTCCACCGTTAGCCAGGAAATCACTTGCTCTTTGAGTGCCTCCTGACCCGTTCACATTGGGCAAACTGAAGTGATGTGAAGTAGTCACATGTTTGCACCTGCCTCGTCAATGAAGGCAGGCAGGTTGATAATTGTATGACTGCAGGGTAGGTCTAGTCAGCCTATTATTATTATCTTGACGTCGGAATTAGACAGCAGTTCAGTACTGGTGAGAACTGAGAGTGTTGTTCGAGGTCAGAGGCAACAGTTATTAGGAGCCCGTTGGGGGCCCGAGGTTACTGATTTGGAATAGAGTTGAGAGAGGGAGGGGGAAGTGTAGCGCCAAGAGAAGGCAGATGGAGAAAGACTAAGATTTATACAGCGCCCTATCAAGCCTCTCAAACAGCTCAAAATGCTTCACCCAGACTGATACTCCCAGTGCCAGTACTAAGGGAGTGCCGCACTGTCGGAGGTGCCGTCTTTCAGATGAGGCGTTAAACCGAGGCCCCATCTGTCCTCTCAGGTGCATGTTAAAGATCCCACGGCACTATTTTAAAGAAGAGCAGGGTAGTTCTCCGCGGTGTCCTGGTCAAAGTTTATCCCTCAGCCAACACCCAAAACACATTATCTGGTCACCATCACATTTCTGCTTGTGGAAGCTTGCTGTGCGCAAATTGGCTGTCGCGTTTTCTACATCACAACAGTGACTACACTCCAAAGTATTACACAGTATTTACGGCACAGAAACAGGCCATTCGGCCCAACAGATCCATGCCGGTGTTTATGCTCCCCACGAGCCTCCTCCCACCCTTCTTCAACTCCTTCCATCAACATACCATTTTATTTCTTTCTCCCTCATGCAATAATCGAACTTCCTCCCATGTGCCTTCAAAAGTACTTCATTGGCTGGAAAGTGCTTTCGGATATCCAGGGGTTGTCCAGGGCATTATATAATTCTTTCTATCTCAAGAGAACAGCTTTGAAATGTTTTACTTAGTTTAAAGGTGCTATCGAAATGCAAGTGGTTGTTACTAAAGTATACGTGGCAGCCATTTTGCCCACAGCAAACAAAAGTGGTGATGTTGGTTCTGGGAGGAATGTTGATCAGGACGCCTGAAAATTAAAAAAAAAATGTGTTCAGGGATGTGGGCGTCACTGGCAAGACCGGCATTTATTGCCCATCCCTAATTGCCCTCGAGAAGGTGGTGGTGAGCCGCCTTCTTGAACCGCTGCAGTCCGTGTGCTAAAGGCGTTCCCTGCTCTTCCTTGAATTATGCCATGAGACTTTGAACACCCAACTGAATGAACTAATCTAGGTAGGCAGGACCTCACTGCAACCTCTCCTCTGAAGGAAGGCACCTCTGACAATGTACTACTCCCTCAGTGCTGCATTGGAATAGCACCTAAGAATATACAATTACATTACATAGTATTTGCAGCACAGAAACAGGCCATTTGGCCCATCTGGTCTGTGCCGGTGTTTATGCTCCACACGAGCCTCCTCCCACCCTATTTCATCTAACCCTATCAGCATATCCTCCTATTCCCTTCTCCTCATGTACTTAACGAGCTTTCCCTATGCTATTTGCCTCAACTACTCTCTGTGGTAGCAAGTTCCGCTTTGTAACCACTCTCTGGGTAAATACATTTCTGCTGAATTCCTTATTGTGTAGCCTTGGTGGGTAGACAGGGCCCTCCCCTCCCCTTCCATTAACGGGGGAAGGGCCGAGCTGCCGAATCTGCGGTCAGGAACCAGGACCATCGTGGAGCGGGGTGTGGCAGCAGCTTCACGGGGTGCTGCAGAATTTTCGCTCCCGAGCGGAAACTGGTCGCTGTGAGCGGTTATGACATCGGCGTGGCCGGTGCAGCAGCCCGGGACACTACCGGTATTAGCAGGGTGCTACTGGTCACCACCGCCACTAAACGCCCGCGGAATTTCGCAGGAACCGGTAGCGGCGCCACGCCCGGGTGAAAAGTCGTTTGCGCCCCGTAAGCCCCTCCCCCCCCCCCCCGGGGGGCACTGACAGGAGCCAAAAACATGAACATTCCCCCCCCCCGTACATTTTACACTTTTAGATGCACATATTGGGTGGCGTGGTTCACTAATACTGCCATGTATTAAATCTGGTGGAGGGAATCCAGAACAAGGGAACATAACCTTAAACTTAGAACTAGGCCGTTCATGGCTGATGACAGGAAGCACTTTTTCACTGAAAGGGTAGAGGAAATCTGGAACTCTCTCCCCTCAAAAAGCTGTGGAGGCTGGGGATCAATTGAACATTTCAAACCTGTGACTAATAGGGTTTTGTTGGGTAAGGGTTTCAAGGGATAAGGAACCAAGATGGGTAAATGGAGTTAAGATACAGATCAGCCGTGATCTAATTGAATGATGGAACAGGCTCGGAGGGGGGGGGGGGGGGCTGAGTGGTCTCCTCCTGTTCCTATGTTCCCTGTTCTGTTCCATGGAGGGGTAGTCTATGTCATTATGCCCATAGGGGGGTCAGGTCTGGTTTACTAGTCCAGTAACACAGTCACTACATTACCGTACTCTCTGATTATACCAAGGACTGACAAAAATCACCATTTCCCACAACAGGTGAACTCAGACTTAGGACATCAACCTGAGATTGTCTGATTGTCTAAGAGGGTGCTTGTAGCTGGATACCAGTTATGCAACAACAACAACTTGTATTTATATAGTGCCTTTACCATAGTAAAATGTTCCAAGGCACTTCACAGGAGAGTTAGCCAACAAAATTGGATGCTGAACCATATCAGTAGATATTGGGGCAGATGTTCAAAGAGGTAGAGAGGCGGAGAGGTCTAGGGAGGGAATTCCAGAGCTCAGGGTCTTGGCAGTTGAAGGCACAGCCACCAATGGTTGAGCGATTAAAATCAGGGATGCTCAGGGCAGAATTAGAGGAGCGCAGACATCTGGTCAGGGGGAGGGGGGCTGAAGGAGACTACAGAGGTAGGGAGGGGCGAGGCCATGGAGGGATTTCAAAACAAGGATGCGAATTAAAAAATTTCTATCAGATACTTATACTTAAACGCCACTGATTAAGATGCTTATGGTTGACATTTACTGTTGGATATTTTAAATAATTTTAGCATCCGCTAAAGGCATCATTCTCATCCAGTTTTACTTTCTCCTTAAAACAGCAACTTGGACACAGAAGAATTGTGCGGTAAGTCCGCAATATCATTGTCCCTTTCCTGTCCTGCCATTTCTTTTTAATGCTGCCACTCAGCCTTTCCCGGTGATGTATGTCTGGGTAATCCCAGGGGAAGCTGTGACTGCTTGTGTACTCAGGCACTTTGACAAGCCTCGGATTCCTAGTTGTTTCCTCCTGAAGGGACACTGCCTCCATGTGCTGGGTTAGTCTGTGCTGCTCCTGTCAAATCTGATCCCTTCAACTTTGAAGAGAGACACAGCTGCTAGCCATTTGTGCCGTGACATGTTGGACAAGGTTGTGTGTCAATGGCCTGGAGGCTGTCGATGATGTGAAGTGCAGGAAATGTCACAGTTCCTTTCTCCTTGTCAGTCACGCATAGAAGTCTCTGTCCCGTGTTGACATTCACTGAGAACATTCGGTTTTTAAGGTGAGCGTGCCCAGAATGTCACAGAGCACCATGGGACACAGGCACTCGTTGCTCAAACTGACTTTACAACAAGAGCAAGCTCATCATCAATGTGGGATATTGTGATGTGTTCCAATAGATAGCGGGTGGCATATTATAGTAAAATAATAGTGTGTACATGTGTTAATCTATATTTCTGTATGTGTATATAATGAAAATAATATGCTTGCATGTGAAGTTGTGACCTTTTTTGGATATTTTGGACCGTTTTTCCACAGAGGTTTTTGGAAAAAAAGAAGTAGCTTCTAAATGCTGGGCTTTTAAAGCAAAGTCTATACGCATACCTTTTTTTTTAACAAAAGTACAAAGACAGAAAGTGGTTACAATGCTAATCAACTAATCTTTGAACTGACAACGACTGTAAACAAAAAGCGAAAAAGAGAAAGAGAGACAGAAAGAAAAAGAGGGAGAAAAAGAAAGAATGTAAGAAAGAACGAAAGAATGAATGAATGAATGAAAGAAACACTTGCATTTATATAATGTCTTTTGCAACCCTAGGATGTCCCAAAGTGCTTTATAACCAATGAAGTAAATTCAGACTGTTTCTCTAAAGGTTCGGTGATTCACTCCCCCAGATTACCAGCCACACACCGAAGATGATTTAGCTCTGGGTGTGTTTTAGGTGGACCGGGTGTGACTCCTTGTTCTATCGGTCGTCTTCTTTCATACGGAAGTAGCAAAGCAAATCAAACGTCGATATCCAAGTTGGATATCCAGGCCAAAGCTTCCGGTGTAACAAAAGCTTCCGGTGTAACAGCGTGGATATCTTGTAGGCTGCCTGCAAATTTCCTCTGAGGGCAGTGCTCGATGATGTGCTCCAGGGTCTGATTAGGAGCTCCATAAAACCGCAAAAGAGTAAAATCAGCTCCTGACTTAAATCAACAGATCTACCATCCCACTCCACTTCTACCTTCATTCAAACAGTGCCTGCCTTTGCTAAAGATTTCCTGTCCGTGTATAGGGTTGGGGTGATTTTTGTCACATTCAGACCAATTGTAGCATCCCTTTAGCTACTCAACTGACAGTCATAAGATGTTACAGCACAGAGAGAGGCCGTTCCACCCATCAAATTTGTGCTGGGGTTTGTTTCCATGGCAGCCACAGAATTTAATCTCACTTTCCTGCTTGCTTCTCAGACTCTTTACTATTTTGCCACATCCATGTTGAAAATTGCTAGACTTTTAAAATCACTCCTGGATCCTGGCAATAGAATCCAGCTCTTTATCTGTATTCATGTAAGAAATGAAACTAGTCACGTGGTGCCAGTTATAATGAACATTGTAATGAATTTGCTCTCATCAGGATTGTGCACACATACACACTCAGCTACAATTGCCTTTCCTGTTGACTGCATCCTATTAATTCTATAAATGTACATTCCATAATTTGTTACCTTACACACAGAAACAACAAATTACTTGCAAACAATTTAAATGTGGAGGGAAGTTTAATTTGGTCTTTTCAGGGGATGGGGAGTGAGGTTCAAGCAATCGTGAAGATTCATTGAATTTTAAAATTAATTGCGTGCTGAGAGACTGGGCATAAAATGGATCACCAGTTAACATTGAATTGAAAAGATCGAGTTTAGCGGGGTATTAGAAAACGTTTTACTGATTTTTTTTTTTCCCCCCCACTAATCTACTCCTGAAACATTTTCTGGAGCATGGATCAACGGGCAGTGACAAGCCTCCAGTAACTTGCCCCGTGGTCATTGTACATGCATGAGCCTTGCCCGTGAACGTTGATTGAATAGAAGAACATAGAAAATAGAAGCAGGAGTAGGCCATTTGGCCCCCTCGAGTCTGCTGCACCATTCAATAAGATCATGGCTGATCTGATCTTGGCCTCAATTCCACTTTCCTGCCAGTTATAATGAACTCCCCATAACCCTTGACTTCGACCACAGAGGGTATTACAGTTTACTCCGATTGTGCCTTAATCTATTGGCCACACATACACGTGCACACGCAAGAGGCACTTAGTGTGGATCAGGAGTGGTGACCGTTAGTCAGTTCACTCCTCCTTAGGCCAAGGGCACTAAGACCAGTTGTAACATCCCTTTAGCTACTCAACTGACAGAATCATAAGATGTTACAGCACAGAAAGAGGCTGTTCCACCCATCAAGTTTCTGCTGGGGTTTGTTTCCGAGTTAAATCCCACTTTTCTGCTTGCTTCTTAGACTATTTATTATTTTTTAGAAAATGTATTCGTTAACTGGATGCGGGCATTAAATGCCCAAGAGAAGGTGGTGGTGAGCCACCTTCTTGAACTGCTGCAGTCCGTGTGGTGAAGGTGCTCCCATAGTGCAGACTTTGTTGTAGCGGTTTGTTACAACTGAGTGGCTTGGCTAGGCCATTTTAGAGGGTGGTTAAGAGTCAAGCACATCGCAATGGGTCTGGAGTCACATATCGGCCAGACCGGGTAAGGATGGCAGATTTCCTTCCCTGAAAGACACTAGTGAAGCAGTTGGGTTTTATGAACATTTATCAAGCTGCTATCTGAGAGTCCCGAGCATAGGACAGGGCCGGAAAAGAGTCTGTGGTCCACCGGATGGACCACAAAACCTACAGAGGTCATCTTAACTTGCCTTCCCATGTGGAACACCGATATTACACCCCGCCCAATATTCAAAGAAATCAGGCGGGGTGTAAAACCAGAGTTGCCTCCGATCCATCAGTCTCCCGACGGGTGGGTCAACAACAACAACAACAACAACAACAACTTGTATTTATATAGCGCCTTTAACGTAGTGAAATGTCCCAAGGCGCTTCACAGGAGTATTATGAGATTAAAAAATTTGACATCAAGCCGCATAAGTAGAAATTAGCGCAGCTGACCAAACACTTAGTCAAAGAGGTAGGTTTGAAGGAGCGTCTTGAAGGAGAAAAGAGAGGTAGAGAGGTGGAGAGGTTTAGGGAGGGAGTTCAAGAGCTTAGGGCCCAGGCAGCTGAAGGCACGACCACCGATGGTTGAGTGATTTATTATCAGAGATGTTCAAGAGAGCAGAATTAGGGGAGCACAGATATCTCGGCGGGGGTTGTGGGGCTGGAGGAGATTACAGAGATAGGGAGGGGTGAGGTCATGGAGGGATTTGAAAACAAGGATGAGAATTTTGAAATTGAGGCGTTGCTTAACCGGGAGCCAATGTAGGTCAGCGAGCACAGGGGTGATGGGCGAGTGGAACTTGGAGCGAGCTAGGACACGAGCAGCCGAGTTTTGGATCACCTCTAGTTTACGTAGTGTAGAATGTGGGAGGCCAACCAGGAGTGCATTGGAATAGTCAAGTTTAGAGGTAACAAACGAATAGATGAGGACTTCAGCAGTGGATGAGCTGAGGCAAAGGCGGAGATGGGTGATGTTACGGAGGTGGAAATGGGCGGTCTTAGTTATGCTGCGGATATGTGGTCAAAAGCTCATTTCAGGGTCAAATATGACACAGGTTAAAATTGCCCTCTAAATCTCAGTTGCCCACACCATCAAATATTGATCCAAATTTCTCTTAAATTTGCACAGACCAGCGGTTGAACCTGGGGCCTTCTTTGTCTGCACAGCTTAACGGTACAAATTGATAAACTTGACGAATCATCATTTATTTTGTGACTTATGTTGTTATCTGGACCACTTAGTCCGATTCCAGTCTGTAACGTACTCCTAGGTATCCATTATTCCCTTTGTGGTATGTGTTGAGCCTCGAGTCAGAATGTTGTGGGTTCAAGTCAACTTCCAGAGACTTGAGCACATAATTTAGGTCGACACTTCCTGTGCGATACAGACGGAGTGCTGCACTGTCAGACATGACGTTAAACTGAGGCTCCGCCTACCCTCTCAAATGGGCTTGAAAAATCCCACGGCACTGTTATGAAGAAGAGCAGGGAAGTTCTTCCCTGGTATCCTTACTAATATTTATCCCTCAATCAACATCATTAAAACAGATTATGTGGTCATTTATCCTCATTGTTGATTGTGGGAGCTTGCTGTGCGCAAATTGGCTGCTGTGTTTCCCACATTACAACAGTGACTACATTTCAAAATACTTAATTGACTGTAAAGCACTTTGAGGCATCCTGAGGTCATGAATGGCATTATTTAGCTGCAAGTTCTTCTTTAATAATTTTGTATTCTGTGGTAGAAATACATGAGTTGCCCTGAGGCTTTGTGGAAGAGAAGAATAAAAATTCTTATTTTGTTGTTTCTCTAGAGTATTTTTCTGAGCATCTAGGGGAATATGAAAGTGTCCTGTCTGCTCTGGAACAGCTCAATATCTCCATTCTCAAGGCCATGGACAAAACCAAGAAGGTATGTTACAATCTGACCAGGGCGGTAGCAAACAATTAAATGTCGAAAGGGCTGCCTCCACTTCAAAATATTCACAAACCTTTTCTATTTGCCAAGCACTCTCCACGCTAACACAACTCACATCCAAATATAAGTGTGTGCCCAAAATCAAATGAACAAAACCAAAGCAAAGAATTACATAGAGACTTACAGCACAGAAACAGGCCATTCGGCCCAACTGCTCCATACTGGTCTTTATGCTCCACACAAGCCTCCCCCCACACTTCTTCATCTCACCCTATCAGCATAACCTTCTATTCCCTTCGCCCTCATGTACTTATCGAGCTTCCCCTTTGATGCATGTATGCTATTCGCCTAAACTATTTCACACGGCAGCGAGTTCCACAATCTCACTTTTCTCTGGGTAAAGAAGTTCCTCCTGAATTCCTTACTGGATTTATTGGAAACTGTTTTATATTTGTCCTCCAGTTTTGGACTTCCCCACAAGTGGAAACAGAATACATGCTATTTTGGCTTCTCCTCGTGGTTATATATTCATCAATGGGTCATTGGGCTGAGCCTTCAAGTCTGAGGAAACTTTCATTGATTGACATTATCACCAAATTGCAGAAATTTCGAGACAGAAGGAAGCCATTTTAGTCCATCATGCCTGTGCTGGAGATCTGTCTACATTGGGGCTATCTACTCCAATTTCCCCTTACCCATTCATATCTTTATGTTTCAGATGCTGATGTAATTTGGTCTTAAATGTTGTGATTAATGTGGCTTCAAAGCCACATGTGGTAAAGTAATTCGTATCAAATTTCCCTTTCCATGAAATGGAGGATACGAAACACTGGCAAAGTGGAACAGCCCAGGGGTAAAAGAAATAAGGAGGTCGGCACCAAGGCAGCTACAAACCATCCCACCAACATGGTACTCCAATGGAGTGTCCCCATCCCAGGCACCAACTCATTCCCTCCCCACCTCCGCACTCGTCCCGCCCCCCGCCCCAGGAAACACCTCTGCACTCCCTCCCACCCCCCCCCCCCATCGCAGGAAACACCTCCGCACTCTCCACCCCCCCACCCTCTCGCCCCCCCCACCCTGGGAAACACCTCCGCACTCGCCCCCCCCAACCTCTCACCCCCCCCCACCCCGGAAAACACCTCCGCACTCTCCACCCCACTCCCCACGCTCCCCCCACCCCCGCCCTGGGAAACACCTCCGCACTCTTCCCACCGCCCCCCCCCCCCTGCCCCGGGAAACACCTCCGCACTCCCCCCACCCCCACCCCAGGAAACACCAACACACCCATGCCCCAATACCAGCACTTCCTACCGAATGGTAAATGAGAGCTACAGTTAATGTCTGAACTTATTGAAGTCGACATGAAGGCCAGAGGCTACAAAGTGCCTAATAGAAAGATATGGTTCAGTTCCCGCTATAAATGGCCAAATAAAAGATAGACTTGCATTTCTATAGCGCCTTTCATGAGTACCGGATATCCCAAAGTGCTTTACAGCCAACGAAGTACTTTTGAAGTGTAGTCACTGTTGTAATGTGGGAAACACGGCAGCCAATTTGCGCACAGCAAGCTCCCACAAACAACAATGTGATTATGACCAGATAATCTGTCTTCAGTGATGTTCACTGAGGGATAAATATTGGCCAGGACACGGGGATAACTTCCCTGTTGTTCTTCGAAATAGTGCCATCGGATCGTTTACATCCACCTGAGAGAGCAGACGGGACCTCATTTTAACATCTCATCCAAAAGATGGCACCTCTGACAGTGCAGCACTTCCTCAGCACTGCACTGGGAGTGCCCGTGTAGATTTTTGTGCTCAAGTCCCTGGAGTGGGATGTGAACCTACAACCTTCCGACTTAGCGGTGAGGTGGCGACCAACTGATCCACGGCTGACACAGCCAAAGACAGAGAGGCCAGAGTGGGACTGAGAATCGAACTCTCCCTATTATTCTCTGAGGAGGTATCTTTGGCTCGGCACCTTCCCACAGCAACATGCGAAAGATGAGGACTCAGTAGAGCTGAAGGGTGAAGCAAGGAATTAAATTTGAGTCTCAGTAATTATCTGATGCTGCATTATTAGCGCTCCAGACTGGCATGCAATTAACTCGAGTGCCAACACAGAGAAGCCTTACCGTGGTTTTGACTCACATGACTGTCTAGAGCTGTCCACTGGTGAGAGAGAGGTAATAATGGTGTGTCTACCTCTGATTGGCTCACAGTGTCTAATGCTCAGTTGACTTGAACCCTAGAAGAATGTAAGTGTAGAGTGCTTTGACTGTAATCACTGTAAATGGTGCTGGGAAAAGGAAATCTTCAAAGCTGTGCCAAAGGAGACAACACGTTATTTGTATTGTGGTAAATGGACTAATCCTGCTGCCGTACATTTTTAACATGAATTGAAATACTGTAAACAATAGATTTCAATCTTAGCTGCTCTTGACCTTATTTAACTTTATTTTGCGCTGAAAGAAGCTGCTTTTAAAATCATTCTCTCGCTGTCCACCCTCCCCCCACCTACTCCTTCCTAAAATCAACCAGTCTCTGCTTAATATTAATCAGGCCGTTCAGGGGTGATGTCAGGAAGCACTTCCTTACACAAAGGGCAGCAGAAATCTGGAACTCCTTCCCCTGAAAAGCTGCTGAGGCTGGGGGTTCAATTGAAAATTTCAAAACCGAGATTGATAGATTTTTGTTGGGTAAGAAAGAAAGACTTGCATTTATATAGCGCTTTTCATGACACCGGATGTCCCAAAACACTTTGCAGCCAATGAAGTACTTTTGGAATGTAGTCACTGTTGTAATGTAGGAAATGTGGCAGCCAACATGCGCACAGCAAGCTCCCACAAACAGCAATGTGATGATGACCAGATAATCTGTTTTTGTTATGTTGATTGAGGGATAAATATTGGCCAGGACACCGGGGATAACTCCCCTGCTCTTCTTCGAAATAATGCCATGGGATCTTTTATGTCCACCTGAGAGGGTAGACGAGGCCTCGGTTTTAGGTAGGTATATTAAGGGTTACGGAACCAAGGCGGGTAACTGGAGTTAAGATACATCATCATAGGCTGTCCCTCGAGATCTCAGGTGACTGTACAGTCCAATACGGGAATTACAGTCTCTGTCACAGGTGGGACAGACAGTGGTTGAAGGAAAGGGTGAGTGGGACTGGTTTGCCGCACGCTCCTTCCGCTGTCCGCGCTTGTTTTCTGCATGCTCTCGACGACGAGACTCGAGGTGCTCAGCCCCCTCCTGGATGCTCTTCCTCCACTTAGGGAGGTCTTGGGCCAGGGATTCCCAGGTGTCGGTGGGGATGTTGCACTTTATCAAGGAGGCTTCGAGGGTGTCCTTGAAACGTTTTCTCTGCCCACCTGGGGCTTGCTTGCCGTGTAGGAGTTCCAAGATGAGCGCTTGCTTTGGGAGTCTTGTGTCGGGCCTGCGGACAATGTGGCCCGCCCAACGGAACTGGCCGAGTGTGGTCAGTGCTTCGATGCTGGGATTGTTGGCCTGATCGAGATACAAATCAGGCATGATCTAACTGAATGGCAGAATGGGATCGAGGGATTGAATGGCCTACTCTTGTTCCTATGTTCTCAGCCTACACGAGTAGAATTGTTTCAGGCTGTGAATTGGTTGGAGCAGAATTTTAATTTGCATTTTCCTTAGAATTCGCATGAGTTCAGCTTCACACTGCAGTGTGTGTAGTCCAAGGGAGTAGTTCAGTCAAATAGCATAGATGCATTCAAGGAGAAGCTAGGTGCGCACATGATGAAGAGGAGTGGGGGAGGCTGGTGTGGAGCATAAACACCAGCATGGACCAGTCGGGCCGAATGGCCTGTTTCTGTGCTGTAAATACTTTGTAACAAATCTGCAGTGTGCAGTAAAGTTCGAATAAAATCTGGAAAGCTCTATTTCCCAGCTCCTCTGGTTATGAACTCTGCAGACTGATACACATTGACAGGCTTCCATTAGGTCTTTTTATATTAAAAAATATTGCTGCAATGTGACTGCTGTGAATTTCTGCAGCAACGAACAACTTAATGGACACATTGTGGCCCAGTGATGAAGTAGCTTTCAGCGCTTAAACTGCGATGCGCACATAAATACCGTGCTTATGCTCCACATGAGCCTCCTCCCACCCCTCTTCATCTCACCCCATCAGCATAATCTTCTATTCCTTTCTCCCTCATGTGTTCATCTCGCTTCCCCTTGAATGTATCTGTGCTGTTCACCTCAGCCACTCCATGGTGTAGCGAGTTCCACATTCTCACCACTCTCTGGGTAAAGAGGTTTCTCCTGCATTCTTTAATTGGATTTATTAGTGATTATCATATTGATAGGCCCTAGTTTTGGTTCCCCCCACAAGTGGAAACATCTTCTCTACATCTTACCATATCGAACCCTTTCATAAATTTAAAGACAGGTCACATCTACGCCTCCTGGAGACTGCACCAAAGAGGGTACAGAGGAGATTTATGAGGATGTTGCCTGGAATGAAGAATTTTAGCCAAGAGGAAAGATTGGATAGGCTGGGGTTGTTTTCTTTGGAACGGAAGAGGCTGAAGGGAGTACTTATTGAGGCATATAAAATTATGAGGGGCCTAGATAGAGGGGATAGGACGGACCTATTTTGCCTAGCAGAGGGATCAACAACTAGGAGGCATAGATTTAAAGTAATTGGTAGGAAGTTTGTGAGGGTTTGAGGGGAAATGTCTTCACCCAGAGGATGGTGGCGGTCTGGAACTCACTGCCTGAAACCCTCACCATATTTAAAAAGTGCTTGGCTATGCACTTGAAGTGCCATAACCTACAGGGCTACAGACCAAGAGCTGGAAAGTGGGATTAGGCTGGATAGCTCTTTGTCGGCCGGCGTGGACACGATGGGCCAAAATGGCCTCCTTTCGTGCTGTAAATTTCTATGATTCCTCTTTTCTAGAGAAAAGTGTCCCAGCCTGTTCAGTCTTTCCTGATCATTATAACCTGACAGTTCTTTATGGTCCAAGGAGATGACTGAGGATTGGAGTGAAAATAGGCATCGATAGTGTCCGAGAAGCATTGCGATCAGAACCTAACTGCAGGTGGTGAGGCTGCAGACAGTCCAAGGCCAGTTATTGCCGCAGTTTACAGACATTCGTTTCAGCAAATAATTTCTGGCATCTGGCCACAGTCCTCTCCTGAAATGCACTGGTAGCAAGAAATGGCTATTGGATCACATCAAGAACTAAATCAAGCGCACACACACATTCTAAAGCAAGGCACTATTTCTAATCTGCTGTTCTTTACAGCACCTGGATGTCCATTAATGACGCCAATAATTATTTGAAATGACACCATGTCAACCTCACCTCAAGGTGGAGATAGACAGATTTTTGAATGATAATGGAGTGAAGGGTTAATGGGGAGCGGGCAGCGAAGTGGAGCTGAGCCCAGGATCAGATCAGCCATGATCTTATTAAATGGCGGAGCAGGCTCGAGGGGCCGGATTCCTATGTTCTGATGTTCACCTACTTTCAAGCTCGGATCTGCCCGTGCGATCTCGCTTTGTTTTGGGGCAGTAATTGTGGGGTAGCCGAGAGCAGGTTAGGTGCTCTGTGCCCACTGTCCAGGATCTTCACACTTGAATCAACAGTCAGAGATGGGCAGTTCTCACTTTGGGAGACAATTAGTGCAGGAGGAGAGGCCATCCGCCTTGCATTTGGCCTCACGCAGCACCACCTCCACTTCAGCAGTTAACAAACCTAGAATCAGATGCTGGGCACCTCTTCACTTGCCCGCTGACTCATGCCCACGTTTTGGGTTTTCTTTCTGCACATTTTTACCTGAAAGGGACTCAGACTAATCTCCACCTGAAAATATTTCCCTCCACAGAGAATCAAAATAAATAACACGTTTTTTTTTACTGCAGGGTATTTTTGAAGGTAAGGGCCCAGATTTTGCTGAAATAAAAACCGATGTCTGAATGACGCACACCGTTAATAATGCACAACTCGGCCAGCAACGTGTGGTGATGAAGAGGTACCCCGTGAATTGCGAATCCCCATAAGTTGCTGGCCGATTTGTGCCTCTCCCCCGTGAGCCTCGGCAAAATGGCATATTACCCTTAAACTTCCCGCGATTTTCATGAACTTGCTGAATTTGCACATAAATTGCCTATTAAACTCGCCGCAGAAAGTTAAGTCTAGTAATTAACAGCGTAAGTAAACTTTTAATGACATGGGCATTTTTGATGACAGACAATTTTTAATTTAAATTTTCTTTTCTTACTTTCCCTTTCTGTCTTTATTTTCTCTCTCCCTTAAGCCAGTCTTTCATTCTCTTTCTTTATTTTTCCTTTTGTACCTGATTTGACTTTGCATTAACCCACTGTATTTCACCCTCCTTCCTCTGTTCCTCTCTCGACCCTTTACTTTCATTGGTTAAAGGAGATAGACTGTTTGTCCCGGTTGTTCACTCAGGTCCCAGATGCCCAGTTACCCTTTGTTGCGCTGTTCTCAGCGCACGCTTCCTGAAACTTTGTGGGCAAAAAATTCTAGCATCTAAACGTGCACAAGTCTGACAAACGGAGCACGTCACAAGATCCAGCAAAATCTGCCTCATTTATTTTGTTGTACAAGATGTGTCGATGTGGTTTGTGGCACTGATGTTGATGGAGACCTGGTCTGAAACTGAGACCTGGCACTCATTGGTCCAGGAGTGCACACAGGCATATAGACGCTATCAGTGTGTACGGTGTTCTCAACCAGCATTGCATTCTGTGTGAGATGCTAGGAGATGTCACTGTCATACATACTCTGGTGAACAGCCCTGACACGAAAGCTCCCTTTTCCAATACTTTACCAGGGAGTGATAAAATGCTCAAACAAAGATCCAGTTAGTGTGGCTTTGGATCATAGGAGATGTGAGGACACCGAGAGGTCAGTAAAGCATTATTTGTTTTGAAATAGTTTTCTAAACGAGAGTTAGATTTGCTCTGGGCTTTGGTTGTACAGGTTGGACCTGTCCAGTCCGTCACCCTCGGGACCTGACCGGTGCCGGAACAGTGAATTTTCCGAACCACGGGAGGTCACGCTTTCCGATACCTGTCGACAGCACCCGGGCTCGTGTGCACGCGTGCATACGTACGTACGTACGTGTGTGTGTGTGCGTATGTATGTATGTACGTGTGTGTGTGTGTGTGTGTGTGTACGTGCGCGTGTGTGTACGTGCGTACGTGTGTGTGTATGTGTTGGCAGCCTGTGGGTGGCTCCCTTAGCCAATTGCCGAACACACTCACTGACTGACAGCCCATCAAGCCAATCACTGAACACACTCAATGACTGACAGCCGCTCCGGCCAATCGAAACTTAAAAAAAAATAAACCCTCCTCTCCCTCACGCCCAACTAATGCCGAATCATGGATGTTTCTGGACCAAAGAGTCCTGGACAAGAGAGGTCCAACCTGTACTGGTTTTGTAAATCTCTCAGGCAGGATTCCATGACACATGGACTGGTTAGATCCTGCAGATAATAGCTGACTCTACAGGTGGGATGGGGTTGGTGGGAGGGGATGGGGGAGGCGGCATATTTGTGTTTGTGCCCAGATCAGTGGCTCTCCTCACACTCAGGAGTATTCTCCATCGAAGATGGAAGATATTGGGTAGGTCATGACTTTGTGTGTTGGCCTTGGCTCAGTGGGTAGGTCGCTCACCTCTGAGTCAGAAGGTTGTGGGTTTGAGTCCTACTCCAGAGACTTGAGCATGAAATCTAGGCTGACACTCCAGTGCAGTGCTGAGGGAGTGCTGCACTGTCGGTGGTGCAGTCTTTCGGATGAGACATTAAAACGAGGCCTCATCTGCCCTTTCAGGTGGACGTAAAAGATCCCACGGCACAATTTCAAAGAAGAGCAAGGGATTTATCCCCAGTGACCTGGCCAATCATCATCATCATCATAGGCAGTCCCTCGGAATCAAGGAAGACTTGCTTCCACTCCTGAAGTGAGTTCTTTGGTGGCTGAACAGTCCAATACGAGAGTCACAGATTCTGTCACAGGTGGGACAGATAGTTGTTGAGGGAAGGGGTGGGTGGGACTGGTTTGCCGCACGCTCTTTCCGCTGCCTGCGCTTGATTTCTGCATGCTCTCGGCGATGAGACTCGAGGTGCTCAGCGCCCTCTCGGATGCACTTCCTCCACTTAGGGCGGTCTTGGGCCAGAGACTCCCAGGTGTCAGTGGTGATGTTGCACTTTATCAGGGAGGCTTTGAGGGTGTCCTTGTAGCATTTCTGCTGCCCAACTTTGTCTCATTTGCTGTGAAGGCGCTCCGAGTAGAGCACTTGCTTTGGGAGTCTCGTGTCTGGCATGCAGACAATGTGGCCCACCCAACGGAGCTAATCGAGTGTGGTCAGTGCTTCGATGCTGGGGATGTTAGCCTGAATGAGAACGTTGATGTTGGTGCGTCTGTCCTCCCAGGGGATTTGTAGGATCTTGCGGAGACATCGTTGGCGATATTTCTACAGCAACTTGAGATGTCTACTGTGCATGGTTCATGTCTCTGAGCCATACAGGAGGCCGGGTATTACTACAGCCCTGTAGACCATGAGCTTGGTGGCAGTTTTGAGGGCCTAGTCTTCAAACACTCTTTTCCTCAGGCGGCCAATATTTATCCCTCAATCAACATAAACAAAAAAACAGATTATCTGGTCATTATCACATTGCTGTTTTTGGGAGTTTGCCTTGCCATGTTCCCGACATTACAACGGTGACTACACTTCAAAAAGTACTTCATTGGCTGTAAAGCTCTTTGGGCATCCAGTGGCTGTGTAAAGGGCTATACAGGTATAAGTGCAACTCTTTCTTTCTTTTACTTAAAATAAATGAATGCTCAAGCAGTGCTGAAGATGATCTGTAGAGCCATCTAAATTGTACCAAGAATCCATGTCATTCTTAATGAACAGTTTACCTCAGACACCCTTTCCATTCGTTAGCTTTGGTCAGGATCTCACTCTATGTTCCGATCAATGTAAATATCAGTAAAGCAAAGATTTGTGATTATGGATTTCCCCTTTGTAGAACTAAATCCTGTCACACTCCTTAGATTACCTTCGACTTTAAGGCTTTACTTTCTCAGTGTCTGATATACCTCGATTTAAAAAAAACAGTACCGTATCGAAATCTAACAGTGAAAATCCTCCTCAACTCACTCTCTAAGAGTAATTTAAAAACATTTTGTTTAAGCAACTCCCCAGCCATGACTTGTAATTTATATTCAGTGCTGTACCGAGGGAGTTCTGCACAGTCAGAGACACAGTCTTTCAGATGAGATATTAAACGGATTGCCTTCTCAGGCAAACATTAACGATCCCATGGCACCACTCATAGAAGAGCGGGGGAGTTGTCCCTGGTGTCCTGGCCAATATTTACCCCCTCAATCAATATCACTGAAAGAAAACAGATTATATGGTCATTATCACATTGCTCTTTGTGGGCACATTAGTGTAGTGATGATGGAGAGTAGTCTAGTAAACCAGAGATCGTAAGTTTAAATCTGTTCATGGTAACTTATCACATTGAATTCAATTCAATTCAGTTAGTAATTTGTGGGCTCGAAGCAGAAAAGATGTCATTTAAAACTCAACTGGTCCCTTCCGGGAAGGTCCCCTGCCACCTTCAACTGGCCTGACTGTCGGGAATATTAATGAGTTTAAACACTTGGGGCTGGATTTTCGCTATGTTGCCGCCTCTGTTCGCATCAAGAAAGGGCGGTAATGCGGCGGGAATGATTTCCGGGCAGCGGCCAGCTTCCAGTGCCCCGCCGGGACATTCGGTGCCGGTTTTGTGGGGGCGCGGAGCAGTACCGCTCGGGAGAGGCGAGCCGGTGTGCAGCGCCCCTGGTTGTGACACTGTTTTGAAATTTGTTTTCTGGGGAAGCGTAGCGCCCCCTAGTGGGACCGCCTGGGAAAGCGGGCGGTCAGAGCTGTTCCGGCGGCGGTGAGGGAAGGGAGTACTGAATGAGGTAAGTTTGATTGTTTTGTTTATTTTTATTTTTGCGATTTATCTTAATGTGGGGTGTTCAAGGTGTTGGGAATGATTTTTGTGAGTTTTGTGTCGATTTAATTGTTTTACTGGGAAGCCTCTTTTGGGGCGTTCCGCGGCCAACTCTTTAGCCTGGGATTTTCAATAGCTCAGCCAGCCTAGCACCCTAACAGAGGTGTGCAACGTCTCCCTTGGTGCCACGCTCCACACTCAGGGACCGGCTGGTGAATGTTGTGGCTGCTGGGAGAGAGAGGGAGAGAGAGAGAGTGGGGCAGAGGGAGACTGGAGAGGGAGAGACTTGTGGGAGTTGTGGCGGGGGGGGAGAGAGAGAGAGAGAGAGAGAGACTTGGGAGAGGGAGAGAGAGAGAGAGACTTGGGGGAGGGGGAGGGAGAGAGAGAGACTTGGGGGAGGGGGAGGGAGAGAGAGAGAGAGAGAGAGAGACTGGGGGGAGAGAGAAAGAGAGGCTGGGGGAGAGAGAGAGAGAGAAAGAGAGAGCCTGGGTGGGGGGGGGGGAAGAGAGAGAGAAAGAGACTTGGGGTGGGGGGGCGGGGAAGAGAGAGAGATTGGGAAGGGAGAGAAAGAGAGAGAAAGAGAGAGAGACTGGGGAGGGGAGAGAGAGAGAGAGAGAGACTGGGGAGGGAGAGAGAGACTGGGGAGGAAGAGAGAGACTGGGGAGGAAGAGAGAGAGATTGGGGAGGGAGAGAGAGAGAGACTGAGGAGGGAGAGAGTGAGAGAGACTGAGGAGAGAGAGAGAGAGAGTGAGAGACTGAGGAGAGACAGTGAGACACTGGGGGGAGAGAGAGATTGAGACTGAGGAGAGAGAGAGAGAGAGAGTGAGAGACTGAGGAGAGACAGTGAGACACTGGGGAGAGAGAGAGAGAGAGAGACTGGGGGAGAGAGAGAGACTGGGGGTGAGAGAGGGGACAGGGAAGAGGGGAGGGAGAGAGAGGGAACTCTGGGAAGATGGATCACGTTCTTCCAACCCCCTTTACACCCACACCCGCTTTCTCGGAAAGCTCGGTGCGTGTGTGACAAGGGACATCATTGGAGTGGATGAAATCCGGAAGTCATGACACTGTCACTGTTCACTTCATACTCAATAAACCTGTTAACAATCCGTGACCCACACACTTTGCCCCATCCATGGCATGGAAGGGTGGGGATAAGGTTAGGAACTTGGGCTGGGAGGTGGGCAGGAAGTTGGGCTGGGATGGAGCAGGAAGTTGGGTAAGGATGGGTCAGGAACTTGGGCTGGGAGATCGGGCAGGAACTTGGAGGGGGAGTGAGGAGGTCTTAACTTGTGAGAGTGAGCTCTCTCCTGTCTGGAGTCGGAGGTCACAATGGCTTGAATTACACTTTGCAAAGTCACTGAGAACTTGGGCTGGGCAGTTCGAATTACACATTCCAGAGAAACTGCTGGGTATACCTTAGCCTCCAAGAGGACCAATCAGATCATGTAATCAAGGGGACCCAATCAGAGCATTTTTCTGTTGCAAATAAACGCGTCTTTTAATAATATGGCGACCAGAACTGTACGCAGTACTCCAAGTGTAGTCTAATCAAGGTTCGATAAAAGTTTAGAATACCTGCGCTAACGTGGCAGCCTTATCTGTGTGCAAATTTAAAAAATCCTGAGACCTTTGGTATGGATGGTCTGTTGTACTGTGCTCGCCCATTATGTCAGTGAAGAGCGCTTAACAGATTCCTGCAGTTCACTCAGAGTGGCATGGTAATTGTTTTAAATTTATATCTTTCTATAACGTGAAATTGGTTGCAATTTAAGCTCTGTGGTGTGGCAAATCACTTTCAAAAAAACACATTTGAAATGTAGTGCCATCTCTAAGTAGAGCCGTTCGAGAGCATTACATTTAAATTGGATCGCCTACATTGTAAAATTTCCATAATGATTTCCAATGGCTCATTGTATTTTTAGTTCGTCTACATTTCTTTTCATTTGTTTTTCTATTCTTCCTACACAGCTAAGCCTGAAGCCAACTTTGACTTCAGCACTCAATGATGTCTTATTGAGGTGATGGATTGCCCTCTAAAATAATCTATTTGAATATCTCCACAGAAACGTAAAAGATTGACGATTGAGAGTGAGCGTTGACCTTTGTGGTTCAGTGGGCAGCACTCTCGCTTCTGAGTCAGAAGATTGTAGGTTCATAGTCTCACTCCCAGAGACTTGAGCATGGAATCTTAGGCTGGCACTCCAGGGAGTTGACTTATGAAGATAGGTTGAGTAGGTTGGGCCTATGTTCATTGGAGTTCAGAAGAATGAGAGATGATCTTATCAAAACATATAAGATAATGAGGGGGCTACACAAGGTGGATGCAGAGATATTTCCACTCATAGGGGAAACTAAAACTAGGGGGCATAGTCTTTTAGAATAAGGGGCTGCCCATTTAAAACTGAGATGAGGAGAAATTTCTTTTCTCAGAGGGTTGTAAATCTATGGAATTCTCCGCCCCAGAGAGCTGTGGAGGCTGGGTCACTGAATATATTTAAGGTGGAGATAGACAGATTTTTGAGCGATAAAGGAATAAAGGGTTATTGGGAGCGGGCAGGGAAGTGGAGCTGAGCCCAAGATCAGATCAGCCATAATATTGAATGGCAGAGCAGGCTCGAGGGGCTAGGTGGCCTCCTCCTGCTCCTATTTCTTATGTTCTTATGTTTTTTGGATGAGACGTTAAACTGAACATTTTCTGAATGGCTGTAACTCAGGAGACTATGCTTACCTCCCCAAAAGCTTTTGGCTGAAGTCCTAAAATCCATTTCCATCAGGGGCACAGCACTGTTTGTACCAGTCCAGGTCATCACTGTCTTAAACCTCTTTGCATCTGGATCCTTCTAAGCAAAATCAGGTCACCTGTTCCACATTAGCCAGTCAGTGCCTGACCGCTGTATCTATGAGGTCACCGATGCTCTCTTTAAGTGCGCTGCATAATTCATTTATTTCCCAATGGAACCAGAGAGGCAAAGAAAGTGCTAACCAGTTCTATAGGCTGGCTGGATTTCCACAAATGCAGGAACCTGTGTGTCATTCAAAGTCTCCTCAGACAGGCCTTTCTAGTTTATGAATAGAAAGGGCAGCCATTCCGTAAGTGGGAAGTGTTAAGCAGCGTGGAGGCCACTTGCCGCAGGTCGGGGCCCATAAAAGGAGCGGAGGTGCAGTGGCCCGGGAGCAGCGTGGAGGCCACTTCAGGGAGCAGCGCGAGCTGGTGCAGGAGGGCGACGACTTGGAGAAGGGCGACTGGATTGGACATCACCAAAATCAAGGTCGCTGATTGGAGCGTGGGCAGGTACAGCAGGAGAGGCGGCAAGCAGCAGAGGAGCGGCGAGAGATTGTAGAGCGACGTGATCGGGGCCCAGGGGCAGCACGGGCCAGCCCACACTGCGATATGTGTGCGCACTAGGTCCGTGCAACAGAGCAGGTCTCCGGTCGTCCTGGTTAATCCTTGCCACTGGAACAAGACCCAGCTCCGTCAAGCCCCGTGTGGCGGCCACCACACGTTAAAAAAATCCACGCACAGGCATCTTCCACCCTTCAATATGTAGTTCGGGACCTGGAATATCAGGTCCTTCATTGAAACTCATCGTTTTTGGTGTGGAAGCAGGTCATCCTCGATACGAGGGACCGCCTAAGAAGAAGAGAAGAATGCAAAGCATCTGATCCTACATGTCAATGCCAGATACCAGGGCTCTTTCATCTTGCGACCATCATTATTCCAGCCCTCATGACTCGAGGTTGTTTATCAGGGTAGTTCATTGATGACCAGGCTATCCACTCCAATCTTTGACCAAGCTTTTGGTCACCTGCCCTAATTTCTCCTTGTGTGGCTCGGTGTCAAATTATTTGTCCCCTAATACACCTTGGGACGTTTCACTTTGTTAAAGGTGCTATATAAATACAAGTTGTTGTTGGTGGTGGTGGTGACTCCAGTGAGGCTGCCCCAGACAGATAGGAAGAACAGACATAAAGACATAATGCAACTAGAAGAAGTGTCATACAGCAGATGATAGGCATTCTGAAGACTTGTTTAGGTGCCTGGATACATCTGGTGGAGCACTGCTATACAAGCCAGTCAGAGTCTCAAGGACCAGTGTAGTGTGTCGCGTGCTTTCATCATGTCAGCATGTAGACTGCCGAGGTTATATGCTCTTGCTTCTGGGTCAGAAGGTTGTAGGTTCGAGTCCCACTCCATGAGACTTGAGCACAAAATTCTCGGCTGACACTCCAGGGCAGTAGTGAGGGAGTGCTGCACTGTCGGAGGTGCCGACTTTCAGATGAGATGTTAAAACCGAGGCCCCATCTGCTCTCTCAAGTGGATGTAAAAAAAACCCATGGCACTATTTTGAAGAAGATAGTTATCCCCGGTGTCCTGGCCAATATCTTTCCCTCAATCAATATCATTAAAAAAAAATGATCTGGTCATTATCATATTGCTGACTGTGGGAGCTTGCTCTGTGCAAAGTGGCTGCCATGTTTCCTACATTACAACAGTGACTATACTTCAAAAGTACTTCATTGGCTGTAAAGCGCTTTGGGGCATCCCGAGGTCATGAAAGACGCTATATAAATGCAAGTGTTTCTCTTTTTTTGAAGAAGGGCTTGTTGCTTCTGGAACCTGAAGGCGTTGATGACGATGATGAGTGGGTGGAAGTGTATACAGCTCTAAAGCATGAGGAGAACATACAGGAAGGAGAGGAAGTAGGGCAGGGGAGCCAGCAGCCAGCTACCAGAGCCAGAAGTACACAACTGATAACCTGGTGCTTCGAACAATAAATGTTGTGTCTAAATAAAGTCACTTCACACCTGGCTTTCCCCCCACGTCCTCACTATGCCAAGTTCCCTCATAATACAGCAGGTTCAATTTCTCCTGCCATTAATCAACTCCCGAAAGTTGAAACCTTGCACAGACACTAACTCACAACACCACGTAGTCAAGCTGCGCTCACCTTAAACCGCACCGTTCACCGGGAAAGTCTGACAAAAATCCCTTCTCCCTATCGACAACTACTTCTGAACACCGTGACTACCCTTGTTCTAGTTCTGGTTCCTACTCCTACGAGGTGCTCCCCGAGTGAGATCAGGTTCTGCGGTGAGAGGCTGGGATTGTTCTGCTGTAGCTGGAGAAACGTGAGGTGACTCTCCTCTCGGGTTTGCTCCTGTCCGAGAGGGACCAGCTTCTAGCTGCCTGTTTCTTGCAGTGCCAGGGGGTGTCAGACCCTACTCCTGAAGCTCCCTCATGAAGTCATTGGAGGAACTCTTAAGGATGGAGGCTCACTACAACCCTCCAGAGAGACAGCGTCAACTGCGTCTATTACTTGTAGCTGGTGCAGAGCACGGGCTCTGAAGTACTCCTGGTTGGTGCCATCACAGATCTAATAGTCCCAAACTGCTCTGACAACCCTGTGCATTATCCTGCTGAAGAAATCTAGGGAAGCAGTGGTGGCTACTTAGAAACCAACCAATTTTCTTGAAAGCTCTTGGCGGCATAAGAACATAAGAAATCAGAGCAGGAGTAGGCTGTACGGCCCTTCGAGCCTGCTCCGCCATTCAATATCATGGCTGATCTTCGGCCTCAACTCCACTTTCCCGCCTGATCTCCATATCCCTTGATTCCCCATGACTCCAAAAATCTATCGATCTCAGCCTTGAGTATACTCAACGACTGAGCATCCACAGCCCTCTGGGGCAGAGAATTCCAAAGATTCACCACCCTCTGAGTGAAGAAATTTCTCCTCATCTCCGCCTTAAATGGCCGACCCCTTATCCTGAGACTGTGCCCCCCTAGCAGCTTGATGTCTTAGCATTCTCTTGGGCTGTCACTATCTCCGAGGTGTTCTGCATCTCGTGAGGAACTTCCTGCAATGTATAATAGATGCTGGTCATGGACACCTGCATGGCATCTGTTGGCACTGACTCTACATGGGATCTATTTGCCGATCCTGGTCACATAAATTTAACTACCATCCAGATGAAGGCCTGAAATTCCGCAAATTCTATTACCGGGTAACTTAATTGTTTGAATTGAGAAGTTGACACTACTAAACTTGAACAACAAAAACTTGCAATTATATAGCGTGTTTAATGTAGTAGAATGTCCCGAGGCACTTCACAGGAGCATAATCAAACATAATTTGCCACGAACAACATAAGGAGATATTCGCACAGGTGACCAATAGCTTGGTCAAAGAGGTAGGTTTTAAGGAGCGTCTTAAAGGAAGAAAGAGAGGTGGAGAACTGTTCAGAATGGTGCTAAAAACATTCAAATCTATCCTGGCTGGAGATTTCTTTAATCCAGTTTCCCATCTTTTATACTTCAACAACAACAACAAAAAAATCTGCACCTCAAACCAAAAACAAGCTCTCACTCCCAAAAAATAAAGGTGCCTAAAGTGCAGCCCATAGTCTTTGGAACTTGTAGCCTTTCAAGCTCCTCCTATACTAGTGCAGCCGAGACCCCTTCGAGCATTCAGACGCCATAAGAACATAAGAAATAGGAGCAGGAGTAGGCCATTTGGCCCCTCGAGCCTGCACCGCCATTCAATAAGATCATGGCTGATCTGATCTTGGATTCAGCTCCACCTCCCCGCCTGCTCCCCGTAACCCTTGACTTCCTTATCATTCAAAAATCTATCTCCACCTTAAATATATTCAATGACCCGGCCTCCACAGCTCTTTGGGGCAGAGAATTCCACAGATTCACGACCCTCTGAGAGAAGAAATTCCTCCTCATCCCCGTTTTAAATGGGCAGCCCCTTAAGGGAGTGAAGGGTAATGGGGAGCTGAGCCCAAGGTCAGATCAGCCATGATCTTATTGAATGGCGGAGCAGGCTCGAGGGGCCCAATGGCCGACTCCTGCTCCTATTTCTTATGTTCTTATGTTTATGTTCGTATGTTCTGAAACCATCCTGCTGTTCAACTGATCAATGAATGCATCAGCGAGGAATTAGAATATATAATTCACCGTTTCCATGAAAGCTGTTGTTGAACACAAGATGTGGAAGAGGTCAGGGAGGTTTAATACGTTCAACCCTCGGTGGTGGATGAGGAAAAACAACCCTTTGATAAATTTACATTAAAACTCATGAATTAAATCGGGCAGAAGCAGGAGACCTTACTGAGTGCACGTGAGTCTTGGGCTCCCAATCCCTTGCAGCGGCTGAATGATGAATGAAGTTTTAATCAAGTGAAAGACACGGTGGATAAACATTGGTGAGATTAATTTAGAAGCAACACAAGACCTGTAGACCCATGAGGGCTTGCAGCTCAACCTGTTGTGATGATTACTTTATTCAGCATTAATTACTTGATTTCTGGTATTCTGGAGCTGTTCAACTGAACAGCTCTGCCTCACGTGGCTGTTGATCTGAGTCACTGCTCTCTGTGCATTTTTGATTGGGGGATTGTTGCAAATTTCACATCTCCGAGCAATATTCTCTTGAATTTAGTGACAACAACAACAACAACTTGTATTGATATAGCGCCTTTAATGTAGTAAACCATTCTAAGGCGCTTCGCGTAAGTGTTTTAAGACAAACAAATTCATTTGACACTGAGCCACATAATAAGAAATTAGGGCAGGTGACCAAAAGCTAGGTCAAAGAGGTAGATTGAAAGCAGCGTCTTAAAGAAGGAAAGAGAGGTAGAGAGGCGCAGAGGTTTAGTGAGGGAGTTCCAGAGCTTGGGGACCTAGGTAGCTGAAGGCACGCCCACCAATGGTTGAGCAGTTCTATCCACCGGTCACTCCCATAAGCAGACTTTGGTCCCCTACGATCTGGAGTGCATCTCTATTACCCAATATCTAGTTAAATGATCACATGATCTGGGGTTTGTAACATAAAGACTCACATTTATATAGCGCCTCAGGACGTCACAAGGTGCTTGTACAGCCAGCAAAATACTTTCAAAGTGTAAGTCACTGTCGCAATATAGGAATCGCAGCGGTGAATTTGCGCACAGCAAGCTCCCACAAACAGCAATGTGATAACCTGTTTGTGATGTTGATTGAGGGATCAATATTGGTCAGGACACCGGGGAGAACTGCCTTCCCTTCCCACTGTGCCGTGGCTGATGTTCAAACTCTGATGTCCAGTTCTTGCTCCACCTCTTTCGTTTCCCCCGAACCAGCTTTGGACTTGGCAAAGGGAGGAAACCCTCTGCTAAACAGCTGGGTGTTTTCTATCACACAGACAGTATTCATTCTAGATTGTTCAGCTTTAAAACTTTGATAGGGGGTGGAAGTGCAGGCACTACCTCTGTGATAAGCATTCTTCTTCAAGCTGATAAGATAATAAAATGGTGACGCTATATTAGACACAGAGATTGATAATGGTGAGGGATAGATTTATTAAGAGCACCTATTTCCACCTCCGTAGCATCGCCCGTCTCCGCCCTTGCCTCAACTCATCCACTGCCGAAGCCCTCATCCATGCCTTTGTTACCTCTAGACTTGACTATTCCAATGCACTCCTGGCTGGCCTCCCACATTCTACCCTACGTAAACTTGAGGACATCTAAAACTCGGCTGCCCGTGTCCTAACTTGCACCAAGTCCTGCTCACCCATCACCCCTGTGCTCGCTGGCCTACATTGGCTCCTGGTTAAGCAACACCTCGATTTCAAAATTCTCATTCTTGTTTACAAATCCCTCCATGGCCTCTCCCCTCCCTATCTCTGTAATCTCCTCCAGCCCCACAACCCCGTGAGATATCTGCGCTCCTCTAATTCTGCCCTCTTGAGCATCTCTGATTATAATCGCTCCACCATTGGTGGCCGTGCCTTCTGTTGCCTAGGCCCCAAGCTCTGGAACTCCCTGCCTAAACCTCTCCGCCTCTCTACCTCTCTTTCCTCCTTCAAGATGCTCCTTAAAATCTACCTCTTTGACTAAGCTTTTGGTCACCTGCGCTAATTTCTCCTTTATGCGGCTCGGTGTCACATTTTTTGTCTCATAATACGCCTGTGAAGCGCCTTGGGACGTTTCACTACGTTAAAGGCGCTATATGAATACACATTGTTGTTATTATTGTGACAGCTCAGTTCCAGCTACAGCCATGGCCCTTATCCCATTATTGTCAGATTGAGTTGGGTTGGACTAGCTCACTCAATAAAGCTGCAATTGCGACAGGTTGTGGGTCTAATAAAATCGTTTCTAAAAAATAAAGACAGCTGGAGGATGTCACATTGGCAGGTTTAAAAGAGCTTTGCTCCTCTATTATTAAGTTCTGAGCACAATCTCCACACTGTATAACCACCTTTCAAAGCAAATTGCTCAACTTTCCTGGCAGCTTCCATTAACTGTTTGTTGAAATGCCACCTTGGGAGGTTCTCCTTGCCGCACAATTTGGTAGGTTATAAGAATCGGGGAGAAAAAAAATATGGTCAGATTCTAGTTGAAGCGGACTAAATTATCTTTCTCCACGCTTCTCAAATTCCCCAACGAGAGGTTGCCTGGTGTTTCATCTCCTGCTGCATGTCAGTCACTGTTGTTGCAGATCCTCTGTTCTAGGTGCCATGATCGGTTTGAGTCACTGCCACGTGTCAGCCAATGGCTCAGTGGGTAGCACTCTCGCCTCTGAGTCAGAAGATCGTGGGTTCAAATCCCAGTGTGTGAGACTTAAGCTCAAAAATCTAGGCTGACACTCTAGTACAGTACTGAGGGAGCGCTGCACTGTCGGAGGTGCCGTCTTTCGGATGAGACGTTAAACCGAGGCCCCGTCTGCTCTCTCGGGTGGACGTAAAAGATCACATGCCACTCTTTTGCAGGAGAGCTATCCCCGGTGTCTTGGCCAATATTTATCCCTCAACTAACATCAGTAAGACAGATTATCTGGTCATTATCACATCATTGTTTGCGGGAGCTTGCTGTGTGCAAATAGGCTACCGCGTTTCCTACATTATAACAGTGACTACATTTCAAAAAGTACTTCATTGGCTGTAAAGTACTTTGGGATGTTCGATGGCCATGAAAGATGCTATATAAATGCAAGTCTTTCTTTCTTCATATTGACAGCAGTGCTCGACATATTTAACCTGAGATGAATGTACCCGCTGCACACACTCATTCCTTTCCTCCTTTCAGGAATCCCTTTTAATTTTCCTGCACCTTTTTTTCCACTATCTTCTTGCTCTCGTTTGTTTGTTATTAGCGTTCAAAATTTCTCTCCATCTGTCTACTCTTCTACTGTCTGCACTTTCAGGTGATGGTGTCTCATCTCCTGCTGCATGTCAGTCACTGTTGTTGTTCAGACTTCTGTTGTTCACTTGAGTAGCAACGAATTCAGTCTTATGGTCATAATAATTTTATTTTTTAACTTCAGCATAAAAAACAATTTACAAGCAGATATAGTCACAGATGGAGCACGCGAACCTAGGTATGGGTCATTTCTGCTTGAACAAAGGGCCGAACTGATATTCATACACTGTTTTCTTATAAATCTGGAACTGGCATTGCCTAATATGGTAGTCTCTGGCTACTGCATAGTCCAGAGACACAAGTCTGAGAACATAAGGAATAGGAACAGGAGGAGTAAGCCATTCGGCCCCTTGAGCCTGCTCTGCCATTCAATAAGATCATGGCTGAACTCAACTCCACTTTCCTGCCCGATCTCCATATCCCTTGATTCCCAAAAAATCTATCAATCTCTGACTTGAATAAACTCAATTGAGCCTTCACAGCCCACTGGAGCAGTGAATCCCAAAGATTCACCAAGATTTTGTTCAACATACATCAACAACTTTAGATTTTTGTTTTATTCATTCGCAGGATGTGGGAATCGCTAGCAATGCCAGCATTTATTGCCCATCCCTAATTGTCCTTTGATGCAACTGAGTGGCTCGCTGGGCCATTTCAGAGGGCAGTTAAGAGTCAACCACATTGCTGTGGGTCTGGAGTCACATATAGGCCAGACCGGGTAAGGACGGCAGATTTCCTTCCCTAAAGGACACTTGTGAACCAGATGGATTTTTATGATAATCCGGTAATTTCGCGGTTACCATTGCTGTTACTATGGGGCCGATTTTCAGCACCTTACTGCCGGCTGCTGCCGACATTCCTCCTGAAGATCCACCCAGTGCCACTTTCGGGGTGGCCTGGAGCGGGCGGGAGGGGAGCGCCGCTGGAAACGTCAGCGGACGGCCGAGTGGCGCAACTGAGCTCCCGCCTGCCGAGCTCCCAGATTCCTGCGGGCGGGAGTCGGCGGGACTCAGCGGCAGAACGCTGACCTGCCCCCGAGGGTAAGTAAGAAGAACCTGAAAAAAAGGTAAGTGAGCATTTTAATACTTTTTTTCAACAGCAGCAAACCTGGGTGGGATTCCCCTGAAGGTTTTCGGATACTTTTTGTATTTTTTAACTGTTGGTTTTTTTTTTCAGCTCTTCGCCCCTCCGTGGGCCCAACTCCATCCTCGGTGACACTTGGGCAGCAAGCGCCTCTGCCGCCGAGAATGTGACCTCCCTCCCGCTGCCACCCAGACCGGTGGCATACGTCGTCCATTTACCACCTGCCGATCTTTGAGGGATCTTCATCATGAATATCCCGCCCAAAGTACCATCCGGAAGCTCGGCGGGCAGAGGCCTTGCTGAAAATCGGCCCCTAGCTTTTTTAAATTACAAATTTATTAATTAACTGAGTTTAAATTCCCCAGCTGCCGAGGTAGGATTTGAACTCGTGTCTCCGGATCATTAGTCCAGGCCTCTGGATTACTAGTCCTGTAACATAACCAGTATGTTACTGTTCCCTTACACATAAAAACTCCATGACCTTGCTGTGGTAAGCATAACCCTTCTAGTCTCTAGACATTCTTATCATAACATAACATTTCTAATCTAAACGTTCTATTAAGAAAATATCCAAGGCTGGTTGGTTGCGAACACTGGCTTTTGCTAAGTGTAATCTCTACCTCTCTCTCTCTCTTTAATGATGTCAACCACATTTTTTTCCTACATTGAATGAACCAAACATGAACACCTTTCAGAAGCTGAATTAACCGAGTTCCATATACCAACAATCTAGCGCAGTTCTGTGTAATCTATGGAGCAAGGATAAGACAAATTACTGTACGAACAGTTAAAATTGCAACCCAAACATTATTTAAGAAAGAAATTGCATTTATATAGCGCCGTTCACGAGCCTAGGACCTCCCAAAGCGCTTTACACTACTGTTGTCATGTCAGAAGCTGCAGCCTGAACATTATTTAAGAAAGAAAGAGTTTGCATGTTTGTGGTACTTTTCACAGCTTCAGGACATTCCAAAGTGCTTCCTAGAATTACTTTTGAAAGATAGACTTGAAAGACTTGGATTTATATAGCGCCTTTCACGACCACTGGTCTCAAAGCACTTTGCAGCCGATGAAGTACTTTCGGAGTGTAGTCACTGTTGTAATGTGGGATAATGTAATGAAGATAGTCACTGCTGTTGTATAGGCAGATGCAGCAGCCAAGTTACATACAGTAAAGTCCCACAAGCAGCAAACGAGATAAATGACCAGGTTGATTTAGTGATACTTATTGGTCAATCTTTTACATCCGCCCGAAGAGATAGACAGAAGCTTCAGTTTATTGTCTCCGTCCTCCACATGTATCAGGGCTCAAGAGGGCTCGAGCCCGTGACCTTCTGACTCCGTGGCAAGGGTGGTACCAGCTGAGCCAAGTTGCCACTTAAAAGTGAGAGAAGTGGCATGTTACTTAAGTGAAATCTGGAACTGGGAGAGATTCAGAACAGATCTAGCAGCTCAAAACTGGGCATCCATGAGGCACTGTGGGCCATCAGCAGCAGCAGAATTGTACTCCACCACAATCTGTAACCTCATGGCCCAGCATATCCCTCACTCTACCATTACCATCAAGCCAGGGGACCAACCCTGGTTCAATGAAGAGTGTAGAAGAGCATGCCAGCAGCAGCAACAGGCATTCCTAAAAATGAGATGCCAACCTGGGGAAACTGCAACACAAGACTACATGCATGCTAAACAGCGGAAGCAGCATGCTATAGACAAAGGCTAAGCGATCCCTCAACCAACGGATCAGACAAAAGCTCTGCAGTCCTGCCCCATCCAGTCATAAATAGTGGTGGACCATTAAACAACTAACGGGAGGAGGCTCCATGAATATCCCCATCCTCAATGATGGCGGAGCCCAGCACATGAGTACAAAAGACAAGGCTGAACCGTTTACAACCATCTTCAGCCAGAAGTGTCGAGTGGATGATCCATATCGACTTCCTCCTGAGGTTCCCACCATCACAGAAGCCAGTCTTCAGGCAATTCAATTTACTCCACGTGATAGCAAGCAAAGGCTGAGCACACTGGATACAGCAAAGGCTATGGGCCCTGACAACATCCTGGCTGTCATGCTGAAAACTTGTGCTCCAGAACTATCCGCGCCTTTAGCCAAGCTCTTCCAGTACAGCTACAACACTGGCATCAATCCAACAATGTGGAAAAACGACCCAGGTATGTCCTGTCCACAAAAAGCAGGACAAATCCAATCCAGCCAATTATCACTCCATCAGTCTACTCTCAATCATCAGCAAAGTGATGGAAGGTGTCGTCAACAGTGCTATCAAACGACACTTACTCACCAATAACCTACTCACCAATACCCAGTTTGGGTTCCGTCAAGACCACTCAGCTCCAGACCTTATTACAGTCTTGGCCCAAACATGGACAAAAGAGTTGAATTTCAGAGGTGCAACGAGAGTGACTGCCCTTGACATCAAGGCAGCATTTGACTGAGTGTGGCACCAAGGAGCCCTAGTAAAACTGAAGTCAATGGGAATCAGGGGGAAAGTTCCCCACTGGCTGGAGACATACCTAGCACAAAGGAAGATGGTTGTGGTGGTTGGAGGTCAATCATCACAGCCCCAGGACATCGCTGCAGGAGTTCCTCAGGGCAGTGATCTAGGCCCAATCATCTTCAGCTGCTTCATCATAAGGTCAAAAGTGGGAATGTTCGCTGATGACTGCACAGTGTTCAGTGCCATTCGCAACTCCTCAGATAATGGAGCAGTCTATGCCCGCATGCAGCAAGACCTAGATGACAGTCAGGCTTGGGCTGATAAGTGACAAGTAACATTCGCGTCACACATGTGCCAAGCAATGACTGTCTCCAACAAGCGAGAGTCTAACCACCGCCCCTTGACATTCAATGACATTACCATCGTTGAATTCCCCCACCATCAACATCCTGGGGGGTCATCATTGACCAGAAACTTAACTGGACTAGCCACATAAAGACTGTGGTAACAAGAGCAGGTCAGAGGCTGGGTATTTTGCGGTGAGTGTCTCACCTCTTGACTCCCCAAAGCCTTTCCACCATCTACAAGGCACAAGTCAGGAGTGTGATGGAATACTGTCCACTTGCCTGGATGAGTGCAGCTCCAACAACACTCAAGAAGCTCGACACCATCCACGACAAAGCAACCCGCTTGATTGGCACCCCATCCACCACCTTAAAAAACATTCACTCCCTCCATCACCGACGCACCGTGGCTGCAGTGTGTACCATCTACAAGATGCACTGCAGCAACTCGCCAAGGCTTCTTCGGCAGCACCTCCAATACCTGCGACCTATACCACCTAGAAGGACAAGGGCAGCAGGCGCATGGGAACACCATCACCTGCAAGTTTCCCTCCAAGTCACACACCATCCTGACTTGGAATATTGCCGTTCCTTCATCGTCGCTGGGTCAAAATCCTGGAACTCACTCCCTAACAGACGGACTGCGGCGGTTCAAGTAGGTGGCTCACCACCACCTTCTCGAGGGCAATAAATGCTGGCTTTGCCAGCGATGCCCACATCCCAGGAACAAATAAAGAAAACCTCTCTCCCTAAACTGCTGTGGATCGTGGGACAATTGGAGAATTCAACACTGATTTTTGTTAGGTAAGAGGATCAAGCGATATGGAGCTAAGGCGGGTAAGTAGAGTTGAGGAACAGCTCAGCTGTGATCTAATTGAATGGCGGAGCAGGCTGAATGGCCTCCTCCTGTTCCTATGTTCCTATGAATGGATTAGAATAAATGTAGCAGGTGTTTATTGCCGCCTTGTGCAGTCACGTTGAACACAATGGCTCAGAGCTGTGTCACCACATATGAATTGTGTGTTTGCAAATTATTACAGCAAAGGTTTGCCTGCTACATTTCAGAGCTAATTGCAGCATTTAAAAATAAATGTCTGTATTTAAGATCGCACCTCGAGGCTTGACATCAGCTCAGCCTTTGTAACTCCCTCCTGTGAAATCTACAGACATTTAAAAGCCAGGTTCGGCATTATTGAACCACCCCTCTCTTATACTCTTTTCAGCCTTGTTTGATTTCTGCTCTGTGGGTCAAGGCTCACATATGAATAATGACTACCTGGGCAAAACATTGGAGGGCAGCTGGTATTTTGGGAACCATACCCTCCTCAGCAAAAAGTCAGCACAGTGACGAAATAAATTGGTGAAAAGGGGAAATAAAAGTACCAAATGTCTGTATCAAAAACTTCTGGTCATAAGAAATAGGAGCAGAAGCAGGCCATTCAGCCCCTCGAACCTGTTCCACCATTCAATGAGATCTTGGCTGATCCGCGACTTATCTCTATACACCTGCCTTTGGCCCATGTCCCTTAATTCCTTTGGTTAACAGAAATCTATCAATCTCCGATTTAAAATTAACAATTGATCTAACATCAATTGCTGTTTCCGGAAGAGAGTTCCAAACTTCTACCACCCTTTGTGTGTAGAAGTGTTTCCTAATTTCACTCCTGAAAGGTCTGGCTCTAGCTTTTAGACTGTGTCCCCTATTCCTAGAATCCCGAATCAGTGGATATAGTTTCTCTCTATCTATCCTATCTGTTTCCATTAATATCCTGAAAACTTCCATCAGATCACCCCTTAACCTTCCAAATTCTAAAGAATACAACCCTAATTTGTGTAATGTCTCCTCATAACTTAACCCTTGAAGTTTAATAAATTAACTTCGAGCCTGCTCCGCCATTCAATAAGATCGTGGCTGATCTTCAACCTCAACTCCACTTTCCCGCCCAATTCCCATATCCCTTGATTCTGTTAGAGTCCAAAAATCTAGTGATTTCAACCTTAAATACACTCAACGACGTGAGGATTCACAGCCCATATACCTGGTCAGGTGTACATTGGGTTAGAAGAGTGCTTCGTTGGATTCAATCCCTGACATGGCTATATCCAACCACTTCCTTGTATCCTTCACCACCTATATCTCCCTTCTCCGTTTCTCCGTTCCAACCGCGCTTATTTCTGCATCTGCCTCCGGAAAGAAAATTCTACCCTGCGTTGTTTACAATTGTACAGTGAAACCTGTAAATTACCTTAGGGACTGGCATCAGCTCTCCTTTCTTTGCAGGTGCCCTTATTTTCCAAATGGTCATCGCATGTACAGTACTGTAAAAAAAAAATTCAGTGGAATGGGGAGTTCTTTACCCAGCATCCATAGTTCGAGCCCCACTCCAGGGACTTGAACACATAAATCTAAGCTGTTGTGTACGTAAATAAACTGACTAACTGAAACAGGAGTAATGTAACTTAATTGTGTCCTTTATAGCAACTCCCAAAAAGGTGTCCCAAACCAGCATGAACCAGCATGTTTACAGCAGTGTGTGAATAGCTCCCTCAGGTCCTAATGCCTATCTACTGAGTGTTCATGTAACAGAGTATGAACACAGCATTGAAGTACTGACCACACTTGATCAGCTCTGCTGGGCAGGCCACATTATCCGTATGCCAGACACGAGACTCCCAAAGCAAGCGCTCTACTCGGAACTCCCTCACGGCAAACAAGCCAAAGGTGGGCAGAGGAAAAGTTACAAGGACACCCTCAAAGCCTCCCTGATAAAGTGCAACATCTTCACTGACACCTGGGAGTCCTTGGCCAAAGACCGCCCTAAGTGAAGGATGTGCATCCAGGAGGGCGCTGAGCACCTCGAGTCTCATCGCCGAGAGCATGCAGAAATCAAGCGCAGGCAGCAGAAGGAGCGTGCAGCAAACCAGTCCCACCCTCCCCTTTCCCTCAATGACTATGTGTCCCACCTGTGACAGAGACTGTGGTTCTCATATTGGACTGTTCAGCCGCTTAAGGACTCATTTTAAGAGTGGAAGCAAGTCTTCCTTGATTCTGAGGGACTACCTATGATGATGATGATGAACACATAAGTGCAGTGCTGAGGGAGCGCTGTACTGTCTTTCATGTGAGACATTAACCCGAGGCCCCGTCTGCCCTCTCAGGTGGATGTAAAAGATCCCATGGCACTGTTTTGAAGAAGAGCAGGGGAGCTCTCCCCAGTGTCCTGGCCAATATTTATCCCTCAATCAACATAACAAAAACTAACAGATTATCTGGTCATTGTCACATTGCTGTTTGTGGGAGCTTGCTGTGCGCAAATTGGCTGCTGCATTTCCTACATTACAACAGTGACTACATTTCAAAAGTACTCCATTAACTGTAAAACACTTTCAGACGTCCGGTGGTCGTGTAAGGCACTATATAAATATGAGTCTTTCTTTCTTACTACGTTTCTGTCCCTGTAAGTGTTCAATCCCAGAGATAGAGCGGTTTCTCTGCTGCTAAGGATACTGGGTAAAGAACCCCCCATTCCACAAAAGCCGTTTCTGTCACAAAACCCGCTACCACCTCGTGCTGAACTGCGTGTCCCATGTGTTAACTTGTAAAAGGGCTTGGTGCATTGAAGGCTGTCCATAGTTCATGATTTGCGAGTGTCTGGGGTTACAGAGAGCCTCTTGTATATTTTACCATGAAAGTTATTTGGCTATCTCTATAAGAACATAAGAATTATGAGCAGGAGTAGACCATACGGCCACTCGAGCCTGTTCTGCCATTTAATAAGATCATGGCTGATCATCGACCTCAACTCCACTTTCCCACCCGATCGCCATATCCCTTGATTCCCCTAGCCTCCAAAAATCTATCTATCTCAGCCTTGCATATACTCAACGACTCAGCATCCACAGCCCTCTGGGGCAGAGAATTCCAAAGATTCACAACCCTCTGAGTGAAGAAATTCCTCCTCATCTCTGTGTTAAATGGCCGACCCCTTATCCTGACACTGTGCCCCTTAGTTCTAGACTCTCTAGCTAGGGAAACAACCTCTCAGCATCTACCCTGTCAATCCCCTTCAGAATCTTGTATGTTTCAATGCTATCACCTCTCATTCTTCTAAACTCCAGAGAGTATAGGCCCATTCTGCATAATCTCTCATCATAAGACAAGCCCTCTCATCCCAGAAATTTGAAAGCAAAGATGAGAATTTTGAAATTGAGGCGTTGCTGAACCGGGAGTCAATGTAGATCAGCGAGCACAGGGGTGATGATGGGTGGACGGGACTTGGTGCGAGTTAGACTTAAGCACAAAAAGGGCTTTGTGGCTGGATTGCCAGGGCTGGTAGGCCAGCTATGGCTCTTGGGCCTGCGTTTGGACAGTCCCTGGTACAGACTGTAAGAGGAAACGAAGACTAGGGTGGTCAATGATTTCCACCGTTATGAAGTCCTGGGGAAGAATGGATTACAGACAGCGATGATCTGATGTCACGCAGTGAGGGTGCAGAGGGGGTGGGGAAGAGTGCACAACAATGTTCCCTTGAAGCTGCGCGGCCGCAAATCTCTCGGGACCTCCCACGCAGCCAGCTCGCCGCCTTTTCAATGCGAAAACCCGTGTATGCGCACGGTATTTTGAATGTGCCAAGCAGCCCCTGAGAGGGGCCGTGTACCCCCAAAACAAATACAGGGAACATTGGTGTATAAGGGCTGCATATTTGTAGCTGAGGAGCAACAAGAAAAGAAAATGATATGGAACAATTTAATTGCAGGATACTTATAGGAGAGTGCACGAGGTTTATTGGCAAGTTGACGCATATACTGAAAGAAAAAAAGAACTTGCATTTATATAGCATCTTTACGGCCTCAAGGCTTCTCAAAGCACTTTACAGCCAATGAAGTACTTTTGAAGTGTAGTCACTGTTGTAATGTAGGAAACGCGGCAGCCAATTTGCGCGCAGCAAGCTCCCACAAACAGCAATGTGATAATGACCAGATAATTTGTTTTAATGATGTGGGTTGAGGGATCAATATTGGCCCAGGACATCTGGGGAGAATTACCCTGAGAGAATGATGAGTGTTTAAAGCTTGTTAGGCCTTAGCATTTGACATATGTTTGGGCCTTTATATGTCTGCTGGGTAATATGCGACAGCAGGTTTTTCTGGACTGATTCTTCTTATTGAAACATATAAGATACTGAAGGGGCTCACAAGGTGGTTGCAGAGAGGATGTTTCCACTCGTGGGGGAATCCAGAACTAGGGGCACAGTTTAAGAATAAGGGGCCACCGATTTAGAACTGAGATGAGGAAGAATTTCTTTTCTCAGAGGGTTGTAAATCTGTGGAATTCGCTGCCGCAGAGAGCAGTGGAGGCTGGGTCATTGAACATATTTAAGGTGGAGCTCGACAGATTTTTGAGCGATAAGGGAGTGAAGGGTTATGGGGAGTGGGCAGGGAAGTGGAGCTGAGCCCAAGATCAGATCAGCCATGATCTTATTGAATGGCGGAGCTGGCTCGAGGGTCCAAATGGCCTACTCCTGCTCCAAATTCTTATGTTCTTATGTTCTTCCGTTGCCAGGAATACCAGAGCTCCTCGACGCTGGAACAGTTTGTGACCCGCTTCTTGCTGCGTGAGACCATGGAGCAGCTGCAGTCGCTCCAGAGCTCCCTGGAGTGTGCGATAGATGCCATCGAGGAGCAGACCAGCCGAGAGAGGTGGGACCATGCCTCGTTTACATTCCTGCTACTCAAGAAGCTGTAATATGTCAAGAATGAACGGGCACTCAGACCTTGGGCTGGAAATTAGGTTGACGTTTTTTTTTGAGGTGGTATTGTCGGGCGGTGGATAAATTTAGTGTCGGGAAATGGTTAACGACGGCAGCCACAAAATTCCGTGGTTGTGCCCCGACAGTGGAGTAGAGCACTAAGGGAAGTGTTCCACACTTATCCTGGGGCGCTAGGCTGGGTGAGCAACCGATTATCCCGTGCTAAAGAGCCGGCTTCGTAGCGCCCCAACGGAGGCCTCCCTGCAACAAAATGCATCGGAACAAAAAACACAAAAAAACATTCCCGATACGTTACTCACCCCAAATAAAAGTGAAATCACAAAAGGAGATCGATCACACTGACCTCATGCAGTCATTCCTTCGCTCACCGCCGCCGGGACAGCTCTGCACGCCAGCTTTCTCTGGCGGGGTCACTGCGGGGCGCTACGGGTTCAGCGCAAAACAAACGTTGACGGCGAGTCGATAGCGGGGGGGCGTTGCACACCAGCGCGATGCTCCCGGGCGATACTCCTCAGCGCCGCCGGTGTCGGCACACTGAATTTGCCGAGTGGCACGAATGCCAGCGCTCGGGGCTGCAAGCCCTTTACCGCCCCTGTTCCCACCCTCGCGAGGGACGTTAGCCCAGCGAATTTCTATCCCCATTGTTTCTTGGTTGTTTTAACTCAGCCCTCTCCTTTTAAGTCACTCCCTCATCGGCCTTGCACCACAGCCTAGCCAAGAGAGTTACCGTGGTGCCCATTCCCCACTCACTAAGCAGCTACTAAAGGGTGTCCCGTAGTGTCTTGAATTAACTTTCGATAGGGATAGAATTGAAGAGCGAAGAAGTTATGTTAAACTTGTACAGAACCTTGGTTAGACCACAGTTGGAGTACTGTGCACAGTTCTGGTCTCCGTATTATAAAAATGATACAGAGGCAATGGAGAAGTTGCAAATAAAGATGTTTTAGAACTATGGGGTTATATCGGTTACAAAAGATTGAGAATGCTGGGGCTCTTTTCTCTAGAAAAGAGAAGAGTGAGGGATGACCTGACAGAGGTTTTTATGATTATGAAAGGGTTTGATAGGGTGGACGTAGAGATATTTCTACTTAATAAGAACATAAGAAATAGGAGCAGGACTAGGTCACCTGGCCCCTCGAGCCTGCTCCGCCATTCAATAAGATCATGGCTGATCTGATCACTGATTCAGCTCCACTTCCCTGTCTGCTTCCCATAACCCTTTATTCCCTTATCGCTCAAAAATCTGTCTCTCTTCACCTTAAATATATTCAATGACCCAGCCTCCACATCTCTCTGGGGCAGAGAATTCCACAGATCCACAACCCTCTGAGAGAAGAAATTTCTCCTCATCTCAGTTTTAAATGGGCGGCCCCTTATTCCAAGACTATGCCCCTTAGTTTCTCCTATGAGTGGAAATATCCTCTCTGCATCCATCTTGTTGAGCCCTCTCATTATCTTATACGTTTCGATAAGATCACCTCTCATTCTTCTGAACTCCAATGAGTAAAAACCCAACCTACTCAACCTATCTTCATAAATCAACCCCCTCATCTCCGGAATCAACCTAGTGAGCCTTCTCTGAACAGCCTCCAATGCAAGTCTATCCTTCCTTAAATAGAGAGACCAAAACTGTACACAGTATTCCAGGTGTGGTCTCACCAATACCCTGCACAGTTGTAGCAGGACTTCTCTGCTTTTATATTCTATCCCCCTTGCAGTAAAGGCCAACATTCCATTTGCCTTCCTGATCACTTGCTGTACCTGCATACTAACTTTTTGTGTTTCATGCACAAGGACCCCCAGGTCCCTCTGCGCTGCAGCACTTTGCAATTTTTCTCCATTTAAATTATAATTTGCTTTTCTATTTTTTCTGCCAAAGTGGATAACCTCACATTTTCCCACATTATACTCCATCTGCCAAATTTTTGCCCGCTCACTTAGCCTGTCTATATCCCTTTTCAGATTTTTTGTGTCCTCCTCACAATTTGCTTTCCCACCCGTCTTTGTATCATCAGCAAACTTGGCTACATTACACTCGGTCCCTTCATCCAAGTCATTAATATAGATTGTAAATAGTTGAGGCCCCAGCACTGATCCCTGCAGCAACCCACTAGTCACTGTTTGCCAACCGGAAAATGACCCGTTTATCCCGACTCTCTGTTTTCTTGTGGGAGAGATCAGAACTAGGGGTCATCAATATGTTAGTCACTAATAAATCCAATGGGGGAAATTCAGGAGAAACTTATTTATCCAGAGAATGGTTAGACTGTGGAACTCGCTACCACATGGTGTGGTTGAATCAAACAGCATAGAAGCATTCAAGGGGAAGCTAGATAAACCCATGAGGGAGAAATGAATGGAAGCATAAGCTGATAGGGTGAGATGAAGGGGAGTGGGAGGAGGATCATGTGGAACATAAACACCGGCATGGGCCTGTTGGGCCGAATGGCCTGTTTCTGTGCTGTAAATACTTTGTAATACTTTGTAACTGCCCTTCTGATTTACGCTCCTCCTTTGGTCGGGGTGAGAGGGACATTCCCTGATATGTTTATATTGCCTCCTCTTAGTCAAGATCAATAATTCATCCTCTGGAAAGTCAACACTCTGAGGCACTCTGAACGACATAGAGTAAAAATACTCAAAAATATGGTATTTGTTCTGGACACAGTACTATGGTCACTGTATAACACTTGAATCGTCTATTGGAGAGAGAAGCGGGAGAATAGCAATGCTCCTTAAGGCCACTAGGTGGGGTGGGAGTACGTGGTAGACAATGGCTCTGAAACAGCCACTGACCTTGAAGAAAGATCACAAAGATCTTACAAACTTTCGTAGTGAAAACTTTAGCTTTCTCAATCTTAATTTGATTGTAACGCTGTGAAAAAGCGTTTCCCCAGCATACATTAGCAGTGATGTCATCAAGCTGTCTAAGCAGTTAAATCATGTTGAAGAATTCTCACAGACAGCAAACCAGGAAATAAAAACCTGATAACATGCAGCCTAGCACCCCCTCTTGGGTACCAAATCAATCCCACTGTCAGCAAAGTTTGCAGACAGGTTTCTGCTACATTCACTGGAACGGAAGTCCTCAGCAGAGTCCAGTTGACACGAGGTGCTTGTGGCCCAGTGGGCGGCACTAATGTGCTGCTCAGATCGCAGCGACCCTCCCCTTTAAGAGTTGCGATGCGGTGCCATGTGTCACCATTAGCGCCGCGTGAGTGCCCCGGGAACACCGATAGAAAGCACAGTTACTGCCCCCACCCTGTTCTGCAAAAGGGGGAAAATCCGCTCCGGCTCCGGCATTTCCAGCATCGACGCAACTCGTCCCACTAATTGGAATTATGCGCTGCAAACCCAGTGCGGGCAACTTCGGCCTCAACATCTTTTTTGAGCCCCTTCAGCCTATCTAGGACTTCCTTCTCATTTATCGTGAAGCCGGAGATTTTACTTGGGATATCTTTGTTTAGACAGGGGATATACTACACGATTCTATTGGCTTTGTTGATTACGTGCCCTGCATTGATTGGACATGTTTAGTGTTGAGGCTACTAAGACCGTCTTTCCGCTTCATCTGTAGCTTTAGCCGCATCAGTCACGGGGTACAGAAACATAGAAAATAGGTGCAGGAGTAGGCCATTCGGCCCTTCGAGCCTGCACTGCCATTCAATAAGATCATGGCTGATCATTCCCTCAGTACCCCTTTCCTGCTTTCTCTCCATACCCTTTGATCCCCTTAGCCGTAAGGGCCATATCCAACTCCCTCTTGAATGTATACAATGAACTGGCATCAACAACTCTCTGCGGCAGGGAATTCCATAGGTTAACAACTCTCTGAGTGAAGAAGTTTCTCCTTATCTCAGTCCTAAGTGACCTACCCCTTATCCTAAGACTATGTCCCCTGGTTCTGAACTTCCCGAACATCGGGAACATTCTTCCCGCATCTAACCTGTCCAGTCCCGTCAGAATCTTATACGTTTCTATGAGATCCCCTCTCATCCTTCTAAACTCCAGTGAATAAAGGCTCAGTTGATCCAGTCTCTCCTCATATGACAGTCCAGCCATCCCTGGAATCAGTCTGGTGAACCTTCGTTGCACTCCCTCAATAGCAAGAACGTCCTTCCTCCGATTAGGAGACCAAAACTGAACACAATATTCCAGTGAGGCCTCACCAAGGCCCTGTACAACTGCAGTAAGACCTCCGTGCTCCAATACGCAAATCCCCTAGCTATGAAGGCCAACATACCATTTGCCTTCTTCACCGCCTGCTGTACCTGGATGCCCACTTTCAGTCACTGATGAACCATGACACCCAGGTCTCGTTGCACCTCCCCTTTTCCTAATCTGTCGCCATCCAGATAATCTGCCTTCGTGTTTTTGCCCCCAAAATGGATAACCTCACATTTATCCACATTATACTGCATCTGCCATGCATTTGCCCACTCACCTAACCTGTCCAAGTCACCCTGCAGCCTCTTAGCATCCTCCTCACGGCTCACACCGCCACCTAGTTTAGTGTCAACCGCAAACTTGGAGATATTACACTCAATTCCTTCATCTAAATCGTTAATGTATATTGTAAAGAGCTGAGGTCCCAGCACTGAGCCCTGCGGCACTCCACTAGTCACTGCCTGCCATTCTGAAAAGGACCTGTTTATCCCAACTCTCTGCTTCCTGTCTGCCAACCAGTTCTATATCCACGTCAGTACATTACCCCTAATACCATGCGCTTTGATTTTGCACACCAATCTCTTGTGCGGGACCTTGTCAAAAGCCTTTCGAAAGTCTAAATATACCATATGCACTGGTTCTCCCTTGTCCACTCTGCTAGTTACATCCTCAAAAAATTCCAGAAGATTCGTCAAGCATGATTTCCCTTTCATAAATCCATGCTGACTTGGACCGATCCTGTCACTGCTTTCCAAATGCGCTGCTATTTCATCCTTAATGATTGATTCCAACATTTTCCCCACTACTGATGTCAGGCTAATTGGTCTATAATTACCCGTTTTCTCTCCCTCCTTTTTTAAAAAGTGGTGTTACATTAGCTACCCTCCAGTCCATAGGAACTGAGGGTATAGAGTCAATAGACTGTTGGAAAATGATCACCAATGCATCCACTATTTCTAGGGCCACTTCCTTAAGTACTCTGGGATGCAGACTATCAGGCCCCGGGGATTTATCGGCCTTCAATCCCATCAATTACCCTAACACGACTTCCCGCCTAATAAGGATATCCTTCAGTTCCTCCTTCTCACTAGACCCTCGGTCCCCTAGTACATTCGGAAGGTTATTTGTGTCTTACTTCGTGAAGACAGAACCGAAGTATTTGTTCAATTGGTCTGCCATTTCTTTGTTCCCTATTATAAATTCACCTGAATCCGACTGCAAGGGACCTACGTTTGTCTTCACTAATCTTTTTCTCTTCACATATTTATAGAAGCTTTTGCAGTCAGTTTTTATGTTCCCTGCAAGCTTCCTCTTGTACTCTATTTTCCCCCTCTTAATTAAACCCTTAGTCTTCCTCTGTTGAATTCTAAATTTCTCCCAGTCCTCAGGTTTGTTGCTTTTTCTAGCCAATTTATATGCCTCTTCCTTGGTTTTAACACTATCCTTAATTTCCCTTGTTAGCCACGGTTGAGCCACCTTCCCTGTTTTATTTTTACTCCAGACAGGGATGTACAATTGTGTGTCACCCATTGGTCCTTCCTAAGTTGGAGCACATTACACCTACCTGGATTAAATGTCATCTCCCATTGGTCTGCTCACTTTCATATTTTGTCCAACTCCTTCTCTTGTGATCCCACTGCCTCTCCTAGTTTTGTTTCTTCCCCAAATGTCATCACTTTGCAATGAGTTTCTGAATTAAAAGTGATTCATGTATATTAGAAGCTTTCTTGAAACTTCTGTCAGATTTTCTGTTAGTTCAAGAAAATATATAACATTTTTTTGAACCAACAGTGCTTTTATTTATTTTATATTTATATATTTCTTTAAAAAATCTTATCTGTGGAGCATTCAGTTATATCAAGAAAGACTTTAGTGTCACTGTGGCTCAGTGGGTAGCATTCTCGCCTCTGAGTTAGAAGGTTGTAGGTTCAAATCCCACTCTCGGGTCTTGAGCATAATAAATCTAAGCCGACACTCCCAGTGCTGAGGGAGTGCTGCACTGTCCATGGTGCTATCTTTCAGATGAGACATTAAACTGAAGCCCTGTCTGCTCTCTCAAGTGGACACAAAATATCCCATGGCACTATTTCAAAGAACAGGAAAGTTTTCCCTAGTATAAAAATGAAAAATGCTGGAAATCTCAGCGGGTCAGGCAGCATTTGTGGAGAGAGAAACAGAGTTAATGTTTCAGGTCGATGACCCTTTGTCAAAACTGATGAAGAGTCATTGCAGGATTTTGCTTTTGTGTAAGTTATCCCGAGTGTTCTTATCAATGTTTATCCCTCAATCAACATCACTAAAATAAATGATCTGGTCATTATCACATTGCTGTTTGTGGGAGCTTGCTGTGCACAAATTGGCTGCTATATTTCCCACATTACAACAATGACTTCAAAAAGAACTTCATTGGCTATAAAGTGCTTTGGGACATCCTGAGGCTGTGAAGGGTGCTATATAAATGCAAGTCTTTCTTTTTAATTTCACTGTTCCTCTTGAAGCAGGTTACCCATCTCTGTCGCCACAAATAGCTTTTTGGTGGTACTGCTACCCTTACTCCACTGGCATTTATGGGTAGATCATGACGGGTGATAGCGAGTTGACAGCGTGTTTTACATCATTCACGATTTTTATTTGTGTTGAAGTCAATTGGGGGAGATATAGAACAGGCAGCCGACTCGCTGTCAGCGCATTATCGCACAAAGTCAAAATCTACCCCTCATCCATGCCTTTGTTACCTCTAGACTTGACTATTCCAACGCACTCCTGGCTGGCCTCCCACATTCTACCCTGCGTAAACTAGAGGTCATCCAAAATTCGGCAGCCCGTGTCCTAACTCGCACCAAGTCCCGTCCACCCATCACCCCTGTGCTCGTTGACCTACACCTACATTGGCTCCCGGTTAAGCAACGCCACAATTTCAAAATTCTCATCTTTGTTTACAAATCTCTCCATGGCCTTGCCCCTCCCTATCTCTGTAATCTCCTCCAAACCCACAATCCCCGAGATATCTGCACTCCTCAAATTCTGCCCTCTTGAGCATCCCTGATTATAATCGCTCAACCATTGGTGGCCGTGCCTTCTGTTGCCTAAGTCCCAAGCTCTGGAACTCCTTTCCTAAACCTCTCTGCCTCTCTACTTCTCTTTCCTCCTTTAAGACGTCCCTTAAAACCTACCTGTTTGACCAAGCTTTTGGTCACTGCCCTAATTTCTTCTTATGTGACTTGGTGTAAAATTTATTTGTTTTGTCTTATAACACTCCTGCGAAGCGCCTTGAGACGTTTTACTACGTTAAAGGCACTATATAAATACAAGTTGTTGTTGTTATTCGTAAAGGAAAATCAGACTTACAGCAACTCTGCGCAGAACTGGCTTTTTTATTGGAGAAAAGAAGGTGGGCGGGTGGCTGTTCTTTTAAGTGTTGAGAGGCACCGACAATGTAGGTGTAACAAGCTTATTTGACTTAGATTGCGAGTATTTATGTAGGAGTTTTTGTTCTGGAGAATAAATGGTCGGGGGAGAGTCTCATTGAGGGGGCGAAGTGCACTTGGTCTGTAAAAGGAGTGGGATTGTTGAATCAAATGTTCTTTTCCTGTCTTGTCAAACTTGCCTTAAGTATCTGGTTCTCAGCACTTACACCTTATTCAGAACGACACACAGGAGTAAAGTCAACATAAAGGCTCCTGTTTAGCAATATCCAAATCAAAAGGCAAATTTAATAGTAAGAACAAAACTCCCTTTTTAGTTTCCGTCTTATATAATCAGTGCTAGGACAGTAAGTTCAGTGGATTGATTCCTGGGATGAAAGGGCTGTCCTATGATGAGAGATTGAGTAGACTGGGCCGATACTCTTTGGAGTTTAGAAGAATGAGACGTGATCTCATTGAAACATATAGAGGTCGATATTCGGTATGGCCGGTTTTGAGGCTGAGTGTTGATTTTAGCGCCGGGCGTTAGGTGCAGCCTCAAACTGCCAAATTCGTTTTTTACGCCCAAAGATGAGAGAGCAGCACTAAAAGTGATGTTGGGTGCCAATGGAGCGGGAGCTCAGAGATGATTCACTAGGTTAATTCTTGAGATGAAGGGTTTGACTTATGAAGAAAGGTTGAGTAGATTGGGCCTATACTATTTGGAGTTTAGATGGTAGGTGATCTTATTGAGGCTTATAAGATAAAGAGGGGGCTCGACAGGGTAGATGCAGAGAGGATGCTTCCCCTCGTAGGGAATCTAGAACTAGCAGGCATAGTGTCAGAATAAGGGGTCACCCATTTAAAACTGAGATGAAAAGGAATTTCTACTATCAGAGGGTTGTAAATCAGTGGAATTCTCTGTCCCAGAGAGCTGTGGAGGCTGGGTTATTGAATATATTTAAAGCAGAGATTGACAGATTTTTGAGCGATAAGGGAATAAAGAGTTATGGGAAGCGAGCAGGGAAGTGGAGCTGAGCCCATGATCAGATCAGCCATGATCTTATTGAATGGCGGAGCAAGCTCGAGGGGTCAAATGACCTACTCCTGCTCCTATTTCTTATGTTCTTATGTTCTTATGATTAATATAGATTGTAAATAGTTGAGGCCCCAGCACTGATCCCTGTGGCATCCCACTAGTTACTGTTTGCCAACTGGAAAATGATCCATTTATCCCAACTCTCTGTTTTCTGTTAGTTAGCCAATCCTCTATCCATGTTAATATATTACCCCCAACCCCATGAACTTTTATCTTGTGCAGTAACCATTTATGTAGGACCTTATTGGCTAATGAACAGAAAACAGAGTAGGGATAAATGGTTCCTTCTCGGGTTGGCAATCAATAACCAGTGAGGTGCCGCAGGGATCAGTGCTGGGACCCCAACTATTTATAATCTATATTGACTTGGAGGAAGGGACTGAGTGTAACATAGCCAGGTTTGCCGACAATACAAAGATAGGAGGAAAAGCAATGTGGGAGGAGAACACAAAAAATCTGCAAAAGGCAATAGACAGGCTAAATGAGTGGGCAAAAATTTGGCAGATAGAGGATAATGTTGGAAAGTGTGAGGTCATGCACTTTGGCAGGAAAAATCAAAGAGCAAGTTATTATTTAAATGGAGAAAGATTGCAAAGTGCTGCAGTACAGTGAGACCGGGGGGTACTTGTGCATGAAACACAAAAGGTTAGTATGCAGGTACAGCAAGTGATCAGGAAGGTCAATGGAATCTTGGCCTTTATTGCAAAGGGTATGGAGTATAAAAGCAGGGAAGTCTTGCTACAGTTATACAGGGTATTGGTGAGGCCACACCTGGAATACTGCGTGCAGTTTTGGTTTCCATATTTACGAAAGGATATACTTGCTTTGGAGGCAGTTCAGAGAAGGTTCACTAGGTTGATTCCAGAGATGAGGGGGTTGACTTATGAGGAAAGGTTGAGTAGGTTGGGCCTCTACTCATTGGAGTTCAGAAGAATGAGAGGTGATCTTATCGAAACGTGTAAGATTGGGCCCAAGTTTCCACATGATTTGTGCCTGATTTTTAGGAGCAACTGGTGGAGAACGGACTATCTTAGAAATCGCAATTCTCCACATTTTTTTTTCTGCAGTTCTAGTCAGGTAGAACAGTTCTACTTTGGAACAGAATTTTTTCTTCAAAAGGGGGCGTGTCCGGCCACTGACGCCTGATTTCAAAGTTTCCACAGTGAAAACGTACACCAAACTAACTTAGAATGGAGCAAGTGAAGATTTTTGTAGAACTGAAAAAACCTGTTCTACACATTAAAAAAATCAGGCGCGGGTTACAAATTAGGCGTCCAGAACGAGGTGGGGGGGGAGGGGGGGGGGGAAGGGAAGTCATTAAATTCTATAATAAATCCTTATTTATACTTATACAAATATTATACAAACAAATCCAACCTGAATAAACATTTATAAGCAAAGAAAAGATTAAATAAACCATCTTCCTACCTGTGTGAAAGTGCTTCAGGCAGGCCTTTTGGGACCGAAGGCTGAACGGGCCGGCCCGAGACTTCGGGCAGGGCCCGTCCCCAGCACCAGATTTACAGGTAGGTGGCGTTGGGTCGGGTCGGGGAGGTTTGGTTCGGGTCGGGGGGGAGAGGTGGGGGAAGTCGGGGGGAGGGAGGGAGAGAGAGGGAGGGAGGGGGAGGTCAGGTCGGGGAGGGGGAGGTCAGGTCGGATCCAGTCCGGGGGCGGGGGCGGGAGGAGCGGGAGTCGGGTCGGGTCCAGTCGGGGGGGGGGCGGAGCGGGAGTCGGGTCGGGTCCGGGGGGGGGGGCGGGAGTCGGGTCGGGTCCAGTCCAGGGGGGGGGGGGGGGCAGAGCGGGAATCGGGTCGGGTCCGGAGGCGGGGGGGAGCGGGAGCAGGAGCGCAGGTCGGGTTGGGTCCAGTTGGGGGTGGGGGGGGCGGAGCGGGAGCCGGGTCCGGTCCGGAGACGTGGGGGGGGGGGGTGCGGGTGTCGGGTCTGGTCGGGGGTGGGTGGGAGGGGGAAGCAGGAGCTGGCCGTGGGAGGAGCCTTATTCATGCAGCCCCAGTGAGGCCATTCGGCCAGGGCTAGGGGCTGCGTGCTTCGGGCCCCTCCCACACAGTTTCAGGCGCCTAGAGCTACTGCACTTGCGTGCCCACTGTAGCGTGCATGTGCAGAGGTCCCGGCACTGTTTTCAGCGCAGGGACCTGGCTCCGCCCCCTACAGCTTGTGCTGTGCTGCGCCGAGGGCCAGAGGACCTGCAGGGAGGTGGAGAATACGGAGGATTTTTTTAGGTGCACTTTTTGGCACGAAAAACGGGCGTCCAGGTCGGGACTGCGTCGTTCTAGGCGCGTGTGGAAACTTGGGCCCTTAATGAGGGGGCTTGACGATGTGGATGCAAAGAGGATGTTTCCACTGATGGGGGAGACTAGAACTAGAGGGCATAATCTTAGAATAAGGGGCTGCCCATTTAAAACTGCGATGAGGGGAAATTTCTTTTCTCAGAGGATTGTGAATCTGTGGAATTCGCTGCTCAAAGAGCTGTGGAAGCTGGGACATTGAATAAATTTAAGACAGAAATAGACATAGAAACATAGAAACATAGAAAATAGGTGCCTCGAGCCTGCTCCGCCATTCAATACCATGGCTGATCATCGACCGCAACTCCACTTTACCGCACTATCCTTGTATCCCTTGATAGAAACATAGAAAATAGATGCAGGAGTAGGCCATTTGGCCCTTCGAGCCTGCACCACCATTCAATATGATCATGGCTGATCATGCAACTTCAGTATCCCATTCCTGCTTTCTCTCCATACCCCTTGATCCCTTAGCTGTAACAGCCACATCTAACTCCCTTTTGAATATATCTAACGAACTGGCCTCAACAACTTTCTGTGATAGACAATTCCACAGGTTCACAATTCTCTGAGTGAAGAAGTTTCTCCTCATCTCGGTCCTAAATGGCTTACCCCTTATTCTTAGACTGTAACCCCTGGTTCCGGACTTCCCCAACATCTGGAACATTCTTCCTGCATCTCACCTGTCCAATCCCGTCAGAATTTTATATGTTTCTATGAGATCCCCTCTCATTCTTCTAAATTCCAGTGAAAATAAGCCTAGTCGATTCAGTCTTCAATGTCAGTCCTGCCATCCTGGGAATCAGTCTGGTGAACCTTCGCTGCACTCCCTCAATAGCAAGAATGTCCTTCCTCGATTAGGAGACCATAACTGTACACAATATTCAAGGTGTGGCCTCACCAAGGCCCTGTACAACTGCAGTAAGACCTCCCTGCTCCTATACTCAAATCCTCTCTCCATGAGGGCCAACATGCCATTTGCCGCCTTCACCGCCTGCTATTACTGCATGCCAACTTTCAATGACTATGACATAGAAACATAGAAACATAGAAAATAGGTGCTGGAGTAGGCCATTCGGCCCTTCTAGCCTGCACCGCCATTCAATGAGTTCATGGCTGAACATTCAACTTCAGTACCCCATTCCTGCTTTCTCGCAATACCCCTTGATCCCCCTAGCAGTAAGGACCTCATCTAACTCCTTTTTGAATATATTTAGTGAATTGGCCTCAACAACTTTCTGTGGTAGAGAATTCCACAGGTTCACCACTCTCTGGGTGAAGAAGTTCCTCCGCATCTCGGTCCTAAATGGCTTACCCCTTATCCTTAGACTGTGACCCCTGGTTCTGGACTTCCCCAACATTGGGAACATTCTTCCTGCATCTAACCTGTCTAACCCCGTCAGAATTTTATATGTTTCTATGAGGTCCCCTCTCATTCTTCTGAACTCCAGTGAATACAAGCCCAGTTGATCCAGTCTTTCTTGATAGGTCAGTCCCGCCATCCCGGGAATCAGTCTGGTGAACCTTCGCTGCACTCCCTCAATAGCAAGAATGTCCTTCCTCAGGTTAGGAGACCAAAACTGTACACAATACTCCAGGTGTGGCCTCACCAATGCCCTGTACAACTGTAGCAACACCTCCCTGCCCCTGTACTCAAATCCCCTTGCTATGAAGGCCAACATGCCATTTGCTTTCTTAACCGCCTGCTGCACCTGCATGCCAACCTTCAATGACTGATGTACCATGACACCCAGGTCTCTTTGCACCTCCCCTTTTCCTAATCTGTCACCATTCAGATAATAGTCTGTCTCTCTGTTTTTACCACCAAAGTGGATAACCTCACATTTATCCACATTATACTTCATCTGCCATGCATTTGCCCACTCACCTAACCTATCCAAGTCGCTCTGCAGCCTCACAGCATCCTCCTCGCAGCTCACACTGCCACCCAACTTAGTGTCATCCGCAAATTTGGAGATACTACATTTAATCCCCTCATCTAAATCATTAATGTACAGTGTAAACAGCTGGGGCCCCAGCACAGAACCTTGCGGTACCCCACTAGTCACTGCCTGCCATTCTGAAAAGTACCCATTTACTCCTACTCTTTGCTTCCTGTCTGACAACCAGTTCTCAATCCATGTCAGTACACTACCCCCAATCCCATGTGCTCTAACTTTGCACATCAATCTCTTGTGTGGGACCTTGTCGAACGCCTTCTGAAAGTCCAAATATACCACATCAACTGGTTCTCCCTTATCCACTCTACTGGAAACATCCTCAAAAAATTCCAGAAGATTTGTCAAGCATGATTTCCCTTTCACAAATCCATGCTGACTTGGACCTATCATGTCACCTCTTTCCAAATGCACTGCTATGACATCCTTAATAATTGATTCCATCATTTTACCCACTACCGATGTCAGGCTGACCGGTCTATAATTCCCTGTTTTCTCTCTCCCTCCTTTTTTAAAAAGTGGGGTTACATTGGCTACCCTCCACTCCTTAGGAACTGATCCAGAGTCAATGGAATGTTGGAAAATGACTGTCAACGCATCCACTATTTCCAAGGCCACCTCCTTAAGTACTCTGGGATGCAGTCCATCAGGCCCTGGGGATTTATCGGCCTTCAATCCCATCAATTTCCCCAACACAATTTCCCGGCTAATAAGGATTTCCCTCAGTTCCTCCTCCTTACTAGACCCCCCGACCCCTTTTATAACCGGAAGGTTGTTTGTGTCCTCCTTCGTGAATACCGAACCAAAGTACTTGTTCAATTGGTCCGCCATTTCTTTGTTCCCCGTTATGACTTCCCCTGATTCTGACTGCAGAGGACCTACGTTTGTCTTTACTAACCTTTTTCTCTTTACATATCTATAGAAACTTTTGCAATCCGTCTTAATGTTCCCTGCAAGCTTCTTCTCATACTCCATTTTCCCTGCCCTAATCAAACCCTTTGTCCTCCTCTGCTGAGTTCTAAATTTCTCCCAGTCCCCAGGTTCGCTGCTATTTCTGGCCAATTTGTATGCCACTTCCTTGGCTTTAATACTATCCTTGATTTCCCTTGATAGCCACGGTTGAGCCACCTTCCCTTTTTTATTTCTATGCCAGACAGGAATGTACAATTGTTGTAGTTCATCCATGCGGTCTCTAAATGTCTGCCATTGCCCATCCACAGTCAACCCCTTAAGTATCATTCGCCAATCCATCTCAGCCAATTCACGCCTCATACCTTCAAAGTTAGCCTTCTTTAAGTTCTGGACCATGGTCTCTGAATTAACTGTTTCATTCTCCATCCTAATGCAGAATTCCACCATATTATGGTCACTCTTCCCCAAGGGGCCTCGCACAACGAGATTGCTAATTAATCCTTTCTCATTACATAACACCCAGTCTAAGATGGCCTCCCCCCTAGTTGGTTCCTCGACATATTGGTCTAAGAAACCATCCCTTATGCACTCCAGAAAATCCTCCTCCACCGTATTGCTTCCAGTTTGGTTAGCCCAATCTATGTGCATATTAAAGTCACCCATTATAACTGCTGCACCTTTATTGCACGCACCCCTAATTTCCTGTTTGATGCCCTCCCCAACATCACTACTACTGTTTGGAGGTCTGTACACAACTCCCACTAACGTTTTTTGCCCTTTGGTGTTCTGCAGCTCTACCCATATAGATTCCACATCATCCAAGCTAATGTCCTTCCTAACTATTGCCTTAATCTCCTCCTTAACCAGCAATGCTACCCCACCTCCTTTTCCTTTTATTCTATCCTTCCTGAATGTTGAATACCCCTGGATGTTGAGTTCCCAGCCCTGCTCATCCTGGAGCCACGTCTCCGTAATCCCAATCACATCATATTTGTTAACATCTATTTGCACAGTTAATTCATCCACCTTATTGCGGATACTCCTTGCATTAAGACACAAAGCCTTTAGGCTTGTTTTTTTAACACCCTCTGTCCTTTTAGAATTTTGCTGTACAATGGCCCTTTTTGTTCTTTGCCTTGGGTTTCTCTGCCCTCCACTTTTCCTCATCTCCTTTCTGTCTTTTGTTTTTGCCTCCTTTTTGTTTCCCTCTATCTCCCTGCATTGGTTCCCATCCCCCTGCCATATTAGTTTAACTCCTCCCCAACAGCACTAGCAAACACTCCCCCGAGGACATTGGTTCCGATTCTGCCCAGGTGCAGACCGTCCGGATTGTACTGGTCCCACCTCCCCCAGAACCGGTTCCAATGCCCCAGGAATTTGAATCCCTCCCTGCTGCACCATTGCTCAAGCCACGTATTCATCTGAGCTATCCTGCGATTCCTACTCTGACTAGCACGTGGCACTGGTAGCAATCCCGAGATTACTACTTTTGAGGTCCTACTTTTTAATTTAGCTCCTAGCTCCTTAAATTCATTTCGTAGGAACTCATCCCTTTTTTTACCTATGTCATTGGTACCAACGTGCACCACGACAACTGGCTGTTCTCCCTCCCTTTTTAGAATGTCCTGCACCCGCTCCGAGACACCCAGATCTCGTTGCACCTCCCCTTTTCCTAATCTGTCACCATTCAGATAATATTCTACCTTCCTGGTTTTGCCACCAAAGTGGATAACCTCACATTTATCTACATTATACTGCATCTGCCATGCATTTGCCCACTCACCTAACTTGTCCAAATCACCCTGCAGCCTCTTAGCATCCTTCTCACAGCTCACACTGCCACCCAGCTTAGTGTCATCTGCAAACATGGAGATATTACATTCAATTCCTTTGTCTAAATCATTAATGTATATTGTAAATAGCTGAGGTCCCAGCACTGAACCTTGCGGTAACCCCACTAGTCACTGCCTGCCATTCTGAAAAGGACCCGTTTATTCCTACTCTTTGCTTCCTGTCTGCCAACCAGTTCTCTATCCACGTCAATACATTACCCCGAATACATTTTTCTTAAACGATAAGGGAATAAGGGGTAATGGAGAGCGGGCAGGGAAGTGGACCTGAGTCCATGATCGGATCAGCCATGATCGTATTAAATGGCGGAGCAGGCTTGAGGGGCCGTATGGCCTACTCCTGCTCCTATTTCTTATGTTCTTATGTTCTTATTAGCGAATGCCTTCTAGAAATCCAAATACACCACCTCCACTGATTCCCTCTTATCCACCCTGCTCATTGCATCCTCAAAGAACTCCAGCAAATTTGTCAAACATGATTTCCCCTTCATAAAACCATGCTGACTGTGCTTGATTGAATCATGCTTTTCCAAATGTCCCGCTACTGCTTCCTTGATAATGGACTCCAGCATTTTCCCAATGACTGATGTTAGACTAACTGGTCTATAGTTTCCTACTTTTTGTCTGCCTCCTTTTTTAAATAGGGGCTGCGCCTGGCCGTTCGGCCCACGTACAAACCGAATATCGCCAAGGGGGCATTGCACGCTGGATGATGTCACCACGTGGGTGGTGTTATAGGGCACAGTGTTACCTCTTGGCATCTCCACCAACGACCAACTCAATTTGCAGGGAGGCATGGACGATGCTCACCGCCAACGGTCGGCCTTTGCTGCCCATCGCTGATATTAATGGGCGGCGTTATCAAAGGAATTTCTGCCCCATAAGATTCTGAGGGGGATTGACAGGGTAGATGCTGAGAGGTTGTTTCCCCTGGCTGGAGGATGTAGAGCTGGGGGCATAGTCTCAGGATAAGGGGTCAGCCATTTAAGATTGAGATAAGGAGAAATTTTTTCACTCAGAGGGTTGTGAATCTTTGTAATTCTCTGCCCCAGAGGGCTGAGGATGCTGAGTCGTTGGGTAAATTCAAGGCTGAGTGAGATAGATATTTGGACTCTGGGGAATCAAGGGATATGGGGATCGGGCGGGAAAGTGGAGTTGAGGTCGTAGATCAGCCATGATCTTATTGAATGGCGGAGCAGGCTCGAGGGGCCATATGGCCTACTCCTGCTCCTATTTCTGATGTTCCTGTAGTAGTCCTGTTGTAGATGACAAGATACTCATCCATACAAAAGCAAAATGCTACGGATGTTGGAGATCTGAAATAAAAACAGAAAATGCTGGAAACACTCAGCGGGTCAGGCAGCATCTGTGGAGAGATGAACAGAGTTAACATTTCAGGTCAATGACCTTTCATCAGAACTGGAAAAATGTAAAGATGTAACAGATTTTAAGCAAGTGCAGAGGCTGGGAAAGCCTTCCACCCTATCTCAGACCTACCCTTTGGTTCTTTCCTCACCTCCCACTTTCCCAGGCTCTGTACATCCCGTTTGCGTAATATAATTTGAAAGCAATTTTAACCGTTTTCAGGCACCTCAGCCTAGAAGTTGGCCTCCTTAGCACCTCCCGTCATTGCCTCCGGGGAGCGATAGCGAGCTGCTAACCGGGTTCTGTCCGGGCGCGGCAATAACATCGACTCACGCTATATTCGGCGGGATGTTTACGGCGAGGTTACGGCGTTGGGCCCCGATTGTGGCGTCATCGCCGTGCACATCGCCCCGGTAACACCCCGGACCCGAACCTGAGTCCCGCCCCCTCCAGCGGGAGGCCGGGCACTCCAGGGGGCGATGATTAAAGGCGAGGTGGCCGAGGTAAGTGGGGAAAAAATTTCCATTCTCTCTTGCAGGTTTTTAGCTGCTCTTCTTTGCCCGCGATCGATCAGCCCGGCACTCTGCTTCAGCGCATCGAGCTGATCGGGCTGGATCGCGGCTGCCATCGGGGAGAAGGTATGTTTTTTTGCAGAGCCTGCAGCGATTGCCTTCCCCTTTAAGGGAGGGAAGCAGCCTTCCAACGTGACAGTGCTGCACGGCCCAGTGTGTATCGCTGCTCCATTCACCGCCCCGCCTGCTGCCCATTGCGCTCCGGGAGGAAGTGGGACGCTTGATTTAGCGATCCACTTCCTTCCTGGAGTGCTACCCCGAATTTTTTTTAAAGTAGAAAATGATTAGCACCCGCCGCTACTTTTTTCTACTTTTCAAAGTTACCGCCCCAAATGGGGCGCTGCCAGATTTCTCCTCCCTCGTTCCCGGGCTGGAAAATCCCAAGTCCGTCCTGTCTATCCTCATAACTTAGACCCTCCGACACTAAGGACCAGCCTCACGCTCAGACCACGGAAAAGTCAGCTGTCTTAGCTACATGTCAGTTATAAGCCACTGTCTAAAAATCTGTCTTTGCTTTTTACGCAGACAAGAAGCGAGATATTATTTGGCACCAACAAACTTCACCGTATCAGGCGTTTCACCACCTCCGGTGTTGGCAGGTGGAGCGATACTGTCTGACAGTTTGTAAACGCAGCGAAAACAATGAGTTACTGTGCCACTGCGCAAATCACTGAACTTGACATTTCTTGGGCATTGACTCAAAGAAATAACTTTGCTCTGCAGCTCTGTGAGGAAACGGGATTAAAGTAGCTAGTTCCAGTTGGGAGAGCGAGCACTGAGACTGGCTTGACGGGCCGGAGGTCCTCCTTCAGTGCTGCAGTCTCTATGATTCCAAACAAAAAACACTGCTATATTTTCTGCTTCTTCAGGCAGTGAGCTATACACAACTGTGTTTTCTGCAAATTAGGAAAATGATCCTGAGACTGATTATTGCCTGTGGCTGAACTGGAATAAATGTTTTAAAAAAAAAAAATGAAATGTGTATATATATATATATATATATGTATATAAAATTAAGAATAGCTTCCAGACCTAGATAAAATGGAAGCATAACATAAGAACATAAGAATTAGGAACAGGAGTAGGCCATCTAGCCCCTCGAGCCTGCTCCGCCATTCAACAAGATCATGGCTGATCTGGCCGTGGACTCAGCTCCACTTACCCGCCTGCTCCCTGTAACCCTTAATTCCCTTATTGGTTAAAAATCTATCTATCTGCGACTTGAATACATTCAATGAGCTAGCCTCAACTGCTTCCTTGGGCAGAGAATTACACAGATTCACAACCCTCTGGGAGAAGAAATTCCTTCTCAACTCGGTTTTAAATTGGCTTCCCCGTATTTTGAGGCTGTGCCCCCTAGTTCTAGTCTCCCCGACCAGTGGAAACAACCTCTCTGCCTCTATCTTGTCTATCCCTTTCATTATTTTAAATGTTTCTATAAGATCACCCCTCATCCTTCTGAACTCCAAGGAGTAAAGACCCAGTCTACTCAATCTATCATAGAAACATAGAAAATAGGTGCAGGGGTAGGCCATTCGGCCCTTCTAGCCTGCACCGCCATTCAATGAATTCATGGCTGAACATGCAACTTCAGTACCCCCTTCCTGCTTTCTCGCCATACCCCTTGATCCCCCGAGTAGTAAGGACTTCATCTAACTCCCTTTTGAATATATTTAGTGAATTAGCCTCAACAACTTCCTGTGGTAGAGAATTCCACAGGTTCACCACTCTCTGGGTGAAGAACTTTCTCTTCATCTCGGTCCTAAATGGCTTACCCCTTATCCTTAGACTGTGACCCCTGGTTCTGGACTTCCCCAACATTGGGAACATTCTTCCTGCATCTAACCTGTCTAAACCCGTCAGAATTTTAAACGTTTCTATGAGGTCCCCTCTCATTCTTCTGAACTCCAGTGAATACAAGCCTAGTTCATCCAGTCTTTCTTGATAGGTCAGTCCCACCATCCCGGGAATCAGTCTGGTGAATCTTCGCTGCACTCCCTCAATAGCAAGAATGTCCTTCCTCAAGTTAGGAGACCAAAACTGTACACAATACTCCAGGTGTGGCCTCACCAAGGCCCTGTACAACTGTAGCAACACCGCCCTGCCCCTGTACTCAAATCCCCTCGCTATGAAGGCCAACATGCCATTTGCTTTCTTAACCGCCTGCTGTACCTGCATGCCAACCTTCAATGACTGATGTACCATGACACCCAGGTCTCGTTGCACCTCCCCTTTTCCTAATCTGTCACCATTCAGATAATAGTCTGTCTCTCTGTTTTTACCACCAAAGTGGATAACCTCACATTTATCCACATTATACTTCATCTGCCATGCATTTGCCCACTCACCTAACCTATCCAAGTCACTCTGCAGCCTCATAGCATCCTCCTCGCAGCTCATACTGCCACCCAACTTAGTGTCATCCGCAAATTTGGAGATACTACATTTAATCCCCTCGTCTAAATCATTAATGTACAATATAAACAGCTGGGGCCCCAGCACAGAACCTTGCGGTACCCCACTAGTCACTGCCTGCCATTCTGAAAAGTACCCATTTACTCCTACTCTTTGCTTCTTGTCTGACAGCCAGTTCTCAATCCACGTCAGCACACTACCCCTAATCCCATGTGCTTTAACTTTGCACATTAATCTCTTGTGTGGGACCTTGTCGAAAGCCTTCTGAAAGTCCAAATATACCACATCAACTGGTTCTCCCTTGTCCACTTTACTGGAAACATCCTCAAAAAATTCCAGAAGGTTTGTCAAGCATGATTTCCCTTTCACAAATCCATGCTGACTTGGACTTATCATGTCACCATTTTCCAAATGCACTGCTATGACATCCTTAATAATTGATTCCATCATTTTACCCACTACTGAGGTCAGGCTGACCGGTCTATAATTCCCTGTTTTCTCTCTCCCTCCTTTTTTAAAAAGTGGGGTTACATTGGCTACCCTCCACTCCATAGGAACTGATCCAGAGTCAATGGAATGTTGGAAAATGACTGTCAATGCATCTGCTATTTCCAAGGCCACCTCCTTAAGTACTCTGGGATGCAGTCCATCAGGCCCTGGGGATTTATCGGCCTTCAATCCCATCAATTTCCCCAACACAATTTCCCGACTAATAAAGATTTCCCTCAGTTCCTCCTCCTTACTAGACCCTCTGACCCCTTTTATATCCGGAAGGTTGTTGGTGCCCTCCTTAGTGAATACCGAACCAAAGTACTTGTTCAATTGGTCTGCCATTTCTTTGTTCCCCGTTATGACTTCCCCTGATTCTGACTGCAGAGGACCTACATTTGTCTTTACTAACCTTTTTCTCTTTACATATCTATAGAAACTTTTGCAATCCGCCTTAATGTTCCCTGCAAGCTTCTTCTCGTACTCCATTTTCCCTGCCCTAATCAAACCCTTTGTCCTCCTCTGCTGAGTTCTAAATTTCTCCCAGTCCCCGGGTTCGCTGCTATTTCTGGCCAATTTGTATGCCACTTCATCATAAGGTAACCCCCTCATCTCCGGAATCAGCCTCGTGAATAGTTTTTGTACCCCCTCCAAAGCTAGTATATCCTTCCTTAAGTAAGGTGACCAAAACTGCACGCAGTACTCCAGGTGCGGCCTCACCAATACCCTGTACAGTTGCAGCAGGACCTCCCTGCTTTTGTACTCCATCCCTCTCGCAATGGAGGCCAACATTCCATTCACCTTCCTGATTACCTGCTGCACCTGAAAACTAACTTTTTGGGATTCATGCACAAGGACCCCCAGGTCCCTCTGCACCGCAGCATGTTGTAATTTCTCCCCATTCAAATAATATTCCCTTTTACTGTTTTTTTTCCCAAGGTGGATGACCTCACATTTTCCGACATTGTATTCCATCTGCCAAACCTTAGCCCATTCGCTTAACCTATCTAAATCTCTTTGCAGCCTTTCTGTGTCCTCTACACAACCTGCTTTCCCACTAATCTTAGTGTCATCTGCAAATTTTGTTACACTACACTCTGTCCCCTCTTCCAGGTCATCTATGTAAACAGTTGTGGTCCCAGCACCGATCCCTGCAGCACACCACTAACCACCGATTTCCAACCCGATAAGGACCCATTTATCCCGACTCTCTGCTTTATGTTCGCCAGCCAATTCTCTATCCATGCTAATACATTTCCTCTGACTCTGCGTACCTTTATCTTCTGCAGTAACCTTTTGTGTGGCACCTTATCGAATGCCTTTTGAAAATCTAAATACACCACATCCATCGGTACACCTCTATCCACTATGCTCGTTATATCCTCAAAGAATTCCAGTAAATTAGTTAAACATGATTTCCCCTTCATGAATCCATGCTGCGTCTGCTTGATTGTACTATTCCTATCTAGATGTCCCGCTATTTCTTCTTTAATGATAGTTTCAAGCATTTTCCCCACTACAGATGATAAACTAACCGGCCTATAGTTACCTGCCTTTTGTCTGCCCCCTTTTTTAAACAGAGGTGTTACATTAGCTGCTTTCCAATCCGCTGTTACCTCCCCAGAGTCCAGAGAATTTTGGTAGATTATAACGAATGCATCTGCTAGAACTTCCGCCATTTTCTGCATAAGGGATGGTTTTTTAGACCAATATGTCGAGGAACCAACTAGGGGGGAGGCCATCTTAGACTGGGTGTTGTGTAATGAGAGAGGATTAATTAGCAATCTCGTTGTGCGAGGCCCCTTGGGGAAGAGTGACTATAATATGGTGGAATTCTGCATTAGGATGGAGAATGAAACAGTTAATTCAGAGACCATGGTCCAGAACTTAAAGAAGGGTAACTTTGAAGGTATGAGGCGTGAATTGGCTAGGATAGATTGGCGAATGATACTGAAGGGGTTGACTGTGGATGGGCAATGGCAGACATTTAGAGACCGCATGGATGAACTACAACAATTGTACATTCCTGTCTGTCGTAAAAATAAAAAAGGGAAGGTGGCTCAACCGTGGCTATCAAGGGAAATCAGGGATAGCATTAAAGCCAAGGAAGTGGCATACAAATTGGCCAGAAATAGCAGAGAACCCGGGGACTGGGAGAAATTTAGAACTCAGCAGAGGAGGACAAAGTGTTTGATTAGGGCAGGGAAAATGGAATACGAGAAGAAGCTTGCAGGGAACATTAAGACGGATTGCAAAAGTTTCTATAGATATGTAAAGAGAAAAAGGTTAGTAAAGACAAACGTAGGTCCCCTGCAGTCAGAATCAGGGGAAGTCATAACGGGGAACAAAGAAATGGCGGATCAATTGAACAAGTACTTTGGTTCGGTATTCACTGAGGAGGACACAAACAACCTTCCGGATATAAAAGGGGTCGGAGGGTCTAGTAAGGAGGAGGAACTGAGGGAAATCCTTATTAGTCGGGAAATTGTGTTGGGGAAATTGATGGGATTGAAGGCCGATAAATCCCCAGGGCCTGATGGACTGCATCCCAGAGTACTTAAGGAGGTGGCCTTGGAAATAGTGGATGCATTGACAGTCATTTTCCAACATTCCATTGACTCTGGATCAGTTCCTATGGAGTGGAGGGTAGCCAATGTAACCCCACTTTTTAAAAAAGGAGGGAGAGAGAAAACAGGGAATTATAGACCGGTCAGCCTGACATCGGTAGTGGGTAAAATGATGGAATCAATTATTAAGGATGTCATAGCAGTGCATTTGGAAAGAGGTAATATGATAGGTCCAAGTCAGCATGGATTTGTGAAAGGGAAATCATGCTTGACAAATCTTCTGGAATTTTTTGAGGATGTTTCCAGTAAAGTGGACAAGGGAGAACCAGTTGATGTGGTATATTTGGACTTTCAGAAGGCTTTCGACAAGGTCCCACACAAGAGATTAATGTGCAAAGTTAAAGCACATGGGATTGGGGGTAGTGTGCTGACATGTATTGAGAACTGATTGTCAGACAGGAAGCAAAGAGTAGGAGTAAATGGGGACTTTTCAGAATGGCAGGCAGTGACTAGTGGGGTACCGCAAGGTTCTGTGCTGGGGCCCCAGCTGTTTACACTGTACATTAATGATTTAGACGAGGGGATTAAATGTAGTATCTCCAAATTTGCGGATGACACTAAGTTGGGTGGCAAGGAGGATTCTATGAGGCTGCAGAGCGACTTGGATAGGTTAGGTGAGTGGGCAAATGCATGGCAGATGAAGTATAATGTGGATAAATGTGAGGCTATCCACTTTGGTGGTTAAAAACAGAGAGACAGACTATTATCTGAATGGTGACAGATTAGGAAAAGGGCAGGTGCAAAGAGACCTGGGTGTCATGGTACATCAGTCATTGAAGGTTGGCATGCAGGTACAGCAGGCGGTTAAGAAAGCAAATGGCATGTTGGCCTTCATAGCGAGGGGATTTGAGTACAAGGGCAGGGCGGTGTTGCTACAATTGTACAGGGCCTTGGTGAGGCCACACCTGGAGTATTGTGTACAGTTTTGGTCTCCTAACCTGAGGAAGGACATTCTTGCTATTGAGGGAGTGCAGCGAAGGTTCACCAGACTGATTCCCGGGATGGCGGGACTGACCTATCAAGAAAGACTGGATCAACTGGGCTTGTATTCACTGGAGTTCAGAAGAATGAGAGGGGACCTCATAGAAACGTTTAAAATTCTGACGGGGTTAGACAGGTTAGATGCAGGAAGAATGTTCCCAATGTTGGGGAAGTCCAGAACCAGGGGACACAGTCTAAGGATAAGGGGGAAGTCATTTAGGACCGAGATGAGGAGGAATTTCTTCACCCAGAGAGTGGTGAACCTGTGGAATTCTCTACCACAGAAAGTTGTTGAGGCCAATTCACTAAATATATTCAAAAAGGAGTTAGATGAAGTCCTTACTACTAGGGGAATCAAGGGGTATGGTGAGAAAGCAGGAATGGGGTACTGAAATTGCATGTTCAGCCATGAACTCATTGAATGGCGGTGCAGGCTAGAAGGACCGAATGGCCTACTCCTGCACCTATTTTCTATGTTTCTATGTTTCTATCTCTTTTAATACCCTGGGATGCATTTTATCAGGACCAGGGGACTTGTCTACCTTGAGTCCCATTAGCCTGTCCAGCACTACCTCCCCAGTGATAGTGATTGTCTCAAGGTCCTCCCTTCCCACATTCCCGTGACCAGCAATTTTTGGCATGGTTTTTGTGTCTTCCACTGTGAAGACTGAAGCAAAATAATTGTTTAAGGTCTCAGCCATTTCCACATTTCCCATTATTAAATCCCCTTTCTCATCTTCTAAGGGACCAACATTTACTTTAGTCACTCTTTTCCGTTTTATATAGCTGTAAAAGCTTTTATTATCCGTTTTTATGTTTTGCGCAAGTTTACCTTTGTAATCTATCTTTCCTTTCTTTATTGCTTTCTTAGTCATTCTTTGCTGTCGTTTAAAATTTTCCCAATCTTCTATTTTCCCACTAACCTTGGCCACCTTATACGCATTGGTTTTTAATTTGATACTCTCCTTTATTTCCTTGGTTATCCATGGCTGGTTATCCCTTCTCTTACCACCCTTCTTTTTCACTGCAATATATTTTTGTTGAGTACTATGAAAGAGCTCCTTAAAAGTCCTCCACTGTTCCTCAATTGTGCCACCGTTTAGTCTGTGTTTCCAGTCTACTTTAGCCAATTCTGCACTCATCCCACTGTAGTCCCCTTTGTTTAAGCATAGTATGCTCGTTTGAGACACTACTTCCTCATCCTCAATCTGTATTACAAATTCAACCATACTGTGATCACTCATTCCGAGAGGATCTTTTACTAGGAGATCGTTTATTATTTCTGTCTCATTACACAGGACCAGATCTAAGATAGCTTGCTCCCTTGTAGGTTCTGTAACATACTGTTCTAAGAAACAATCCCGTATGCATTCTATGAATTCCTCCTCCAGGCTACCCCGTGCGATTTGATTTGACCAATCGATATGTAGGTTAAATTCCCCCATGATTACTGCCATTCCTTATTCACATGCCTCCATTATTCCCTTGATTATTGCCCTCCCCACCGTGAAGTTATTATTTGGGGGCCTATAAACTACACTCACCAGTGACTTTTTCCCCTTATTATCTCTAATCTCCACCCACAACGATTCAACATTTTGTTCATTAGAGCCAATATCGTCTCTCACAAGTGCCCTGATATCATCCTTTATTAACAGAGCTACCCCACCTCCTTTCCCTTCTTGTCTGTCTTTCCGAATCGTCAGATACCCCTGTATGTTTAATTCCCAGTCTTGGCCACCCTGCAACCACGTTTCTGTAATGGTCACCAAATCATACCCATTTGTAATGATTTGTGCCATCAACTCATTTACTTTGTTTCGAATGCTGCGTGAGTTTAGGTAGAGTGTTTTAATACTAGTTTTTAAACCATGATTTTTAGTTTTGACCCCTCCTGCAGCCCCTTTATATTCAGTGGCCCTTTTTGATTTTTGCCTTGGGTTTCTCTGCCCTCCACTTTTATTCATCTCCTTTCTGTCTTTTGCTTTTGTCTCCTTTTTGTTTCCCTCTGTCTCCCTGCATTGGTTCCCATCCCCCTGCCATATTAGTTTAACTTCTTCCCAAAAACACTAGCAAACACTCCCCCTTGGACATTGGTTCCAGTCCTGCCCAGGTGTGAATTAGAGGCACGAGTTTGATTGACATCGAGGATGCATTCAGCTGCTTTTTTTAATCAAAAAGACTTGCATTTCTATTGCACTTTTCATGACCCAAACGCTTTACTGCCAATTAAGTACTTTTTAAGTGTAGTAAATAGGAACCACGACAACCAGATTGCGCACAGCAAGGTCCCACAAACACCAATGTAATAATGACTGGATAATCTGTTTTTTGGTGCTGTTGATTGAAGGATAAATGTTGGCCAGGACACCGGGGATAACTCCCCTGCTCTTCTTCAAAATAGTTCCATGAGATCTTTTACGTCCAGCTGAGAGAGCAGACGGGGTTTAACGTCTCATCCGAAAGACAGCACTTCCGACAGTGCAACTCTCCCTCAGTACTGCACTGGAGTGTCAGCCTAGATTTTCTGCTCAAGTCTCTAGAATGGGACTTGAACTCACGACCTTCTGACTCAGAGGCGAGTGTGTGTTATTCACTGAGTCACAGTTGACACCTTATAAGGACAGCCAAATAAAGGTACGTCTGGGTGGAGAATTTCGCTATTAGCAGACAGTGGTTTCACTGCTGCAAAGTTGCTCCGTGCAGTTCAGTTCCATGCTCAGTGAGTTGGGATATCGGAAGTTTTTTTCTACGATCGGAGTCCTCCAGTGTCCGGCATCAACTGCAGCAGAGCCTCGTTCACATTGTTCTGCTCAGAGCAGAGAAGGTTCATAGTGGGGAACGGGTTCGAGCGGCTGAATGGCCTACTCCTGTTCCTAGGTTCCTATTTAATAGGGGTGGTCAAAATGACAAAGGAGTTTGATAGAGTAAATAAGGAGAAACTGTTTCCATAGCCAGGAGGGTCGGGTAACCAGGGGGCACAGATTTAAGGTGATTGGCAAACGAACCAGAGGGAGAGATGAGCAGAATTTTTTTTATGCAGCGAGTTGTTGTGATCTGGAACGCACTGCCTGAAAGGGCGGTGGAAGCAGATTCAATAGTGACTTTCAAAAGGGAATTGGGTGTATTTTTGAAAAGAAAACAAATTGCACCGCTATGCAGAAAGAGCAGGGAGAGTGGCACTAACTGGATAGCTCTTTGAAAAAGAGCCAGCACAGGCACAATGGGTCGATTGGCCTCTAGGTGTCAGCTCAGTGGGTAACACACTCGCCTCAGAGTTAGAAAGTTGTGGGTTCAAGTCCCTATCCAGGGACTTGAGCACATAAATCTAGGCTGACACTCCAGTGCCGTGCTGAGGGAGCGCTGCACTGTCGGAGGTGCCGTCTTTCAGATGAGACGTTAAACCGAGGCCCGGTCTGCCCTCTCAGATGGACGTAAAAGATCCCATGGCACTATTTCAAAGAAGAACAGGGGAACAGTCCCCAGTGTCCTGGACGATCATCATCATCATAGGCAGTCCCTTGGAATCGAGGAAGACTTGCTTCCACTCTTAGCATGAGTTCTCAGGTGGTTGAACAGTCCAGTACGAGAGCCACAGTCTCTGTCACAGGTGGGACAGATAGTCGTTGAGGGAAGGGGTGGGTGGGACTGGTTTGCGTCACGCTCCTTCCGCTGCCTGCGTTTGATTTCTGGGGCATGCTCTCGACGACGAGACTCGAGGTGCTCAGCGCCCTCCCGGGTGCACTTCCTCCACTTAGCGCAGTCTTTGGCCAGGGACTCCCAGGTGTCAGTGGGGATGTTGCACTTTATCAGGGAGGCCGGTATTTATGTCTCAATCAACATCACTAAAAAAACAGATTATCTGGTCATTATCACATTGCTGTTTGTGGGAGCTTGCTGTGCACAAATTGGCTGCCGCGTTTCCCACATTACAACAGTGACTACACTCCAAAAAGTACTTCATTGGCTGTGAAGTGCTTTGAGACACCCGGTGGTCGCTATATAAATGCAAGTCTTGCTTTTCTCTTTGAAAAAGAGCCAGAACGGACGCGATGGGACGATTGGCACAGTATGATTCTCTGTTGTGCTCACTTCAACAGACAGAAGCTGAAAACGCCGGAGATCCCGTTTGTCCACCGACCTGGGAAGCGATGTGGCCGCAGAGCTCTGAAGAATATCAGCCTGTCTCCCAGTGACCCTTACTCAGGGATCCTTCACTCAGGTAGTTGTTAGCTCGTCTATCCTTCCCGATTTAGAAGAAAGAATTAAATAAAACCCGGCAGCGGAAGTGCCACGATACTCTTGTCAGGTTCACCTTATAGATCGATGAATGTACAGAAGTCCCTGTAACACGTGCCAGCGTTTGCTTTACGCAGTCAGTAATAATGATTCAATGTGTTGCCGGCTGGTGTGGTGGGCGCTGACCAATGTTCACCCCTAAGGTGTACCAGCGCGCGGGGCCACGTCAGTCCCGAGGTCCCGCGCAGGCTGCTCACAAGCTGGAAGAGATACCGCGCGCTGATTCTCTGCCTTCAACCGTGGGCTGGACCATTTCCTGACTGGAGTGGGCTGGAGATTGAATCATAGAAGGCTGAGGAGCGACCTAGCTGAGGACTTTAAAATGATGAAAGGTTTTGATAGAGTGGACACAGAGAGAGTGTTTCCACTTGTGGGGAAGAGCAAAAACTAGAGACCATCAGTATAAGATAGTCACCAACAAATCCAACCGGGTATTGAGAAGAAGCCTCTTTGCCCAGAGAGTGGTGAGAATGTGGAACTCGTTACCACAGGGAGTGGTTGAGGCGAATAGTATGGATACATTTAAGGGGAGGCTAGACAAGCATATGAGGGAGAAGGGAATATGTGGATAGATTTAGCTGAAGAAAAACGGGAGGAGGTTCGAGTGGAGTATAAACGCCGGCATGGACTGGTTGTGCTGAATGTCCTGTTTCTGCGCTGTATATCCTGTGTAATCCTATGTGATATAGAAGGTAAAGGGTTTTACAGATAACACACGGTCCCTGTGATCTCCAGAACTGGCTTCCGTTGCTTGAGGGGGTCGGAGAGGAATTTTCCAGAGTTTTTCCCTTAATGACCCTGGTTTTTTTTTCCTGTTGTATTTGACCTCTCCATAGAGATGCGGAGGGGAGATGGGGGTTGGTGTCGGGGGCCGGTAGGATCTGTCCAGTCATGATATTCCAGAGTGGTGGAGTAGGTTTGATGGACCCGCTGGTCTTTTCCTGCCCGTCATTTTTGTACGTCCGCTTATAACTTGAGGAATGAACTTGCCGCTGCTTTAAACATCCATTCCCAGCTCCTTGCCCACAAATGTACGTTTATTTGGATGTGGGCGTCGCTGCCAAAGGCCGGCATTTATTTATTTATTTATTTTTTTTTGAAATTCGTAGCCAATCGTTCCAATTCTTTGTCAAATCACAAACGCCAGAGGTCACCTTGCACACGCCAAGGATCACTCTGCGCCAATGCTCTTAGCCAAAAGGCCTAGAGCCACTGCACCGTTCCTGGAAGTACTGCAATACCAGGTTCGTGCCATGGAGGTGGATGGGTCAGGTCCCCCACACACCTCCGTGGAGGTGGATGGGTCAAGCCACCCCACCCACCTCCTGTTTCCAAAAAAGCAAGCATATACCTTCCTGATCCAGGGAGAACCACCCGGAGGTCATGGTGGCTGGTCAGGTCAGTTACGCATGATCTTAGCCATTTTTTTTTTATTTTTTTAAATTCGTAGCCAATCGTTCCAATTCTTTGTCAAATCACAAATGCCAGAGGTCACCTTGCACATGCCAAGGATCACTCTGCGCCAATGCTCTTAGCCAAAAGGCCTAGAGCCACTGCACCGTTCCTGGAAGTACTGCAATACCAGGTTCGTGCCATGGAGGTGGATGGGTCAGGTCCCCCACACACCTCCGTGGAGGTGGATGGGTTTAGCCATTTATTGCCCATCCCTAATTGCCCTTGAGAAGGTGGTGGTGAGCCGCCGCCTTGAACCGCTGCAGTCCGTGTGGTGAAGGTGCTCCCACAGTGCGGTGAGAGAGGGAGTTGCAGGATTTTGACCCAGTGACGTTGAAGGCACAGCTGGTACATTTCCAAGTCGAGACTTGGAGACTTGGAGGTGACGGTGATCCCATGCTGAAGAAGGCTTGGCGAGTTGCTGCAGTGCACCCTGCTCCACTGCATGTTGGCCAATGAGAAGCATTCGTGGCACCAGTTGCAATATCTGCTGCAGTGGCGAGCCCTCTGCAGTGCTGGTTGTTAATTATTGGTTAAAGACACAGATTTAAACAATGATTTATATTGCAGCACCAGTTGGGGCTAGCAATGCCCCATCATTGCAGGCAACCTCGAGCCCTGCTCTGCAAGAAGCAACAATAAGACCAACTTGCATTTGCATAGCGCCTTTAACGTGGTAAAATATCCCAAGGCACTTCACAGCACCGTAATCAGACATAATTTGTCACCAAAAAATACTAAGTAAAGAAAGATGAAGTAAAACTGACTCTGGCTATATGGTCTGGTATTGCTTCAGGACAATCATGAGCGATAACGTTCAGACTTAATTAATTTTGCTCTTAATTTCAGAAGAATGTACAAATGGTTCAGTACAGCGTTAAATTCTGCGGCAGCTCTGTGAAACCACCGCCACCTGGTGGATTTGGTAGCACATTGCAACAAAAACAAATGAAATTTAATCCAGGACTGACTGACAGGTGGCGCTCGAGTTGTCTTAATCAAGCTCTTTTCTTGGAACTGAATAAGTAAACTGTAGGCACAAAATAAACATAGGTAAACTGCTGGAAAACATGCTTATAGGTTATCGGCAGGAATTATTGTGTAACATTCGAGAGGGTACAGATGAGATTTACGAGGATGTTGCCTGGACTAGCGAATTTTAGCTATGAGGAAAGATTGGATAGGCTGGGTTCGTTTTCTTTGGAACAGAGGCGGCTGAGGGGAGACTTGATTGAGGTGTATAAAATTATGAGGGACCTGGATAGAGTGGATAGGAAGGACCTATTTCCCTTAGCAGAGGGGTCAACAACCAGAGGGCATAGATTTAAAGTAATTGGTAGGAGGTTTAGAGGGGATTTGAGGGGAATTTTTTTCACCCAGACGGTGGTGGGGGTCTGGAACTCACTGCCTGAAAGGGTGGTGGAGACAGAAACCCTCACCACATTTAAAAAGTACTTGGAGATGCACCTGAAGTGCCGTGACCTGCAGGGCTATGGACCAAGAGCTGGAAAGTGGGATAGGCTGGATAGCTCTTGATCGGCTGGTGCGGACTCGATGGGCCGAAATGGCCACCTTCAGTGCTGTAAATTTCTATGATTCTACGATTATAAAAGGATTTATACAGATACTGATTGCTAAAAATAAGGATTAAAAGAGCAGAAAGTAAAAGAACAAAATTGGCGGGGATAATTTGCAACTTCATTGTCTGGGCTATAACCTCCTGAAGCTGGGAGCTTTGCCCCAACTCCAACCATAGCTGGTAGCGATGCCTTGACGACCAGTGAAGAATGTATCATTCAGTAATAATAATCAGCAATAAACTTGAACTCATCCAAAACTCCTATCCTAACGCGCACCAAGTCCCATTCACTCACCACCCCCGCCCTCGCTGACCTACATTGGCTCTCGGTCCGGCAACGCCTCGATTTTAAAATTCTCCTTCCCCCTGCTCCAATCCCTTCCCTATTTCTGCAAACCTCCGAGAACTCTTGAGTGCCTCTTGTCCATCCCACCATTGGCGGCCATGCTTTTAGCTGCCTGGGCCCTAAACTCTGGAATTCCCCCTCAAAACCTCTCTGCCTCGCGCTCCTCCTTTAAAACATTCCTTCAAACCTACGTCCACCTGTCCTAATATCTCCATATGGGGCTCGGTGTCAGACTTTGTCCGATTACGCCCCTGCGAAGCACCTTGGAGAGTTTTTACTACGCTAAAGATTCTATATAAATGCAAATTGTTGCTACACGAGGAAGGAAGGAAATGCATGTGTGCAAGGATGGGAGATTTAAGGGAGAGAGGTGGGAAAACTTTACCTTCTTATCTCAGACTCTGGTATAGTTTCCTGCTGCCTTTCATTATGTTGATTAAGATGTTGGTGGACTCTTGGCCTTTTGAATAACAAAGATGAGGACATGGATGTAGAGGAAGCAGTGAGGTCGGAAAACATTACCACCAACAACAATGACTTGCATTTATACAGCACCTTTAACATGGTAGAACGCCCCAAGATGCTTCACAGCAGCGTTATTAGACATAATTTGACACCGAGCCACATAAGGAGAAATTAGCGCTGGTGACCAAAAGCTTGGTCAAAGAGGTAGATTTTAAGGAGCGTCTTGAAGGAGGAAAGAGAGGTAGCGAGGTGGAGAGGTTTAGGGAGGGAGTTCCAGAGCTTGGGGCCTAGGCAGCAGAAGGCACGGCCACCAATGGTTGAGTGATTATAATCAGGAATGCTCAAGAGGGCAGAATTAGAGGAGCGCAGACATCATCCAAAAGCAGTGTCAGGTTCCACATCTACACTGACAGCACCCAGCTCTACCTCATCACCAATGTACCAAATATGAAGAAATGATGTAAAGTTCATTCAAAATAAATAATTAAGAAAATATCACATGGCAGTTCTTTTTATGGCAGAAAGAGGAAGATAATGCATTGATTGTTGCTGGCTGTATTGAGGGGGGAAACAGAGCTGCTATTTTACACGGACTTTACTCAGCTAGCATTATTTTTCATTTATGACCTGGCAGTAATCAGAATTATCTTCTGAGCAATTCCTTTCCTCATTCTAGGTGTCTGCGTTGAACCCGAGAGTCAGTGGACGACTCAGGTTAACAGACTGCAGCAGCTGATTGACCGGTTGGAGTGCAAGGTACAAGGCTGTCATTCGTAGCGTCTTACAAATCTAGGCTGACACTCCCAGTGCAGTGCTGAGGGAGGGTTGCACTGTCGGAGGTGCCGTCTTTGGATGAGACGTTAAACCGAGGCCCCCGTCTGCTCTCCCTCAGGTGGATGTAAACGCTCCCATGGCACTATTTCGAAGAAGGGCAGGGGAGTTGTCTCCCCGGGTGTTCAGGCCAACTTTATCCTTCAACCAACATCTCTTCAATTTTAAAAAAACCCAGATTATCTGCTCATTTATTTCATTGCTGTGTGTGGGACCTTGCTGACGTCAGGCTGTCCCAAGGCGCTTTTGCGGCCAATGAAGTACTTTTCGAAGCGCAGTCACTGTGGGCTAGGCAGAAGCCAACACAGCAAGCTCCCACAAACAGCGCTACGATAACGGCCAGATAATCGGGTTACATCCCTATTCCAGCTGGTAGCCATTTTCCAAACCGTTTTTATCCTCAGGACACGAGCACATGCCAGGTATCGAGGCTGCCCCCCCCCCCGTCAGAGGTCCCCCCAGGTGGCACGTGTGGGGCTGCCCAGGTGCCAGCTCCAAAGTTGCAGCCAGCAAGCGACTTATTCCCAGGAGCCAGCTGCTGTGACGGTAAAGGTCATCACATTCACAGGAATCTTTTGTGATTGGTAGAAGGCGACGTAACAAAAAGCTTTTTTATGCAGCGAGTGGTTAGGATCTGGAACGCACTGCATGCAAAGGTGGTGGAGGCAGACTCAATCGTGGCTTTCAAAAGGGAGTTGGATAAGTCCCTGAAGAAAAAAAATTTGGCAGGGCTACAGGGAATGGGCGGGGGAGTGGGACTAGTGGAGGTGCTCTTGCAGAGAGCCAGCACGGGCTCACCAGGCTGAATGGCCTCCTTCTGTGCTGTAACCATTCAATGATTCTATAAGGAGCAGCCAATCACCTCTCGTGGTACGGGCCCTCAGTTTGCAGCCAAGAGAAGCACTAGAGTAGGAGAAAAAAGGACTTGTTTAGTCATCGAGGGGAAATACAGTGTGAAGAAAGAATCGATTGGCTTAAGGCCACTTTTCAGATCTTTGTATCAAAGGACAATGAGCATTTTTGTTTTGTGTTCTGTTATTCTGATTATAGTGATGCAGGAAACAGCGCACTTATTTAAGGCTGACTCATCAATGAGATGATTCAGACTTACATTGTAATGTTTTTCCAACGAGGTCTGATATGTGATTGAGGGGTGATCCAATTGAATCGGTTAAAATAATAAGAGTAAACGATAGGGTAGATAAACTGAATTTCCCTCTTCTGGGGGAAATCCAGGACTTAGGGGCGGATTTTCCGGACTTTTGTGCTTTGCTTTTTGCCTCAGAGGGACGGCAATGGCGACGGTGAGGTCTTCTGGGCGGGCGGTCAGCCTCCAACGTCCCGCGGCGGTTTTCGGGACCGGTTTTGCGGCGGTGCAGAGTTGCGCCGGTGTGCAACGCCTCTGGTTGCGATACCGGCTCGCTTTTTGAGTACCGCCTGACCCGTTCGCCCTGCAGCGCGCCCTGCTGGGACCGCCTGTAATACGGGCAGTCGAACCTATACCGGCTGCAGAGAGCTAAGTAATGTAAGTGTGATTGTTTATTCATTTAATTTATTTTGCGATTTATGTTGTGGTGTAGGCTCTGTATTGGGAATGTTTTTGTGGGGTTTTTTTCAGGTTTTTTTTTTCTCGCCAGGCCTCTCTCGGAGCGCTCGGAGGCCAACTCTTTAGCTGGGGATTTTCGCATGCCCAGCCGGCCTAGCGCCCTAACAGAGATGTACATCGCTTCCCTTAGCGCTCCGCCCCACACTCAGGGCCCAGCTGCCCAATTTTGCCGACTGAGGCGCAAACTGTTCCCGGGCGCAAACTTTACCGCCCCTTCGCCATTACCGCCTGGAAATTAGCAAAATTGAAAATCCAGCCCTTTAATCTTAAAATTAGAGCTAGTGAAATCAGGAAGCAGTTTTTCCACACAAACGGTAGTGGAAATCTGGAACTCTGTCCCCCAAAAGTCTATGGACGCTGGGTCATCTGAATCTTTCAAAACTCAGATCGATATAACTTTGTTAGGCAAGGGTATCACAGGGATATGGAGCTAAGGCGGGTAAATGGGGTTGAGTTACAGATCAGCCTTGATCTGATTGAATGGCAGAGCAGGCTCGATGGGCTGAATGGCCTCCTCCTGTTCCTATGTTATAGGGTGGGTGTAGGATTATGCGGACAGTAGCATAGTGGTTATGTTACTAGACCAGTAACCCAGAGGACTGGCCAAATGATCTGGAGACATGCGTTCAAATCCCACCATGGTGGCTAGGGAATTTAAATTTAATTAAATAAATCTGGAATTAAAAGCTAGCATCAGTAATGTTGACCATGAAACTACAGGATTGTCGTAAAAACCCATCTGGTTCACTAACGGCCTTTCAGGAAGGAAATCTGCCATCCTTACCTGGTCTGGCCTATATGTGACTCCAGACCCACAGCAATGTGGTTGACTCTTAACTGCCCTCTGAAATGGCCCAGCGAGCCAATGAGTTCTCAAGGGCAATTAAGAATGGGCAATAAATGCTGGCCTTGCCAGCGATGCCCACATCCAGTGAATCAATAAAAAAAACAATTTGGAGGTGGGGGAGAGGGAGTTATGACAAAGGTAGACTGTTAAACAGATGAGAGCAGTTCATCAATAAGTTGAGTTCTCATGTCCCATTTGATGCTGGTCAGTAAAAGTGGAAAACATTCCGTTCACTAGCGCAGACTTCCCTCACGATGGTGAGCATAACATTTCATTGTATCTACTTAACTAACTAACTAACAAATTTGTTCTGTTTACTGTAGACCCCAAGGCTGGAGCCCTTAAAGGAAGAAGTCATCGAGGGAGCAAATAAATCTGTAAGTTGTGGAGTGAAGCTTGGCTCCTGGTAGATTGGTTTGTGGACTCAGTGGTACCCCACGACTGAGAATATATCAGCATGTAACGACAGGGCGAATCTGTACTGGGACAAAGCTGCGGAACATGCAATCTGTTTGCTTACAGGGACGGCTATACGTGGAGTTCATAGAATCAAAGAAATTTACAGCAAGGAAGGAGGTCATTTCATCCCATCGTGTCCATGCCGGCCGACCAAGAGCTATCCAGCCTAATCCCACTTTCCCGCTCTTGGTTCATAGCCTTATAGGTTACGGCACTTTAAGTGCACGTCCAAGTATTTTTTAAATGTGCTGAGGGTTTCTGCCTCTACCACCCTTTCAGGCAGTGAGTTCCAGACCCCTACCACCCTCTGGTTGAAGACATTTCCCCTCATATCTCCTCTAAACCTCCTCCCAATTACTTTAAATCTATGCCCCCTGTTTGTTGACCCATCTGCCAAGGGAAACAGGTCCTTCCCATCCACTCTATCCAGGCCCCTCATAATTTTATACACCTCAATAAGGTCTCCCCTCGGCCTCCTCTGTTCCAAAGAAAACAGACCCACCATCTCCAACCCGACACCATCCTGATTTGGAAGCATATCGCCGTTCCTTTATCGTCGCTGGGTCAAAATCCTTGAACTCGCTCCCTAACAGCACTGTGGGAGTACCTTCACCACACGGACTGCAGCGGTTCAAGAAGGCGGCTCCCCACCATCTTCTCAAGGGTAATTAGGGATGGGCAATGGTGGGTGGGGTGGCTTGACCCATCCACCTCCACGGAGGTGTGTGGGGGACCTGACCCATCCACCTCCATGGCACGAACCTGGTATTGCAGTACTTCCAGGAACGGTGCAGTGGCTCTAGGCCTTTTGGCTAAGAGCATTGGCGCAGAGTGATCCTTGGCGTGTGCAAGGTGACCTCTGGCGTTTGTGATTTGACAAAGAATTGGAACGATTGGCTACGAATTTCAAAAAAAAAAATAAATAAATGCTGGCCTTGCCAGCGACGCCCACATCCCTTGAATGAATTTTTTTTTAAACTTTCCTCATAGCCAAAATTCTCCAGTCCAGACAACATTCCACAGCATGGTAGACATGAATGCAACGGTTCTGAAGACCGAAGACTCCCATGTAGACGCCCACGCAGGGTCCGTGCTTAGCAGACTCAGTTCACACAGCATGAATCTAGAACAGATATTCCTTTGTAGCTACTCCTGTCACAGTTGCTTGCCAATCATTAGCCAATTGGGCACCCAGGAAAGCACAGGGCCTGTTCTGGGACAGCTTGTTGATGAAAACGTGAATTGAAAGGGATCCTTCGCTCTGGCTCACACTCCAACTATCCTACAGCATCCATCATCATCATCACAGGCAGTCCCTCGAAATCGAGGCAGTCTTGCTTCCACTCTAAAAGTGAGTTATCAGGTACAATCCAATACGGGAATTACAGTCTCTGTCACAGGTAGGACAGACAGTCAGTGAATGAAAGGGAGGGTGGGTGGGGAGCCTGGTTTGCCGCACGCTCCTTCCGCTGCCTGCGCTTGTTTTCTGCATGCTCTCGGTGATGAGGCTCGAGGTGCTCAGCGCCCTCCCAGATGCTCTTCCTCCACTTAGGGTGGTCTTTGGCCAGGGACTCCCAGGTGTCGATGGGGATGTTGCACTTTTATCAAGGAGGCTTTGAGGGTATCCTTGAAACCTTTCCTCTGCCCACCTGTGTAGGAGATCCGAGTAAAGCGCTTGCTTTGGAAGTCTTGCGTCGGGCATGTGAACGATGTGGCCCGCCCAATGGAGCTGGTCGATTGTGGTCAGTGCTTCGATGCTGGGGTTGTTGACCTGAGCAAGAACACTGACGTTGGTGCGTCTGTCCTCCCAGTGGATTTGCAGGATCTTGCGGAGACATCGTTGGTGGCATTTCTCCAGTGATTTGAGGTGTCTGCTGTATACGGTCCACGTCTCTGAGACATACAGGAGGGTGGGTAGTCCTGCAGACCATAAGCTTGGTGCCAGAATTGAGGGCCTGGTCTTCGAACACTCTCTTCCTCAGGCGACCAAAGGCTGCGCTGGCGCACTGGAGAAGGCCCTCGTCGTCGATGTCAGCCCTTGCTGATAGTAGGCTCCAGAGGTATGGAAAGTGGTCCATGTTCAAGGCCGCGCCGTGGATTTTGATGACCGGGGGGCAGTGTTGTGTGGCAGGGCACTAAGTTGGGTGGCAGTGTGAGCTGCGAGGAGGATGCTATGAGGCTGCAGAATGACTTGGATAGGTTAGGTGAGTGGGCAAATGCATGGCAGATGAAGTATAATGTGGATAAATGTGAGGTTATCCATTTTGGTGGTAAAAACAGAGAGACAGACTATTATCTGAATGGTGACAGATTAGGAAAAGGGGAGGTGCAACGAGACCTGGGTGTCATGGTACATCAGTCATTGAAGGTTGGCATGCAGGTACAGCAGGCGGTTAAGAAAGAAAATGGCATGTTGGCCTTCATAGCGAGGGGATTTGAGTTCAGGGGCAGGGAGGTGTTGCTACAGTTGTACAGGACCTTGGTGAGGCCACACCTGGAGTATTGTGTACAGTTTTGGTCTCCTAACTTGAGGAAGGACATTCTTGCTATTGAGGGAGTGCAGCGAAGGTTCACCAGACTGATTCCCGGGATGGCGGGACTGACATATCAAGAAAGACTGGATCAACTGGGCTTGTATTCACTGGAGTTCAGAAGAATGAGAGGGAATTTCATAGAAACGTTTAAAATTCTGACTGGTTTAGACAGGTTAGATGCAGGAAGAATGTTCCCGATGTTGGGGAAGTCCAGAACCACGGTCACAGTCTAAGGATAAGGGGTAAGCTATTTAGGACCGAGATGAGGAGAAACGTCTTCACCCAGAGAGTGGTGAACCTGTGGAATTCTCTACCGCAGAAAGTTGTTGAGGCCAATTCACTAAATATATTCAAAAAGGAGTTAGATGAAGTCCTTACTACTAGGGGGATCAGGGGGGGGGTATGGCGAGAAAGCAGGAATGGGGTACAGAAGTTGCATGTTCAGCCATGAACTCATTGAACGACGGTGCAGGCTCGAAGGGCCGAATGGCCTACTCCTGCACCTATTTTCTATGTTTCTATGTTTCTATGTAAATCTCTTTGCAAAGTTCCATGAAGGTACAATCTTACATGAGTCAGCCAAACATAAACCGCAGCACGGTAGACATGATTTACGCATGGCTGACTCAAGTGAAATTGTATCTTCACGGAACTTTGCAAGGAGATTTACAAGAATATTGAGGGGATTTACAAGAATGTTGCCTGGACTGGAGAATTTTGGCAATGAGGAAAGATTTGTTTTTATTTGTTCAAGGGATGTGGGCGTTGCTGGCTCTGTCACACAGTACTGCCCCCCCGATCATCAAAAGCAAACAGCACCCAGTATAACACAAACAGTTGAAGAAGGGGAATGTTTCGGGAATGATGGGCACCATTGCCCTAAGAGGCACCTACTGTATTGTATGTCGTGGATGTGTCACAGGCAGCAATGCCGCACAGTCGAAACCTGCTCCAGCTGAATGGCCCGGAATTTGCGGTCAGTGGTGAAGCAGAGGCACTTGCCACTGGCACCGAAGAAAGCTGCCCACGGAGATCTCGCGACTTCTGCGGCGAGACATTTGCCTTTTTCGGCAGCACACGTGGTTTCAGCGTAATATAATGGGGGTCCCTGAGTGCGAGCTGCTGTGACGTCAACAAGCTATCTAAGCGGCCAATCGCATCGCAGAATTCTCACAGACAGCGAACCAGGAAGTGAAGAAGCTGCTTTTATCCCGACTTTTAAAAAAATGTTAGAGAGAGCAAAACAAAGATTAGGGCTCTCACACGAGCAAACGTTGGACCTGAAATAAAGAAAAAAAAATTTTTTTTTAAATATCTAAAATAAATTAAACTTTCTTAAAAATTGTAATTTTTATCATAATGGAGAAATTTGACAAAATTAAAGTTAATTTTTGTTTCGCAGTCAATACGCTGTTAAAACCCCAGTTACACCTAATCCAAAAAGGTCTAACTTTTAATGGGGTATTTAACAGCGATAGTGCCGCGGAAACGCCCATGTTTTTGTCAGTTTCACTGATTTTGCTGATTACTATGATTGCCAGCTATGGGAGGGAGGCGAGGGGAACAGGGAAGGGGGCAGGTGGGGGGCACAGTGTCGGAGCAGTGAATGACTGACCGCAACTTCAGGATTTCTGCGTTTAGATACGCATGTGCTAAATCCCGAAGTTGCGGTCAGTGTCATAGGGGTAATAACAGCGAACGCTGTTCATTCACCGTCAATACCCACCCCGAACTCCGGGCCCATAACTCCCAATGCAAGAGTCAGAAGTGGGTCAGATTCAGAGGGGAGATGCTCAATAGATCACATGAACTGGACAGAAGGTGTTTGCAGTGGGGGCGGGGTGGGGGCATGTGGGCTAGCTGGGCTAGGAGTTTCTGATGGGCATGATTTGATGCTGTTCGAAAGGAGGTACGAATTTTTTTCGACTGTGAGGTGTGCCTACAACATCGTAGCTGCATTTCACAACAGGGTTTCCTGAGGATGTTGTGCTGCAGTCCGATGCAGGATTCTGAAAAGATTAAGAGCCGGGTGTGTATGAAATGCTTATTAGCTCCACTAGTATTTATTCACAGCAGTGCTAGTCAAACCTCCAGTGCTGTTGCACATGGGAAGTCAAAAAGACTTCAAATTATGGGAACGGATAATTGGACCGGGTTACATAGACCAAGTGGAGTCACCATTTTAATCAGGGAAATTGCGGCCAAAATGTGCTTGAAATTGCGCTGGTCAGGTTATGCCTCAACTGTCTAATAAAATTCATAATCACAAATGTAAAATCTTCCCTGAACCACTGTTACTGGGCAGCGTAACAAAACATAATCGTTTCGCTTATTTTCTTTCCATTAAAAAGTACTCCTTGATGTGTTTAAGAGTGGTAACCTGATCCAGTTTTACTAATACGGCTGAAAATGGGTTTATCAGCAAAAAAAAAAGCCGTTTTTATAAAAGGGTCTTGTGCTCCACCTGTGAGTAAGCCGATTTAAAATCACCGAAAAAGCCTTTAGAAAACTGTACTGAAACTTTTAATAGTTTCATTGGTGTGGACGAGTCAGTGTCTTAGTAAATGGCGACAGTTTTGCTAACCTCGACCGGTCTGTGGCGGGCAATGGTGATGGCAGGTCCCCTGGGTGCAGTGCCGCAAACCTTTCAATGATCTCAGTAGATCACGAAATGTCAGTACAAAGCCACGCTCATCCTCATCCTGCTGTGCCTCTCATCACATCCCCATCACTCTGCCTTTCCCGGCCTCTGAAATGACTTTCCGTTGATGGGGCTTGTTAAACCCGCCCAGTGCGTTTCCCGGCCAATTAGAGGAAGCGGGTCTGGTGACGTCATTTGATGACACGTCATCAGCCGGTTTCCTTAAAGGGACCATGGCCAACTTTAGTTTGACAGTTGTGCTGTCAGTGTTCTACAGCATTGAGGTGCTGAAAGAACGGCACAGAGGTGCATGGCTGCACCCAGGCTCTCCTTTGACTGCCTCCATATGCTTATGGAGGCAGTCAGAGCATGCAGGGAGGTCCTCTTCACTTCCCATGGGTGGAAGAGTCCTCCCCAGGAGATCAACACAGCCTTGCAGAGGAGGGAAGCTTTCAATGAATCTCAATAGATCTTGAAACGTCAGCACAAAGCCACACTCAACCTCATCCTGCTGTGCCTCTCATCACATCCCCATCACTCTGCTTTCCCTACCTTACTCCTGCATATCCTTACTCACACCAACTTACCTTGTACCTCCACCCATCCCTCTCTATCTATATTATCACATCCCATCTCATTAGCCACCCTTCACACTTGCCCTCATCCTAATGCAATCATACTGACTAACAACACGCAATACGCAATGTGAGGGGGAAAGGTCAGAGGCAGGAACTTCCTACACCGAGAATTGGGAGCTATTCAGTTGTTTTTTAGTATGTTTTAACTTAGAACATTTGATGACTATTTGAAGCAGAGGAAGCAGAAGGCTTTGAGATTAGTTTTGGAGTGCCCTAGCAAAGAGCTTGCACTAACATGATAGACCGAATAGTCTCCTCCCGTGCTGCAATCTGCTACAGTTCTACATCACCGTGGAACGATACCGTTCTTACGAAAGAGGAATTGCGTGGGAAGAATGATCCAATCAAATGTAGTAGAATAAATGTACTTATTAAGAGTTGCAGGGTGTTACAGGAAGTGTTACTCAGTTGTGTTAACATGAACCATGTACTGTACGCAAGACATGCAATACATTCTATAGATAGACATGTTTAAACAGCTTCTGATCCTGCAAGAAACAGGTCCAACTCATTAATACTGAACTTACTGCTGAGAAAATCCTTCTGCTTCCTCCAGCCTCCACTGATGCCACCTTGTGCAGCCTCCTTCCTTCCTTAGCCTCTTGTGATGTTGCCCGACTCTTTCCCTTGCACCCTGCTCTATGTCCTGTCTTTCCCCAATCATAACTCTCTATGTTCTCCTCTTTGGCTACCCTCCCTCCCCACTGTGATATATTCTTTATGACATCACAAACACACACACATACACAAGATGGCTCTGCAGGAACTTGTCACGTGACCTTGTCACATGATCCTTTTATTAGCCTGGGTTATTTATCTGTTTTTTTGCCTCTCACAGGAGATCACACAGTTTGGGGTGGGGTGGAGTGTATACGGTGTGATACGCAAGGTATCGCAATTGTGTGGGACAGGCTGGGTAGACCAGATGGTCTTTATCTGTCTATCATTGTTCGTATTATATCAGTAGTTGCATTACCACAGTAGGCCACTAGATGGAGCAGTAGTCCACTAGGAGGACCTCTATATTACACTCACTCCTCATCATAACCCTGTCTATCTTTTATTCTCCGGACTTAACACCAGTTATTTGCTTCCCCAGCCCCTGCACCACCCCCCCACCAACATATCCCACCCCCCCCCCACCAACATATCCCACCTCCCCCCACCAACATATCCCACCCCACCCCCCACCAACATATCCCACCCCCCCCACCAACATATCCCACCCCCCCACCAACATATCCCACCCCACCCCCCACCAACATATCCCACCCCCCCCACCAACATATCCCACCACCCCCCCTCCCACCAACATATCCCTTGTTCCTGTCTTCTCCTATCTCCCCCTTGAACTAAACTCTTGCCTGCACTCCTTTTCTTTGCTTTTTCATCAGCTTGCACTCCATCCTCTCCGTCACCCTCCCCCATCTCCATTCTCTGTGTCCAGTCTAGTCTAGTCCGTTTCAGATATTGCCTGGACTGCGTGGCCTCTCTCAGGTGGGACAATGGAATAGACTGTGGATCCCTTCACATCCATTCAATGATCAGCTCAAGCCAACAAAAAGGGAAACAGATATTCATTTTCACCTCCCTCATCTCTCTCCCCGCCCCCCCCCCAGCCCCCCAGAGGATTTTCCTGTTCCTGAGTCTTGGTGTGTTCATTGGCCTTGGGCAAGGCACATGGAGGAACATCAGACAGGGAGGAGCCAGTCTGATCTTCTGTTCGTTCATTTGAAAGAATGAAACATTAGCCAGGCTCCCTGCCTTATGGGGAAACGTGATCTTACCCCCTCTCCTGATTTTCCTCTATTCACTGCACGCGGGCAACCCAATACCCCGGAACAGAAAGATCTGCCCCCCCATCCACAAATGTTGGCATCTCAACCAGCCCACCAAAAAAAAACAGAGCTTAACCAAGCTGATTTGTACACAGTAGGTTTAATAGCACTGTCATTTTATCACAACAACAACTTGTATTTATTTAGCGCCTTTAACATCGTGAAACGTCCCACGGTGCTTCACAGGAGTGTTATGAGTTAAAAAATTTTGAGACCCAGCTGCATAAGTAGAAATTAGGTTAGGTGACCAAAAGCTTGGTCAAAGAGGTAGGTTTTAAGGAGCGTCTTAAAGGAGGAAAGTGAGGTTGAGAGGTGGAGAGGTTTAGGCAGGGAATTCCAGAGCTTGGGGGCCAGGCAGCAGAAAGCACGGCCACCGATGGCTGAGCGATTATAATCAGGGATGCTCAAGAGGGCAGAATTAGAGGAGTGCAGACATCTCAGGAGGGTTGTGGGGCTGGAGGAGATTACAGAGAGAGGGAGGGGCGAGACCATGCTTAACCGGAAGCCAATGTAGGTCAGCGAGCACAGGGGTGATGGGTGAGTGGGACTTGGTGCGAGTTAGGACATGGGGCAGCCGAGTTTTGATCACCTCTAGTTTAAGTAGGGTAGAATGTGGGAGGCCAGCCAGGAGTGCATTGGAATAGTCAAGTCTAGAGGTAACAAAGGCATGGATGAGGGTTTCAGCGGCGGATGAGCTGAGGCAAGGGTGGAGACGGGCAATGTTACAGAGGTGGAAATAGGCGATCTTAGTTAAGCTGTGGATATGTGGTCGAAAGCTCATTTCAGGGTCAAATATGACACCAAGGTTGCAAACGATCTGGTTCAGCTTCAGACAGGAGTTGGGGCGAGGGACGGAGTCAGTGGCTCAGGAACGGAGTTTGTGGCGGGGACTAAACTAAAGACCTTCCCTTTCCTGTCCCCCACACAGCACATTCTGGTGGTGCAGCGACAGATGTCAGTGTTGGAGGAGGAGATGGACGAGTTCCGCCAGGCTTTAAAACGATATGTGGAGTCTGCGGCCAGTCAGAGTGGCAGCTTGCAGTAAGTTGGAGTATACGCTGTTCTAAGGCCTTGCCAGTGAAGCCTACATCCCGTGAATGAATAAAAGTCACGAACAGTTGGGTTGAACGGTCTGTTCCTGTGCTGTACATTCTATGTAAACCTGTGCAGTCTCCCAATTTTGCCCAAACTGAAATCAACAAACACAGCATAAGTTCATTCATTGAACTTATGGCCCTTTGGTACAAAAGAAGGTACCTGTACCTACAAATGCATTGGGTGGTTTTTAATGAAGAGATAATTTTGTTTTGTGAAGCGCATTTCTACCATGTCCTAGTTTCATATTTAATGCATTCTTCCTTATCCAGCATCTCGGTTCAGAAGCTGGGGAATGAGACCTGCTTCATAGTGTATGAATTCTGGCAGGACAGCACTTCATGGAGGAGGTAGGGATCGTGTTTGGTTATTGCTAATAGAATTCAAATTTCCTTCCGGGTTGTCTAGATTGCACTGCTACTGGGGGATAGATAGACTCTAGATAATTATCAGCGTCGAAGTCCAATATCTGACTAAAGTAAAAGGAGGCCAAACATCCCACACACATGGACCCAGACACCAGACACACACGTGGACCCAGACACCAGACACACACATGGACCCAGACACCAGACACACACGTGGACCCAGACACCAGACACACACGTGGACCCAGACACCAGACACACACGTGGACCCAGACACCAGACACACACGTGGACCCAGACACCAGGCACACACGTGGACCCAGACACCAGACACACACATGGACCCAGACACCAGACACACACATGGACCCAGACACCAGACACCTGTAAGATTTCTAAATCTCTCTGGGCTTACATTTGACAGTGAGACGATTCTCTTTAAAACAATTGGAACAGTTTTATTAAAAACACACACATGCATTTAACAGCAGTCGTCAAATATCCTACAGATCTACCTTAGTTACAACAGAGATGCAATGAGGTTATAATAAAGAGTGTTATACATTACGTCCCTTTGTCTGGCTGGTTTGAATGCATGGCTTGCTGTTTCAGCTGGTCTTAAAAAGGAATGCCTTCCCGTGCCGTGTGTCCAAGAGAGAGAGCAACCTGTGTGGCTTGAGTTTTTAAATACCTTAAGTCCATTGTCCCTCAGAAAGCCTCATGATTGGATCTTGGCTCCAGGGCAGCTCCCCACACATGTGGCTGTCTGGAGGCCAATACACAAAAGCCATGCGGCATCTCTGTGGCCGTCCATTTTGTTTCTACACAAAAAGGCCTTTCCATATAATCTACACTTTTAACATTTATACATATATAGAATCAATTTTAATCATTGATAAACACTTTTATTCTTACACACCAGACACACACATGGACCCAGACACCAGACACACACATGGACCCAGACACCAGACACACACATGGACCCAGACACCAGACACACACATGGACCCAGACACTAGACACGCACATGGACCCAGACACCAGACACAAACATGGACTCAGACACCAGACACACACATGGACCCAGACACCAGACACAAACATGGACCCAGACACCAGACACAAACATGGACCCAGACACCAGACACAAACATGGACTCAGACACCAGACATACACATGGACCCAGACACCAGACACACACATGGACCCAGACACCAGACACAAACATGGACTCAGACACCAGACACACACATGGACCCAGACACCAGACACCAGACACACACATGGACCCAGACACCAGACACAAACATGGACCCAGACACCAGACACACATGGACCTAGACACCACACGCACATGGACCCAGACACCAGACACAAACATGGACCCAGACACCAGACACACACATGGACCCAGACACCACACGCACACATGGACCCAGACACCAGACACCAGACACACACATGGACCCAGACACCAGACACACACATGGACCCAGACACCAGATACACACATGGACCCAGACACCAGACACACACATGGACCCTGACACCAGACACACACATGGACCCAGACACCAGACACACACATGGACCCAGACACCACACGCACACATGGACCCAGACACCAGACACACACATGGACCCAGACACCAGACACACACATGGACCCAGACACCAGACACACACATGGACCTAGACACCAGACACACACATGGACCCAGACACCACACGCACACATGGACCTAGACACCAGACACCAGACACACACATGGACCCAGACACCAGACACAAACATGGACTCAGACACCAGACACACACATGGACCCAGACACCAGACACACACATGGACCCAGACACCAGACACACACATGGACCTAGACACCAGACACACACATGGACCCAGACACCACACGCACACATGGACCTAGACACCAGACACCAGACACACACATGGACCCAGACACCAGACACACACATGGACCCAGACACCAGACACCAGACACCAGACACACACATGGACCCAGACACCAGACACACACATGGACCCAGACACCAGACACACATGGACCTAGACACCACACGCACATGGACCCAGACACCAGACACAAACATGGACCCAGACACCAGACACACACATGGACCCAGACACCACACGCACACATGGACCCAGACACCAGACACCAGACACACACATGGACCCAGACACCAGACACACACATGGACCCAGACACCAGACACACACATGGACCCAGACACCAGACACCAGACACACACATGGACCCAGACACCAGACACAAACATGGACCCAGACACCAGACACACATGGACCTAGACACCACACGCACATGGACCCAGACACCAGACACAAACATGGACCCAGACACCAGACACACACATGGACCCAGACACCACACGCACACATGGACCCAGACACCAGACACCAGACACACACATGGACCCAGACACCAGACACACACATGGACCCAGACACCAGATACACACATGGACCCAGACACCAGACACACACATGGACCCTGACACCAGACACACACATGGACCCAGACACCAGACACACACATGGACCCAGACACCACACGCACACATGGACCCAGACACCAGACACACACATGGACCCAGACACCAGACACACACATGGACCCAGACACCAGACACACACATGGACCTAGACACCAGACACACACATGGACCCAGACACCACACGCACACATGGACCTAGACACCAGACACCAGACACACACATGGACCCAGACACCAGACACAAACATGGACTCAGACACCAGACACACACATGGACCCAGACACCAGACACACACATGGACCCAGACACCAGACACACACATGGACCTAGACACCAGACACACACATGGACCCAGACACCACACGCACACATGGACCTAGACACCAGACACCAGACACACACATGGACCCAGACACCAGACACACACATGGACCCAGACACCAGACACCAGACACCAGACACACACATGGACCCAGACACCAGACACACACATGGACCCAGACACCAGACACACATGGACCTAGACACCACACGCACATGGACCCAGACACCAGACACAAACATGGACCCAGACACCAGACACACACATGGACCCAGACACCACACGCACACATGGACCCAGACACCAGACACCAGACACACACATGGACCCAGACACCAGACACACACATGGACCCAGACACCAGACACACACATGGACCCAGACACCAGACACACACATGGACCCTGACACCAGACACACACATGGACCCAGACACCAGACACACACATGGACCCAGACACCACACGCACACATGGACCCAGACACCAGACACACACATGGACCCAGACACCAGACACACACATGGACCCAGACACCAGACACACACATGGACCTAGACACCAGACACACACATGGACCCAGACACCACACGCACACATGGACCTAGACACCAGACACCAGACACACACATGGACCCAGACACCAGACACAAACATGGACTCAGACACCAGACACACACATGGACCCAGACACCAGACACACACATGGACCCAGACACCAGACACACACATGGACCTAGACACCAGACACACACATGGACCCAGACACCACACGCACACATGGACCTAGACACCAGACACCAGACACACACATGGACCCAGACACCAGACACCAGACACCAGACACACACAGACACCAGACACCAGACACACACATGGACCCAGACACCAGACACACACATGGACCCAGACACCAGACACACACATGGACCCACACACCACATGGACCCAGACACCAGACGCCAGACACACACATGGACCCAGACACCAGACACCAGACACACACGTGGACCCAGCCACCAGACACACACATGGACCTAGACACCAGACACACACATGGACCTAGACACCAGACACATGATTGGATCTTGGCTCCAGGGCAGCTCCTCACACATGTGGCTGTCTGGAGGCCAATACACAAAAGCCATGCGGCATCTCTGTGGCCGTCCATTTTGTTTCTACACAAAAAGGCCTTTCCATATAATCTACACTTTTAACATTTATACATATATAGAATCAATTTTAATCATTGATAAACACTTTTATTCTTACACACCAGACACACACATGGACCCAGACACCAGACACAAACATGGACTCAGACACCAGACACACACATGGACCCAGACACCAGACACAAACATGGACCCAGACACCAGACACACACATGGACCCAGACACCAGACACACACATGGACCCAGACACCAGACACACACATGGACCCAGACACCAGACACAAACATGGACTCAGACACCAGACACACACATGGACCCAGACACCAGACACCAGACACACACATGGACCCAGACACCAGACACAAACATGGACCCAGACACCAGACACACATGGACCTAGACACCACACGCACATGGACCCAGACACCAGACACACATGGACCTAGACACCAGACACACACATGGACCTAGACACCAGACACAAACATGGACCCAGACACCAGACACACACATGGACCCAGACACCACACGCACACATGGACCCAGACACCAGACACCAGACACACATTTGGACCCAGACACCAGACACACACATGGACCCAGACACCAGACACACACATGGACCCAGACACCAGACACAAACATGGACTCAGACACCAGACATACACATGGACCCAGACACCAGACACACACATGGACCCAGACACCAGACACACACATGGACCCAGACACCAGACACACACATGGACCCAGACACCAGACACACACATGGACCCAGACACCACACGCACACATGGACCCAGACACCAGACACCAGACACACACATGGACCCAGACACCAGACACACACATGGACCCAGACACCAGACACCAGACACACACATGGACCCAGACACCAGACACACACATGGACCCTGACACCAGACACACACATGGACCCAGACACCAGACACACACATGGACCCAGACACCACACGCACACATGGACCCAGACACCAGACACACACATGGACCCAGACACCAGACACACACATGGACCCTGACACCAGACACACACATGGACCCAGACACCAGACACACACATGGACCCAGACACCAGACACACACATGGACCCAGACACCAGACACACACATGGACCCAGACACCAGACACAAACATGGACTCAGACACCAGACACCAGACACACACATGGACCCAGACACCAGACACAAACATGGACTCAGACACCAGACACACACATGGACCCAGACACCAGACACACACATGGACCCAGACACCAGACACACACATGGACCCAGACACCAGACACACACATGGACCCAGACACCAGACACAAACATGGACCTAGACACCACATGCACATGGACCCAGACACCAGACACACATGTACCTAGACACCAGACACACACATGGACCTAGACACCAGACACAAACATGGACCCAGACACCAGACACACACATGGACCCAGACACCACACGCACACATGGACCTAGACACCAGACACCAGACACACACATGGACCCAGACACCAGACACACACATGGACCCAGACACCAGACACCAGACACCAGACACACACATGGACCCAGACACCAGACACACACATGGACCCAGACACCAGACACACACATGGACCCACACACCACACGCACACATGGACCCAGACACCAGACGCCAGACACACACATGGACCCAGACACCAGACACCAGACACACACGTGGACCCAGCCACCAGACACACACATGGACCTAGACACCAGACACACACATGGACCCAGACACCAGACACACACATGGACCCAGACACCAGACACACACATGGACCCAGACACCAGACACACACGTGGACCCAGACACCAGACACCAGACACACACGTGGACCCAGACACCAGACACCAGACACCAGACACACACATGGACCCAGACACCAGACACACACATGGACCTAGACACCAGACACACACATGGGCCCAGACACCAGACACACACATGGACCCAGACACCAGACACCAGACACACACATGGACCCAGACACCAGACACACACGTGGACCCAGACACCAGACACCAGACACACACGTGGACCCAGACACCAGACACACACATGGACCCAGACACCAGACACACACATGGACCCAGACACTAGACACACACATGGACCCAGACACCAGACGCCAGACACACACATGGACCCAGACACCAGACGCCAGACACACACATGGACCCAGACACCAGACACACACATGGACCCAGACACCAGACACACACATGGACCCAGACACCAGACACCAGACACTCACATGGACCCAGACACCAGACACACACGTGGCACCAGACACCAGACACACACGTGGACCCAGACACCAGACACGCACGTGGACCCAGACACCAGACACACACGTGGACCCAGACACCAGACACCAGACACACACGTGGACCCAGACACACACATGGACCCAGACACCAGACACACACGTGGACCCAGACACCAGACACACACGTGGACACAGATGGCAGAACTACTTGGACAGATTTGTGCTCCCGAGCAAGTGAAGGATGTATGTGTCCTTTTGCATCTGGAGCCTGTGTTCATCCCTCACTCGTGCATGAACACAGACTCCAGATGCAAAAGGACACATACATCCTTCCCTTGCACGGAAGCACAAATCTATCCACACACACCAGATCTATGTGCACAGACACATCCACAAATAAGAGTGGCTTAGAGCATGACTGATTCCACAAAGGGCTCATTAAAGTGATGGTGTTATTTGCATCCCTGTAACCGTGGCAGCGGACAGGTGAGGCATATGCTATAGACCCTGAAACCAGGACAGCTTGTTTCCAGGGCGATGGTCTCTTCACACATCTTATGGCACAGTGCAGGGCATAAGCTGCTAATCTGCCTGCCATTTCCTGGTCGTTTTCACGACGTAACGGTCAAGAACATGAAATAGAACCGATCGCACCACCAAAAGGCGGAATCGTCAGACTCTCTGAGTATAGGGTTGCCAACCCTCCAGGGTTGCCCTGGGGTCTCCAGGAATGAAAGATGAATCTCCAGGACAATGCTATGAGCAACGCTCGGGAGAGAAACCATCGGGATATTCCAAAAATCTTCTGTTCTTTTCATTTTCTTTGAACACGTTTGTTTATACTTGCCATTGATGGAGTGCATTGAAGGTTCACCAGACTGATTCCTGGGATGGGGGGATTGTCCTATGAGGAGAGATTGAGCAGACTAGGCCTCTATTCTCTAGAGTTTAGAAGAATGAGAGGTGACCTCATTGAAAATTCTTACAGGGCTCGACAGGGTAAATGCAGGGAGGATGTTTCCCCTGGCTGGGGCGTCCAGAACCAGGGGTCACAGTCTCAGAATAAGGGGTCGGCCATTTAGGACTGAGATGAGGAGAAACTTCTTCTCTCAGAGGGCGATGAATCTTTGGAATTCTCTACCCCAGAGGGTTGTGGAAGCTCAGTTGTTGAGTGTATTTAAGACAGAGTTTGATAGATTTTTGGATATTAAGGGAATCAAGGGATATAGGGATAGTGCGGGCAAGTGGAATTGTAGTAGAAGATCAGCCATGATCTTGCTGAATGGCGGAGCAAGCTCAAGGGGCCAAATGGCCTACTCCTGCTCCTAATTCTTCTATTCTTAATGTTTATTAGTTTTTAAAATGTTGGAGAGCAGAGAAAAAAAGGCTGTTTGATTGGGCATGGCAGTGGGAGGCACGAAGTCATGTGACCAAACCTCCAGGACTACATCTAACCAGAGTTGCCGGCCCTAGCTGAGTCTGAGACACAAATACAATCTCTGCACTGTTAGTCTAGGTGAGGCAGTCCCATTATGCCTGGATATAAAAGAACATAAGAATTAGGAGCCGGAGTAGGCCATTCGGCCCCTCGGGCCTGCTCCGCCATTCAATAAGATTATGGTTTATGTGTAACATGGCATTCTGTAACCTAACAAGTTGTACCTTTCTCACTGATCTGTGGAATGCTAACTCGACGTGTGCAAACCCACAGCCACCTGCAAGAAAGCTACAGCAAGACCTTCCAGAGGAACAACATAGACTTTCTGGAGACCCCAGAACTCATGACGACCATGCTGCTTCCTGGTAAGGACGGATCGCACAACAGGATTAAGCGACGTTCGCTGTGGCATGACCGGGAGGGTGAATTCTAGAGTCAAGGAGGTCCTACAGGCCAACTGAGGGAGGTGCCGTCTTTTCGGATGAGGCCCCTGTCTGCCCCCTCGGATCCCAAGGCACTCACTATTTTGAAGACGAGCAGGGGACTACCCCATCCAACCCCTTCACAGAGATACTCTACCCCATTCAAACAGGCTTCCTGCCTACGTCAGCCATAAGAATTCCAAGGCCAGTCTCTCCTCACACTCTAACTCATATTGACACTCTACCTCTAGTTACCTCTAGACTCGACTATTCCAATATTCACCTGGCCAGAACTTTACATCCCCCCTCATCCCCGTAAACCTGAACTCATCCAAAACTCTGCTGCCTGTGTCCTAACTTGCACCAAGTCCCATTCGGCCATCACCCCCTGTGCTCACTGACCTACATTGGCTCCCGGTCCAGCAACACCTCGATTTAAAATTTCTCATCCTTGTTTTCAAATCCCTCCATGGCCTCGCCTCTCCCTATCTCTGTAATCTCCACCAGCCTTACAACCCTCATAGATCTCTGCACTCCACCAATTCTGGCCTCTTGCGTATCCCATCATCATCGGCGGTCCCTCGAACGAGGATGACTTGCTTCTACAAGAGTTCGCAGATGTTTCAATGAAGGACCCGATGTTCCAGTCCTGAACTCCAGTTGTTGTTGCACATCAGCCACCACACGGGCTTGACAGAGCTAGGCCTTTATCCAGTAGCAAGGGTTAACCAGGACGACTGGAGACCTGCCCTGCTGCACGGACCTAGTGCACACACATATCACAGTGTAGGCAGGCCTGTGCTGCCCCTGGGCCCTGTTTGACACCAAGCCACATTAGGACAGGTGACCAAAAGCTTGGTCAAAGAGGCGGCCGTGCCTTGAGCTGCCAAGGCCCGAATCTCTGGCAGTCCCTCCCTAAACCTCTCCGCTTCTCCACTTCTCTCCTCCTTTAAGACGCTCCTTAAAACCTACCTCTTTGACCAAGCTTTTGGTCACCTGTCCTAATGTGGCTTGGTGTCAAACATGGTTTGATAGCACTCCCGTGAAGCACCCTGAGATGTTTTACTATGTTAAAGGTGCTATATAAATGCAAGTCATTACTGTAATCAAATACTTATTAAAGAATGGACTATCTCCTATGCTGATTCTAAGCCAGGCACTTCTGTGGAGAGTTGCACACCATGGCCACTGCCGCAATGGAGGGAGGAGAGGTAATTGTTGTGGACAAGGGTAATGATTAGGAGAGTGGAGTTTAGGAGCAATACGGGTTCAGGAGACACAACCAATTGCCAAGTTATATTGAACAAAAAAAAAATCTGCATGTGTCTATACTGCCCCCTTACATGGTGTGTGGTTCCAACCTGTTGCAGTGGAAGATGATGGTTAAACTTGTAGGTAAATTGGAAGAGGAGTAGGCCATTCAGCCCTCAAGCCTGTTTCTGCTGATCAATTGAGATCATGGCTGATCTGCGGCCTAACTCCGCCCACCTACTTGGGCTCCATATCCTATAATACCCTTGGCTAGCAAAAATCTATTTATCTCTGATCTGGTAACTTGACCTGAAGGACTAGATTACTAGTCATTACTGCGCAAATACATTTGCATTATGTCAACACATTATCCTTAACGGCTATACCTATTTGGATATTGGATGTCTATTTGTCCATGTTTTGCATAAGATGCACTTGTTGCTTCTAATGTCTATTTTCATTCCCCTGCAGTCAATGATGTTGCTGATGAGAGTTTGCGCTATTTGTGTCTACACCCCACTGCTTTAAATTGCTCTCTGTGCACGTTTCTGTTGTTAAAACAGTCATGAGACGGGTCAAAAACTGTAGTGAGCACTGTTCAATCTCCTGAGCTCTTCCCACATTTGAAGACATCCCTCTCGCGTTATCCGCCGCAGAAGGATGGAAGGCTGAGTGAACTCTGCCAGGTTTTTCAACTTGAGAACTTGAGTCCAGTTATCAACGGACCGAGCTATCCAACCTTTAGGGATAGCCCTCACTCCAAAAAGCTATTGAGGTTTGGTTTGTGATTGGGGCAGAGTAAAGGCAGCTTTACTCGTATCTTGTATCTAACCAGCATGCAGCAGTAGTTGCCCAAAAATGGAAACGTGAAAATCTGGAACTCTATACCCTAAACAGCCGTGAGCCAGGGGGCAATTTAAAATTTCAAAACTGAGATTGATAGAATTTTGTTAGGCAAGGGTATTAACGGTTACGGAACCAAGGTGGGTAGATAGAGTTAAGATACAGATCAGCCATGATCAATGTTCCCTCTAATTTTATTTTTTGGGTGTGCGGCCACTTTAACGGGTTGCGCGGCCCCTTCAAAATTCCAAGCGTGTGTGGCTTTTCCCTTTAAAAGCCGGTGAGCCGGCTGTGCGGGACCTCCAGAGCACTGCGGGGCTGCTTGGCCACACAGCTTAAAGGGAATACTGGCCGTGATCCAACTGAAGATCAGAGTGCCTCCACCACTCTCTCAGGCAGTGCATTCTAGATCCTAAGCACTCGCTGCGTAAAATGGTTCTTCCTCACATCGTTGGTTCTTCGGCCAATCGCCTTAAATCTGCATCTTCTGGTTCTCGACCCTTCCTCCAATGGGAACAGTTTCTCCTGTTCCAATGAATGTAACCATATAATAGTAGTTGGAATAAACTGATGCCTGGGAGCTTTTGCTCTACATGTTGCAGATAGACTTCTCTCTTCTCATAAACTTTTTTTTTGTTTTTTTTTATTGGTGAGATTTACTAACAGTCTATGCTGTTAGCTCTGCGAGCCAGGAAAGCAGAAAGGCCATACACTCACCATCAACATTCCTGGACAGTGTCAGTTGTGGCGGAGTGGGTAACACTCTTGCCTCGGAGACAGAAGGTAGTAAGTTCAAGTCCCCCTTCAGAAACTTGAGCTAAAAATCTTGACTGCTCCTCCCAATGCCAGCACTGAAGGAGTGCTGCACTGTCAAAGGCGCTGTCTTTTGGATGAGACATTAAACCGAGGCATCATCTGCTCTCTCAGGTGGACGTAAAAGACCCCAAGCACTATTTTGAAGAAGAGCGGGGGAGTTCTCCCTGTTGTCTGGTCAATATTTATCCCTCAACCAACATCAGTAAAACACATTATCTGGTCATTATCACATTGCTGTTTGTGGGAGCTTACTGTACGCAAATTGGCTGCTGCATTTCCCACATTACAACAGTGACTACACTTCAAAAGTACTTCATTGGCTGTAAAGCGCTTTCAGACATCTGAGGTTGTGAAAGACGCTATATAAATCCAAGTCTTTCTTTTTTTTCCACTCAGCCTGCCGTGCCTGTGCCGGCTCTTTGAAAGAGCTGTCCAATTTTGACGCAGACCCCAGCTTTCTCCCCATAACCTTACAAATTAGCTCTCTTCAAATACATGTCCAATTGCCATTTGAAAATTCCTATGGAATCTGCTCCCACCACCCTTTCAGATCACACATTCCAGATCCTAACGACCCCGTGTGAAAAATTTCTCCGAATTTCCCCTCTAGTTCCTTTGCCAATTATTTAAAATCTATGAGCTCTGGTTTCTCCCTACTTGCTCGACCAAAACCCCTCATCATTTTGAATATCTCTATTAGGTCTCCCCTTAACCATTGAGCCCCGACTGCTATTTTAATAGAGATCTCTACTTTAACCGCTGACCTGAGCGGGGAAGCCATTGTTACTTTTCCCGCCAGGATGAAGCGAACGAGAAGAGGAGCCGGGGCCAGAGGAGGCCCAAACAGATACTTTCCAAAACTTGTTTTTGAATTTCCACATGGAGCCAGGAGTTGTTGGGACAGGAGTGCTTCTCCGGGCTCTACTAGGAACGTTCAGGCCTCGCTTGCCCGGGTAATTCCCCCCCCGCCCCCGTAGTCCTCCTTCCTACGACTTACCTGAGTGCAGGTGAGCGTTTCTGCCCCCCAACCGTTCCCGCTGGCCAGCTTCTGCTTCCCGCCGGGATACAGGCAAGACCCAGGAGTTCAAATTGTCCGGGCCTCATGCTGCTGAGGCCAGGTGGATTTGGTGCTCACCTCGGCCCCCCGCCCCCACTCCCCGCTCGCACGATTGCCGCTCCAAATTAAAATTGGGCTACATTCATACGGTTACAGCACAGAAGGAGACCATTCGGCCTGTCGAGCTCGTGCCGGCTCTCTGCAAGAGCACTTCAGCTAGTCCCACTCCCCCGCCCTTTCCCCGTAGCTCCGCAAATTGTTTTCCTTCAGTTACTTATCCAACTCCCTTTTGAAAGCCACGATTGAATCTGCCTCCACCACCCTTTCAGGCAGTGCATTCCAGATCATAACCACTCGCTGCGTAAAAAAGTTTTTCTTAACATCGCCGTTGGTTCTTCTGCCAATCGCCTTAAAGCTGCATCCTCTGGTTCTTGACCCTTCTGCCAATGGGAACAGTTTCTCTCTGTCTACTCTGTAGAGACCCCCCTCATGATTTTGAACATCTCTATCAAATCTCCTCTCAATCTTCTCTGCTCCAAGGAGAACAACCCCAGCTTCTCCAGTCTATCCACGTAACTGAATTCCTTCATCCCTGGAATCAGTCCTGTAAATCTTTTCTGCACTCTCTAAGGCCTTCACATCCTTCCTAAAATGCAGTGCCCAGAATTGGACACAATACACCAGCTGAGGTCGGACCAGTGTCTAGCACACACATGGACATTGGCCATGGAATCATATCCCAACTTGAATAGGCACTTTGAGAAGCGGTGTGGGGGGAAGGGGAAATTGGAGGGGGAAAAACCAGTTCCTCACTCTTTTCAGTTGATATATTGTTTTAAATATTCTGTTTATTGTTTTTAGCATCCTGGTGGATCATCAACAAGAACAATAACAACTGAGCCCTTTTGCTTTTGAACGCAACATCACTCTTCAGGACCTCAGTAATGCATCGTTCTCAAGCCTGGCTGATGTTGCCTCAGGATTCAGTGGATATTGTTGAAACCACTGCCAATACGGTTTCTTTAAGCAAGTCACATACTCAACGACAAATAGCTACAGTGTATTTTGATCGCTAAAATGTTTATTGTGAAATGCAGATGGGGCGCAGTTGACCTGTGAACCCCGGTGTGACTAAAGATGAGTTTATGTTTGCCTGTATGCAGTAATCCCCACCTCTGCTCACTCCCTTGCAAGGCAGGACACTGATTTGCTTAGTAATGTCATGCAAATGATGTGAACACATCACATATATTTAATGAACCACCACTTGCCCAATCGGATGCATATTTGAAAAGGTAAAGTTTGCAAGGCTATGGGAAAAGAGAGCAGTGGGGAGTGGGACTAATTCAAAGTACCAGTACAGACATGATGGGCCCAATGGCCTCCTTCTGCGCTGTATGGTTTTATGATGCTATGATATATTTTATCTTGGTGTAACTGTTGGTTGGTGCGTTCCTCCTTGGTGATGGGTGTAGACGGTAGTGCACTTCGACTGCACATTTATATTTTCGCCTCAGTTTAACGTGTGTTGGCGGAAACCCTTATTTAACTTCTGTACTGACACAGATCCCAACTGATATCTGTATCAAAAAGGCTCACTCCTTCATGCTGGGTTTAATGCATGTGAGTCAATGAAAATGCATGACCGAGTGGGGTTGGGGGGAGGGTAGGAGGGGGTTCGCCAGTGGAGGCAGGTGCGATTCGAGGGTTGGTCTCATCAAGTGCTTTTTGTCTCCAGTGACCCCAGGCTTTACTGGTGTGAATTGGGGACACAACTATTGCTATGGATATCAAATGCAGAAACAGACTATGCCATAGACAAGTAGGGTTCAGGGCTACCCTACCGCCCGTGCCCCCCACCTTCCCCCCGATCCCCGGCAATAGTGCGCTGACCCCAGGCTTTACTGGTGTGAATTGGGGACACAACTATTGCTATGGATATCAAATGCAGAAACAGACTATGCCATAGACAAGTAGGGTTCAGGGCTACCCTACCGCCCATGCCCCCCACCTTCCCCCCGACCCCCGGCAATAGTGCGCTCATAGAAACACAAAAAATACGTGTAGGAGCAGGCCATTCGGCCCTTCGAGCCTGCGCCACCATTCATAGAAACATAGAAAATAGGTGCAGGAGTAGGCCATTTGGCCCTTCGAGCCTGCACTGCCATTCAATAAGATCATGGTTGATCATTCCTTCAGTACCCCTTTCCTGCTTTCTCTCCATACCCCCTGATCCCTTTACCGTAAGGGCCATATTTAACTCCCTTTTGAATGTATCCAACGAACTGGACTCAACAACGTTCTGTGGTAGAGAATTCCACAGGTTCACAATTCTCTGGGTGAAAAAGTTTCTCCTCATCTCGGTCCTAGATGGCTTACCCGTTATCCTTAAACTGTGACCCTGGTTCTGGACTTCCCCAACATCGGGAACATTCTTCCTGCATCTAACCTGTCCAATCCCGTCAGAATTGTGTCCACCAGGGCATCATCAGATGGTGAGAAGCAACTTAATGCCACACCTTTGAGGTGGTGAAGGGGTGAGACTCGCCCCCAACGCCCATGGCACACAGGTTTGTCTCGTGCGCACTCCTCCTGACCACTAATTGTAGAGTGGCCCGGGGAGAGAACCGAGAGCCCGGTCGGTGAATAGTATGTTGCACAGGGAGATCCAAACCAGAGAAATGGGAGATAATGTAAAATCATTTTGGTTTCCCCCCCCCCCCCCCCCCAATACAAATGAAACAAGTTGAGGATGGGCCATTGTTTGACAGGAGTTCCTTGAGTCAATAATCAGCTACAGCAGAGGCCAGATCTACACAAAAGATTAATTCATTGTGTTAAGTGGCTTAGAGCCACCTATAAGCTCTTTATGATACATTGGTGCACATTTGTTCCTTGAGGGGAAGGGTTGCCGCATCTTAACTCGCACCGAGTCCCACTCACCCATCACCCCTGTGTTCGCTAACCGACATCGGTTTCCGGTTCGACAACATTTTGATTTTAAAATCCTCAACCTCATTTCCAAATCCCTCTGAGATCGCTGTGTTCCTCTAATTCCGGCCTCTTGCACAACTCTGATTTCTATCGCTCCACCATTGGCGGTCGTGCTTTCAGCTGCCTGTGTCCTAAGCTCTGGAATTCCCTCCCTAAACCTCTCTCTCCATCTTTAAGATGCTTCTTAAAACCTACCTATTTGACCAAGCTCTCTCCTAATATTTCTTTATTATGTGGCTCGGTGTCAAATTGTGTTTGATAATCGCTCCTGTGAAGCGCCTTGGGGCATCTTACTAAGTCAAAAGCGCTATATGAATGCAAGTTCTTGTGGACATGGAGGGAATATTTCCCTCCGCTAGATGCACATTTAATTTAGGCTAAACCGTGGTGGATTGGGAAGCTTAAGCAATGCAGTAGAATAGAACACTCTCTGTAATCTGGGTTTGAACCCACTCCCATTAATATGTGTTGCCGGTGGGCAAGACTCCTTAGCGAGAGAGTGAAGCCAGAAAATAAGCCCTCAAATGGAAATCACTCTGAGGATACATCCACTCACATTCAGGTCAAGGCATGGGCCTGTGAGCAGAGGAAGATATTTAGGATTAATAGAAAAAACATAAAAAGTACAAAAATGCACATAAAGTACAATGACATAACATTCTTAAGGGAAACATTGCAAGACACCTTATAACATGACAAGTGGGTTTCTTTTCCTCATAAATATGTTTGAATTTGTGGATTATTTAGAATATTACTGTATTGCTGTGGGTGAAACATTGTCATGTAAGTAATAAACCACATGTGGATATATGAGGATATCTGTCTCCTTATTTAACCCTGAACAGGTCTTTGGTTAGCTCTACTGTGTCGCACCGCATCTGTTAAGTTTTCAGTCTAAGCCATGGCCTGCTGAAGTGTTTGTACTACAGCCTATCAAAGTCGAACTACCTGGACCATTAACGTTCCACCTTCCCGGTCGTGCGGCCCCTTTAACAGGCTGCATGGCCCATTCAGAATTCCGCGCCTGCGCTATTTCTCCATTTAAAAGCCAGTGAGCTTTCTGCGCGGGAGCTCCAAAGCACAGCTTCAAGGGAACATTGCCTTTGTGGGTCTGCCAGGTTTTACTGAGAGGGGGATCCATGGTGGATACTCTGTTCAGTAGACAGTAGACAGGAGGAGGCCATTCAGCCCCTCGAGCCTACTCCACCATTCGATTATGTCTGATCTGTAACCAAACTCCATACATATACCCGCCTTTGTCCCATATCCCTTAATAACTTTGGTTAACAGAAATCTATCACTCTCCGATTTAAAATTAACACTTGATCTAGCATCAATTGCCGCTTGCGGAAGAGAGTTCCAAACCCGTACCACCCATTGTAGAAGTGTTTCCTAATTTCACTCCTGAATGGTCTGGCTCTAATCTTTAGACTATGCCACCTTGCCCTAGAATCCACAACCAGCAGAAATAGTTTCTCTCTATCTACCCTGTCTGTTCCCCTTAATATTCTGAAAATTTCGATCAGATCACCCCTTAACCTTCTAAATTCTAGGGAATACAACCCTAGTTTGTGTAATTTCTCCTCGTAATTTAATTCTTGCAGTCCGGTATCATTCTGGTAAACCTACCCTGCACTCCCTCCAAAGCCAAAATATCCTGCCTAAAGTGTGGTGCCCAGAACGGCTCTCAGTGCTCCAGGTGTGGTCTAACCAGGGCTTTGTACAGCTGCAGCATAACCTTTACCCCCTTGTATTCTAGTCTTTTAGATATAAAGGCCAGCATTCCATTAGCCTTTTTGATTATTTTCTGTACCTGTTCATGACATTTTAAATGATCGACGTATCTAGACCTCCAAGTCTCTTTGGACCTCCAGTGTTTGCATCGTTGTCCTTAATACATCCAATTTTCTTGGCTGCCTCAAATGCCCAAGAACACAGCAGTGTTAAAAGGGCGGTTGTAGGTTTTAGGGGGTAATGGTACAAAAATGACATGTGTTCGGATAATGTGACATCAGCAGAAAGTAAGATAAGCGTAAGGAGGCAACTTAAGACACCAAGGTTCCATCTGACAACTGGCAACATGTAAGTAACGTCGACAGGTGGGACTTGCATGTTTACCGTGATGGATGTAACAATATAAGATGCGGTAGTTGACAAAACATCTGCTAATCTCATATTTCTTAATAAAGTTGCTGACACTAGATTCTTAAATTCATTCATTAATAAGACAAGGCGTTGGCGAGAATTTTGCAGCCATGGGGTGGGATAAAACACGGCTTGGATTTTAACCATTATTCCACCCAGGTTCCATCTTGTACATCCCTGATTTTCATCGCTCCATTATTGGAGGTCGTGCATTCAGCTGCCTGGGCCCTGAGCTCTGGAATTCACTCCCTAAACCTCTCTGCCTCTCTCTCCTCTTTTAACACGCTCCTCAAATCCCAGCTCTTTGACCAAACTGTTGGTCACCTGTCCCAATATCTTCTTATGTGGCTCGGTGTCAAACTTTTGTGATAACGCTCCTGTGAAGCACCTCAGCTCAATTTACTATGTTAAAGGCGCGATATAAACCCAAGTTGTTGAGTTTAAAATTCCCCTTTTGGGTTTTTCTTATATGATCTACTGCCTTTTATTGTAAAGAAGCCCCTTGTGCAGGCATCATGCCATCAGGAGAGCTGGAAGAGTGGTTAGAAGTCACGGGAGAGAAGAAAGCAGCAAGAGAGATCAGAAGATGCAGGAGAGAGGGAAGAGAAGGCAGAAGGTGAGGGAGAGCAGCAACATTGGCCAGGGGGAGGAGAGGCCAGAAGGTGAGAGAAAAAGAAAGAAAAACCTGCATTTATATAGCACCTTTCATGACCACCGGACAGCAAGATTGGCTAGGTGAGGGTAAGGGGAAAGAGAGGCTAGAAGGTAAGGGAAGAAGAGGGAAGAGTGGCCGCTGCCATGGGGAGAGCAGTGAGATAGAATGGGGGAGACTGCCAAAAGGTGGTGGGCAATGGGAGATTGGGGAGAGCAGCGAGCAGTCAGGGGGAGAGTGGTGAGAGTGGCAGGCAGAGTGTAGCTGGGGGAAGACTGGCAAGCAAGCGTGGTGAGAGCAAAGAGCAGCGAGGAGCCACAGGAGATTCAGCAGGCCAGGTCACTACACGGAAAGTGGTCCACGTTGTCCAGGGCCGTACCGTGGATCTTGATGATTGGGGGGCAGTGCTGTATGGCGGGGTTAGGTTGGTGGAGGACCTTTGTCTTACGGATGTTTAGTGTAAGGCCCATGCTTTCGTATGCCTCAGTGAAGATGTTGACTATGACTTGGAGTTCAGTCTCTGAAAGTGCGCAGACGCAAGCGTCATCCGTATTCGTACCTGCGCTTATTATCAGCAAGGGCAGACATCGACGACGAGGTTCAACACCGCCAGCGCAGCCTTCGGCCGCCTGAGAAAGAGAGTGTTCGAAGATCAGGCCCTCAAATCTGGCACCAAACTCATGGTCTACAGGGCTGTAGTGATACCGACCCTCCTGCATGGCTCAGAGACGTGGACGATATACAGTAGACACCTCAAATCACTGGAGAAATATCACCAACGATGACTCCGCAAGATCCTGCAAATCCCCTGGGAGGACAGACGCACCAACGTTAGCGTCCTCGACCAGGCCAACATCCCCAGCATCGAAGCACTGACCACACTCGACCAGCTCCGTTGAATGGGCCACATTGTTCGCATGCCTAACTTAAGACTCCCATAGAAAGCGCTCTACTCGGAACTCCTACATGGCAAGCGAGTCCCAGGTGGGCAGAGGAAACATTTCAAGGACACCCTCAAAGCCTCCTTGATAAAATGCAACAATCCCAATCGACACCTGGGAGTCCCTGGCCAAAGACCACCCTAAGTGGAAGAAGAGAATCCGGGAGGGCGCTGAGCACCTCGAGTCTCGTCGCCGAGAGCATGCAGAAAGCAAGCGCAGGCAGCGGAAAGGAGCGTGCGGCAAACCAGACTCCCCACCCACCCTTTCCTTCAACGACTATCTGTCCCACCTGTGACAGAGGCTGTAATTCCCGTATTGGACTAAGAATTCGCTTTTAGAGTGGAAGTAAGTCTTCCTCGATTTCGAGGGACTGCCTGTGATCACTACACAGCTAATGCTGAAATAAGTGAATGTCTTCCTCTCCCACTCCTCTGTCCCACCACAGGAGAGGCAGCACGCGCTGATTTGCCTCCTGAAGAGCCAAGCGAGTTACATATTTCCGTGCCCCCGCCCATGTCAGGACATCTTTGAATAAAAACTGCTGCGGTTATTTTGAGGCAAGAAGTTTTTGTTCAATTGAAATACGGAAGTCAATTGTAATGCAAAGAAATTGCACAAACACTTGGGGAGTGACCTCATTCACACTGACTGAAGCACGGGTTCTAGTTACGTGCACACTTCAACAGCACAAACCAGTTATTTAATCTCTTCTTTATTTGCATGAAGCACCTGGTGTGTGTTGTACTGAGGTGAATGTGTTTGCGTCTTTCAATAGATTGGCAGAGAGACTTTCCATAGGGGATTTACATATTAGCATGCAGAAGCCCAATGAGAATCCCCTTTGCATAACACCATCAGTAATTTAAATTAATCTGTGTTTTTATATCTTGTGGCTCAGTCCGAGGTATTGGATATTCTGTCCATTCTCTTTCTAAATGAACCAATATTTATTTCTTTCTTTCCTTCCTTTCTTTCTTTTGGGCCTGGCCAATATTTATCCCTCAATCAACATCGCTAAAAAACTGATTACCTGGTCATTATCACATTGCTGTTTGTGGGAGCTTGCTGTGCACAAATTGGCTGCTGCGCTTCCCACATTACATAAGAACATAAGAAATAGGAGCAGAAGCAGGCCATATGGCCCCTTGAGCCTGCTCCGCCATTTAATACGATCATGGCTGATCTGATCATGGACTCAGCTCCACTTCCCTGCCTGCTCCGCAAAACCCCTTATCCCCATATCGTTTAAGAAACTGTCTATTTCTGTCTTAAATTTATTCAATCCCCCAGCTTCCACAGCTCTCTGAGCGAATTCCACAGATTTACAGTTTCTATAGGTATATAAAAAGGAAAAGGGTGGCTAAAGTAAATGTTGGTCCCTTAGCGGACGAGACCAGGGAATTAGTAATGGGGAACATGGAGATGGCATAAACTCTGAACAAATATTTTGTATCAGTCTTTACGGTAGAGGACACTAACAATATTCCGACAGTGGATAGTCTAGGGGCTTTAGGAGGGGAGGAACTTAACACAATCACAATCACTAAGGAGGTGGTACTCAGTAAGATAATGGGACTAAAGGCGAATAAATCCCCTGGACCTGATGGCTTGCATCATAGGGTCTTAAGAGAAGTAGCGGAAGGATTGTGGATGCATTGGTTGTAATTTACCAAAATTCCCTGGATTCTGGGGAGGTCCCAGCAGATTAGAAAACTGCAAATGTAACGCCCCTATTTAAAAAAAGGAGGCAGACAAAAAGCAGGAAACTATAGACCAGTTAGCCTAACATCTGTGGTTGGGAAAATGTTGGAGTCCATTATAAAAGAAGCAGTAGCAAGACATTTGGAAAAGCAAAATTTGGTCAGGCAGAGTCGAAAATTTTGCTGGAATTCTTTGAGAATGTAACGAACAGGGTGGATAAAGGGGAACTAGTGGATGTGATGTATTTGGACTTCCAGAAGGCATTTGACAAGGTGCCACATAAAAGGTTAATGCACAAGATAAAAGTTCACGGGGTTGGGGGTAATATATTAGCATGGCTAGACAATTGGCTAACTAACAGAGAACAGAGAGTCGGGATAAATGGTTCATTCTCTGGTTGGCAACCAGTAACTAGTGGGGTGCTGCAGGGATCAGTGCTGGGACCCCAATTATTTGCAAACTATATTAATGACTTGGAAGAAGGAACTGAGTGTAGCGTAGCCAAGTTTGCTGACAATACAAAGATGGGAGGAAAAGCAATGTGTGAGGAGGACACAAAAAATCTGCAAAAGGACATAGACAGGCTAAGTGAGTGGGCAAAAATTTGGCAGATGGAGTATAATGTTGGAAAGTGTGAGGTCATGCACTTTGGCAGAAAAAAATCAAAGAACAAGTTATTATTTAAATGAAGAAAAATTGCAAAGTGCTGCAGTACAGCAGGACCTGGGGGTACTTGTGCATGAAACACAAAAGATTAGTATGCAGGTGCAGCAAGTGATCAGGAAGGCCAATGAAATCTTGGCCTTTATTGCAAAGGGGATGGAGTATAAAAGCAAGGAAGTCTTGCTACAGCTATACAGGGTATTTGGTGAGGCCACACCTAGAATACTGCGCGCAGTTTTGGTTTCCATATTTACGAAAGGATATACTTGCTTTGAAGGCAGTTCAGAGAAGGTTCACTAGGTTGATTCCGGGGATGAGAGATGACTTATGAGGAAAGGTTGAGTAGATTGGGCCTCTACTCATTGGAATTCAGAAGAATGAGAGGTGATCTTATCGAAATGTATAAGATTATGAGGGGGCTTGACAAGGTGGATGCAGAGAGGATGTTTCCACTGATGGGGGGGACTAGAACTAGATCTTAGAATAAGGGGCCACCCATTTAAAACTGAGATGAGGACAACAGTGACTATACTCCAAAAGTACTTCATTGGTTGTAAAAGCGCTTGGGTTGTCCTGAAGTCATGAAAGGCACTATATAAATGCAAGTTTTCCTTCCTTCCTTCAGCCCTTCCGCCCTTCCACCTGCTCTTCCCAAACTGCCACAGTGGTGGTGTGGCCCCTTATCACCAAATCACATCTTGGTCTCGCCATCTACATCTTTGGTCCCTTCTTCTTCTTTGAGCTCCTCAACTGGTTCCAACCTCCTTTTTTAAAATTGCTATGATCTATCAAACCCCACTCCAAGTTCCTCACCGAGATATCTTCCCTTCTTTCTTCCCCTCAGCCTCGGCACTGAGCGAATCCTCATCCTCGATGATTTCAATCTTCATCTCATCTCCACTTGTCTTTGACCCTCCTATCCTCCCTGAACCTCTCCCTCCATGTAAACTCTCCTATCTATATTCAAGGCCAACCCGTTGACTATGCCATCTCATATGTCTTCTCTAATCCCATGATCTCTATCATAGACAAGGCCAACTCTCACCACTTCCTTATATCCTTCACCATTCACACCTCCCTACCCACTTCCTTCAGTGTCCATCCTGGAAAAAACTCTCTCCAAGTTACTTACAATGTTACTTTCTAAATCCCAGATAGCTAGCCGTGGCCCGCCATTTGTCACAATATTACTGCAGCCACCAATCTGCTCAGTCACTCCCTCATTTTTACCTTTGCTGTCCTTGTTCCCACCAAAAGTTTTACTCTCTCCAATCCAGGTCGACCCCCACCTGGTATGGCCACCATCTTCTCTCCCTCAAGTCCAAAGGATGCATACTTGAGTGTATAAGAACATAAGAAATAGGAGCAGGAGTAGGCCATCTGGACCCTCGAGCCTGCTCCACCATTCAATAAGATCATGGCTGATCTGATCTTGGCTTCAACTCCAATTCCCTGCCTGCTCCCCATAACCCTCGACTCCGTTATCCTTCAAAAATCTGTCTATCTCCACCTTAAATATATTCAATGACCCAGCATCCACAGCTCTCTGGGGTAGAGAATTCCAAAGATTCAGGACCCTCTGAGAGAACAAATTTCTCCTCATTTCAGTTTTAAATTGGCGACCCCTTATTCTGAAACTATACCCCCTAGTTCTAGATTCCCCCACGAGGGGAAACGACCTCTCTGCATCTACCCTGTCAAGTCCTGTCAGAATCTTATATCTTTCAATAAGATCACCTCTCATTCTTTTAAACTCCAATGGGTATAGGCCCAGTTTGCTGAATCTTTCTTCATACGATAACCCCTTCATCACAGGATCTGGTGCACAATCACAGACATGGGGTCAGCTTCCATATGTGCAAGTAATGACACTCAGCTCTAATTTCAAAAGGCTGTGGCTCAGTGGGCAGCAATCTCGCCTGAGTCAGAAGGATGTGGGTTCAAGTCCCACTCCAGAGACTTGAGAACAAAAATCTAGGCTAAGGCTCCAGTGCAGTGCTGAAATCAACATCACAAAAACAGATTATCTGGTCATTATCACATTACTGTTTGTGGAGTGGAACTAAACTACAGAAGCAGTGGGAACCTGTTCAACCTACACCATCTCCAGGCCAGGTCCAAGACCACCCCACCTCTGTCGTCAAGCTATAGTACGTGGACGATGCTTGTGTCTGTGCACATACAGAGCTTGAACTCCAGGACGTAGTCGACGTATTTACTGAGGCGTACGAAAGCATAGGCCTTACGCTAAACATCAGCAAGACAAAGGTCCTCCACCAGCCTGTCCTCACCACACAGCACTGTCCCCCAGTCATCAAGATCCATGGCGCGGCCCTGGACAATGTGGACCACTTCCCATATCTCGGGAGCCTCCTATTAACAAGAGCAGGCATCGACGACGAGATCCAACACTGCCTCCAGTGCGCCAGTGCAGCCTTCGGCTGCCTGAGGAAAAGAGTGTTTGAAGACCAGGCCCTCAAAACTGCCACCAAGCTCATGGTCTACAGGACTGTATTAATACCCACCCTCCTGTATGGCTCAGAAACATGTACAGTAGACACGTCAAGTCGCTGGAGAAATACCACCAATGATGTCTCCGCAAGATCCTACAAATCCCTTGGGAGGACAGACGCACCAACATCCCCAGCATCGAAGCACTGACCACACTTGATCAGCTCTGCTGGGCAGGCCACATATTCGCATGCCAGACACGAGACTCCCAAAGCAAGTGCTCTACTCAAAACTCCTTCACGGCAAACGAGCCAAAGGTGGGCAGCGGAAACGTTACAAGGACACCCTCAAAGCCTCCCTGATAAAGAACAACATCCCCACTGACACCTGGGAGTCCCTGGCCCAAGACCACCCTAAGAGGAGGAAGCGCATCTGGGAGGGCGCTGAGCACCTTGAGTCCCATCGCTGAGGGCATGCAGAAATCAAACGCAGGCAGCGGAAAGCACGTGCGGCAAACCAATCCCACCCACCCATTCCCTCAACGACTATCTGCCCCACCTGTGACAGAGACTGTGGTTCTCATATTGGACTGTTCAGCCACCTAAGAACTCATGTTAAGAGTGGAAGCAAGTCTTCCTCGATTCCAAGGGACTGCCTATGATGCTGTTTATGGGAACTTACTGTGTGCAAATGGGCTGCCATTTTTCCCACATTAGAACAGTGACTACACTTCAAAATACATAATTGGCTGTAAAGCGCTTTGGGACGTCTGGTGGTCGTGAAAGGTGCTATAGAAATGCAAGTCTTTCTTTTCTTTCTTTACGTCTCCACCACCTCTCTTGACTCCTCCGCTGCCTCACTGTTTCAGACTGCTTGTCCAATATCCAATGGATGAGCTGCAATTTCTTCCAATTAAACATCGTCTTTGGCCTCCGCAGAAAACTGAGTTACATATAGAAACATAGAAAATAGGTGCAGGAGTAGGCCATTTGGCCCTTCGAGCCTGCATCACCATTCAATAAGACTTACCACCAACTTCATCCTCCTCCCCAGCTGTATCTCAGGCTGAACCAGGCTGTTTGCAAACTCTTTCTCGATGTCCTTTTCGACCCTGAGCTGAGCTTCAGACCCCCATATTCTCTCCATCACTAAGATTGCCTATTTCAACCAACTAGTACTCCCTGCTCTTCTTTTTACATTCGCCTTTACCAACAGTGGTGAAACATCTTATCCAATAGATTAAAGGGAGACCTAATAGATGTGTTCAAAATGATGAGGGATTTTGATCGAGCAAGTCGGGAGAAACGGTTTCCTCTGGCAAGTGGGTCAGTGACCAGAAGTCAGAGATTTGCAATATGAATGTGCACTTGAAGTGCTGTAACCTACAAGGCTACGGATCAAGAGCTGGAAAGTGGGATTGGGCTGGATAGCTCTTTGTCGGCCGGCGCGGACACGATGGGCCGAATGGCCTCCTTCCATGCTGTAAATTTCTATGATTCTATGATTTAAATTAATTGGCAACAGAACTAGAGGGGAAATGAGCAATTTTTCACACAAAGGGTTGTTGTGATCTGGAACACACTATCTGAAAGGATGGTGGACTCAGATTCTATAGGAACTTTGAAAAGGAAATTGGACATGTATTTGAAGAGAACAAATTTTTGGGTTATACGGAAAAAGCTGGGACTAAATTGAACAGCTTTTTAAGAACTAGCACAGACACAATGGGTCGACTGGCCCCCTTCTGTGTTGTAAGATTCTATGGGGCCAAAATTCAGCTTCCCGAAAATGTCTCTTACTGCTGGAAAGCAGCGGCCACATGGCGGAATCGAATGGCCGCCCCTCGCAAAATTTTCCAAGGTGCGGTCCCCACTTCCGCCCGCTGCTGCTGATGCCTCCGAAGTGCGTTATCAAAGCGCGTACCACTGATCTCCCGCACCTCAATCCAAATTCAGCGGAAAAAAGTCTTTGGCCCACCAAGCGGTGCCCCCGACAGTTCTTGCTGTGGGTGCACTGTGTTTTCAGTCTGTGCGACATGGCGGTGTGGCCGCCATTCAAGGGGGAGGGCACCATTTTATTTTTTTTTGTCAGCCGACTGCCAGACAATTATGCCCCCCCGGGGTTTGGCCCGGCCGCCAACAGGCAGCCTGGCAACCCCTCTTGGGTGACGCACAAGCTACGCTGACGACTGACAGCGGTGGAGATTCCGTCCCGCCTCCACTTCCGCCCCTCTAGTGCGCTCAACGCCGCACTACCGTCCCCATTATGACTGACTTCCGATCCGCTTGAAAAAAAATGACAACGAGCTGAACTTTGTGCAAGAGGCCACCTCATCCAACACGGCAGGGAAAACACATCAAAAACGGGAGGTGCGACCCGTAGCGGGCGGACTTGAATTTCTACCCCTATGCTTCTATGAAAAGACAGCCGTTCTAACAATGCAGCCTTCTCTCAGCCCTGCACTAAAGTGTCAGCCTAGTTTATGTGCTTCAGTGCCTGTAGTGGGGCTTGAACACACAACCTTGATGATTCACAAGTGAGATTGCTGTCACTGGAAGCTAACAATTTGTTATCCCTTTGAACCTTTTTTGCTTTTCTTCCCTGTTTTGATATTTCTGTTGGCTTTCTTCAGTGTTACTGGTTTAATCTTATCATGTGCCTTCTTTGTAGACTCAATTTTTGACCTAATCTTATTCTTCCATAGAACTTAGTCTTTGCCACAACCCCTTCCCTCCTGGTCCACCCATCTCATACTTAAATATTTCCTACTGTTGGCCTGTTTCATCTGCCAACTTTTCTGTCTTATTTTCTGTTTAAGTGATACCAAAATCTGATGGTGATTGTGAATGATTGGACCCAGTAAATCTAAATAAATAAAAATATTAGGCCCATGAATCCTTGGTGCATCCTAGAGGCCCATCTTGGGTGGCAATTCAAGCTGGACCTGGAAACACCAGACCTCAGCCCAGAAGATCCTCCGTTTTCAATTTGAAATGGGGCCTCGGAAATACCAGGTCATTCAGGGGAGCTGACTGACACCGGGCACCCTGACTGGGCACCTTGACTGACCCCAGGCACCCTGACTGGGCACCCTGACTGACCCCAGGCACCCTGACTGGGCACCCTGACTGACCCCAGGCACCTTGACTAGGCATCCTGACTGACTCCAGAGTGCCCAGTCTCCAGGGTGACCAAGGCTGGGAACTCAACATTCAGGAAGGATAGACAGAAAGAAAAAGGGGATGGTGTAGCGTAGCTGGTTAAAGAGGAAATTAACGCAATAGTAAGGAAGGACATTAGCTTGGATGATGTGGAATCTGTATGGGTGGAGCTGCGGAATACCAAAGGGCAGAAAACGCTAGTGGGAGTTGTGTACAGACCACCAAACAGTAGTAGTGAGGTTGGGGACAGCATCAAACAAGAAATTAGGGATGCATGCAATAAAGATACAGCAGTTATCATGGCGACTTTAATCTACATATAGATTGGGCTAACCAAACTGGTCGCAATACAATGGAGGAGGATTTCCAGGAGTGTATTAAGGATGGTTTTCTAGACCAATATGTTGAGGAACCAACTAGAGGGCTGGCCATCCTAGACTGGGTGATGTGTAATGAGAAAGGACTAATTAGCAATCTTGTTGTGCGAGGCCCTTTGGGGAAGAGTGACCATAATATGGTAGAATTCTTTATTAAGATGGAGAGTGACACAGTTAATTCAGAGACTAGGGTCCTGAACTTAAAGAAGGGTAACTTTGAAGGTATGAGGCGTGAATTGGCTAGGATAGATTGGCGAGTGATACTTAAAGGGTTGAAGGTGGATAGGCAATGGCAAACATTTAAAGATCACATGGATGAACTTCAACAATTGTACATCCCTGTCTGGAATAAAAAATAAAATGGGGAAGGTGGCTCAACTGTGGCTAACAAGGGAAATTAAGGATAGTGTTAAATCCAAGGAAGAGGCATATAAATTGACCAGAAAAAGCAGCAAACCTGAGGACTGGGAGAAATTTAGAATTCAGCAGAGGAGGACAAAGGGTTTAATTAGGAGAGGGAAAATAGAGTATGAGAGGATGCTTGCTGGGAACATAAAAACGGACTGCAAAAGCTTCTAAAGATACGTGAAGAGAAAAAGATTAGTGAAGACAAATGTAGGTCCCTTGCAGTCAGATTCAGGTAAATTTATAATGGGGAACAAAGAAATGGCAGACCAGTTGAACAAATACTTTGGTTCTGTCTTCACGAAGGAAGACACAAATAACCTTCCGGAAATACTAGGGGGTCTAGTGAGAAGGAGGAACTGAAGGAAATCCTTATTAGGCAGCAAACTGTGTTAGGAAAATTGATGGGATTGAAGGCCGATAAATCCCCGGGGCCTGATAGTCTGCATCCCAGAGTACTTAAGGAAGTGGCCCTAGAAATAGTGGATGCATTGGTGATCATTTTCCAACAATCTATCGATTCTGGATCAGTTCCTATGGACTGGAGGGTAGCTAATGTAACGCCACTTTTGAAAAAAGGAGGGAGAGAGAAAACGGGTAATTATAGACCAGTTAGCCTGACATCAGGAGTGGGGAAACTGTTGGAATCAATTATTAAAGATGAAATAGCAGCGCACTTAGAAAGCAGTGACAGGATCGGTCCAAGTCAGCATGGATTTATGAAAGGGAAATCATGCTTGACAAATCTTCCAGAATTTTTTGAGGATGTAACTAGTAGAGTGGACAAGGGAGAACCAGTGGATGTGGTGTATTTGGACTTTCAAAAGGCTTTTGACAAGGTCCCACACAAGAGGTTGGTGTGCAAAATTAAAGCACATGGTATTGGGGGTAATGTACTGATGTGGATAGAGAACTGGTTGGCAGACAGGAAGCAGGTCCTTTTCAGAATGGCAGGCAGTGACTAGTGGGGTGCCGCAGGGCTCAGTGCTGGGACCCCAGCTAGTTACAATATACATCAATGATTTAGTTGAAGGAATTGAGTGTAATATCTCTAAGTTTGCAGATGAAACTAAGCTGGGCGGCGGTGTGAGCTGTGAGGAGGATGCTAAGAGACTGCAGGGTGACTTGGACAGGTTAGGTGAGTGGGCAAATGCATGGCAGATGCAGTATAATGTGGATAAAGGTGAGGTTATCCACTTTGGCGGCAAAAACAGGAAGGCAGAATATTATCTGAATGGCGGCAGATTAGGAAAAAGGGAAGTGCAACGAGACCTGGGTATCATGGTACATCAGTCATTGAAAGTTGGCATGCAGGTACAGCAGCCGGTGAAGAAAGCAAATGATATGCTGGCCTTCATAGCTAGGGGATTTGAGTATAGGAGCAGGGAGGTCTTACTGCATTTGTACAGGGCCTTGGTGAGGCCTCACCTGGAATATTGTGTTCAGTTTTGGTCTCCTAATCTGAGGAAGGACATTCTTGCTATTGAGGGAGTGCAGCGAAGATTCACCAGACTGATTCCCGGGATGGCAGGACTGACATATGAGGAGAGACTGGATTGACTGGGCCTGTATTCACTGGAGTTTAGAAGGATGAGAGGGGATCTCATAGAAACATATAAAATTCTGACTGGACTGGACAGGTTAGATGCAGGAAAATGTTCCCAATGTTGAGGAAGTCCAGAACCAGGGAACACAGTCTAGGGATAAGGGGTAAGCCATTTAGGACTGAGATGAGGAGAAACCTCTTCACTCAGAGAGTTGTTAACCTGTGGAATTCTCTACTGTAGAGAGTTGTTGATGCTAGTTCATTGGATATATTCAAGAAGGAGTTAGATATGGCCCTTACGGCTAAAGGGATCAAGGGGTAGGGAGAGAAAGCAGGAAAAGGGTGCTGAGGTGAATGATCAGCCATTATCTTATTGAATGGCGGTGCAGGCTCGAAGGGCCGAATGGCCTACTCCTGCAACTATTTTCTATGTTTCTATGTTTCTATGACTCTGGGCACCCTGACTGACCTTGGGCACCCTGACTGACCACCCTGACTGACCCCGGGCACGCTGACTGGGCACCCTGACTGACCTCGGGCACTCTGACTGGGCACTCTGACTGATCTTGGGCACCCTGACTGACCTCAGGCACCTTGACTTGGCACCCTGACTGACCTCGGGCACTCTGACCGCTCACTACATTGCTCAGATGCTCAAATCTGAGCATCACATTCCACAACAAATAGAAGACATTACAGCACACACCCCTCCCCCCACTCTAAATTGAGAATGAAGTAAGTTGAACTATCTCCAACTATTTAAAAGTTATAGTAGAAAGTTACCCACCTGAGGACATGATAAGTTGCTAGATCAATGCAAACATTTTCTTCTTTTCATTAAGATGAAGTAATTGTAAACATTTTTAAATTCAAGTTCTAATTGTAATTTAAACTAATCTCCAAGACATGGGCCTAGTCAATCTATGGGCCCCTGGCCAATCCAGGGATTCCAATTTTAACCAGACGTGTCAGATGTTGAAGCTTATGAAATACCCCCAATTTGTTATTTTGCCCATGAGCATTGGTGTGTTGCAGACGAGCCAATACATTTTTTGAGATGCGTAGCTTGGCAGAGAAAAGACTCAGACTCGGTGAGATGCTGGCTTGGAACCAGACCAGGCATGCCATGACGACAGCAATTGGGATTCGATCCAGAGCTGACCACTTCCTACAAATTATCAGTGTGACGCATGCAGCTGTTGTCTCAGGTGTTGTGGTTGAGGCTGTGTCGCAGACAGTCGGAACTTTCTCGCATTGAACAATCCATATGGGTGCTCACTCATGCTAAGCACTGGAGTCTGTCCATCAGTTAAGGGTCAACTATTGCCTATGCACCTTGTCCCATCTCCCATGGCCACGAGAATAACTCATGCCCTTCCTCCCAGGCGAAGCCATGTCCAGATACTTACAGCAGTCTTCAACTCTGTGCTAAAGGTCACATGGTACACCAGGATTGTTATATATGCAGACTATAGATATACTCTCTGTGTAGTCACTGTTATAGTTGCATAAGATGGAGACTTGTTACCTGATGTACTATCAATAAGGTTTACACTGTGTATATACTATGCTGGCACCACTAGAGAGTGCAACTGGTGGAGACCAGGGTTTCCTGCCCCTGTGGCAGAGACTGTCCACCAGAGGGCGGTGGGAGACCTGAGGGTCACCTGCATAGGTGTGCAGGGCCCAGTATAAAAGGCTGTTCACCATGCTTGTGCCTCACTCTAGAGTTACGAATAAAGGACCAAGGTCACTACAGTTTGAGTACAATACATTGCCTTGTGGAATCATTCATAAGTGCATTACAGACACAACAAGGATAAATAGCCATCACTTCTGTCAGAGGTGAAAGTGACATTTCTCTACAGCCTTGCTTTCATTTTGATTGTCCAGCTCATCTTTAGGAAACTTACACATGCTATCTCTGAAAGGGTGATGCAAAACCTACCATAGATTGTCCCACTTCAGCGCTCAACACCTTTTGGGGCCGAAATTCAGGGTTTCAGAAAGACCCGTTACTGCCCGTTGCGGCGGCCATGCGGCGGAATTCCGTGGCCACTGTTTTGTGGTCAAATGGCCGCGCCGACCCAAATTCAGATCGGGATTTTTCAGCCTGGACCCGATTCCGCCCCGATCCTGATGACCGGCACAAGTGCGTCATCAGAATGCGCACTGCTGCTCTCCCTCACCTGAAAAATAAACCAAGCGAAATTTAGCTCAAAAATTCGATGCCCCACCGTGCGGTGCCCCGAACAGCTTTTTCTGTTGGTGGACCTTATCCGGAGTGAGTGCGGCCCACTGCCGCGGCCGCCATGTATTTATTTTTGCCGGTCGACTTCCCGATCGGCTGGCAAGATAGTGTGCACGGGTTCGGCCAGGCCGCCAACAGGCAACCTGGCACCCCATCTTGGGCGCCAGGCCGCTGGCCCAGCCGAAGCCCTCCCTGGTGGCCCAGTGGCAGAAGATTTTAAATGCCCGATTCTCTCCCCTTTAACGGAGGGGAGAGAGCGTTGTAACGCGCACGCGCTGGGACATCACCAACACGCCACCGCTGATTGACAGTGGCGGAGTCCCGGTCCCAACCCAAATTCAGGCCCTCAGCCTGCCTTCCTGTCGATCTCCCGCCCCCACTATGAACGACTTCTGGTCCAAAGTCCAAAAAAAACCTAAGTGCCAAAAATCAACGGGGACGCTGCCCCAATGAGCCCGGCGAAAAAAACCTTCAAAAAAAGGGTAGGTGTGTCAGCTTTCTTGCAGAAGTGAATTTTGGCCCCTTCGTGTTTAAGTTTTGTATATTCAATTCAAAAATAAGCTTTAGTTTGCTTTTCCTAATGTTTCAACAGACTTACCAAGGAGCTTCTGATCTGTGGCTCAGTGGGTAGTACTCTTGCCTTTGTGTTAGAAGGTTGTGGGTTCAAGTCCCACTCCCAAGACTTGAGTACAAAAATCTAAGCTGACACTGCAGTGCTGGGGGAGTGCTGCACTGTTGGAGGTGCTGTCTTTCGGATGAGATGTTAAATCGAGGCCCTGTCTGCCCTCTCAGATGGACATAAAATATCCTGTGACACTATTTCAGAGAAGAGCAGGGTAGTCCTGGCCAATATTTATCCCTCAGTCAAAAAAACAGATTATCTGATCATTATCACATTGGTGTTTGTGGGAGCTTGCTGTGCGCAAGTTGGCTGCTGCATTTCCCATATTACAGCAGTGACTACACTCCAAACGTATTTCATTGGTTGTAAAGCGTTTTGAGATGTCTGGTGGTCGTGAAAGGTGCTATATAAATGCAAGTCTTTATTTCTTTTATTGCCCTGCTCTTTTCCTCAAAGCCTTTCACTTATTTCTTTTTTAAATATTTCTCCAATTTCCACTTAAAAGTTATTATGGATTCTGATCCCATCGTGATTTCTGGTGGAACACCAACCCGCTGCCAAAATAAATTCTCCTAACCTCAATCTTTGTTTTTCTAGTGATGCACTTAAATTGATGCCCTCTGGTTACTATCTTACCAACCAGTTGAAATAGATTCTCCTCATTTACTTTATCAAAACACCTCATCATTTTTGAATTCTTAAGCATTTCCTTTCACTCTATGAGGTAATACTTGAAGTTAATGGTTGAAGTTGTCTCTGATTTTTGAATCACTTTTTAATTGATGTAGTGTTAGGTTTTTTTTATCATCACTGACAACTTTTAGCCCCAGGATATGAAGATTGTCTGGAATTCCCCGTCTAATTGATTTCACTACCCTGGTTGTGTAACCCTGGATGATTTAAACATTTTTCTAGACTCGACACTTTCACTACGAGTTCAGAGAAAAGAAAGAAAGGCTTGGATTTATATAGCGCCTTTCATGACCACTGGATGTCTCAAAGTACTTTAAGCCAATGGAGTATTTTTTGGAGTGTAGTCACTGTTGTAATGTGGGAAACGCAGCAGCCAATTTGTGCACAGCAAGCTCCCACAAACAGCAATGTGATAATGACCAGATAATCTGTTTTTTGTTATGTTGATTGAGAGATAAATATTGGCCAGGACACCGGGGAGAATTCCCCTGCTCATCTTCGAAATAGTGCCGTAGGATCTTTTATGTCCACCTGAGAGAGCAGACAGGGCCTCGGTTTAACGTCCCATCCGAAAAACCCAGTAACTTCTTTCCCCCTTATTCCCACTGAAGGCACTGACTCCGACCGGGGCCTGGGTCAACAGGCAGCAGTTTCATCCAAGTTATGGAGGAGAAGGAATCGTCCAGCGTTCCTTCTAATTACTATCCGGTCACCTCCGCTGGAATGCTTGGGGAGGGCAGGAGCTGGAAAATTGCGATGCTTGAGTCATTGAATTGCCGGCACTGACTGCCAAGGCTCACATCTCCCCCGTAACGGCCACTTGGGCAAGGGTCCCCGATGAAACCCCACCCCGCCGAGAAGTTGATGCCTTCAGGAGAATAAGAGAGGGGAGAAAACTGCTTCACTATCAGGGGTCAGCTACCACGATAACTGATTCTGGGACCCTCTGGTCTGTATGGCACAGTACTACATCGGGCAATGGTGCAAGGCAAACACAAATAGTGTATTGGGTTGCACCATTGGGTGGCATTGTGGCGTTGTCCTTAGAGTAATAAACCTTGAAGGAGAAATGTGTGGGCACATGGAAAACATGTGCCGCTTTGTTAACGGTTCTCTCTCCTCAGGTACTGTCCCCCTCTCCCTCAAATCTGCCGTCATCACCCCTCTCCTCAAAAAAACAACCCTCGATCCCTCCACAGATTTAAGGTTTTGGGCAAGAGATACAGATGGGATGCGAGAAAGAACTTTTTTGATGCAGCGAGTGGTAATGACCTGGAACTTGCTGCCAACGAGGGTGGTGGAAGTGCAGACTATCAATGAATAGGCACTTGAGGGAAATAAATGTGCAGGGCTATGTGGATAGAGCGGGGGAATGGGACTGACTGGATTGCTCGAGAGAGAGAGCCGACATGGACTCGATGGGCCGAATGGCTTCCTTCTGTGATGTAATGACTCTATGACTTACTTCCTCTCTTGCTCCTTGTGGATGGGCTGTCACAGTAGTGGAAATTTCATTGGTGCAGTGATATGTGACAACATGGCCATCTGCTGCTTTTACTAATGCAGCATGGGCAAGGGGCTCAGATCTTGGGCCTGCTCACGATTGCATTTGCCAATTTGCTTACCAGCTCAGCCATAGGGGAAGCTTTAAGTTTAAAAAATAAATAAACTAAAAGGTTAAGAACCCATGAGTCTACTCACATAATCCACTATGTTTTTAATTAATTTGAACAAAAATATTATCTGTCAGGGTTATCTTGTCTGCCTGCCGAACCCATCGCTCCAAGCAGCTGTTCCTGACAAGTCTATGTTCTTCATTGTCTACTGACACACGTATAATATGTGTACATAGTGCTTGCAGGAGCCAGACAGCTGGGCAAAGGCTGAGACATGAACTGCAAGTTGAACTTTTTCAGACAGCACACAGGGCAGGAGAGGTTCAACTAAATCGAGTATTAACTTTTCCCTTCTCTGGTTGCTTGGCACACTGACAGTACTGGCCAAGACTTGAATACTGTCAGTGATTTATAACAGCTTTATGAGTTCCACTGCAAGGCTTTGGTGTACCAACTGCTCCATCTGACTCTGCCTCGAACGTGAGAGAGCCTTAAGTCTTCACAGCTCTCAACCCTGAGGAGTCTCCTCCAGTGGCATCAAACAGAGAGCAAACAGCCAGTGAAATTGTGCTACAAATTTAAAACTGAGATGTGGAGAAATTTCTTCTCTCTGAGGGTTGTGAATCTGTGGAATTTGCTGCCTCAGAGAGCTGTGGAAGCTGGGACATTGAATAAATTTAAGACAGAAATAGACAGTTTCTTAAACGATAAAGGAATAAGGGGTTATGGGGAACGGGTGGGAAAGTGGACCTGAGTCCATGATCGGATCAGCCATGATTGTGTAAATGGCGGAGCAGGCTCAAGGGGCCATATGGCCTACTCCTGCTCTTACTTCTTACGTTCTTATGTAAATCCGAGAAACTCTCCCGAACAGCAGGAGTAAAACCCGAGGACGTGTTGCTGCTTTTGACTGCATTCCCAGACAATTTGTAAGTCGTAATTTTTCATCCTTTCGGGAACTTTCCCGATGGGTTCATGGTGTGCTTTCGGTTCCGGGTGCTAACCTCCATTTAAATGGTGCCCAGACATTGTGTGTGACTCTGTAATTTTAATACAAGCTGACACAGGAGCAGAGGTATAATGGTGACAGCTGACTAGTAGGCAGACGAGCCCCAGGAGGGCAGAGAAAATGCTTCAAGGGCACCCTCAAAACCTCCTTGAAAAAATGTAACCTCCCCACCGACTCTTGAGAATCCCTGGCCCAAGACCGCTCAAAGAGGAGGAGGAGCATCCGGGAAAGTGGCAAACACCTCGAGTCTCTTCGTCGGGAGCACGCGGAAGTCAAGTACAAACAGCGGAAGGAGCGCACGACAAATCAAGCACCCCACCCACCCGTCCCTCCAGCCACCATCTGCCCCACCTGTGACAGAGACTGTAGATCCCGCATTGGTCTCATCAGTCACCTTAGAACTGATCGAAGTGTCGAAGCAAGTCATCCTCGACTCCGGGGACTGCTGAAGAAGAAGAAGAAGGGAGAAATTAGACCAAAACTTAGAAATAACCTTGTGCGATATTATCTTGCCAACACTTTTTTGCATTTGTATCAAGGGCTCTCTTTGTTAACAGAGTAGAGGGAGGAATCCTGCAGCAATATGATAAGCATGTGTACACTATTATCATGTAGTGTGATTCCACACCACTATTATCAAAAAAAGGCAGCTGGCATCTTAAATTAACTTAATCTGGATTTGATGAACACAGATGTTTCTGTCCAATTCTGGCCTCTTGTGCATTCCTTATTTTAATCGCTCCACCATTGATGGCTATGCCTTCAGCAGCCTTGGCCCTAAGCTCTGGAATTCCCTGCCTAAACATCTCCGCCTCTCTACCTCCTCCTGTTAAAACCTACCTCTTTGACCAGGTTTGTGGACACCTGTCCTAATATCTTCTTATATGGCTCGCTATCAAATTTTGTTTGATAACGCTCCTGTGAAGCACCTTGTGACGTTTTACTACGTTAAAAGTACTATATAAATAACCGTCAATCAAGCTTTTGTATAGAGTGTTGTTAGTCTATTGCCAATCTCTCCTCTTCTGTATCTATTTATATCTGTGAATAAATCTGGATAGGTAGCTTTAGCCTGTATGCAGTGATGTGGTATTGATCTGCCTCGGAGGTGATGGGAAGTTATAGCAAGCATCCCACATATTCTCCAATAAGGAAACTACAGCACTTTGAGGTTAATATTTAGACAAAGACTACGGTATCCATATATGGTATAGAATAAAGACACAAGCGATGGTTTATAAGAGACTCAATCTGCTGGTGGAAATTAGTCTAGCTAGTATCAGCTTGGCTCATGGTAGCACTCACGCCTCTGAATTAGAAGGTTATAGGGCTTGACCACCTGGAGTAAATAGGCTGACACACCAGTCTCGAACTAAGGGAGCAATGTATTTAGGATGAGTGGGTAAGTCAGTCAGGTGGACATAAAATATCACACTTCGGGTTCTGTTAGTGTTGGTTGAGGAAGGATTATTGGCCAATTGCTTTCTGGGGGTAAATTTCTCTTTGAGAGCGGGCAGAAAACTGGCTGTTGTGGATTAGCTGTCAGTTCTACACCCCGCCCGTTATACAGTCGACCGTTATACACACGCCCGTTATATACCCGCCTGCTATACATCCACCCGTTATACACCCACCCGTTATACACCTGTCCATTTTACATCCGACTGTTATACACATAACCTTTATACACCCCGCCCGTTATACACACGCCTGTTATACACACGCCCATTATACATCTGCCCATTATGCCCCCATCCGTTATACACCCGCCCGTTATGCCCCCGTCCGTTATACATCCCGCCTGTTATACAACCTGCCTGTTATACACTTGCCCGTTATACACTCACCCGTTATACACTTGACGTTATACAACTGCCCGTTATACACTCGACCTTTATACACCCCACCCATTATACACCCATCCATTATACACCCTGCCTGTTATACACCCCGCCCGTTATACATGCGGCCATTATACACCCGCTCGTTATACACCCCGCCCATTATACAGCCGCCCGTTATACACCACACCCATTATACACCTGCCCATTATACACCCCGCCCATTATACACTCGACCTTTATACACCCTGCCCGTTATACACCCACCCGTTATACACTTGACCGTTATACAACTGCCCATTATACACTCGACCTTTATACAACTGCCCATTATAGACTCGACCGTTATACACCAGCCCGTTATACACCCGCCCATTATATACTCGCCCTTTATACACCCATCCATTAATACCCACCGTTATACACTCGTCCGTTATACACCCGCCCGTTATACACCTACCCGTTATACACCTGTCCATTTTACATCTGACTGTTATACACATCGCCTTTATACACCCCGTTAGACACCTGCACATTATACACCACCTGTTATACACTTGACCGTTATACAACTGCCCGTTATACACCCGACTGTTATACAACCTGCCTGTTATACACAACGCCCGTTATACACCTCTAAATTTCGTTCATCAGAGTAGCACTGAAATAGTAATATTCTTTGGGTATTTGATAATTCCTCCCTTGTCCTATACCCTTCTATCCTAACAGATGAAAAAGGAAGGACAGGAAATGACCTATTGGTCCATCCAGCCTGTCCCACACAATTATGATGCCTTCCAGATATATATTGCTCAGCCCACCCATTATACATCCCAACCATTATATACACCGCCCGTTATACACCCCGTCCGTTATACACCTTGCCCGCTATATACCCGCCCGTTATACACCCAACCCGATAAACTGCCGCCCATTATACACCCGCTGTTATACACACCACCCGTTATACACCCATTCGTTATACACCTCGCCCGATAGAATGCCGCCCGTTATACACCCGCTGTTATACACCACACCTGTTATACACCCGACCATTATACATCCTGCCCGTTATACACCCGGCCCGTTATATACACGCCCATTATACACCTGCCCGTTATACACTCGCCCATTATACCCCCATCCGTTATACCCCCATCCGTTATACATCCCGCCCATTATACACCCCACTAATTATACATGCGCCCGTTATACACCTGCCCGTTAAACAGCCGCCCGTTACAAACCCGCCTGTTACACACACGTCCATTACACACACGCCCATTATACACCCGCCTGTTATACACCTGTCCATTTTACATCCGACTGCTATACACATCGCCTTTATACACCCTGCCTGTTAGACACCTGCACGTTATACACCCGCCCGTTATACACCCTGCCGGTTATCATCCGCCGGTTATACATTCCCTGCCGGTTATCATCCGCCGGTTATACACCCGCCCGTTTATAAACCCGTCCGTTATACACACCGCCCATTCTACACCCCGCTCGTTATACACCCGCCCTTTATACTCCCAGCCTGTTATACACCCATCCGTTATAAACCAGCCTGTTATATTGCCTCCCCATTGCACACGCGTCCGCTATACACCCACCCGTTATACACCCGCCCATTATACGCAACACCCGTTATACACCCGCCCGTTATACAGCCGGCCATTATACAACCCACCCGTTATACACCTGCCCGTTATATACCCGCCCGTTATACAACCGCAAGTCATACACCCACCCGTTATACACCTGCCCTTTATACACCCCGCCCGTTATACACATGCCCGTTATACACCCGCCCATTATACAACCTGCCTGTTATACACTCGCCCATTATACACTTGACGTTATACAACTGCCCGTTATACACTCGATCTTTATACAGCCCGCCCATTATACACCCCGCCCATTATACACCCACCCGTTATACACCCTGCCCATTATACACCCACCCATTATACACCCCACTCGTTATACACCTGCCTGTTATACACCCCGCCCATTATACACTCGACCTTTATACACCCCGCCTGTTATACACCCACCCATTATACACTCGACCGTTATACAACTGCCCGTTATATACTCGACCGTTATACTCCCGACCGTTATACACCCGCCCATTATACACCCACCTGTTATACACCTGTCCATTTTATATCCGACTGTTATACACATCACCTTTATACACCCTGCCCGTTAGACACCTGCACGTTATAAACCCGCCCGTTATACACCCGCCCATTATACGCGACACCCGTTATACACCCGCCCATTATACAACCCATCCGTTATACACCTGCCCATTATACAACCGCCCATTATACACCCACCAGTTATACACCTGCCCATTATACACCCGCCCGTTATACACCTGTCCAATATACACCCGCTCATTATACACCCGCCCATTATACAACCCGCCCATTATACAACCCGCCCGTTATACGCCCGCCCGTTATACACCCGGCTATTATACACCCGGCAATTATACAACCGCCCGTTACATACCCCACCCGTTATACACCTGCCCATTATACACCCTGCCCATTATATACCTGCCTATTATACACCTGCCAATTATACACCCCCCTGTTATACACTGCCCGCTGTACAACCCCGCCTGTTATACACCTGGCTGTTATACACCACCTGTTATACACTTCGCCCATTATACATCCCGCCCGTTATACACCCCGACTGTTATACAACCTGCCTGTTATACACAACGCCCGTTATACACCTCTAAATTTTGTTCATCAGAGTAGCACTGAAATAGTAATATTCTTCGGGTATTTGATAATTCCTCCCTTGTCCTATACCCCTCCATTCTAACAGATGAAAAAGGAGGGACAGGAAATGACCTATTGGTCCATCCAGCCTGTCCCACACAATTATGATGCCTTCCAGATATATATTGCCCACCCCACCCGTTATATATCACATCCCGTCCGTTATACACCTTGCCCACTATATACCCACCCGTTATACACCCAGCCCGATATACTGCCACCCATTATACATCCTGCCCGTTATACACCTGCCCATTATACACCCACCCGTTATACACCTGTCCAATATACACCCGCTCATTATACACCCGCCCATTATACAACCCGCCCATTATACAACCCGCCCATTATACGCCCGCCCGTTATACACCCGGCTATTATACACCCGCCAATTATACAACCGCCCGTTACATACCCCACCCGTTATACACCTGCCCATTATACACCCTGCCCATTATATACCTGCCTATTATACACCTGCCAATTATACACCCCCCTGTTATACACTGCCCACTGTACAACCCCGCCTGTTATACACCTGGCTGTTATACACCACCTGTTATACACTTCGCCCATTATACATCCCGCCCGTTATACACCCCGACTGTTATACAACCTGCCTGTTATACACAACGCCCGTTATACACCTCTAAATTTCGTTCATCAGAGTAGCACTGAAATAGTAATATTCTTCGGGTATTTGATAATTCCTCCCTTGTCCTATACCCTTCCATTCTAACAGATGAAAAAGGAGGGACAGGAAATGACCTATTGGTCCATCCAGCCTGTCCCACACAATTATGATGCCTTCCAGATATATATTGCCCACCCCACCCGTTATATATCACATCCATTATACACCCCGTCCGTTATACACCTTGCCCACTATATACCCACCCGTTATACACCCAGCCCGATATACTGCCACCCATTATACATCCTGCCCGTTATACACCCCGCCCGTTATACACCCGCCCGTTATACACCCCGCCCATTGTACACCCGCCCGTTATACAGCCCACCCGTTATACACATGCCCGTTATATGCCCCGCCCGTTATATGCCCAGCCCGTTATACTGCCACCCATTATACATCCTGCCCGTTATACACCCCGCCCGTTATACACCCGCCCGTTATACACCCCGCCCATTGTACACCCGCCCGTTATACACCCCACCCGTTATACACCCCGTCCGTTATACGCCCGCCCATTATACGCCCACCCATTATACGCCCACCCATTATACGCCCCACCCCATTATATGCTCGCCCGTTATACGCCCACCTGTTATACACAACATCCGTTATACACCCTGCCCGTTATACACCGCGTACGTTATTCACCCTACCCGTTATACACCCCACCCAAAATCGTGTCATCTCCTGGGAGCGGTGACAAAAACCAGAGGGAACTTTTCAAAAATAAATTTGGAAAACTTCTCTCCTTAGGCAATCAAAACTAGTCCAGCAGACCATTCTGAGTAATGTTATACTTTACCTGCCTTTTGCACAAGGTGATCTCTGCCCCAGCCAGAAACAGGCCCAACTCTCGCTTGACGGGATTCAGTGAATCATCGATCACCGCACGAGTCTGTTCCATAGATCCGCCATTCGCTGGGAAAAGAATCACCTCCTGTCATCCAACCTAGTTCTGAAAGGTGCATTTATATAGCACCTTCCACAACCTCAAGACATCCCAAAGCACTTTACAGCCAGTGAAGTGCTTTTGAAGTGTAGTCACTGTTGTAATGTAGGAAACACAGCCGCCGCATAGACAGCAATGTGATAATGACCTGATAATCTGTTTAATGATGTTGGTTGAGGGATAAACATTGGCCAAGTCAGCCTGTGTTCCATGTTCCCTCTGAGTGTGCAGTTTTGCCATTGAGAAGCTGGGTAGTGACTTGTGCGGGACCTCCAGACAACTTAACAGGAAAATAGACCCTGCTCTTAATCAAATAGTGCCAATGTTGTGTCCTTAGATGCTCTAATAATGACTCCATGAGGCAATGTGTTGTACTTGAACTGTAGCAACCTTAGTCCTTTATTATGTTTCTATTTGTTAATTCCAGAGTGAGGATCACACCTGGTGGCCTGCCTTTTATACCAGGCCAGGCACACCTGTACAGGTAACCTACAAGTCTCCCACTGCTGTGCCCTCTGGTGGCACACCTTGTGATAGTACCAACAGTAGCCATGTAGGATACATGACATCACTCTCCCCTGAGCCTTTAGTGCAAATCGCCTCTGTATTGACTGTGCTCTGGGCTTAGCTCTAGCTGGGCTCTATCGGATTGACCTGTGGCAGGTCATTTCAATCTTGGGTGAGTGGTTGGTGCAGTAGAGTGCTGGTGGTTGCTGTTTGTGTGCGACCCTGACCACTCCATTCTCCCCACCATGCCCCCCCCCCCCACCCCCACATATAGATTATGCCAGAGGCCCATTGCATTCATATACATTCAAGTTCAGAAAAACATGGTTGCCATACATTTGTGGTTCCGTTGTGAAACAAGTACATTAGACTGGTGAGATACATTATCGATGTGGTGACCGGTGCGTAAGGACAAACTAGTTCTAGAACTGCTGGATGATGTCCCTGCAGTCTGGTGGCAGCGCGGTGCCCAGTGCTGGCAGTGGGAACCTGGTTGGCTTAAGTTGCCTAATCTTGGGGCTGTTACCGTGGTCCCTAGCGTTGGGCCGGTTCACAGATGCCTGTGACCTCCCTGTCCTTTCTCTGCGCCCTGGGTTGCTGCTGCTCCCTGAGGTGCTGTCATCTAGCAGTGCACAGGGGACTGCTGACTCACTGGTCTGGGCGTTGTTTGGTTTGGGATCCTGGCTGGTCCCGGTCCCCTTTTGGGGGACTGTAGCGGGTGACCCTTCATTTACGGGTATGGCCTTGGTGGCGATGGGGTCTGGGGGCTGCGCCTTAGCACAGTTTGCTCTTTCAGGCTCGTGGCGGTTGTTGCCATCGGGTGCCTGAGAGGTGGAGCCGATCAGGGGCAGGGTATCGATACCGGTGCCGTTGCCCTGCTGAGGTCACTTGCTCTGCAGCTCGTGTGTGTTGGCTGCATGTGGCCACACTCCATGGTGCATGACTCTGGTCCCCGGGACGCAGGCTGCAGCATTGGGTAGCTCGCCGGACCTGTGTGCTCCCGATGGATGTCTGTCCACTGCATTGGCTGCGTGCAGTTGAAAACCTACATCACACAACTTTTCATTACTTATGCTGGACACTCTGTGGGTCCGATCGCGATCACGCAACTTTTCCTCGCTGGTTGTATGTACACAATTCGATCATCAATTATACATTTTACATAATCGCGCGACTTTTCCTTGCTTATTGCATGTACACAACTCTTATCGTCAGTTACACATTTTGTCTCTAACTTACAGTTGCTATTACATTGCTTGAGTGTGTGGAACTGCCCCTTTAATTGTAGTGGGTTGCAGGCCTCCTGTAAGAGAGCCTTGCTTTCTTTACCCCAATCCTCTTCTCCGTTTAGTGCCACGTGTTGCTCCATCAGCGCTGCACCTCGTGGTCTGGCCACGACCATCTTTATCTTCAATGCCTCACTTCGTGGTTTGGGCGCCATCTTTCCTCCATCCACGATGTCGACTGCGGTGATCCTCTTCTCCCTGGGTTCTGCCACCGAGGCTGGGAAGTCGCCTTTGGATCTGATTTTCTTCCTCTGGAGTCCTGCCACTGGAGCATGGAAGGTGTGTTCGGGTCGTCTTAGCTGGATCATCTCCATGCAGTCATGCTGGGTGGTCTGTGCCTCGGGTGCTGTGCTGGTCTGCTCTCTGGTGCCGGGTCCACCCTCAAGTGAGGGCTTGCTGTGCCTCCAAACGCGGAGGACGTCGATCGCTGGAGGGTTGAAGTCTTCCCACTTCCAATTGATCTTCTCCATCCACCTTCTGCCGAGCAGCGTTGGTCCATCACCTTCAACAATCCACAGAGGTAACTTGTGCACCATGCCATTACGGAGTAACTTTATATTCGCACTACCAATGACTGGGTTAATTTCATCGGTGTAGGTGTGCAGTTTTGCCTGAACCAGGGCCAACTTGGGTCCTTCAGCTTGCTTGTCCCATAGCCTCTCAAAGGCTTCTTGATTCATTACTGACTGGCTCGCCCCCATGTCCACTTCCATGAAGACTGGTACGTCATCAATCTCAACTTCCATGTTCAGTGGGGAATACTCAGTGGTGCAGGTAAACATGCTATATACCTCGTGGGGCTGAGCTGCCTCTCTGCCTATCGTTTCAAAATCCACGCTGGATTCATGGCCATCTGCAGACTCTTCATCGACACAGTGAGTCATATTTCTCTTACACATTCACTGGAGGTGGCCCTTTGTGCTGCAGCCTTTGCATACATAGTCATTAAAGTGACACCGGTGAGCCCTGTGATTCCCTCCACAACACCAGCATGGAGCTACTCTATTAGCCCCCCTCGGCAGACGCTGAGTTAAGGGACTCATGGGCCTGTTCTCTCTTCCCTGAGAGGGTTCGCGCTCTACAGTCCAGCCTTTAAACGGCGCCACTCTGAGCAGAGTACCTGCCGGGTTTGAGTCCTGAGGGTGAGTCATCTGCCTAGAACCACAGGTCGAGGTCATGAATGACTGGCTCACAGAGATGGCCATCTGCAGTGTGACTGTGGTATCTGCCAACAGTAGCTTATGAAGAAGGCCCTCATGGCCAATGCCAATGCCAATAATGTCCCGCAGTGCTTCGTTGAGGTGGTCGCCGAACTCGCATGGTGCCGCCAGCCTCCTGAGGTCTGCGGCGTATTTCGCGATTTCTTGGCCTTCGGGCCGTCGGTGGGTGTACAACCGGTGTCTGGCTGTGAGGATGCTCTCCTTGGGCTTGAGTTGCTCATGGATCAGGGTTACAAGCTCCTTGTACGTCTTGGTCGTTGTCTTCGCTGGTGCCAGCAAGTCCCTGACGAGGCCATAGACGGTGGGCCCACAAATGATTAGCAAGGTAGCTTTGCGCTTATCCGCCAGTGTGGCCGGGTCATCTCCTGCCAGGTCATTTGTTGTGAATAAACGGTTGAGCCTCTCCACAAAGGTGTCCCAATCATCACCATCCGCGAACTGCTGCAATGTACCAAGGGTAGACATTTTCGTGTGAAAGTTCGTAATCTCATCACCAGTTGTTGTGTCCTTAGATGCTCTAATAATGACTCCACAAGGCAATGTGTTGTACTTGAACTGTAGTGACCTTAGTCCTTTATTTGCTAACTCCAGAGTGAGGATCACACCTGATGACCTGCCTTTTATACTAAGCCAGGCACACCTGTACAGTCTCCTACTGCTGTGCCCTCTAGTGGCACACCTTGTGATAGCGCCAACAGTAGCCATGGAGGATACATGACAGCCATTGGATCTTTTACATCCATCCGAGAGAGCAGACGGGGCTTCAGTTTAATGTCTCATCTGAAAGACGTAACCTCTGATTGTGCAGTGCTCCCTCATTATTACACTGGGAGCGTCAGCCTAGATTTTGTACTCAAGTCCCTGGAGTGGGGCTTGCATCAACGATCTTCTGACTCAGAGAGGAGCGTGCTACTTACTGAGCCATAGCTGACACCATTACACCATTATCTGATCTTCTATAGCTTGAGAATGTGACCCCCTACTTAGTTGAGAAACCTATTGAGTTGAAATCAGGTCCTAATTAAACAAATAACGATATCGTTCTTTTTGTGATAAGTGTCCAGAGTCTTACAGTGAAACAAGTTTTTTTTAAAATATGAAGTTAATATAAAGAGGGGGCTTGACAGGGTAGAGGCTGAGATACTGTTTCCCCTCGTAGGGGAATCTAGAACGAGGGGGCATAGTTTCAGAATAAGGGGTCGCCCATTTAAAACAGAGATAAGGAGGAATTTTTTCTCTCAGAGGGTCGTGAATCTTTGGAATTCTCTACCACAGAGAACTGTGGAGGCTGGGTCATTGAATATATTTAAGATGGAGATAGACAGATTTTTGAACTACAGGGGCGTCAAGGGTTATGGGGAGCGGGCGGGGAAGTGGAGTTGAGGCCAAGATCCGATCAGCCATGATCTTATTCAATGGCAGCGCAGACTCGAGGGGCCAAATGGCCTACTCGTGCTCCTATTTCTTATGTTCTTAAAATTATTGGTGGACTTGATGATGTTACGTGTAGTTTCTTAAATTATTCATTCATGGGATGTGGGCATCACTGGCAAGGCCAGTATTTATCACCCATCCCTAATTGCCCTTGATTGGCTTGCTGGACCATTTCACAGGGCAGTTAAGAGTCAATCACATTGCTGTGGGTCTGGAGTCATATATAGGCCAGATCAAGTAAGGACGGCAGATTTCATTCCCTAAAGGACAATAGTGAACCAGATGGGGTTTCACAACAATCCGATTGTTTCATGGTCACCATTATTGATACTAGCTTTTTAATTCCAGATTTATTTAATTAACTGAATTTAAATTCCCCAGCTGCCATGGTGGGATTTGAACTCGAGTCTCTGGATCATCAATCTGGGCCTCTGAATTCCCACATTACAACAGTCACTACACTCAAAAAGTACTTCATTGGCTGTGAAGCACTTTGAGACGTCCGGTAGTCATGAAAGGCGCTATATAAATGCAATTCAAAATTCTTACAGGGCTTGACAGGATAGATGCAGGAAGGATGTTTCCCCTGGCTGGGGAATCTGGAACCGGGGGTCACAGTCTCAGAATAAGGGATCGGCCATTTAGGATAGAGATGAGGAGAAACTTCTTCACTCAGAGGGTGGTGAATCTTTGGAATTCCATACCCCAGAGGGCTGTGGAGGCTCAGTCTTTGAGTATATTTAAGTCAGAGATCGATAGATTTTTGAATATTAAGGGAATCTAGGGATATGGGGATAGTGAAGGAAAGTGGAGTTGAGGTAGAAGATAAGCCATGATCTTATTGAATGGCAGAGCCAGAGTGGCTCGAGGGGCCGAATGGCCTCCTCCTGCTCCTAATTCTTATGTTAAGAACATAAGAACATAAGAAATAGGAGCAGGAGTAGGCCATACGGCCCCTCGAGCCTGCTCCACCATTTAATAAGATCATGGCTGATCCGATCATGGACTCAGGTCCACTTCCCCGCCCGCTCCCCATAACCCCTTATCCCCTTATCATTTAAAAAACTGCCTATTTCTGTCTTAAATTTATTCAATGTCCCAGCTTCCACAACTCTCTGAGGCAGCGAATTCCACAGATTTACAACCCTCTGAGAGAAGAAATTTCTCCTCATCTCAGTTTTAAATGGGCGGCCCCTTATTCTAAGGTCATGCCCTCTAATTCTAGTCTTCCCCATCAGTGGAAATATCCTCTCTGCATCCACCTTGTCAAGCCTCCTCATAATCTTGTATGTTTCAATAAGATCACCTCTCATTCTTCTGAATTCCAATGAGTAGAGGTCCAACCTACTCAACCTTTCCTCATAAATCAACTCCCTCATCTCCGGAATCAACCTAGTGAACCTTCTCTGAACTGCCTCCAAAGGAAGTATATCCTTTCGCAAATATGGAAACCAAAACTGCGCGCAGTATTCCAGGTGTGGCCTCACCAATACCCTGTATAACTGTAGCAAGACTTCCCTGCTTTTATACACCATGCCCCTTGCAATAAAGGTCAAGACTCCATTGGCCTTCCTGATCACTTGCTGAACCTGCATACTATCCTTTTGTGTTTCATGGACAAGTACCCCCAGGTCCCGCTGTACTGCAGCACTTTGCAATCTTTCTCCATTTAAATAACTTGCTCTTTGATTTTTTTTCTGCCAAAGTGCATGACCTCACACTTTCCAATATTATACTCTATCTGCCAAATGTTTGACCTTCTCACGTTATTTCTTTAGTAGCCCAGTAACATTACTATGACACGTTCCAGATGTCTTATGCCGTATGTTCGTTAAAGGGAGTTTCGACAGTTTCCATCGCTACCTAATAAGGCATGGTCATTGTTTAAACAGATGCCCCACCTTTTTTTCTCTCTAGCTGGCCGGGCTCCAGGTTCCTCCTATTTATAGTGGAGCGGCGCTGTGATACCTGGAGACCTGCAGGGGCTTTCCAGCAGAATTTAAACCGCAGCGGGCCAACTCGCCTTTTAAAACAAGCCCCAGTTTGGAGGGATCGTCTGCAGACACAGAGCGAGGAAGGAGGGAGAAGACAACAGAGAGAGAGAGAGAGAGAGAGAAACAAGAGACGCCAGTGAAATTGACAAGAACAATGTATTTAAAGGTAACTTGAGTGATACTGACTTAGGGGGAACTCGTCTCTGTTCGTACAGTGCGTGTGTTAAATCCAGTGTGTGTATGTGTTTTCAGAGTTCTGTTCATTTTACCCAAACTTTTTAAAAAAACATTTTAGCTGTTGCGTTGCAAATTTTAGTTCGAGTTTTGCTCATTGTTTGCGATCGTCCGGCAAAGTAGAAACACGGCGACAGAAACCCCAGCATTTTAATCTAGATTTTTCAATCCATTTTATTTTGCAGACCCCTGTCTGTCATTCAGTAAAAACGACGACCGCCAATTTTGTTTTGGGAATGGTTCGCTGTTCCCATGGCCACCGTTTCTCAAACAAAATCAGCCAACACTTTTTTTGATCGGTTTCAACGTGTTTCTGATCTCTGACACTTTCACCCGTTGGCAGCTGTGGGTTTTGGGTCAGGGGTTGGTGAGAGTCAGAGTGCAGCCTGTCGCCACAAGACTCTGTCACAGATTCAGTAAGTTCATCAAGGTGTTTTTTTTTAATGTAAATATAAACCAGTTAATCGGGGTATGGTTGGTTGAAATCCTAGTTGTGAGTTGCAAGTTGTGAGTTTTAATTCAGTGAAATCTGGAAAAATAAAAACTGGAAAGCTGTAATAAAACCGAACTGTTTCAGAGAAAAGGCCACCCATCATCATCATCATCAGAGGCAGTCCCTCGGAATCGAGGAAGACTTGCTTCCACTCTAAAAGTGAGTTCTCAGGTGACTGAACAGTCCAATACGGGAATTACAGTCTCTGTCACAGGTGGGACAGACAGTGGTTGAAGGAAAGGGTGAGTGGGGAGTCTGCTTTGCCGCACGCTCCTTCCGCTGCCTGCGCTTGCTTTCTGCATGCTCTCGGCGACGAGACTCGAGGTGCTCAGCGCCCTCCCGGATGCACTTCCTCCACTTAGGGCAGTCTTTGGCCAGGGACTCCCAGATGTCAATGGGGATATTGCATTTTATCAAGGTGTCCTTTGAGGGTGTCCTTGAAATGCTTCCTCTGCCCACCTGGGGCTCGCTTGCCATGTAGGAGTTCTGAATAGAGTGCTTGCTTTGGAAGTCTTGTGTCAGGCAAACGGACAATGTAGCCTGCCCAACGGAGCTGGTCGAGTGTGGTCAGTGCTTCAATGCTGGGGATGTTGGCCTGCTCGAGAACACTGACGTTGGTGCGTCTGTCCTCCCAGTGGATTTGCAGGATCTTGCGGAGACATCGTGGTATTTCTCCAGCGATTTGAGGTGTCTACTATATATGGTCCACGTCTCTGAGCCATAGAGAAGGGCGGGTATCACTACAGCCCTGTAGACCATGAGCTTGCTGCCAGATTTGAGGGCCTGATCTTCGAAAATTCTCTTCCTCAGGCAGCCGAAGGCTGTGCTGGCGCACTGGTCGATGTATGAACCACGTCGTCGATGTATGCCCAGTATGTGTGACCCCACACCACATGGTTGCCACTTATTGCCCTCTAAAGTGGCCTGACTCTGCTGTGGGTAGCACACTCGCCTCTGAGTCAGAAGGTTGTGGAATCAGGTTGCATTCTAGAGACTTGAGCACAAAAATTAAAATGTAGCTGACACTCCAGTGCAATACTGGGGGAATACTGCACTGTCGGAGGTGCTGGATGAGACGTTAAACTGAGGCGCCGTCTGCTCTCTCAGACAGATGTAAAACATCCCATGGCACTATTTTGAAGAAAAATGGGGGAGTTATCCCCGGTGTCCTGGGGCCAATATTTATCCCTCAATCAACATCACTAACGAACAGATTATCTGGTCATTATCACATTGCTGTTTGTGGGAGCTTGCTGTGTGCAAATTGGCTGCCTCATTTTCTACATTACAACAGTGACCACATTTCAAAAGTGCTTCATTGGCTGTATATATGCTTTGGGATGGCTGGTGGTTGTGAAGGGCACCATATAAATGTAAATCCTTCTTCTTTCTTTCATTCGCCATTGGAGTAAAGTTTATTTTCCTGTAATTGTCTATCTGTATCACTCTCCTTCTCTTCTGCATTTCACCCACTGTGTTGTAGTTTGTGTATATGTATGTCTCCAACCTATTTTCTCACTGCTTCGCCCCCAAAAGTAATTCATTGGCTGTAAAGAGCTTTGAGATATCCGGTGGTCGTGAAAGGCGCCATAGAAATGCAAGTCTTTTTTTCCCCTCCTAGGTTTGAATCCAAATGCAGACAGATAGCTTGAAAGGCCATTAAAAAAAAAAGGAGACTTAAGCAAAATTAATTTTGGAGATTTCCAATCTATTTTCTATTACATATGCACAGCACAAAAGTGTTCCTGATTAGGAACAAGAGCCATTAAGAAGTGTGGTACAGAAGATGGTAGCACCACACTGGCAGGGGACCAGCGTATTATCCAGCCCTGACCAGGTATATCTCACTCATGGCTCTTCCATGGTCCTAGCGTGACTGGAGCAGTAACATCCTGGGAATGTTTGCTCACCTGCTCCATATTTAATCCCTGAAAATTGAGCAGATATAATTACAGAACACAGCTGCTTTCAATAACTCCCTTAAAAAAACAGAGGGGCGGTTAGAAGAAAAAGCATGTTTCTTCTTGTTTAATTGGAACATGATGGCCAATTGAATTTTACTAGCAATAGTACAGCTATTCATTAGCTTTACAGCCTGCAGTGATTTAAACTTGTCTTTTTAACACGTTTTAACATGTTTGATTGATGTGTACCAAATTTGTACAGCACATAAAAAAGATATATAATAATTATCCTTCAAGAATTTCTGTATCAGTACTGTTACAGATTAAGAGTTACTGGGGCTGATTATATTTTTAGCCCCCCCGCTACTGGACAGGGATAGAGTATGGTAGACTAGTGGTTATGGTCTTGCACTACTCCAACGCTCTCCTGGCTGGCCTCCCACATTCTACTCTATGTAAACTGGAGGTCATCCAAAACTCGGCTTCCCTGTGTCCTAACTTGCACCAAGTCTCACTCATCCATCACCCCTGTGCTCGCTGACCTACATTGGCTCCCAGTTAATCAAAGCCTCGATTTCAAAATTCTCATCCTTGTTTACAAATCCCTCCATGGCCTCGCCCCTCCCTATCTCTGTAATCTACTTCAGCCTCACAACCCCCTGAGATGTCTGCACTCCTCAAATTCTGCCCTCTTGAGCATCCCTGATTGTAATCGCTCAACCATTGGCGGCTGTGCCTTCTGTTGCCTGGACCCCAAGCTCTGGAACTTCCTCTCTAAACCTCTCCACCTCTCTACCTCTCTTTCCTCCTTTAAGACGCTCCTTAAAACCTAGCTCTTTGACCAAGCTTTTGGTCACCTGCCCTAATTTCTACTTATGCGGTTCGGTGTCAAATTTATTTATTTTGTCTTAAAACACTCCTGTGAAGTGCTACTTTAAAGGCGCTATACAAATACTAGCTGTTGTTGTTGTAGTCACTCCAGTAGTTATGAGTTCGTAATCCAACTGTAGCCCGCCATAAACCGAATTCAATGAATTTGGTTATTTGTGGGCTCGTAGTTGAACCAAAAATGACCGTGAAAGTTGTTGGGTTCTTGTAGACATAAACACAAGTGGTTCGCTAATGTTCTTCAGGGCAGAAAATCCCCAACTTGGTCTGGCCTGCCTGCATTTGACACCAGCCCCAGACAATGTTGTTGACTCTTAGTGCTCCTCAGGGCAACTTGAGGATTCCAGTGTTGACCACAACCTATAAACGAATATGTATTTAAGAACATAAGAACATAAGAATTAGGAACAGGAGTAGGCCATCTAGCCCCTCGAGCCTGCCCCGCCATTCAATAAGATCATGGCTGATCTGGTCGTGGACTCAGCTCCACTTACCCGCCCTCTCCCCGTAACCCTTAATTCCCTTATTGCTTAAAAATCTATCTATCTTTGACTTGAAAATATTCAATGAGCTAGCCTCAACTGCTTCCTTGGGCAGAGAATTCCACAGATTCACAACCCTCTGGGAGAAGAAATTCCTTCTCAACTCGGTTTTAAATTGGCTCCTCCGTATTTTGAGGCTGTGCCCCCTAGTTCTAGTCTCCCCCACCAATGGAAACAACCTCTCTGCCTCTATCTTGTCTATCCCTTTCATGATTTTAAATGTTTCTATAAGATCACCCCTCATCCTTCTGAACTCCAAGGAGTAAAGACCCAGTCTACTCAATCTATCATCATAAGGTAACCCCCTCATTTCTGGAATCAGCCTAGTGAATCGTCTCTACCCCTTCCAAAGCCAGTATATCCTTCCTTAAGTAAGGTGACCAAAACTGCACGCAGTACTCCAGGTGCGGCCTTACCAATACCTTATACAGTTGTAGCAAGACCTCCCTGCTTTTGTACTCCATCCCTTTCGCAATGAAGGCCAATGTTCCATTTGCCTTCCTGATTACCTGCTGCACCTGCAAACTAACCTTTTGGGATTCATGCACAAGGACCCCCAGGTCCCTTTGCACCACAGCATGTTGTAATTTCTCCCCATTCAAATAATATTCCCTTTTACTGTTTTTTTTCCCAAGGTGGATGACCTCACACTTTCCGACATTGTATTCCATCTGCCAAACCTTAGCCCATTCGCTTAACCTATCCAAATCTCCTTGCAGTCTCTCTGAGTCCTCTACACAACCCGCTTTCCCACTAATCTTAGTGTCATCTGCAAATTTTGTTGCACTACACTCTGTCCCCTCTTCTAGGTCATCTATGTATATTGTAAACAGTTGTGGTCCCAGCACTGATCCCTGTGGCACACCACTAACCACTGATTTCCAACCGGAAAAGGACCCATTTATCCCGACTCTCTGCTTTCTGTTCGCCAGCCAATTCTCTATCAATGCTAATACATTTCCTCTGACTCTGCGTACCTTTATCTTCTGTAGTAACCTTTTGTGTGGCACCTTATCGAATGCCTTTTGGAAATCTAAATACACCACATCCATCGGTATATATATATATATATATATATATTTTTTTTTTAAAGTGCACCGCATCAGCCCAGGGCCAGATGGACCAGAAATACTTGTCCGGAATCATCAATGTGGCTTGGAGCCACACCCTGTGCAGGCCCGAACCCGGTCTCGTACTGGAAAACCAGCCCTCAGCTATTTTACTGGGGCACGGCTGCACCTAGATGCCTCATAAGAAATAGAGATGGGAAACGCTCCCTCCTGCCCGATTTATATTTTATTTGTGGGCACCTGTGCCAGACGGCGAGGAATGGTTGAGCAAACTGTGTGATTTCTTACTCTGCCGTGCTGCCACACACTGTACCGTAGAGCAGAAGTATGCAGGTTCACACCTACATTTTCAAACATGCTGAGCTCCTTATGCTATCATGGAAATAATTTGTTTTTAAATAGCATCTTTCATGACCTCGGGCTGTCCCAAAGCGCTTCACAGCCAAAGAAGTACTTGTGCAGCACAGTCAGAGCTGGAATGTAGGAACACGTGGCAGCCAATATGCACACCGCAAACTCCCACAAACCTAAAAACTGTTTTAGTGATGTTGTTTGAGGGATACATGTTGGCCAGGACACCAGGGGATAACTCCCCTTCAAATAGCATCATTGGATTGTGTCCATCCACCTGAGAGATTGATGGGACCTCACTTTAACATCTTATCCGAGAGCTGGCAGCAATTAGCATCACTAGCCGGGGGAATTTCTAAGGCAGTTCCAAAATCTGTGCCCGTCCTGAAGGAGGAGAGGGAGGGGTTTGGCGATAGAATCCCAGCGAATGGGACCTAGGTGGTTGAAGGCATGGCCTCCAGTGGTGAGGTGAAGGGTGGCGATGCCTAAAAATGTAGAGTGTTATCACCTCCAAGAAAAAAAGAAAGAATTGCATTTATATAGCACCATTCACCTCAAAGCGCTTTACAGCCAATTAAGTACTTTTTGGAGTGTAGTCACTGTTGTAATGTGGGAAACGCGGCAGCCAATCTGCGCACAGCAAGCTCCCACAAACAGCAATGTGATAATGACCAGATAATCTGTTTTTTGTTATGATGATTGAGGGATAAATATTGGCCGGGGCACCGGGGATAACTCCCCTGCTCTTCTTTGAAATAGTGCCATGGGATATTTTACGTCCACCTGAGAGAACAGACAGGGCCTCAGTTTATCCAAAAGATGACACCTCCGACAGTGCTGCACTGGATTGTCAGCCTAGATTTTTATGTACTCAAGTTCCTGGGGTGGGACTTGAACCCACAACCTTTTGACTCAGAGGCAAGTGTGCTAGCCACTGAGCCATGGCTGACAATAGATTTAAAAACTGTTATGAACAGAGCTATCACAGGTGCGAGGTGTTGGCTTGAGGAGCCAGGTAAAACAGGGTTGAATGATGAAGAAGGGCCGGTGGGTGAGGACACAGCCTGGGAGGACACCTGAGATAATGGACCAAGAGCCAGAGGGTTGAGGGATTGAACGTTGTAAGGACAAGAGCAATTAAATAGTTTGCAGGACACAATGGTTTGGAAGTGTCACCTGTGGAATGGAATTGGCCAGAACGGATCTTAAATATTAGATCTTATAGCCTGGATTACATTAATGACCTTAGAGGATTGGTGAGCGATTTCACCGAGGTTCAAGATCTTGGATGTTTTCCTTGTGGTTGTTCATCTTCGGGAGATTAAATTAGTTGGGTCTTGTCTGTGACTAGCCAAATTCATAGAATCATCAAAATTTACGGCACAGAAAGAGGCCATTTGACCCATCATGCCTGCGCCAGTCAAAAAAGAGCTATCCAGCCTAATCCCACTTTCCAGCTCTAGGTCCGTAGCCCTGTAGGTTACGGCACCTCAAGTACTTTTTAAATGTGGTGAGGGTTTCTGCCTCTACCATCCTTTCAGGCAGTGAGTTCCAGACCCTCACCACCCTCTGGGTGAAAATATTTGCCCTCAAATCCCCTCTAAACTTCCTACCAATTACTTTAAATCATTGCCCCCTGGTTGTTGACCCCTCTTCTAAGGGAAATAGGTGCTTCCTATCCACTCTGTCTAGGCCTCTCATAATTTTGTACATCTCAAGTCTCCCCTCAGCCTCTTCTGTTCCAAAGAAAACAACCCCAGCCTATCCAATCTGTCCTTATAGCTACAATTCTCCAATTTAAGCAATATCCTCGTAAATCTCCTCTGAACCCTCTCTAAGTACAATCACAATAACTGTGGTGACCAGAACCATATGCAATACTCTGGCTGTGGCCTAACTAGTGTTTCATACAGTTCAAGCATAACCCCCCCCCCCCCCCGCTTTTGTATTCTATGTCTCGATTGTGTGGGATCTGTGGAAGATATGGGCTTGATAGAAACATAGTAACATAGAAAATAGGTGCAGGAGTAGGCCATTCGGCTCTTCGAGCCTGCACCACCATTCAATAAGATCATGGCTAATCATGCAACTTCAGTACCGCATTCCTGCTTTCTCTCCATACCCCTTGATCCCTTTAGCTGTAAGAGCCACATCTAACTCCCTTTTGAATATATCTAACGAACTGGCCTCAACAACTTTCTGTGGTAGAGAATTCCACAGGTTCACAACTCTCTGAATGAAGAAGTTTCTCCTCATCTCGGTCCTAAATGGCTTACCCCTTATCCTTAGACTGTGACCCCTGGTTCTGGACTTCCCCAACATCGGGAGTATTCTTCCTGCATCTAACCTGTCCAATCCCGTCAGAATTTTATATGTTTCTATGAGATCCCCTCTCATTCTTCTAAATTCCATTGAATATAAGCCTAGTCGATCCAGTCTTTCGTCATATATCAGTCCTACCATCCCGGGAATCAGTCTGGTGAACCTTCTCTGCACTCCCTCAATAGCAAGAATGTCCTTCCTCAGATTAGAAGACCAAAACTGCACTTTTGTTGCACACTTTCATTCAGTGCGTTGGAACCATGCGTCTCTCAAATCTCAGTGAGAATTGGCGATGTTTCAGCTCATAAATGGGAGTTTCCTTTTGTTTTTATTCTCCCCGCCCCAGGTGGAATGGGTCGTGTGTCTGGTGTTACTCTCAAAGGTCAGTCCGTCCAATGGAGCTCGGAAACACTGTGCGGAACCCTCCCAAAAGCAACTGTCGAGGAAGCTGGACCATTTGGTGCCCATCTCCGCAGTGACCAGCGCACAGCATTTGAGACCTGGAAAAGTGTTCAAAGCATCTCACAGACACACGTCACAGATTGGCGAAAGGAGCACTTCCCCATGGGCTTACAGGTAATTATAAAGTAGTACCTAGAACATAAGAAAATAAGAAATAGGAGCAGGTATAGGCCTTTGGCCCCTGGAGCCTGCTCCTCCATTTAATAAGATCATGGCTGATCTGATCTGACCTGGTTAATATACTCACCAATGGGCTGCAGCCTTGTATTTGATGCAAATCATTTCTGGTTCCTTCCCGAAAAGAGGAACTATAGGGATTGGTATAGTATGGAGCCATACAGACCAGAAAGCTCTTCGATCCAATCCCTGCATTGTACTGAATCAGCTGATCTCAGTAGGTGGCCATTTGGAGTGGGGGTTGGGGAGATGGCGGGAATGGCTACAGTTGGTCTCAGTGCCCTTTTGATTACTGTCTGGAGATCCTGACTGCAAAGTACTCGTGTGTGTGTGTGTGTGTGTGTGTGTGTGTGTGCGTGCGTGCATGTGCATGTGTGTGTGTGTGTGCGCGCGTGCATGTGCGTGTGTAGGTGTGTGTGTGCATGCGTGTTGGTTGGAGGAGAGGACAGGGTGCAGAAGAGATATATTAAGTTGATATCAGGGCAGAAAGGCTTTAGTTGTGAAGAAAAACTGGATAAATGTTTTTTTTTTTAATTATTATTATCACAACAAAGAAGATTCAGAGAGTTCTGATAGAAGTATTCAAAATTATGAGCAATTTTGATAAGATAAATTGTGAGAAACCATTTGCATGTCTGTAACTAGAGAGCGTAAGTTTAAGATCTTCACCACAAGAGCAATGGTGGAGGTTAGGATTATTTTTATTTTTTGCTCAGAGAATTGTTAGCAATGTTCCCTCTAATCTCCCTCACCGTTGACCTTGCAGCTACTGTTCTCTGGGTTCCAGGGATTCGGGGACAGGGTGAAAGGTTGGACAGGGGGTGGGCGGGAGTTGGTTGTAGGGAGCAAGCGTTGCAGGGGTAAGGTCAAAGGTACATAAGTGACGAGAAAAGCAGGTGAACATCCCTGTGGAATAAATTCGAGTTTAGGCACCCAATAGCAATCACCGCACAGAAGGAGGCCATTTGGCCCAACGTGCCAGTTCTTTACTAGATTAATCCCACTGCCCTGCTCTCTCCCCACAGCCCTGTTTCTCCTTCAGATATATGTTCACTTTTCCTTTTAAAAGATGCAAAGGACTCTCTGCCTTAGCCACTCCCTGTGACAAAGGCATGCCATGCTCCCAACAACCCTCATTGTAAAGACATTTCTCCTAACCTCCGTCCTCATTCTCTTCGTGACTATTTTAAACTGATGACAACCGCACCACTGATTTCCCCCAACCAGAAAACAAAATCGTTTTCAGTCGTTGCTCATGACCCAGCTACAATATTATTTTGAACTATCCATCCATAAAGTTGTGACATAGGACCTTTGATACACAGGCTGTATAGTTTCACTTCCTCGTTATGTGAAAACCATTCCTGCTCAGCTCTGCCCATGATGAGATTAGCAAAGTGTCTGCGTTGGAGCACACGGTTACTGAGTGCACAGTCAATGCATACCTCACCCCAGTCATGTCTCCCTATTGTCTGAATTCTTGGCAAACGACACTGCTCGCACCCAGGTACAGTGCCGATATTGTAAACGTGAGACAGCTTCCTCTATAATTAAACACTGTAAATCAGCCCGGTTGGCATTTTGGCTTTCTCTCCGGAAAGAAAACAAGAAAATCAACTTGCATTATAATGTTTCTGCGTGCCTTCAAGGCTGCCTCAACCAGCTCGTTGAACGTCAGAAAGCGCTTTACAGCCAAAGAAATAACTTTGGTGGAGTGCAGTCACTGTTGTAATGTAAGGAAACCCAGCAGCCAGTTTGTGCACAGCCAGCTCCCACAAACAGCAATGTGATTTGCGGATATGCTGGCTGGATTTTTGGCTTTGATGATATCGGGGCGGTAATGGCGGCGGGGCGGTAACGTTTGCGCCTGGGAACAGTTTGCGCCTCAGTCATCAAAATTGGGCAGCTGGGCCCTGAGTGTGGGGCAGAGCGCCAAGGGAGACATTGTACACCTCTCTTCGGGCGCTAGGCCGGCTGAGCATGCGAAAATCCCGAGCTAAACAGCCGGGCGCGCTGCGGGGCGAACGGGTCGGGCGGGACTCAAAATACGCGCCGGTATCGCAACCAGGGGCGTTGCACACCGGCGCAACTCTTCCGGGCGTGAATGCTCTGCACTGGCGCAAAGCCGGACCCGAAAACCCCCGCGGGGCGCTGGAGGCTGATCGCCCACCCAGGAGACCTCACCGCCGTCATTGCTACCCCTCCGGGGCAACAAATGGAGTGCAAAAGACCGGAAAATCCACCCCTATATGTATAAAACCAGAAAACGCTGGAAATACTCAGCGGGTCAGGCAGCATCTGTGGAGAGAGAAACAGAGTTAACGTTTCAGGTCGATGCCCCTTCGTCAGATTCTCCACAGATGCTGCCTGACCCGCTGAGCATTTCCAGCACTTTTCTGTTTTTATTTCAGATTCCAGCGTCTGCAGTATTTTGCTTTTGTGGTATGTTTTAGGTGTTGGTTGAGGGCTAAATGTTGGCTGAGAGAAACTGTTTCCACTGGAAGGAGGGTCCGAAACCAGAGGACACAGATTGAAGATAATTGGCAAAAGAACCAGGTGGGAGATGCGGAGAGTTTTTCTTCACACAGCGAGTTGTTGCGATCAGGAAGATACTGCCTGAAAGAGCGGTGGAGGCAGATTCATTGGTAACTTTCAAAAGGGAATTGGATAAAGGCTCAAAGGAAACATTTGCAGGACAATGGGGAAGGAGCAGGCGAGCGGGACTAATTGGACAGCTCTTTCAAAGAGCCGGCACAGGCACGATGGGCCGAATGGCCTCCTTCTGTGCTGTGCTGTGCTGTGTGTTTCTATGAAAGACCAGAACTCCAAAGGGCTGCTTGTGCAAGTGGCTGATTACCATCAGTACATTGCAGAGTGTGTGTGGTATCATGTTGTTGTGGTGGAGCTTGATTCATTTCTAGGAGGGTGCGGAGTGTAAACCAAACACAACATGTAACCCCGTCAGGTTTAGCAGGAATTTCTGCTGTTGCAACATTTACTCTTAAGGAAAATAAAACCAAATGAGAATGCCACAAGTTGTGTCCTGCTGCTGGTGGAGTGTGCTCCGAATGTCAACATCATCAACATAGGCAGCCCCTCGAAATCGAGGAAGACTTGCTTCCACTCAAAGTGAGTTCTCAGGTGGCTGTACAGTCCAATATTGGAATTACAGTCTCTGTCACAGGTGGGACAGACAGTTGTTGAAGGAAAGGGTGGGTGAGGAGTCTGGTTTACCGCATGCTCCTTCTGCTGCCTGCGCTTGTTTTCTGCATGCTCTCGGCGACGAGACTCGAGGTGCTCAGCACCCTCCCGACGCTCTTCCTCCACTTAGGGCGGTCTTTGGTCAGGGATTCCTAGGTACCGGTGGGGATGTTGCAATTTATCAAAGAGGCTTGAGGGTGTCCTTGAAACCAGCCATGGATAACCAAGGAAATAAAGGAGAGTATCAAATTAAAAACCAATGCGTATAAGGTGGCCAAGGTTAGTGGGAAACTAGAAGATTGGGAAAATTTTAAATGACAGCAAAGAATAACTAAGAAAGCAATAAAGAAAGGAAAGATAGATTACGAAACTTGTGCAAAACATAAAAACAAATAGTAAAAGCTTTTACCAATATATAAAACGGAAAAGAGTGACTAAAGTAAATGTTGGTCCCTTAGAAGATGAGAAGGGGGATTTAATAATGGGAAATGTGGAAATGGCTGAGACCTTAAACAATTATTTTGCTTCGGTCTTCACAGTGGAAGACACAAAAAACATGCCAAAAATTGCTGGTCGCAGGAAGGTGGGAAGGGAGGACCTTGAGACAATCACTATCACTAGGGGGGTAGTGCTGGACAGGCTAATGGATCTCAAGGTAGACAAGTCCCCTGGTCCTGATGAAATGCATCCCAGGATATTAAAAGAGATGGCGGAAGTTATAGCAGATGCATTCGTTATAATCTACCAAAATCCTCTGGACTCTGGGGAGGTACCATCGGATTGGAAAGCAGCTAATGTAACGCCTCTGTTTAAAAAGGAGGGCAGACAAAAGGCAGGTAACTATAGGCCGGTTAGTTTAACATCTGTAATGGGGAAAATGCTTGAAGATATCATTAAGGAAGAAAAAGCGGGACATCTAGATAGGAATAGTGCAATCAAGCAGACGCAACATGGATTCATGAAGGGGAAATCATGTTTAACTAATTTACTGGAATTCTTTGAGGATATAACGAGCATGGTGGATAGAGGTGTACCGATGGATGTGGTGTATTTAGATTTCCAAAAGGCATTCGATAAGGTGCCACACAAAAGGTTACTGCAGAAGATAAAGGTACACGGAGTCGGAGGAAATGTATTAGCATGGATAGAGAATTGGCTGGCTGGCAGAAAGCAGAGAGTCGGGATAAATGGATCCTTTTCGGGTTGGAAATCGGTGGTTAGTGGTGTGCCGCAGGGATCGGTGCTGGGACCACAACTGTTTACAATATACATAGATGACCTGGAAGAGGGGACAGAGTTTAATGTAACAAAATTTGTAGATGACACAAAGATTAGTGGGAAAGCGGGTTGTGTAGAGGACACAGAGAGGCTGCAGAGAGATTTAGATAGGTTAAGCGAATGGGCTAAGGTTTGGCAGATGGAATACAAAGTCGGAAAATGTGAGGTCATCCACCTTGGAAAAAAAAAACAGTAAAAGGGAATATTATTTGAATAGGGAGAAATTACAACATGCTGCGGTGCAGAGGGACCTGAGGGTCCTTGTGCATGAATCCCAAAAAGTTAGTTTGCAGGTGCAATAGGTAATCAGGAAGGCGAATGGAATGTTGGCCTTCATTGCGAGAGGGATGGAGTACAAAAGCAGGGAGGTCCTGCTGCAACCGTACAGGGTATTGGTGAGGCCGCACCTGGAGTACTGTGTGCAGTTTTGGTCACCTTACTTAAGGAAGGATATACTAGCGTTGGAGGGGGTACAGAGACGATTCACTAGGCTGTTTCCGGAGATGAGGGGGTTACCTTATGATGATAGATTGAGTAGACTGGGTCTTTACTCGTTGGAGTTCAAAAGGATGAGGGGTGATCTTATAGAAACATTTAAAATAATGAAAGGGATAGATAAGATAGAGGCAGAGAGGTTGTTTCCACTGGTCGGGGAGACTAGAACTAGGGGGCACAGCCTCAAAATACGGGGGAGCCAATTTAAAACCGAGTTGAGAAGGAATTTCTTCTCCCAGAGGGTTGTGAATCTGTGGAATTTTCTGCCCAAGGAAGCAGTTGAGGCTAGCTCATTGAATGTATTCAAATCACAGATAGATAGATTTTTAAGCAATAAGGGAATTAAGGGTTATGGGGAGCGGGCAGGTAAGTGGAGCTGAGTCCACAGCCAGATCAGCCATGATCTTATTGAATGGCGGAGCAGGCTCGAGGGGCTAGATGGCCTACTCCTGTTCCTAATTCTTATGTTCTTATGTTTCCTCTACCCACCTGGGGATCGCTTGCCATGTAGGAGTTATAGCTTCCAAAACTCCACTTAATTGATTAACATAGGGTGTAGGCTGTGACTCATCGGGTAGCACACTCGCCTCTGTATCAGAAGATTGTGGGTTCAAGTCCCATTCCAGGGACTTGAGCACAAAAATCTAGGCTGGCACTCCGATGCAGTGCTGAGGGAGCACTGCACTGTCGGAGGTGCCGTCTTTCGGACCAGACGTTAAGCCGAGGTTCCGTCTGCTCTCTCAAGTGGATGTTAAAGAACCCTTCGCACTATTTCGAAGAAGAGCAGGGAAGTTATCCCCGGTATCCTGGCCAATATTTATCCCTCAATCAACATAACAAAAAACAGATTATCTGGTCATTATTACATTGCTGTTTGTGGGAGCTTGCTTGTGCACAAATAGACTGCTGCCTTTCCCACATTACAACAGTGACTACACTCCAAAAGTACTTCATTGGCTGTAAAGTGCTTTGGGACATCCAGTGATTGTGAAAGGCACTATATAAATCCAAGTCTTTCTTTCTTATCCACAGTTCCTAGCTTCTCACCATTTAGAAAATATGAAATAATGTAATACATATTGTGGAAACCTTGGCTTACAAATCCACAGTGCAACACTGCAGATTACTCACCTGATGGATGAGTGGGTAAAGTCACCTCTCAGCCACAGAAACCTGAAGGTCCACGAGTTTTGATTCGTGTTCCCAGATGGGTTAATTGAGGCAGTGATAGGGCTGCTATAATTGGCCTCAGTGCCTCTGGGCTAGGAAAGAAAAAGAAAGGGCAGCTGGCTGTTACAGAGGAACAGGAGAAGGCCATTCAGCCCCTCGAGCCTATTCTACCATTCAAGATCATTGCTGATCTGCATCTCAGATTTATCCGCCTTGGTTCTGTGTCCCTGGATACCCTTACCTAATAGATCTCAATCTCAAACAAGGATGTGAAGGCCTTCGACACGGTGCAGAAAAGGTTTACAAGAATGATTCCAGGGATGATGGACTTTAGAACCTTCGCTGCATGGACTTCAGAACCTTTAGTTACGTGGATAGACTGGAGAAGCTGGGGTTGTTACCCTTAGCGCAGAGAAGGTTGAGAGCAGATTTGATAGAGGTGTTCAAAATCATGAGGGGTCTCTACAGAGTAGATAGAGAGAAACTGTTCCCATTGGCAGCAGGATGGAGAACCAGAGGACACAGATTTAAGGTGATCGGCAGAAGAGCCAAAGGCGACATGAGGATAAACATTTTTACGCAGCGAGTGGTTAGGATCTGGAATGCACTGTCTGAGAGGGTGGTGGAGGCAGACTCAGTCGTGGCTTTCAAAAAGGAATTGGATTAGTACCTGAGAGAAAAACATTTGCAGGGCTACGGGGAAAGGGCGGGGGAGTGGGACTGGCTGAGGTGCTCTTGCAGAGAGCAGACATGGGCTCGACGGGCCGAATGGCCTCCTTCTGTGCTGTAACCATTCTACAATTCCAACCGTTCTATGATTCAATCTTGAAAGCTTCAATTGACCCAACATCCACAGCCTTTTGGGGAGGGGGGAGGGCGTTCCAGATTTACATTAACCTTACACACCTAAATGGGTTGGTCTAATTTTAAGGTTATGCACCCCCCCCCCCCACCCACCCCCGCCGTTCTAGATTATCCCTCTGTATCTAACCTCTCATATCAAAGGCCTCAATCAGATTACCCCTCAGACATTATTTTAAGTTCTAGATTTGATGTTGGGTGGGTGAGGGTGGAGACCATTGGCGGTACCAGCCTCATTCCCAGTAGGCCTGATCCTAACTCTCTTTTCCGTTTTTTTCAAACCACAGAGTTAATGAGGATGAGGCACGATACCCAAGGAGGCTAATGGAAGCATACTGTCTGCACACGGGCTGCCTGGGGCCCGACGGGCATCTCGATGACACTGTAATGAGCGTACCGTATTACACAAACGTTTTGGTGCTGAGGAGGTCCTCGAAGTGCAAGCACAAGACCCACATCTACAAACTAACCGAGGAAAAAATCCCAGTGTTCTGTGTCTGTGTTATGCCCGAAGTAGCCAAGTCTTAAGCGAAGCAGCTGAGATCCCAGTAGAATGAATGTAGCCCACGTTGTACATGGTAAACTATTTCTGTAGGCCAGTAATAAAAATGTGGAATATTTTCTGAAACTCGAATGTGTGTCTCGCTCTTTCGCTGGCAAAAGGGCTAGCCGGCTTGAAGGTAGGACAGAAGGTCACAGGAGTGCGTCACCATTTTTTTTTGGACCCATTGTTGGATACAGCTGAGATTTTACCCTGATCTCTGCTGTCAGTAGAATGCAGCAGAGATAACAGTCAGGAGGTGTAATAGCAATTTAAATGTGTGAAAAGGCAAGCTCTGCTCGTCTGGCTAATTATTAAGTGTGGTCCCTGAGGGGTCCCTTTCCACAACACACCACATCAACAATTACTTGCATTTATATAGCGCCTTTCATGTAGTATAATATCCCAAGGCGCTTCACAGGAGTGTAATCAGCCAAACACCGAGCCACAAAAAGAGACATTAGGACAGGTAGGTTTTAAGGAGCATCTTAAAGGAGGAGAGCGAGGCGACCGAGGTTTAGGGAGGGTATTCCAGAGCTCGGGGCCTAAGCAGTGGAAAGCACGGCCGCCAATGATGGGGCAATGAAAATCAGGGATGTGCAAGAGGCCAGAATTGAAGCCTCCCCAATTGCAGAGATCTCAGCGGCTTGTAGGGCTGGAATCTGTTTAAATTAAAATGAGAGAAGTTACCTTGCCTTTTACGGAGCATCCCTTCAATTGGGATCATTACTAAAACCTGGTCAAATGTACTAACAGGAGCTTCGCTAATGGTTCCATGTTGCGGACGGCCCAAATTTGATCCCAGATCTGTGCTGAGTTAACCAAGCTCACTAGGACGGAGATGGCACTAGGGTGCTAGAATTGGGCTTTAATGGCCCAGGGATGTGCTGGGGCAAAGGTTCCTGCTTCAGGTTGCTGACTCCTGCTGGATGGATCAGTTCATGGGCAAGACCGGGTTCTCCTGTGATGCATTCTGCAGTTGAATAGCCAACTGACAATGGCTCCCTGGGTTTGCTCATGAAGAATGGCCATTGGGAGGGGGCGAGAGGCTGCTGGAACCATACGCCAAGAATGAATCTGCTCTTTCAGGTGCAGGCGGGTAAGGGGAAACACAAAGAGGAGAAAATAAATCTCTCATTGTAGGACACGCACTCGCCGTCTGTACTTCTTGCTACTCCCCCAAAACCGATCTGTGCTCTTAAGTGCGACAACTTTAATCATAGTTTGGAAGGAATGTAAATGCTGAAAGTCTAAGGTACATTTACAATGCGCCCATTGGCAGAAACTGATAGCTGCAGTTTGGGACCGAGCCAGGCAGAACCTTGTTTACATTGCTTGGATCCTGTCTGACTGGAATTTTAATTGCTTGGATTAGGAGGGAACCCTGTCCCCATGGATACAAGCTGGGCGAGAGCTTTTCGAGATGTGAATGTTTAGAGGGTGGGGAGCAGAGAGTCTTTGCTCCCTGAACATTTAACTTTGACGTCAAGCAGGGTTGACGCATCTCCACTCCTGTGGTGTCAGAGCAAAGTGGTGTTTGCCCTCCAGTCAGACCTGACTCTTCCGACCGACATCAAGCTGGCGGTGTAAACACTCTGTCGTACAGAAACAGTGCGAGAAACACACAGGGCAGCTCAATCAGCATCTGACCTTTGGTTCCGTCAGATGGAACTGCCGGTGAACGGACCCAACTTGAAGTTAAGCGCCCTGGGATTTTTGCCAGAGTTTGTTCTCCCCATTCCTCCCGCCCCCGCAAGGGCGACCAACATCTCCCGTCGTAACCTCGCTGGCATTCCTGGAGAAACTCGGGGCCAATTTTAACCTGAAACTGACAGGATTGGGTGCAACGGTAGGACTTTACACCCCGCCCGATTCCACTCCCCATTGACAGTCGATTCCCACCCGGCGACTTCATTTAAAATTAGCCCCCATTATAAACAATTACTGCTTTCGGATTCCTAGTGAGGTTAGGGGGATCATGAGAACATGAGAGATAGGAGCAGGAGTAGGCCATTCAGCCCCTCGAGCCTGCTCCACCGTTCAATGAGATCGTGGTTGACCATTGACCTCAACTCCACTTTCCTGCACCATCCGCATATCCCTCGATTCCCTTAATAGCCACAAATCTATCGATCCCTGTCTTGAATATACTCAACGACTGAGCCTCCACAGCCCTCTGGGGTAGAGAATTCCAACGATTCACCACCTTCTGAGTGAAGAAGTTTCTCCTCATCTCAGTCCTAAATGGCCGACCCCTTATTCTGAGACAGTGACCCCTGGTTCTAGACTCCCCAGCCAGGGGAAACATCCTCCCTGCACCTACCCTGTTAAATCCTGTAAGCATTTTGTATGTTTCAGTGAGATCACTGCGGAAAGATTTACCCTAACCTTTTTAAGACACTAACGAACCTGCCATGAAGGTTTGGCATAGTCTGGTTTTTAGTTGAATAATATGCTTCCCACATATCCTCCCCTGTTACTGATGCAGTTTGTCCACGGCCGATTTATCCCCAGATATCGGAACTCTTTAAAAAAAATTATTTGTTATTTTGAAATGAGCCGTGGTAACTTGGTCCCTGCAGTTGCTTGATCCAAGTGGGACATTTATGTGACTGAACAATGACTTGTCTGAGAATTTCCATGTATATCCAGTTTAAGGTACCTCTCACAGCCTGGAATTAGCCCATTTGTTTTTAGTTACAGGATTTGAGGATCCTGCCTGGTACCAGTATCTATAGATAATTCTCTACTTCCTGAACTGATCACTTTGTTTTTTTGTAACGCTTTCAACCCACATGTTACGATGAAGAATCTGCCATTACTACAGACATAATGGGCAGAATGGCCTCCTTTCGTACTGCAAATTTCTATGATTCTATTACAGTAATAACGCTACTGAGATGTATATTACATAATTAAGTGGAATTTTAAAAGATCTTTATTAATATGAAAATATTACTTATTTCCCCATCTCCTTCCAATATATTTTCTTTGGAGAGGCAGGTGATTCTGATAAGACAGTATTTATTGGTCATCCCTAGTCACCCTGAGGGCTACGAGAGTCAACCAGGTAGTGTGGGACTGGAGTCACATGTAGGCCAGACATAGAAGGAACTCGACCAGGCCAACATCCCCAATATTGAAGCACTGACCACACTTGATCAGCTCCGCTGCGCAGGCCATATAGTTCGCATGCCAGACACATGACTCCCAAAGCAAGCGCTCTACTCGGAAATCCTTCACGGCAAACGAGCCAAAGACGGGCAGCGGAAACATTACAAGGACACCCTCAAAGCCTCCCTGATAAAGGACAACATCCTCACTGACACCTGGGAATCCCTGACCAAAGACCGCCCTAAGTGGAGGAAGTGCATCCGGGAGGGCACTGAGCACCTCGAGTCTCATCGCTGAGAGCATGCAGAAACCAAGTGCAGGCAGCGGAAAGAGCATGCGGCAAACCAGTCCCACCCACCCTTTCCCTCAACGACTATCTGTCCCACCTGTGACAGAGACTGTGTCTCTCATATTGTACTGTTCAGCCACCTAAGAACACATGTTAAGAGTGGAAGCAAGTCTTCCTCGATTCCGAGGAACTGCCTATGACAATAATTTTGTTAACCCACAAATTACGAATTCAATTGCACAACTTGACTTTCTGGGATTCTGAACTCATGACCTCTGAATTATTAGTCCAGTAAAGGAAGAAATACTTGCATTTATATAGCACCTTTTACAACCACCAAACATCTCAAAACACTTTGCAGCCAATGAAGTACTTTTGGAGTGTAGTCACTGTTGTAATGTGGGAAACACAGCAGCCAATTTGTGCACAGCAAGCTCCCACAAACAGCATTGTGATAATGACCAGATAATCTGTTTTTGTTATGTTGATTGAGGGATAAATATTGTTTAGGACACCGGGGAAAACTCCCCTGCTCTTCTTTAAAATAGTGTCATTAGATCTTTTATATCCACCTGAGAGAGCAGACAGAGCCTAGGTTTAACATCTCATCTGAAAGACAACACCTACACTGGGAATGTCAACCTAGATTTTTGTGTTCAAGTCTCTAGAATGGGACGTGAACCCACAACCTTCTGACCCATAGGCAAGTGTGCTACCTGCTGAGCCACAGCTGACACTGGTATCACAGCCACTAGGCTACCATACCCTCATAAAAGGCCAGTAGCTCCTTGCACATTTCAGGGTCGATCATGACTTTGTGAGATGGTGTGGAATGGGAGTGGGCAGCCCATTTCACATCTCTCCCTGACTTGTATTTGCATTGAAAGTCAACAGAAATAAAAATGGCAAGAGATGTAAAGTGGGCTGCCCACTCACCGTCCCCCGTTTTACACTGTCACTGTCAAGATCTATCCTTTTGTTTAACCTGTTTCCCCACGTTCCCTTGCCCACTGCTTATCTTGGAGCCTCGACCTCGCTGACGATAAAGAACTGATATCTAATTGGCTGCCGACTGGCTCCAAAAAACATTTTTTGGAGCCTGACATCGGTAGTGGGTAAGATGATGGAATCAATTATTAAGGATGCCATAGCAGCGCATTTGGAAAATGGCGACATGATAGGTCCAAGTCAGCATGGATTTGTGAAAGGGAAATCATGCTTGACAAATCTTCTGGAATTTTTTGAGGATGTTTCCAGTAAAGTGGACAAGGGAGAACCAGTTGATGTGGTGTATTTAGACTTTCAGAAGGCTTTCGACAAGGTCCCACACAAGAGATTAATGTGCAAAGTTAAAGCACATGTGATTGGGGGTAGTATGCTGACGTGGATTGAGAACTGGTTGGCAGACAGGAAGCAAAGAGTAGGAGTAAATGGGTACTTTTCAGAATGGCAGGCAGTGACTAGTGGGGTACCGCAAGGTTCTGTGCTGGGGCCCCAGCTGTTATTAATGATTAATGTACATTAATGATTTGGACGAGGGGATTAAATGTAGTATCTCCAAATTTGCGGATGACACTAAGTTGGGTGGCAGTGTGAGCTGCGAGGAGGATGCTATGAGGCTGCAGAGTGACTGGGATAGGTTAGGTGAGTGGGCAAATGCATGGCAGATGAATTATAATGTGGATAAATGTGAGGTTATCCATTTTGGTGGTAAAAACAGAGACAGACTATTATCTGAATGGTGACAGATTGGGAAAAGGGGAGGTGCAACGAGACCTGGGTGTCATGGTACATCAATCATTGAAGGTTGGCATGCAGGTACAGCAGGCGGTTAAGAAAGCAAATGGCATGTTGGCCTTCATAGCGAGGGGATTTGAGTACAGGGGCAGGGAGGTGTTACTACAGTTGTATAGGGCCTTGGTGAGACCACACCTGGAGTATTGTGTACAGTTTTGGTCTCCTAACTTGAGGAAGGACATTCTTGCTATTGAGGGAGTGCAGCAAAGATTCACCAGATTGATTCCCGGGATGGCGGGATTGACATATCAAGAAAGACTGGATCAACTGGGCTTGTATTCACTGGAGTTCAGAAGAATGAGAGGGGATCTCATAGAAACGTTTAAAATTCTGACGGGTTTAGACAGGTTAGATGCAGGAAGAATGTTCCCAATGTTGGGGAAGTCCAGAACCAGGGGTCACAGTCTAAGGATAAGGGGTAAGCCATTTAAGACCGAGATGAGGAGAAACTTCTTCACCCAGAGAGTGGTGACCCTGTGGAATTCTCTACCACAGAAAGTTGTTGAGGCCAATTCACTAAATATATTCAAAAAGGAGTTGGATGAAGTCCTTACTACTAGGGGGATCAAAGGGTATGGCGAGAAAGCAGGAATGGGGTACTGAAGTTACATGTTCAGCCATGAACTCATTGAATGGCGGTGCAGGCTAGAAGGGCCGAATGGCCTACTCCTGCACCTATTTTCTATGTTTCTATGTTTCTATCATCAGAGGTTTGATTTGAGTGGCATCATTCAAGTGGCTAAATCAAATATCTGATCTGCTTTCCATGGGCATAGGGAGCCCAAAGTGCAAAACAGTCCAGGTAGTTTATTGGTGGTGACCAAAGAGTTAAATAGAGTAACTCATTTTGTTAATAATGGATGACTGACTCTAACCCAACAAGAGGAACTCAGGATAGGCATGTCAATCAGAACAATTACTTGCTTTCAGTTTGAACTCTTGCCACACTCAGATAGCTGTCTACAGGAGTTTCACTCACACAAGCTACAATTAATTTCGATATGCGCAATATTCTGTCTGCCAAAGAAATGTATTTGCTACTAGCACAAGCTGTTCTTTAACACACTGCCATGGTAACACGGACTGCAGCCGTTCAAGAAGGCGACTCACCACCATCTTCTCGAGGGCAACTAAGTATGGGCAATAAATGCCGGCCTTGCCAGCAACGCCCACATCCCGAGAATTAATTTTTTAAAATAACCATCAGTGATGCACTGCATTGCTTATTACAGCCCTTAATGTAACCTTGCTTGCTTCAAGAAAAGATCTTGTATGGTGCTCCCCATACCTACCTCAGTACCAGCTGTTCAGGTCCAGTGACTCTTGCCTCACAGTTCGTATATGTTCCTGATAGCCATTGTTTTAACACAATTGCCAACTTGCTCACAGAATGGCACAAGAAAAGAAAGACTTGCATTTATATAGTGCCTTTCATGCCTTGGGGACATCCCAAAATGCTTTTACAGCCAATGAAGTACTTTTTGAAATGTAGTCACTGCCGTGATGTAGGAAATGCAGCAGCCAATTTGTGCACAGCAAGCTCCCACAAACAGCAATGAAGTAAATGACCAGATAATCTGTTTTACTGATATTGGGCGAGGGTTAAATACTAGCCCAGAGCACCAAGGAGAACTGCCTGTTCTTCTTCGAAATAGTGCAGTGAGATCCTTTACGTGCACCTGAGAGAGCAGAATGGGCCTCGGTTTAATGTCTCATCCAAAAGACGGCACCTCTAACAGTGCAGTGCTCCTTCAGTATTCCACCAGATTTTGTGCTCAAGTCTCTGGAGTGGGGCTTGTACCCACAAACTTCTGACTTAATGATCTAGATCAGACCAGCCTTCCTGTCCCCGAGCTAGTAGAGCAGAAAGGTTTTGAGAGGAGACTGACTCCCCATACAACCTGATAAGGGGACCACTCATTGCTGGGATTTGCTATGCACAGGGAAGCTCATTGTCCCAGTAATAACATTGCAAACTGCCATAATGATTGAGAAAGAAAATGTGTTTACTGTGCTGCCATTAAAAACCATCAGCTGTGCAAATGGCAGTAACACAGCGCAATTTGTTTAGTCAGATGTAACATAACTAGATAGATTCCTGGGATGAGAGGGCTTTCCAATGAGGAGAGGTCAAGTAACATGGGCCTATATTCTCTGGAGTTTTTAAAAATGAGAGGTGATCTCAATGAAATGTATAAAATTATTAGAGGGCTTGACAGGATAGATCATGATTATGCTGTTTCCACTGGTTAGAGAGTCTAGAACTAAGGGGGATAGTCTTAGGGTAAGTGGTCAGCCATTTAGGACTGAAATATTTAGACTGAGTTGAGGAGAAATTTCTTCACTCAGAGGGTGGTGAATCTTTGGAATTCTTTACCCCAGAGGGCTGTGGAGGCTCAGTCACTGCGTATATTCAAGACTGAAATCTATAGATTTTTTGGTCACTATGGCGATCGGGCGGAAATGTGGAGTTGAGGTTGAAGATCAGCTATGATCTTATTGAATGATGGAGCAGGCTTGAGGGGCCATATGACTTACTCCTGCTCCTATTACTCATGTGCTTACAACATCCACTGCCAAATTGACTTTGTTTCAGAGGCAAGGAGGCTCAACTGTCAGTCATAAGCACACGTAATAGTTTCAAAATATCATATGAAACATCACATCGCAGGTTTTTCAAGGAAGTTCTTTGCTTAGCCGAAGGCACCTCACACTGAGTAATGTAAAATTATACCCTAGTGAGACATACAGGAAAGTTTCAGAACCTAATTCTAGTCGAGGAGATGGTGGTCGGGAAGCTACATTTGGTATCTGGTTCCCTGGGAAGGGCGAGTAAATCAGTTCATGTTCGGGATATCACCCATCCAATTTTGCAGCCACCCACTGCTATTTTGCCATTTGCAGCTTATCTATAAATACAACAACTTGTACTTATATCACACCTTTAACGTAGTGAAACGTCCGAAGGTGATAATAGGACAGATGATCAAAAGCTTAATTAAAGAGGTAGGATTTAAGGAGTGTCCTGAAGGAGGAAAAAGAGAGACAGAGAGGCGGAGAGGTTTAGGGAGGGAGTTCCAGTAGCTTGGGGCCTTAGGCAGCTGAAGGCACGGCCACCGATGATTGAGCGATTAAAATCATGGATGCTCAAGAGGACAGAATTGGAGAAACGCAGACATCTCAGGGGGTTGTGGGACAGCAGACGGACATTCCATTGGGTCCATTGGGTGGTTGCCCTGTTCAGCCACTTCCTGCAGCAACACATGGAGTGGTTAGTCCCGGCAGGTATCCTCGAACTTCCACACCTCCCCCACCCCGAATCTCCAACCCATCATGCACATGATGCTACCAGATCTGCTGCTCCCTACTGATGACAAATTGCAGGCAACTCTCCTTTAAACCTGAACCAGCAGCCCTTTAAGAGCTCCTGGTCCATTCAAGTTTGAAATTGACAGCCAGCCAGTTTCCAGCCTGATTCCCTGGACGCAGTCTATCGAAATAAAGTGGAGGGGACTTGCCTTACAGAACCGGCGAAGCCAGTCCTGCCATAGTAACCACACCACGAAAGAAAAAGAAAGATTTGTGTCTTTCACCACCACCGGACGTCCCAAAGCTCTTTACAGCCAATGAACTACTTTTGGAGTGTAATTACTGTTGTAATGTGGCACACAGCCTACCCTCACCCCCAACCCTCACCCCCAACCCTCACCCCTCACCACCCAGCCTCCACCCTTCACCAACCCCCACCCTCACCAACCCTCACCACCCAACCCCCACCCTCACAAACCCCCACCCTCACCACCCAACCCCCACCCTCACCAACCCCCACCCCTCACAACGCAATTTTTCCAGCTACAGAAAAGCAATATAAAATGCCACACATCAGTTGGCCTCTTTCCAGTTTGGGATTTGGGAAAGGTGGTCCCATTCCTGATGACCAGTGAGTGATCCCTGATGGAAAGTACGTGTAAGCAAGCAGCACCAGATGAGGAAGTTGCTCAGCGGTGAGCCTCTGCCCCTGCCTCTGCCCCTGCGCCTCCCCTGCTCCTGCCCCTGCCCCTACCCCTGCCCCTACCCCTCCCCTGCTCCTGCCCCTCGCCTGCCCCTCCTCCTGCCCCTCCCCTGCCCCTCCACCTCCTCTGCCCCTCCCCTCTCCTCCCCTGCTCCTGCCCCTCTCCTGCCCCTCCCCTGCCCCTGCCCCTCCCCTGCCCCTACCTCTCCCCCTGCCCCTGCCCCTGCCCCTGCTCCTGCCCCTCCCCTGCCCCTGCTCTTGACCCTGCCCCTGAGCCCTGCCCCTCCCACTGCTCCAGCCCTTCTGCTCCTGCCCCTCCTCCTGCCTCTGCCTCTCCTCCTGCCTCTGCCTCTCCCCCTGCTCTGCCCCTCCCCCTGCCCCCTGAAGGGGAAGTCATGTTTGACAAAATTTGCTGGCATTCTTTGAGGATGTAACGAACAGGGTGGATAAAGGGGAACCAGTGGATGTGGTGTATTTGGACTGCCAGAAGGCATTTGACAAGGTTACTGCACAAGATAAAAGTTCACGGGGTTGGGGGTAATATATTAGCATGGATAGAGGATTGGCTAACTAACAGAAAACACAGGATAAATGGTTCATTCTCGGGTTGGCAATCAGTAACTAGTGGGGTGCCGCAGGGATTAGTACTGGACCTCAACTATTTACAATCTATATTAATGACTTGGAAGAAGGGGCTGAGTGTAATGTAGCCAAGTTTGCTGACAAAGATGGGAGGAAAAGCAATGTGTGAGGAGGACATAAAAAATCTGCAAAAGGACATAGACAGGCTAAGTGAGTGGGAAAAACATTGGCAGATGGAGTATAATGTTGGAAAGTGTGAGTTTATGCACTTTGGCAGAAAAAAAAATCAAAGAGCAAGATATTATTTAATGGAGAAAAATTGCAAAGTGCTGCAGTACAGTGGGACCTGGGGATACTTGTGCAAAAAACACAAAAGCTTAGTATGCACGTACAGCAAGTGATCAGGAAGGCCAATGGAATCTCGGCCTTTATTGCAAAGGAGATGGAGTATAAAGGCAGGGCAGTCTTGTTACAGTTATACAAGGTATTGGTGAGGCCACACCTGGAATACTGCGTACAGTTTTGGTTTCCATAATTACGAAAGGATATATTTGCTTTGGAGGCAGTTCAGAGAAGGTTCACAAGGCTGATTACGGAAATGAGGGGATTGACTTATGAGGAAAGGTTGAGTAGGTTGGGCCTCTACTCATTGGAATTCAGAAGAATGAGAGGTGATCTTATCGAAAGGTATAAGATTATGAGGGGGCTTGACAAGGTGGATGCAGAGAGGATGTTTCCACTGATGGGGGAGACTAGAACTAGGGGGCATAATCTTAGAATAAGGGGCCACCAATTTAAAACTGAGATGAGGAGGAATTTCTTCTCTCAGAGGGTTGTAAATCTGTGGAATTTGCTGCCTCAGAGAGCTATGGAAGCTGGGTGATTGAATAAATTTAAGACAGAAATAATCAGTTTCTTAACTGATTAGGGAATAGGAGTTATGGGGAGCGGGCAGGGAAATGGACCTGAATCCATGATCAGATCAGCCATGATCGTATTAAATGGTGGAGCAGGCTCGAGGGGCCGGTTGGTCTACTCCTGCTCCTATTTCTTATGTTCTTATGCCCCACTCCCTGCCCCTACACCTGCCCTTGATGCTCTGTCTAGGATCACGCTTAAAGAATGGCCACCTGAGCAAGGTATCAGGCGCTGGTCCATACCCACGTGATGTCTCAGTGGGTAGCACTCGCCTCTGACTGGGTTCAAGTCCCACGCCAGAGACCTGAGCACACAATCTAGGCTGACCCCTCAGTGCATTCTGAGGGGGTGCTGCACTGTCGGAGGTGCCGTCTTGCAGATGAGTCGTTAAACTGTGGTCAAGTGGACGTAAAATATCTCACATTACTGTTTCGAAGAAGAGCAGGGGAGTTATCCCCGGTGTCCGGGCCAATACTTATCCCTCAGTCAAGGTAACAAAAACAGATTATCTGGTCATTATCACATTGCTGTTTGTGGGACCTTGCTGTGCGCAAATTGGCTGCAGTGTTTCCCACATTACAACAGTAATTACACTTCAAAAAAGTACTTCATTGACTGTAAAGCGCTTTGGGGCAATCTGAGGTTGTAAAAGGTGCTATATAAATGCAAGTCTTTGGACTAGACTTTCCCCTGATGATCGCTGGGCTATCGCCACCATCTATCGCCCATCGATCGCCCATCGATCGCCCATCGATCGCCGATCTATCGCCCATCGATCGCCCATCTATCGCCCATCGATCGCCCATCGATCGCCCATCTATCGCCCATCGATCGCCGATCTATCGCCCATCGATGGCCGATCTATCGCCCATCGATCGTCCATCTATCGCCCATCGATCGCCCATCTATCGCCCATCGATCGCCCATCGATCGCCCATCGATCGCCCATCGATCGCCCATCTATCGCCCATCGATCGCCCATCGATCGGCCATCTATCGCCCATCGATCGCCCATCTATCGCCCATCGATCGCCCATCAATCGCCCATCTATCGCCCATCGATCGCCCATCGATCGCCGATCTATCGCCCATCGATCGCCCATCTATCGCCCATCGATCGCCCATCGATCGCCCATCGATCGCCCATCTATCGCCCATCGATCGCCCATCGATCGCCCATCTATCGCCCATCGATCGCCCATCAATCGCCGATCTATCGCCCATCGATCGCCCATCTATCGCCCATCGATCGCCCATCTATCGCCCATCTATCGCCCATCGATCGCCCATCGATCGCCCATCGATCGCCCATCTATCGCCCATCGATCGCCGATCTATCGCCCATCTATCGCCCATCGATCGCCCATCGATCGCCCATCGATCGCCCATCGATCGCCGATCTATCGCCCATCGATCGCCCATCGATCGCCGATCTATCGCCCATCGATCGCCCATCTATCGCCCATCGATCGCCCATCTATCGCCCATCGATCGCCCATCGATCGCCGATCTATCGCCCATCGATCGCCCATCTATCGCCCATCGATCGCCCATCTATCGCCCATCGATCGCCCATCGATCGCCGATCTATCGCCCATCGATCGCCCATCTATCGCCCATCGATCGCCCATCTATCGCCCATCGATCGCCCATCGATCGCCCATCGATCGCCCATCAATCGCCCATCGATCGCCCATCGATCGCCCATCGATCGCCCATCTATCGCCCATCGATCGCCCATCTATCGCCGATCTATCGCCCATCGATCGCCCATTTCACCTTAAAAGTGGAAAGTTGGGCCGTTACATCGCCCAAAGATTCCGGCCCAACTTTGTGCACACAAAATTTTGACATCGCCGAGGTGATCGCCCACACATCGCCAGGCTGATTGCTCGCCGAGAAGATCGCTGGAAAAAAGCTGCTTCTGACTGGCACTGTTCGGCAGGACTCGGCACTACGGATGCCATTTTGTACGTCGGAGGAACTGAGAGGCTGCTTGAAGAAGGGGCTTATGAGGAGAATTAACTTGTGAGTTATTTTAAGGGCCTTATTGACTCTTTGACAATCATCTGCTCACATTTCTATTTCTTGAGGACAAATTTAGGGCATTTATGGCAATAGTGATGGGGTCTGTAACTTCTCTACCAGTATTGGTCACTAATCACATGGTGCAGACTGAAGATGGGAGAAGGTATATTGAAAAAAGGCAGACAGCTGTAGAGGAGGAGACCTTACACCCAACGCAGTTACAGGGAAAAATGATCATACCTGAACTTGTCCGATAACACGTGCCTTAGGAGGCTGTGCTTCCGAAAGGAGGTCATCGCTGAGTAATGCCAGCTCATCAAGGGGGATCTGCAGCCTTCCAGCACCATCAGGACCGCACTACCCGTTGAGGTTAAGGTTATTGCGGCACTTTCCTTCTACGCATCAGGCTCCTTTCAGGCCTCAGCAGGTGACATTTACGCTATTTCTCAGCACGCCACACATTGCTCCATTCGACAGGTGACTAACGCCCTTTACGCATGCGGGATGGACTTTATAAACTTATGACCTTTGCCCTCCTTCTCCCCTCCACATCCCGGCCACTCTCCACCGACTCTTGCTCATGCTGGGACATACTTAAGCAGCCTGCTTGCCTCTCTCTCTGTCTGTCTCTCTCCATCGCTCTCTCTCTCTCTCTCCCTCCCTTTGCCTTCTGCGCATTCCCAGTAGACCCCTGACCTCCCGAATCGCGGGAAACCTTCTTTGCAAAAAAAACATGCACAGCAAGGCCGTTACTATGGACGTCTTGCCTTCCACATCGCTGGCGCCCATTTCGCATCGCTAAGGCCCAATCCATATCGCTGAGCTATTGCTGGGCTATCGCCAGATAAAAAATGCCGAAAGTTGCGATCCTTAAAATGGGCAATCTGCCAGCGATCCTGAGAGCTGGAACATTGCTAAGGCTGGGACATCGCCCATTTTTGGGGCCCTAGCGATCTAAGTGGAAAGTCGAGCCCTTTCTTTCTATACCCTAGAATGTACTTCCAAAAAGTACTTCAATGGCTGTAAAGCGCTTTGAGACGTCCGGTGGTTGTGAAAGGCGCTATATAAATGCAAGTCTTTCTTTTTTGTTTCTTTTCCTTCAAATGCATTGGCTACCTACACAGCAACATTGGCAGAGTACTGGAGAAGGTTATCTACCTTACCCTCTTGGCCAGGGGCAATGCCATGGCAAAAAAGACTTCAGGAGAGTTAAAAAGGAAGAAAAATTAAGAGCCCAATGAGTGCCAGTCCCTGCCCTTTAACCCACAGCCGAGCAAATGTTACCCCTTCAAGTGTTTATCGAACTCCCTTTTGCAAGTTGTTACTGAGATTGCTTCCGCTGCCCTTTCAGGCAGTGTGTTCCAGATCACGATGAATCACTGCCTAAAATAATCTCTCCTCATCTCGCCTCAGGTTCTTTCGCCAATTACCTTATAAGAAAATGAAGAAGATAAAAATAAACTGTACACTGCCTGCTCAATAAATAACTTACTGGAATGTTCGGGTCACGTGGTCTTGAAAAAGAAATGACCTTCAGGAAGAAAGGTAAGAATGAAGAAACGTGCGGTTATATAACTTCGCAGATAGCCCAACCCAATGGATTATCTCTAAAGTGTAATCACTGCTGTGATGTTGGCCAATTCATGGCTTCCATCACTTGAAAGAAAGAACTTGCATTTGTATAGCGCCTTACACAACCACCGGATGTCTCAAATCGCTTTACAGCCAATGAAGTACTTTTGGAGTGTAGCCACTGTTTTAATGTAGGAAACGTGGCAGCCAATTTGCGCACAGCAAGCTCCCACAAACAGCAATGTGATAATGACCAGATAATCTGTTTTTGTTATGTTGATTGAGGGATAAATATTGTTTAGGACACCTGTGATAACTCCCCTGCTCTTCTTTGAAATAATGTCATGGGATTTTTTACGTCCACTTGAGAGAGCAGATGGGGCCTCGGTTACACGAAAGACTTGGAGCTTAAGGGAAATGGTTCCAGGGTCTTTGATTAAAATGCCTTCCGAAAATAAATCAGTGAAATATTCTCAGGAAAATCTCCAAGTCTCCAGCTGCATCCTTCCACTTGCACCACAGGAGGGCAACAAGATGTCGCGTCTAAAATATCACAATGCCAAAAAAACTGGCAATCTGCTGCCTGGGACCTGCAACCCATACTTACCTCTGGGGAACTTCACACGTGCAAATTTCAATGAGAACTCATGCTAATTGGCTTGAATGAGAAAATAATGAACCTCAAAACAATCATGTGAAATAAAGTAAAATAAGTATAATAAACTAACACTGTATGGATGGAATATGTTGACATTTTTTTTTGCATCTCTCTCGTTCTTGCCTCGGTTCTCTGCCCTCCTGTCTGCAGATTATCCTCTGCAGGTAGAAGCAGAGTGTCACAGCAGGGCTTCAGACTTCTCCACAACTGTTGTCAGTGTGTTGTATGGCAACAACTTTATTTATTGCATTTATATAGCACCTTTAACATAGTGAAACGTCTCAAGGCAATATGGTTCAGTAGCATAGTGGTTATGTTACTGGACGAGTAATCCAGAGTCCTGGACTAATGATGCAGAGAGTTCAAATTATAGGATTACACAGGATATACGGCACAGAAACAGGCCATTCGGCCCAACCAGTCCATGCCGGCGTTTATGCTCCACTCGAGCCTCCTCCCGTCTTTCCTCATCTAACTCTATCAGCATAACCCGCTTTTCCCTTTTCCCTCATATGCTTGTCGAGCCTCCCATTAAATGCATCAATACTATTCGCTTCAACCACTCCCTGTGGCAGCGAGTTCCACATTCTCACCACTCTCTGGGTAAAGAAGTTTCTCCTCATCTTGGAAGCTGGGGAATTTAAATTCAGTTAATTAAATTAATCTGGAATTAAGCTAGTATGAATAATGATGACCATGAAGCTACCGGATTGTCATAAAAACCCATCTGGTTCACAAATGTCCTTTAGGGAAGGTAATCTGTCGCCCTTACCTGGTGACTCCAGACCCACAGCAATGCGGTTGACTCTTAACTGCCCTCTGAAATGGCCTAGCAAGCCACTCAGTTAGAGGGGTGGCAATAAATGCTAGCCTTGTCAGTGACGCCCACATCCCAGGAATGAATAATTTAAAAAAAGGCACTTTAGCAGACAAAAAGTAACACCGAGCCAAAGAAGGCGACATTAGGACAGGTGACCAAAAGAGGTAGGTTTCAAGGAGCTTCTCAAAGAAGAGAGAGGCGGATAAGTTTAGGGAGGGAATTCCGGAGCCTCGGGCCTTGGCAGCTGAAGACACGGCCGCTAATGGTGGAACAATTGAATTTGGGGGTTCACCTGAGGCCAGAATTGGGAGAGGGCAGAGCAATGTTCCCCCTAAGGTGCACGGCCCCATATTGATCAGGTGGTACCGCGCAGGCCGCTCACCAGCTGTTGACGCTGGAAAAGATACCACGCAGAAAATTAAAGCTACCACGTAAGAAAAAATTAGAGGGAACATTGACGTAGAGATCTAGGAGGGTTGTAGCTATCAGCATCGATGGCTGACAGGAGATCACAAGACAGCTGTAAATCAGGAAGCCCATTCAATTCATCTTGCATCCAAGGAGGCTAGACAGGGTAGCTGCTGAGAGGATGTTTCCCCTCGTGGGAGAATCTAGAACTAGGGGGCATAGTTTCAGAATAAGGGGTCGCCCATTTAAGATGGAGCTGAGGAGGAATTTCTTCACTCAGAGGGTCGTGAATCATTTGGAACTCTCTATCCCAGAGAGCGGTGGAGGCTGGGTCATTGAATATATTCAAGGCAGAGATTTTTGAACTACAGGGGAGTCAAGGGTTATGAGGAACAGGTAGGAAAGTGGAGCTGAGGCCAAGATCAGATCAGCCATGATCACAATGAATGCCAGAGCAGGCTTGAGAGGCCGTCTGGCCTACTCCTGCTCCTATTTCTTATGTTCTTATGTTCATCTTAACTCATTCAACCGGAACAAATTTACAATCCCTCATTAGGGCAGCTAATGGTACCAAGGTTGCTGTCTCCATTCCAACTAATGATTGCTCTTTGTTTGAACAACTTCCTGACATCAGTCCTAAGTTTGTCGATTGCCAGTTGAAGCCTGTGTGCCCATTGCCTTACTATCATGATTTAACTTGAACTAGCGTGTCGGTTACTAACTTATGTAACTCAGTGAGTCTCCCTCTCAATTGCATTCTTTTAAAACCATGAGATCCATTAATCTTTGCCCATAACGTTGTTATCTAGGATTATACAGATCATGAAATGGGTTTGGCCTGCTTCTCAATTTTTCCTTCCTTCGCTTTTCCCTGCCCCTCCGCATCCTGAGCTGTTGGAGCCCAAAACAGGTGAAACCCACCCACAAAAACCGGTAAGTTCAAGTGGCTCTATTAAAGCAGAAACTTCAGGCTCCAAATGGGGGACTCCAACACTGAGCAACTGGAAATATAGTTACCACATTCTTTCCACACAGAGGGCAACGGTTGGAATAGTTTGCAGGGAAGAACATTGAAGCAAATAGCATTAATGTGTCCAAGAGGCAGCTGCTGAGTCCACTCAGGCACAGTAAGAAGAAAAGGACTTGGGGTCAAAATTGCCCAGTTTTGCGACGCCCATTAGCAACTCCGGGGGGGGGGGCGCTAACGGGGCTCGAAACTGTTTCCTCCCAGCGGGGAGGGGGCTGCTGTTCCCGTAAAGTTGCGCGGGAGTTCACGGAGACGCTGTCACGGTATCGGCGCACCGATAGTGCCTCGGGCCGCCGCCGCGCAACGGGCGATGATATCTCCGCTGTGCGCGGCGACCCCTTAGCGCCGCACGCCGATTCCTTTCTGCCCCACGCCGTAAGTTGGCCAGCGCCCCGCGAGGCTGCCACAAACGGAGGTCAGTGCCAGCTTCGTGGGTCGCAAACTGGGCCGACCGCCGCTCCCGGGGCCGACAACCACCATTTTGCAGTCAGGGCAGGACCTCCGCGCTGGGTGCAAGAATTCCCGCCCCGAGGCAATTACCGCCCCCAATCGAGGCGCTGGGGAATTTCTGCCCCCTTGTATTTATATAGCTCCTTTCACCACCTCAGGACTTTCCAAAACACTTTACAGCCAATTGAAGTGTAATCACTGCTGTGATGTAGGAAACATGGCAGCCAAGTTGTGCAGAGCAAGGCCCCACAAACAAGCAATGAAATAAATGACCAGGTAATCGGTTTGAGTGATGTTGGTTGAGGGATAAATATTGGGCCAGGACGCTCAGGAGAACTTTGCTGCTTTTCTTCGAAGTAGTGCCATGGGGTCTTTTACACCCACCTGTGAGAGCAGACGGAGCCTCGGTTTAACGTCTCATAAAAAAGACGGCACCTCCGATAGTGCAGCACTCCCTCAGAGGCGAGAGTGCTACCCACTGAGCCACGGCTGACACTAGGGAAATTAACAGTTGCAGAAATGGAAGTTTTAATATTTGACCAATTTATTGCATGGAGCTTCTTAGTTAAGCTCGATCATGGCCATCTGCCGTGTGACACAGTTTTAGTCAGGTCCGTACCTTGTAAACACACACACAGTGCACTTAGTCACCGACCACACTCTGCCTCTTTAAATAGAAACCAGGTAGGAGCTCACTGCTGGGTAATTAGTGTTGTCAAGTAGCTACATACCCAATGGTTGCATTCACTGACTAGAGTGAAGCGAGGTTAAAGAAAACAATCGAAAAGTAAACCAATTCCTGATTCAGCGCAGCCTGTAAGGTGGACATTTGTAGGGCAAGAGACAAATGCAAGTCATCTGAGCAAGTCTTGTGCGTGGACTTGAATGTACCATGGGTTGGGTTAGATGACCTGAATAGCACTCTCTCCCTCTGTTCTTAAACTTGCAGCTCGAACCACTCCTGCCCCACAAGGCAACCTAAGGTTAAAAAAAATTAAAGACCATAAGAATTAGGAGCAGGAGTAGACCATTCAGCCCCTCGAACCTGCTCCGCCATTCAATAAGATCATGGCTGATCTTTGACCTCAACACCACTTTCCCACCCAATCCCCATATCCCTTGATTCCCTTAGTGTCCAAAAATCTATCGATCTCAGCCTTGAATATACTCAACGACTGAGCATCCACAGCCCTCTGGGGTAGAGAATTTCAAAGATTCACAACTCTCTGAGTGAAGAAATTCCCCCTCATCTCAGTCCTAAATGGCCAACGCCTTATCCTGACACTGTGCCCCCTAGTTCTAGATTCTCCAACCAGGAGAAACAAGCTCTCAGCAGCTACCCTATCGATTCCCTTCAGAATCCTCTATGTTTCAATGAGATCACCTCTCATTCTTCTAAACTCCAGAGAGTATAGGCCCAATCTACTCAATCTCGCCTCATAGGACAACCCTCTCATCCCAGGAATTAAGCTAGCTTCCTGCCTTGGGCCTCTACTTGCCCAGCATGACCTGCCCCCCTCTCCTAAATCCCCTCCTGGCCAGTCTGGTCTGACAGGGAAGTCGTCACTGCTCCCTCCACTCAGGCCTCCAACTAATATCGCAGTCGGATCCCGATGACATCATCCGAATCCTGTGCTCGCTGACCTACATTGGCACTTGATTAAGCAACGCCTCGATTTCAAAATTCTCATCCTTGTTTTCAAATCCCTCCATGGCCTTGCCCCTCCCTATCTCTGTAATCTCCTCCAGCCCCACAAACCCCCGAGATGTCTGCACTCCTCAAATTCTGCCCTCTTGAGCTCCCTGATTATAATCGCTTAACCATTGGCGGCCGTGCCTTCTGTTGCCTGGGCCCCAAGCTCTGGAATTCCCTGCCTAAACCTCTCCGCCTCTCTACCTGTCAAAATGCTCCTTAAAATCTACCTCTTTGACCAAGCTTTTGGTTACCTGCGCTAATTTCTACTTATGCAGCTCGGTGTCAAATGTATTTATTCTGTATTATAACACTCCTGTGAAGCGCCTTGGGACGTTTTACTACGTTAACGGCGCTATATAAATACAAGTTGCTGTTGAATCCAATTTGCATATTTAAAGTAGGACCCCGTTTCCTTCCTACGGGTGTCCCACTTGTCTGTTCAAAAGAACAGGTTAAGATGGGGAATCGGTGCGATCAGAGGGGGGGGGAGGGTAAGTCGCTGCTCTTATTTTAACTGCCCCCCCCCGGTTTCTGCCCGACGGGTTGGATGGGAAGTAAAAACATTTTTTTTTATCTCAAACCCCAACCCACCTGGAACCTGCCCATTTCCGGTTTTAACAAGGGTGGGATAGGGGACCGGGTAACCAGCCCTCTCCCAGGAGGTGGGTTACTCATTTAGATATTTTAATGAGTCTATTTACCTCAGATGTTTTCCCTGTTCCAGCTTTAACCATGGTTAACCTGGGTTTCCCTGGCTGCGAAAGAGTTGCGAGTACTGCTGCTTGGGAGAGGCTAGCACTGCACCCAAGCAAACCTGTCAACCTCCCCAGCGATCAGAACACCCACCCGTGATCCAATGCCCTCTCATTGTTCTCCATACCCTCGATGTCCTCTTGCCTCCACCACCCCACCCCCCACCATGTTCTCCACAGGCCCCCGGCAATCTTCACCCTTCCTCCACAATCTCTCCGGCCTATCGTCGATGTTACCTCCCCCTATCTCCCTGCACCCCCCAATCGATGTCCCCCTCAACCACCAATCTCTCCCGTCCCCCCACCCATCGATGTCCCCATGACCCACGATCTCTCCAGCAACCCATCCATCGATGTTCCCCACGAGCCCCGATCTCTCCAGCAACCCATCCATCGATGTTCCCCACGAGCCCCGATCTCTCCAGCTCCCCCCATCCATCGATGTCCCCATGACCCACGATCTCTCCAGCAACCCATCCATCGATGTTCCCCACGAGCCCCGATCTCTCCAGCTCCCCCCATCCATCGATATCCCCATGACCCACGATCTCTCCAGCAACCCATCCATCGATGTTCCCCACGAGCCCCGATCTCTCCAGCTCCCCCCACCCATCGATATCCCCATGACCCACGATCTCTCCAGCAACCCATCCATCGATGTTCCCCACGAGCCCCGATCTCTCCAGCTCTCCCCATCCATTGATATCCCCATGACCCTCGATCTCTCCAGCACCCTCCCCATTGTTGACCCCCATGACCCCCGACCTCTCCAGCACCCACCCATCGATGAGCCCCACGACCCTCCAATCTCTCCTGGCACTCCCATCGTTTTCCCCACAACACCCGATCTCTCCCAGCCTCCCCCATCGATGCCACTCTCGATCTCCAATCTCGCCTGGCTCCCCCATAGTTGTTGCCACAACCTCTTGCCTCCCCCTCCCCCTATGCTCGCCAGCTGTGGCCTGGTGCCGCAGGACTACCCACCTCACATCCAGCCAGCCTCTCAATCTGACTGGCTGCAGCCGGAAAACGGATTTGACAAATTCAAAGAATTAGGTTTAAAAGAGCAAGTTAAAGGGGGAGAGAGAAGTAGAGAGGTGGAGAGGTTTAGGGAGAAATTCTTAGCAGCTTAGATAGCTGAAGGCACGGCAACCAATGGTGGTGCGATTAAAATTGGGGATAAGCAAGAAGCCAGAATTAGAGGAGTGCAGAGAAGGTTGTAGGGCTGGGGGATGTTACAGAGATAGGGAGCGGGTGAAGGGATTTGTAAACAAGGAGGAGAATTTTTAAATTGAGGCTTTGGCAGATTGGGAGTCAGGTAAAACTAATCAAAATTAAGGGTAAACTTAATGAATGTTTGATACAGAGGAGGCAATAGGGCTCTGGGAGAGAGCAGGACAGTGGGTCGGTTTTTGGATTGCTGCAACATGATGCACGTTGCTTGCCCGACATCCAGTTCTGGATGAGCAGAAATTTCCTCCAACTAAATATTGGGAAGACCAAAGCCATTGTCTTCAATCTCTGCCAGAAACTCTAATCCCTTGCCACCGACTCCATCCCTCTCCCTGACCACTGTCCGACACTGACTCAGGCCGTTTGCAACCTTGGAATCCGAAATGAGTTTGACCCCGAGATGAGTTTCCCGCCACATATGCGTCCCATCACCAAGACTGCCCGTCTCCACCCCTGCCTCAGCTCTTTTGCTGCTAAAACCCTCATCCATGTCTTTGTTACCTCTGGACTATTCCAACGCACTCCTGGTTGGCCTCCCACATTCTACCCTACAGAAACTTGAGCTCATCCAAAGCTCTGCTGCCCCGTGTCCTAACACATCAAATCCCATTCACCCATCACCCCTGTGCTCGCTGATCTACATTGGTTCCCAGTCTGGCAATGCCTGATTTTAAAATTCTCATCCTTATTTTCAAATTCCTCCATGGTCTCGTCCCTCCCTTTTTTCTCTGTAATCTCCTCCAGCTCCACAACCCTCCGAGATATCTGCGCTCCTCCAATTCTGTCCTCTTGAGCACCCTGATTTTAATTGCTCCACCAATGGCGGCCGTGCCTTCAGCTGCCTGGGCCCTAAGCTGTGGAATTCCCTCATTAAACTTCTCCACCTCTCTCTCCTCCTTTAAGACGCTCCTTAAAACCTACCTTTTTGAGCAAGCTTTTAGTCACCTGCCCTATTGCCTTATGTGGCTCGGTGTCAAATGTTATTTGATAACGCTCCTGTGAAGCGCCTTAGGAGGTACAGGTTGGACCTCTCTGGTCCGGTATTCTCTGGTCTGGAAACATCTGTGGTTCGGCTTCGGCATCGGTTTCCCACGCTTACTGGCTCTCATTGATCAGTGCGCAACTGCCGCTTTGCGCGTGTGGCGTCCCAGTTTCCAGCGCTTCAGTGAGGTGGCCGGGCAAGGAAAGGGAAGGGCAGGCGGCTGGCTGAGGTGCTGAAGCTGGGCCTGAGGGAGAGGAAGGTTTATAAAAAAAGCACCAAACCAGCGCGTTAATTAATAAATGTGGCTGGGAGATTTCTACACGGAGAGAGAGAGCAAGACCCGAGTGTCGCAGCCGGAGCCCGGGCGCCGTCTACATGTACCGGTAAGCCTAGGCTCAGCGTGACCTCACGTGGTTCGGAAAATTCTCCGTTCCGGCACCGGCCAGGTCCCGAGGGCACCGGACCAGAGAGGCCCGACCTGTATTACTTTTAAAGGCAAATTGTTGTTTTTGTTATTGATACAATGGGCCGAATGGCCTCCTCCTGTCCTTTCGTGCTGTAAACGTCTGTGGTAAGAACATAAGAAATAGGAACAAGAGTAGGCCCTTATGGTCCCTCGAGCCTGCTCCGCCATTTAATTCGATCATGGCTGATCCGATCATGGACTCAGGTCCACTTCTCAGCCCCGCTCCCCAAAGTGGTTCTACTTATGTGAGTTCCCGGAATCCAACTCCATAGCTTTAAGCTGCGGCTGAATGCAAACACACAATTGGCCACCAAACACTTCAAATTTTTACAAATATTTATTTACATATACAACAGAGAGAGAAAAAAAATACAATACCCGATTCAAAGAAGCACTGCATTGAAAGTAACAAAGACACAAAGGTCCATTGCTAATCTTCAATAATTAGCCACTGCTTTAAAAGAAGATAAGTATGGAACTGTACTTTCAACATAACGGACTGGCCACACCCCTTACCCACACTGTGGTTTGCTTAGACTGCATTGTTATAGCAGGGATAGGCAACTGTTTGCTTTACTACCCTCTGTGTCGGTTGGCCATGGAGCTGGTGTTTGAGAATGGGCAGACTCCAGTCCAGCTCAGTCTTCAGGCACAGCATCCGTCACAAGGAATCAACCTGGATGGTTTCCTTTTTTTCCTGTCCTGTAATTACACTTGCTGGTGAGCAGGTAACTCAGATGATCCCGACTTACAAACCGGATTGTGGCTGCGCTTTACGTTGAAAGTACTTCCTCCCCCCGCCAGGTTATTCACCGTTCCTTCAACTCTGGGAACAGCTCAGGTCAAATTAAGTTCTAGTTTCTCATACTGACAAAGCACAAGAGCAAACTTGCATTTGATATTTTGCATCTCTTCCTTGCTGGGAACCACAGCTTTTGCATGCTGACAGCCCCGATCCTTACACTTTATGCAGATATGCCTGTACCAACACGATACTTATCCAACTGTGCCTCATGGTTAACAGTGTCCATGATCTGGAATGTACTGCCTGAAAGGGCGGTGAAAGCAGATTCAGCAGAAGCTTTCAAAAGGGACTTGGATAAATACTTGAAAAGGACAAATTTGCAATGCCATGGGGAAAGAGTAGAGGAATGGGACAGCTCTTGCAAAGATCTGGCAGAGGCACGATGGGTCGAGTGGCCTTCTGTGCTGTATGATTCTATGACAGCTTCACGTGACTATGCAGCTTTCCCTGCAGTCTCAAAGTGTCTCATCTGACTGGTTGCCAGGGTATACAGCTTCATATTTATACTGCAGCTTGAAATGATAACAAAGGTAGCACACGGACACTGAGCATCAACAAGCTGTGCCACAGCTTGGTAGGACTGAGGCTTGCGCCCATTCCCTCACGTGCTAAGTTCTCTGATATCCGGGAGGGATGCCCAGTGACAGAGTTGAGGACAACAGGATTGAGATGAGCTCAACAGTTGGCCATGACTTGACCTGTGTACTGGAGCGTGGAACAGGAAGACCTTGAAGGGTGTGTGTGTGGTGGCAGGGTCGATTGGTGGGGGGGCGGGGTGGGGAGAGAAAAGGCAATAAAATGCATCAAAAAATCCTGAAATAAGAGAATTTGTCAATTGCCAAGTGATGAAAATAGAGACTGATTATTTAACACAATATGGGGCGGATCTTGACTTTGTCATTTATTAATTTATTTATTCATGGCACATGGGCATCGCTGGCAAGGCCAGCATTTATTGCCCATCCATAATTGCCCTCGAGAAGGTGGTGGTAAGCCGCCTTTTTGAACCGCTGCAGTCTGTGTTACCTAATATTTTTAATGTTTATAAAAAAACCTGGTTTCATTTGTGTAATAAATACGTGAACAGCGCTCGATGGTCTAACTCCACCCACTCCAGACCGGGTGAAGGAACATTACTATTGCAGCCAACAATGAGATTACCTGCTTTATCATCTCTTCCTCACCGCCCCACCCCCCGCACTGGCACAGCCAGATCATTGGGAACACCAGCCAACATTCAGATGCATGTGCTGGATCATATCTCATGAACAACATTTATATTTTGACTTTTTGTTTTAAAAAGTTAGTAGGGGGTCACTATTTTAGTTGGCAAGGCGAAGAACTCCAAACTTAATAGATTCATGTGCAGATTCGAGTCAAATGCCCGAGCCCTAGAGTTCTACCAATGAATGAGCTAATGTTAGGTGCATACATTACACCTTGGTGTAATCTATGAGTATGCTCACAGGTTTGTGGAGTGGGAGTGTCTTAGCCAGTCACGTGATATTCACAAGACTCAATAAAACCCCAGCCAGTTGGGTTCGGGGGAATCCACGATGAGGCAGGTGGTTATGAGCCTGGTGGATGAACTAGTAATGTGTGGTGTGATTGTCAAACCTTTGCTAATAAACCAACTAGTTCTTAATAGCAACATGTAAGCGAAGAACCCATAAAGCAAATACATTATGCAAGGGAAATACAAAATTGGGCAGAAAAGAATGGCCAGCTGGTCACCCAGATAGAGAAGCCATTTTTGGTTTCGGCATTGAAATTTTATTATCTGCGAAGTGTAGATTGTTCCGATATTTTTCTGGGGGCGGGAGAAGATGGAAATTGAAAGAAAATCTTGAGAAACCAGAAATTAATTTTGTACAACCTGAAATTACATATTGCACAATTTGGGACAACAGAGTCACCAAACTACAGGCTGATTAATTCTTCACTTTAGACCAGCATAAAATTTACACATCTTTGAGGAAAAAGCAGAAACAAAATGAGTCTCTTACGTGGTTTTCCCTTAGGATAAGGGAGCCGTGGTTAGATTCCCGAATCTGCTATCAAGAGTGAGCAGAAAACACCCAGAGTACGGGCAAAGTGTCGCAATCAGAGAATGGCGTGTTACAATTGCTCATGTAGAACCCGCTCTACTTTCAACAAGTGGGCTTGGCCATGATCGTTAAATGAGGTTTTTCTTTTACATCCAAGCCCGTGTGTTGAGATCAACATTTGGCAAGGGAGGGCCGGCGGGAACAGAAACAAAGGGGGTAATTTTGGCCGATAGTGTAAAAGTACGCAGAATATACAGCACAGAAACCGGCCATTTGGCCCAACTAGTCTGTACTCCACACGAGTCTCTCCCCTACCAGCCCCCCCCCCCCCCCCGCCTATTCCATCTGCCTCATCTCCACCTTTCAATGTATCTCCCTATCCCCTTTTCTCTAATGTGCTCATCTAGATTCATTTTGAAAGCATCAAAACTATTTACTTTACTTCCTATTGAGTTGCACATTCTCTGAGTAAAGAAATTTCTCCTCATTTTCCGATTGCATTTATTAGTAAAAGGGTCGATATTGGGATCAGTCACATTGTTATGCATCTCTCCCGATTGAAGTCGCTGGAAATGGAAGTCAGGAGAGGTGTAAAATGGGTGACTGATCTAATATTGCCTGTTTTACATTATCGGCCAAAGTCTAAATTACCCCCGGTATTTTCACTTCCACTTGATTGCTTTTCGGCGGCTGATGTGTGCTGAAGGCCATCGTAGGAGTGGGAGCGAAGGGAAGGGGCTATTACCCTGGTCATGAAGAACAGCTGACCAGTCTCCTCCTCATGATGCTTTATCCGATTCCATTAAAAATCGTGTTAAAGGCCCCCTCCCACAGATGGTACCACAGGACTGCTGGCATCCTCGTACCCTGAACAGTCTCCTCTTCGGGAGAGGAAAAGGGAGGAGTGTGGGAGGCGGAAAAAATTGGGAAAACAGATCAAAAATATCAAACAGGCTCTTGGTTCTTCCCTTTCCTTTCCACAAAACATTACATGGAATTTACAGCAATATAACCGGGATTCACACCTATGGGATCTGGCCATCCTGTAATACTATTTGTAATGTACGCACTTGTGAGCATGCTCACAGGTTTGTGGAGCTGTTGCACTGCGAGTGGCTTATAGCCAGTCACGTGATGTTACACAAGACTCAATAAAATCCCAGTTACTTGAGTTCAGGTTCTCCACGATGACGTGTGCAGTTGTGAGCCTGGTGGATGAACTGGTCGGGTTCAGTTTGCTAATAAACCAGCTAGTTCTTTGCTTAAGAATTCACAGCAACATATTTGCTGTAAAGAACCCATGAAGTAAATACACTGCACCGTCAATGGGAGTGACCTTAAACCTGTTTATAATGAAATTTGATAAAGCATCGTCACCAGGAGCCCAATAATGGGCAGGACATGACTAGAAGCCCTCTTCTCCCAAGTGGCCATGTGTGGATGGCAACGGAATATCTCCTCCCCTCCCGCTCCCCCGCCCCCAACCTTCTGTGCCTTAGGGAATTCCGGATTAATTGCTGTAGTTTCATACTCCCTTTATCCAGGGGGGGGTTATGGGAAAGAGGAAATAATGAAAGTTTGAGGAACGATAGGCTCCTGTAATCCGTACCTCCTTGGAGGAGTTAATAAGTTGGTGTGTAGGGAATTAAGAAGTTTTAAATGGCACAATAGCACAGAGAATATATTTGGGGGAGAAAGGGTGGTGTAAGAATCTATGCTGACACTTTCGCAACAAGCCCAGCCCACAGGCCCTGGGTACACAGAAAGACAGGAGTCTATTCAACCTGATTACAATCCCCGAACAGGGCGAGTAAATAAAAACAAAGCACAAGCCAATGACACAGTGAACATTAAAAGAAAAAACTGGCAGGGTCATGTCGCCGTTTATCAGTTGCATACACAAATTCTTCTTAAATAAAATTAAAAAAAAATAAAGAATTCAGTAACCACAATACGACAGCTTCACGGAACAGAAAGGAAGGGCAGGCCGCACAGGGCTGCTTACACAGACGCCAATACTACACATCGACTGTTCACAAGTGAAACCAATGCACTGTACTTCTCATTCACTTACAGACACACACAGCTGAACAGAGGGATTTAGTTTATTGGGTTTTGCTTTGTTTTTTGAATGCTGAACTATGAGGTTTTGGTTGTCGGCCTAGCAAGGTAGGCCCCTCCCCCCCATCCCCGACTTTCATAAGCCGAAGAGAGAGAGAGAGAGAGAGAGTTTGGCTTCGACAGTTTGGTTGTAGAGAGTGATCATTTGGTTTTTTTGTTTTGGTGGAGACGCAAGAGTCGCACAGCGCTAACAAGTTCACTTCCAATCCCAGCGGAGCTCAGGGTACCCGGTGGTGCTTGGTTTTTATTGAAGCTTCTGCAGAAGGCGGGCAAATGCAAGCATGTGGTTAGAAGTCACGAGGGGATATAGGCCGAGTGGAGGTTCCCCGGTCCTGCACTAGAACTGTACCAAGGACAGGAAAAGAGGCTGTTCCCGCACTCACCATTTCATGTAAACGGGGGGGGGGGGAAACAAGAGTTTTCACTTTAACCTTAGGGAGAATTGATCTTGGGAGAATAGCAATGGGGAGACTGGTCAGTGGTCACTGAATGCACTGTAATCTAATAGAGAGAACCAGAGAACATCAAACTCAATGGTGGAGCAGCGTGTTGTCATCAGTTTAACTCAGACATCGGAGTATGCTCACAGGTTTGCAGAGCTGTTGAGTTGTGAGTGGCTTAGCCAGTCACGTGATGTTCACAAGGCTCAATAAAACCCCAGCCAGTTGAGTTCAGGGGATCTACGATGAGGCAGGTAGTTGTGAGCCTGGTGGATGAACCTGTAATGTGTAGTGTGATTGTTAAATCTTTGCTAATAAACCAACTAGTTCTTAATGGCAACGTGTTGCTATGAATTCTTAAGCAAAGAACCCATGAAGCAAATACATTACACTTCGATTAAGGTCTTCAGATAGTGAGTGCTTCAGATGCAGAGGATGGTGAATTTAATATTTTTTAAACTTAAGAGCAACGACACAACAGAGCAGTGATATGTGGCACTATAAAGCGATAACATCGCACGTCTGATTCCTCACTCTGCTCACTTGCCAATCTTTGCGGGAAAGCGACAAACAATTGCTGCTCCATGGGTTGAGGTAGGGTCGCCAACCCTCCAGAATTGGCCTGGAGTCTCCAGAAATTGAAGCTTAATTTCCAGGACACTGCTGCGAGCAACGGCCAGGAGAAAAATCACAGGGGCATTAAAAAAAAAGTTTTTTTCCCATTTTCTTTGAAGACTTTTGTTTATTAGTTATAAAAGTACTGGAGATGGGGAAGGAAAAGGTCAAGAGTCATCCAATTGGCCAATGAAGAGTCTTTTCGCTTTCCAATTGGTGTGGGCAGGTCGTCGTGATGATGGACCTGTTGGCCGACCAATGGTGGGAGCCTGGGGGCGAGGGGGAGGGGAGGTTATGCGATGAAACCTCCAGGAATACATTCAAGCAGAGATGACAATCTTGGGTGTTATTTTTTCCATTTTCTTTGAAGACATTTGTTCATTAGTTGTAAAAATACTGGCGATGGGAAAAAAAAGGTTGTTTTGACGGACAGTCAAGAATCATCCAATCGGCTTTCAAATTGGCCCAGGGAAGGCGGGGCACTGCAAGGATGGAGATGCCGGGTGACCAATGGGGGGGGGGCGGGGGGGGGCAGGTCATGTGATGAAACCTCCAGGAATACATGCAACCAAAGTTGGCGACCCAAAGAACGCACCTCGTGTCCCCCACCCCCACATATCTTGTGACCCTCACCCCCATGCTTCAGAAATGTATCTTATTCAAAATGAAAGTTTGACAATCAAACTTTACCAGTGAGAACCTGCGTAACCACAAGCCCCAGAGATACACGATAGTCAAGCACCCGACATCGCTGCGGGGCCAGTCACATGGCGACACCCTGGTGCACTGCGATTGGCTGTTCAAAGCTGCGGCCTGGTGCTATTTCTGAAATGCTGGACTATTATGTAGTTAAAGACCATACTTAAGATCAAGAGAGTGACATAGCTTGGCCTTGAGGTGACTTTGGAAGAGCTTTACAGCCTCATCCTTGTTGCTGAGGATGTTGACTGAACTCTTAAGACTGGTGGGTAGCTTTGCAATACATGGAGCAGTGCTAAAGCCCACAGACCCTTGCAGCTTATATTTCTAGAATCAGTAATGGGTTCACAGATACCACAGATTTGCAAACATTTCCTATGCATTCAACAATTGGATAAATAACAGGGCCAGTGATTAGATAGGGATTTATTTGGCAATAAAACACTCAGGATTTATCTGAACCCTTTGATAAAGTGTCATTCCCTTAATCGTTCCCATTCGCTATGTATGTAATGCACTCCTAGCCATCGATTGGTTGTCTCCTAGTTACCATGGACCAAGTGTGAGAGTTCCAGGAACCTTATGAACTTTAGTGGGTTAAGTAAAAAAAAAATCAAATTCACCAATAATCAACCTCAACAGTTCCGGCATGCTCTTACCAAACGAAGCATGCTTAGCTCACATTGCAGTTTTATTTAGTCACTAGCCGATCTTCCATGGAGTTGCTCATAGGTGGTGTAGGTCCCGGAGCGGGAGAGGTGGGCACTGGGTTAGTGACTGACAGGAGCAATGGCAGTGACGGAAAGTGCAGCAAATGGAGGGGAAAAGATTGCATGGCAAGTTTGCACAGTTTCACTGGGAGGTCAGGGCTCAATGCTGCCAATCCAGTTGTGTTTGTGGGTCAGGTCTGGATGTTTTGACCGATGTTGGTGTCAGTTTTCGAGGTGGTAATGCAGGTACCTGAAACGGTAACTGTCATGGCCACCGTGGGTTTCTGGGTATTCAATCTGATTGCTTTCTGAGTGGTCCAGCAGCGACCAAACAGGAACCCTGCCGCCATAGAGAAGCAATACTTATTTTCTCGGTGGATCGGTTCCATAACCAGACAATAGAATTGTGCACTGTTAAGGGAATTACACATGGCACTGAAATAATAGGCACAGTACGATCGTATACAGTGGGACTCACGCGTGGCAACCGTGGAAACTGGAAAATGTACCCAGGACACCTCAACTGCCCGATCTGTGAGTGATGGATGACCCTTAGCAACAGACAGTTGCCTCAGAACAATCCAGAACGTTCAATGTGACCAAAAGCCCCATTTACAAACCTTGGACCAGACTTTCTTTCCCAAGTGAGTGAAATCCTCCGAGAATGAGGATTAACGTTTATGGCATCACATAAGTTGGACAATGTCTGTTTCTCTTCACCACTCCTCCCCACCCCCACCCCCCCACTCCATTTAAACAGAAACATGTTATATTGGGGCATCGCTAGTCCAGTGATGTGTGTTTTGCACGCTTGCAATTTAATCTCTTCAGTGGGGTCTACCAATAGCAGTCTGGCAATCAGCACCACCAGACTCTTTTTGGGGGTGTGGGAGGGGACTGAGGAATTGAAGGGTGGAGGAATCCTTTGGTGAGCCTGAATAACTGAGGAGTCACCAATTTAGCAGCAACTGTTTTTAATCCCTTGCCTTGTGTTTCCTTCTGATTTTTGGGATCAGCTGCTCCCCCTCCTCCACCGGCCAGTCGTTCATTTGTATCAGAAGGTAGATGTTATTTTTAGTGACGAACAATTTGCCAAGGGAAAACTTCTTTGTGCAAGACGTCAAGCATCTCAGGTACTTGTCTAGCTCTACCTTCAACCAGATGGGAGATAAACAGATACAATATCACCACGGGCGTTCCAATGGGGACCTCCAGATATCTAAAACTCCTAACAGCCAGGAGGCCAAACACGCACAGTCGCTCATTTCACCACTTCAACGGTTTTAAAAATTAGATTTTGAAGAACATTTTTCTGTGTCTGGAGTCTTTCACTGTTAGCGCACAACACGAGCTACTCGCTTGCTTTGAGGAGATGGAAAGGGGTGTTGGAGAGTTACTTCTCAGAGGTCAGTCGTTAGAAAATGATGTACAAGGAACAGCTTCACACACACACACACACACACACACACTCACACACGGACAAACCCATTGCATCCTCTCCCCCTCCCCGCCCCCACCCTCCTTCCCCATCAATACACTGCCCGAGGAGTCACCAACAATGGCTTGGCTCTTCCAATGGCCCTTGTGGGGGGAGTGGAACAGCGCGAGGAAAGAGGAATCGATGTACAGGTCTCTCGCGGGCAACTGATAGAGGGGGTGAAGACGGGAGAATTCCTTTCGTACCATTGATGCCAATCCGAAGGGGTTGTGCAAGTCAAGAAAATGTTCTTTCATCCCCCCCCACCCCCCAACCCCCTCAAGACCAGCGCAAGAAAAAAACAGCCACATTCTTTTGACGTTTTTTTAAAAAAAGTTATAAGTTCTAATCTCTTGAAAGAGTTCCGCTTTTATCAAGAGGTAAAGAGTGTTTTGAGTACGTAGAACTTGAATAGATGCTCCCCGTCCATTTTGATTGCACTGGCAAATGTTTAGCTTTTTGGACGATAGAGCAAGGTGGAGGATTCACGTGGAACTGCATTAACGTGCCAGGGAGGAGCAGATAGAGCAGGGGGGGGGGGGGGAGGTGGGGAGGGGGGAGGATCATAACAAGGTGTGCAGGAGGCTTTTAGTGCCCAGTCTAAAATGTTTCTGCAGCCAAGTCCTAAATGGCATCATTTCTGGAGGATGGATTCACCAATCTGCGTCCTGCTTTGTCCGAGAGTCTGGCTGTAATTTTTAAAAGTTTTTTTGCAGGCCTGGACGTTGCTCGTATTACAGTCGAAGCCCTCAATAGGACGTGCCTACTCTTGCAAATCTTAAGCCGTTATTTTTTTATTCCGCTCCCCCCTCAATTGGATATCAATTTTTTTTCGTTGGTTTTTAAAAAAAAAATGTAGCTTTAAAAGCCGAGGCCTACACCTGATATCGAACCGTGGGCCGGGCCTGGGAGTTTCGATTCCAATGTCTCCGTCGGTTGCGGGTCGGAGGTCACGTTATTGCGGGCTGGCGTCGGGCGCGGCCGGGGTGGCGGACCGGGAGGTCACGGTGGACGGCGGGGCCTTCTCCAGGGCCGGGCTCTTCTCGCCTTTGGCGGCTTTGGGGGCCGCGCCCCCGGCGGGCAGGGCCTTGGCCTGCAGGTTCTGCCCGCAGATGCGGTGGTGCTTCTCCCAATCCTTGTGCTGGCAGAACGAGCCGCAGTAACGGGCTGCGTTGCAACCGCTGCAGGTCTCGCTGGCTTTGCGCCCGCAGTTCCAGCAGCTCTGCGAACAGAAAAAAAATAAGTCAGACTCAGAGAGTTCGAGGTCAGACCCGGGGGGGGTTAGAGGTCAGACCCGGGGGGGGGGGGGGGGGGGTTTTAGAGGTCAGACCCATTGTTTTGTTTTTAAACAGAGTGACTGCTGCCAATGACCGGAAGCTGCGCAGAAACATTCTGCGTATAAATCTGTGGTGGTTTAAGTATTAACATATAATATCTTAACATCGCATAAATCTGTGGAGCTTTGGGTTCATGTAATGATAATACAACAACAACTTGTATTTAGATAGCACCTTTAACGTAGTGAAATGTCCCAAGGTGCTTCACCGGAGTATTATAAGACAAAAATTTGACTCCGAGCCACAGCAGATGAACAATAGGTAGGTCAAAGAGGTAGGTTTTAAGGAGCGTCTTAAACGAGTTTTGGATCACCTCTAGTTTACGTAGGGTAGAATGTGGGAGGCCAGCCAGGAGTGCATTGGAGGCAGTTCAGAGAAGGTTCACTAGGTTGATTCCCAAGATGAAAGGGTTGACTTATGAAGAAAGGTTGAGCAAGTTGGGCCTATACTCATTGGAGTTTAGAAGAATGAGAGGCAACCTTATAGAAACATATAAGATGCAGAAGGGATGTTTCCCCTTGTGGTGGAATCTAGAACTAGGGGTCTTAGAACTGAGATGAGGAGGAATTTCTTCTCTGAGGGTCGTAAATCCATGGAATTCTCTGCCCCAGAGTGCAGTGGAGGCTGGGTCACTGAATATATTTAAGGTGGAGATAGACAGCATTTTGAACGATAAGGGAGTGAAGGGTTATGGGGAGCGGGCAGGGAAGTGGAGCAGAGCCCAAGATCTGATCAACCATGATCTTATTAAATGGTGGAGCAGGCTCGGGGGGGCAAATGACCTACTCCTGCTCCTATTTCTTATGTTCTTATGTTCTTTCGGCCGACATTTCCACTCCAGTCCTGGTATAGCACTTCTCTCTGAGATCAGCACAGACTGGCGGGGCGGGACGGTCAGCTGATGGATCTTCCATATCTGCGAGGCTCAGTTCTACATTGGACAGTGCACTGCAGCAACTGAGCCACTGGAGCCACCAGCATTTGGTGAAAGAGGGGCCATCAATGGTGAAGCCCAGGCACGGAAGCATTAGTGGCCCAAGGAAGGGTATGAAAGGAGAGGCCTACCTCACTGGTGTCTTCCTGCTCATTGATGACGGTAAAAGCGTCCTCGGCCGCCTGCCGCTTGGCGTCCGCTATCTTCTGCTCCATCTTGGCCCTCTCTGCCGTTATCATCTCGTATGCCTTCTGCTCTGCCTCGGTCACCGCTTTCTGCAACTGCGACACGGCCTGGCGCTTGACCTCGTTCACCGCCTCTTCTGTTTACCGGGGAGAAACAGAAACATTGGTAAGAGATACTGGCAACACAGGCGATCACAATCATGAGGGCTTTTGATAAGAACAGATGGGGAGAGACCGTTTCGACTGGCAGGAGTGCCGGTAGCCAGAGGACACAGGGGGCCGGGGAGGGGGGGGGGGAGGGGGTGTGGAAATACAGAAGGGGAGATGAAGAGAATTTTTTTCCTTTTTTACGCAGCGAGTCATTATGCCTGAAAGCACGGTGGAAGCAGATCGAACAATATCTTTCAAAAGGTAATTGGCTAAATACGCAATCGTGTGAGCACAGTGAGCTTCCTTTGTTCTTCCTCACGGTTTTAAAGCCTCGCGTGAGGATTTGCCGAGTGGCTGATTTTGACAACGCCCACTGCAATCAGAAGAGGTTCATGAAATGATTCTCTTGTTTTGCACAGACAACTGCGACAACATGCATTTATGTCGCGCCTTTAACCTAAACAAAAATGGTCACAAGGTGCTTCACGGAGGCGGTAATGTGGAAAAGGTTTGAGGCGCAGCCAAAAAAATGAGACAAGATTTAAGGCGATTGGCAAAAACTGGAGTGTGCTTCGAAAGAGCCGGCGCAGAATCGATGGGCCGAATGGCTTCCTTCTGTGCTGTACTATTCTATGATTCTATGATAGCAGGTGGCGGGGGGGGGTTATTGCCGGGGCGACGAAGGACTTGGTCAAAGAGACGGGGTTTGCTCCTGGGTAGAAGGCAGGCCCTTGCTGTTAGAGGGTGATAGTAGTGCCGGTATTCTGAAAGGATAGAATTAAATAGGCTGAAGGGCTAATCTTAGACTTAGTGGATCTTGGGACTGGAAACCCAGAATGGGAATGTCCCTCAAGTGCACACAATTGATGGAGCATTGGCAGAGTGAATCCTGAATTTTTAAACAGATAATGGATAACATTGACAGAATCCCTCACTTTAATTTATACTTTCATTCTGTTTCAATCTTGCAATATGTAAGAATCTGACGATAAATAAATAAATGGCAGGTGCCCGACACTGTTGTTATTCGGTTGCCACTTGCAGATGGCAATGTTGCACGCAAACTCACACACACACACACACACACAACTGAATGCCCAGAAGGTGCCAGGGCAGAGTCACACTTCAGCGTCAATTCCGCTCTGGGTTGGCAGATGGTGCATTTTCTGCGGATGACATACAGAGCGACAGTTTTCTTCCCTCTCTCCTCTGCTCTTTTTCTCCTCGCCTCTCCCTTCCCCCGCAAAATGGAATGCTGCGCCGTACAGAAATGCCAAGTCTTGCTTCCCAGGCTGCCAGCTGTCACAGTTACCCAACATCAAAGGAAATATCCAACTGCAAACTCACTTCATAGATGGTTTTTTTTTCCCTCTGCATTTTATCTTCTTCCATTAATCAGAGTCCTAACTCGCACCAAGTCCCGCTCACCCATCACCCCCTGTGCTCGCTGACCTACATTGGCTCCCGGTTAAGCAACGCCTCAATTTCAAAATTCTCATCCTTGTTTTCAAATCACTCCATGGCCTCTCCCCTCCCTATCTCTGTAATTCTGTAATCTTCTCCAGCCCCACAACCCCACCCCGAGATCTCTGCGCTCCTCGAATTCTGCCCTCCTGCGCATCCCCCGATTATAATCGCTCCACCATTGGCGGTCGTGCCTTCTGTTGCCTAGATCCCAAGTTCTGGAACTCCCTGCCTAAATCTTTCCGCCTCTCTACCTCTCTTTCCTCCTTAAAGACTCTCCTTAAAACCCACCTCTTTGACAAGCTTTTGGTCACCTGCGCTAATTTCTACTTACACGGCTCGGTGTCAATTTTTTAATCCCATAATATTCTTGTGAAGCACTTTGGGATGTATCACTACGTTAAAAGCGCTATATAAATACAAGTTGTTGTTGTTGTTAATTCAGTTTTTACCGCTCCCTTCCTAGTATCCTCCTTCATCTTGCACCCCTCAATTCCCAGTGGGAGGGCTGTAAAACAGACTGCCAATTCGCTGTTGCCTGTTTCACACAACCTCCCAAGAACTATTTCACCCCCAATGAACCAAGTGACAACTATGTAATCAGACCCTGCATGTTACTATACAAGAGAAACCCAAATCATTTTTCACACGGACCATTGAATGTTGTGTGTGTATGTATATAAAAATATATATAAACAGCACCTTCAGACCAACTCTATATTCTGCAAATATAACAGCACATTACATCGAATGTACAGCGCAAACAGACCAATTGGTCGAACTGGTCCATGTCGATCACCCATCACCTTGGCTTCCGGTTAAGCAATGCCTCAATTTCAAAATTCTCATCCTTATTTTCAAATCCTTCCATGGGCTCTCCTCGCTATCTCTGTAATCTCCTGCAGCCTCACAACCCATGCTCATCCCTCACCCCCCCCAAACCCAGAGATATCTGCGTCCCTCTAATTCTGCCCTCTTGAGCAGCCCCGATTATAAATCGCTCAACCATTGGTGCCTTCTGTTACCTAGGCCTTAAGCTCTGGAATTCCCTCCCTAAACCTCTCCGCCTCTCTACTTCTCTTTCCAGCTTCAAGGCGCACTTTAAATCTACCTCTTTGACTAAGTTTTTGGTCACCTGCCCTGATTTCTCTATATATGACGCTAATGTTGGTGCATCTGTCCTCCCAGGGGATTTGTAGGATCTTGCAGAGACATCGCTGGTGATATTTCTCCAGCAACTTGAGATGTCTACTGTACATGGTCCATGTCTCTGAGCCATACAAGAGGGCGGGTATTACTACAGCCCTGTAGACCATGAGCTTGGTGGCAGTTTTGAGGGCCTAGTCTTCAAACACTCTTTTCCTCAGGTGGCCGAAGGCTGCACTGGCGCACGGGAGGCGGTGTTGGACATCGTCGTCGATGCTGGATATCGTCGTCGATGCCTGCTCTAGTTGATAGGAAGCTCCTGAGATATGGGAAGTGGTCCACGTTGTCCAGGGCCGCGCCGTGGATCTTGATGACTTGGGCGGAGTGCTGTGCGGTGAGGACTGGCTGGTGGAGGACCTTTGTCTTACGGATGTTTAGCGTAAGGCCCATGCTTTCGTACGCCTCAGTAAATACGTCGACTATGTCCTGGAGTGCAGCCTCTGTCTCTGTATATGTGCAGACGCAGGCTTCATCCACGTACTGTAGCTCGACGACAGACGTTGGGGTGGTCTTGGATCTGGCCTGGAGACGGCGCAGGTTGAACAGGTTCCCATTGGTTTTGTAGTTTAGTTCCACTCCAGCGGGGAGCTTGTTGACTGTGATAGGTGCTATATACGTTATAGGTGCTCTATAAATACACGTTGTTGTTGTCATCGATGATTATGCTCCACACAAGCCTCCTCCCACCCCTATTCATCTAACCCCATCAGCACAACCTTCTATTTCATGTGTTTATCTAGCTTCCCTGCTCAGGTAAGAGACGGTTTCCCCTGGCTGGAGAGTCTAGAAATAAGGGGTATAGTCTCAGGATAAGGGGTCGGACATTTAGGACCGAGGAGAAATTTCTTCACTCGGAGGGTTGTGAATCTTTGGAATTCTCAACCCAAAGAGCTGTGGATGGTCAGTTGTTGAGTATATTCAAAACGGAGAGCGATAGATTTTTGGACTCTAGGGGAATCAAGGGATTATGGGGATCGGGAGGTTAAAAATCAGCCATGATCTTATTGAGTGGTGGAGTAGGCTCGAGGGGCCGAATGGCCTACTCCTGCTCCTATTTCTTATAATCTTCTTATCTTCCCCATAAATACATCAATACTATTCATCTCAACTGCTCCCTGTGGTAGCAAGTTCCACATTCTCACCACTCTCTGACTTAAGACTTTTCTCCTGAATTCCCTACTGGATTTATTATAATAATAACTTTTATTTATATAGCGCCATTAATGTAGTTAAATGTCCCAAGGCACTTCACAATAGTCTTACAACATGTTAGATATTGACCAGGGAGGGAAAGAGAGAAAAAGTGCGAGAAGGAAGTGTAAGAGAAGTCAAAAACTCGGTGACTACCTTATGTTTTGGTCTCCCCACAAATGGAAACATCTGGTCGATGTCTACCCGATCAAATCCTTTCATAAAGACTTCTATCAGGTCACTCCCTCAGCCTTCTCTTTGAGAGAAAAGAGCCCTGGCTGTTCAATCTTTCCTGGTGGGTATAACCCCTCAGTTCTGGTATCTTCTTTGTAAATCATTTTTGCACCTTCTCCAGTACTCCAACTGTGGTCTAAACCAAAGTTCTATAGAAGTTTAACATAACTTCTCATGCTTTTCATTTCCATCTCTTTAGAAATGAACTCCCAGTGCTTTGTTTACTTTTTGTTTTAAAAATGACCTTATTAGCCCTGCGTTGCTACTTCGTGATTTGTTTATCTGTACCGATCAATCCCTTTGCTCCTCTACTCAATTTAGACCATTTTCCAAGGGGTATGTGAGCTCCTCATTCTTCCGACCAAAACGTACCATCTTTAGAAAGATTGCATTTATATAGCGTCTTTTCTCACCCTCCAGATGCCACAACCAATAAATTTATTTTGATTGTAGTCACTATTGTGTTGTAATCAAGCATGGCAGCCAAGTTATGCACAGCAAATGATGGAATCAGGAGACCATCTGCTTTTAGTGGCGTTGATTAAAGGGGCGAATGTTGGCCAGGACACCAGGAGAACACCTGCATCACTTCTGCCGTATATTTTTTACATATTAATTCTCGGAATGTGGAAATCACTGGCAAAGCCAGCATTTATTGCCCGTCCCTAGCTGTCCTCGAGAAGGCGATGGTGGGCCGCCGCCTTGAACCGCTGCAGTCCCGTGTTTCTCCATCCATCTGAGCAGGCAGACGGTGCCTCAGTTTAATGTCTGAACTGAAAGACGTCACCTCTGACAGTGCAGCACTCGCTCAGCACCGCACCAAAGTGCCAGCCAAGGTTTCATGCTCAGGTCGACGGTGCGGCTTGAACCCGCAATCTGCGGACGCTGGGGTGAAAGTGTGAACACAACTGGGTCAAGCTGACAAAGTTTCTGTTCCCGTTGTTATATAGTGAACCGCTTTCTCCAAAGTGCATTAATATGGGTGTTGGGGAGAACAGTATTAGGCTCAGCTGTGATGCCTTCCATGGTTTAATTACCTGTGACACTCACTGTCTGCGCTTACACAGGTGTCAGCGCATTGAGTCACAAGGTTGTGGGTTCAAGTCCCACTCCAGAGGCCTTGAGCCCACTGACACTTCAGTGCAGTCTGCTCTCTCAAGTGGATGTAAAGGATCCCATGGCACTATTTTGAAGAAGAGCAGGGGAGTTATCCCTGGTGTCCTGACCAATATCTATCCCTCAACCAACGTCACTAAAAACGGATTATCTGGTCATTATCACATTTTTGTTTGCGGGAGCTTGCTATGCGCAAAATGGCCGCCGCGTTTCCTGACGATGTCACCACCGTGCGCAGCGGCCCGTTTTCGCCTGGGAGCGAAAATTCGGTTGCCCCTCCCCAGTAAGGCTGCCGCGGGCATGGGTCGCGAACCGGGCCTCACTCCGCTCGTGAGGCGCAAATTAAAGGGACATTTTGAAAAATGGCCGACTTACTGGTCGCGGCCTTGCCCTCCTGAAATCGCGAGGTCCGTGGCGTGATGTTACAGCCCGTTTCTGTGTCAGGCTGCTGCCATGGGACCCCTTTCCCCAGTGGTGGCCCCTTCTCCCCAGTGCAGAGTCAGTAGCACGCCCTCCCCTTTAACGGAAGGGGAGGGGCCCTATGCACCCGCCAGCGCTATGCATCTCTCCGTGGTTAATCCACGGAGCCCAGCCCCAGCCCCACCCCTGCAACATTGTGATCCATTTCCCTCTCGTGGGCGCGAACCACAATTTCGCTGGGCAGCGGTTACTGTCCCCAATCGGGGCAGCACCGAATCTTGTCCCCTTTGTAATAACTTTACAATTGTAAAAGGTGCATTTAGGACCCTTGTCATGAAAAGAGTGATTAATACATGGGCCCCAAGTTTCCACACGTGGCAAAACAGGCACCCCTCTGAGCTGGGCGCCCGTTTTTCGCGCCGAAAACGACGCCTGAAAAAAAAAAAACGCGCTATTCTCGAGCGCTTTGCAGCTCGATGTCAGCTTGGCGCGGCGCCCAGGGGGCGGAGCCTACCATTCGCGCCGATTTAGTAAGTCGGAGGGGGCGGGTACCATTTAAATGAGTTTTTTTCGTGCCGGCAACCCTGCGCGTGCGCGTTGGAGCGTTTGCGCACGCGCAGTGTGAAGGAAACATTGGCACTCGGCCATTTTTGTAGTTCTTTGTAGCTGTTCAATTTTTTAAATTTTTTAATAAAAGCACATTGCCCTTCCATGATCAGCACTGAGGCTTCTTGCAGCAGTGAGAAGGCTGCAGGAAGCCTCAGAAGTTGAGGCAGCCGTTTCCCGACGGGCCCGACTGACGGCAGGGGGGGGCCTCCCCGCCCTCCCCCCCACCGCCGTCGAGAATGGCTCCCTCAACTTCTGAGGCTTCCTGCAGCCTTCTCACTGCCTGAAGCACTTTCACACAGGTAGGAACGTGGTTTATTTAATCTTTTCTTTGCTTATAAATTTTTATTCAGGTTGGAATTATTTGTATAATATTTGTATAAGTATAACCCCCCCCCCCCCACCTCGTTCCCGACGCCTAATTTGTAACCTGCGCCTGATTTTTTAATGTGTAGACAAGGTTTTTTCAGGCCTACAAAAATCTTCACTTGCTCCATTCTAAGTTAGTTTGGAGTACGTTTTCACTGTGGAAACTTTCAAATCAGGCGTCAGTGGCTGGACACGCCCCCTTTTGAAAAAAAAATTCTGTTCCAAAGTGAAACTGTTCTACATGACTAGAACTGCAGAAAACTTAAATGTGGAGAATTGCGATTTCTAAGATACTCCGTTCTCCACCAGTTGCTCCTAAAAATCAGGAGCAAATCATGTGGAAACTTAGGGCCATGGAGTGGACTCCAGGTAGAGTAGAGGAGGCAAAAGCAATCATTTAAGAACCAATTGAATGCTGCGTCTTCGAGGATGGATGAGCTAAGATGGGTCAGGTCAAATGACCATCCTTAGCTGTACTTATCTTGGAATCTTGAGAATCGAATGGAAAAAAAACAGGAGAATGTTCCCTTTTCCCACATTACAACAGTGACTACACTCCAAAAGTACTGCATTGGCTGTAAAGTGCTTTGAGCTTTCCGGTGGTCGTGAAAGGTGCTATATAAATGCAAGTCTTTCTTTTTTTTTTAAATCGACAATTAATAAGCCATTAACAAAGTCGAACAGTTCTTTTGAAAGTTGCATGTTGCTTGATTTTGTTGGCGGGGTCGCTAATTAATAAAAGAAACAGGCACAGTCCTATATTTTGTTCAAAGGGAGATCGAAAAAAAGATAAAATCATGAATGAATAAGTGAATAGTCCATAAATATGATTCTGTAATTCCATGATCTTACAGGGTGGTAAATTGAGACCAAACAATATGGCACCCAGAGATTCGGTTCGTGCAAAATTGTAATATTTTCCGTTAAAATCTTTTCCTCCAGATTGCCATTTCCCCGCACCCCGCCCCCCACCCCCATTGGATGCTTTAGTCTAAACCACGGGTTACACTAAATTAGCTCTAGTATGGCTTACCTGCCTTTTTCCAGATTTCATCTGGGACGTAGCCAGCTGATGGCCTGTGACTGATCTCCCGGTGAAGCTCTGCTGAGACACAATTCGACTTAAAGTAAGTGAGTTAGCCCGTTTCTCGCTGCAGAGACTCAACCCCTCACTGCCACAAAAAAATCAGGATACTCGATAAAAGGATTCCTTCACTAAACCACCCCCTTCCCCGTTGGCTGGCTTCGACAGTGAAGGAGTTCCCCGGCGATTGCGGCCTGCCCTTCAGGCTCCCATGGCCAGAACCCAACCTTAGAATCTGGGAGTCGAGGTGGAGAAAGGGTTGGGGCAGAACTGATGTGGTGCTACTGGAAGCCTTTACGTCCTTGACGAAGACAGGGCGATGGATTGCCCCGCATCCCGCAAGATTATGGAACCAAGGCGGGTAGACGGAGCAGAGATGCAGGTCAGCCATGCAGAAGCAGGATCGAGGGGCTGAATGGCCCACGCCTGTTCCTACATTTCTTAGGGAATTGCGCCGCACTCCTATCGGAACTCCGGAGGGAGGCCATCGTATAACAGCAGGGACACATGTGGATCAGGTCCCCGTCAACGTTCCCTTTAAGTTGCATGGCTATGCAGCGATTTGGAGCACCCGAACAGCCGGAATACCAGCTTTTCAGCGGGATAAACCGCGCCTGCGCAGTACTATAGAATGGGCCGCGCACCCCCCCAAAAAATTAATGGGGACACTGGTCCCCACCGTTTACAGGATTTCCGGCTATCTCCCATATGGTCAATGAAATCAGAGGGGCAGTCACCCTGGGGGCATTGTCAAGGGCAGAAACTCCTTCTCTGAGAGTTCTTGCTTGCCATCTTGGTCAGGACCTGCTGTAGGACTAAAGGCTGGTTCGTCATGACAGAGAGAGAGTGAGTGAGTGAGTGTGAGAGAGAGAGAGAGAGAGGGAGTGAGAAGGAGTGAGAAAGAGAGGGAGTGAGAGAGAGAGGGAATGAGAGAGAGAGGGAGTGAGAAAGAGAGAGAGAAAGAGAGAGAGAGAGAGAGAGAGAGAGTGTGAGTAAGTGAGAGTGAGAGTAAGAGAGTGAGAGTAAGAGTAAGAGTAGATTGAGAGTAAGAGTAGATTGAGAGTGAGAGTGTGAGAGAGCTCCAGATGGATCACAAGTGGGCCACAATGGAAAGAAAGTCTTACATTTATATAGCGCCTGTCACGACCATCGGACGTCCCAAAGCGCTTTACAGCCAATGAAGTGTAGTCACTGTTGTAATGTAGGAAACGTGGCAGCCAACTTGCGCACAAACAAGCTCCCACAAACAGCAATGTGATAATGACCAGAGAATCTGTTTTTTGTGATGTTGATTGAGGAATAAATATTGGCCCAGGACACTGGGGAAAACGTCCCTGCTCTTCTTTGAAATCATATGCTTTTAACCCTGTGATTGTGTTTGGTGTCGCGCAGCCCATGCGGCTTTAGCATCGAACAGCCGGGTGTGTGGGATCCTGGAGCGTTGAGCGCTGCACAGCTTACAGGGAACTTTGGGGTGGGGCGGTATTACCAGCCTGGGTTCCTCCTTCTCTTGATTGCTGGAAGTGTGTGTGTGTTGGGTGTGTGTGTGTGTGTGCGCGCATGTGTTGGGTGTGTGTGTGCGTATGTGTGTTGAGTGTGTGCGTGCATGTGTGCATGCGTGCGTAAGTTGGGTGAGGACATGATCAGACTCGGCTGTGCTTCCCCACACAGTCGAATAGCTTGTCGCCATGCACTGCCTAGGCTTGCACGTGTCGAATGGTCCTTTGGATGGCTCCCCTTGGAATGTTGCCCGGGCATGAGTCAGAGCCTTCAGGAGATGAGCGGACAAAGATGATGGGGAGGAGAGACTATGAGAGGGCTGGCATGGGACCTGGAAAAATTAGATGGTGGGAGAGCAAGGGCAACTTTACGCTGCACCTGGCCGTTCTACACCTTACCTGGGAGGGAGTGGCTGGTTAACACTGGAGGCTCACTCTGAAAGGATGTCCAGTTTCCCAGCATTAAGATCCCTCAGCTGAGTAACTTACAAATAAATTTAAAGAGGATTAAAGGAAAAAGGGTGAGACAGGTAAATGCAAGTCCTGGTCTTGGGGTCCGTGGAGTTGCAGAAATAGAACACCACACTGTCAATCCATGCACACTCTGGGGGTCATTTTGACTTTGTACCATAGTGTAAAACAGGTGACAGTGAATTGGCGTTTTACATCTGATCACCTGTTTTACACTTTTGCTGATTTTTATTTCCATAGATTCGCCATCGCCCATTTTATACAATCTCAAAGTCTAAATGACCCCTTTTTAAAAATTCATTCCTGGGATGTGGGCGTTGCTGGCAAGGTCAGCATTTATTGCCCATCCCTAATTGCCCTCGAGAAGGTGGTGGTGAGCCACATTCTTGAGTCCGTGTGGTGAAGGTGTTCCCTCAATGCTGTTAGGGAGGGAGTTCCAGAATTTTGACCCAGCGATGCTGAAGGAACGGCCGATATATTTCCAAGTCAGGAGGGTGTGTGTGACGTGGAGGGGAACGTGCGGTCTAAATGGCCCCCCTCCCCTTTAGTTTATAGCTAACACCGGGGATTACGCAGCACTTCAGTTCGGCGCACTTTTAAAATGGCGGCTGAGAACCCCCGCCATGAATCCTGCGCCCGACTCACCGGATTGAATGGTGTCGGTGTTCCCGGGGCTGAGTTGTCGGAGGTGAGTGCTGGCTCCCTTTCGCACGTCCTCGGTGTCATTGTAACGCCTCATCCAGTGGTTCAGTTCCTCCCGGTCCGCCTCTTGGCAACGGCAGAGGACAGCCAACGAGCGGCGAGTCTTCTCCACCATGTCCATGATGCAGTTCAGGAGCTGTGAGCAGAGAGAAGGTTTCCCGTTGCTACGTGACCCAGCTCCACCTGCTTTGCTCTGTTTCGGGAATCCCAGTGAGACTCCATAAAACTCCCAACTCGTGTCAGCATTTCCCCCTACCCTGCTATTGTAACGCAATAATGTATAGCGCTCTCTAGCTAGGAGGTATAGAGAGCTAGATTGAGAGAGAGGGTCTGTGAAGGAACGCCATCTTAAGCTCCATATGGCTGTCTGAGGTCTCCCAAATAAAGAGAGTTAAGTTTAACTAAGAGTGTTCAAGAGACTATAAAATACAGCTATCAGAAGACAACAGGTCAGGCACCATCTGTGGAGAGAGCAATGGAGTTAACCCCTTCAGGCTGCTGACCTTTCGTCAAGTCTGAAACGTTAACTCTGTTTCTCTCTCTCCACAGATGCTGCCTGACCCGCTGAGTATTCCGAGCATTTTCTATTCATATTTCCAGATCCGCAGTATTTTGCCTTTGTATCAGAGGACAACAGATTTGTGGCCAAGTTCCAAGCTGATGGCCAATGGAGAGAAGGGATGGGAAGAAACATGGAAGTTGACTGTTACAATTGTACATCCCTGTCTGGAGTTAAAAAAAACTGGGAAGGTGGCTCAACCATGGCTAACAAGGGAAATTAAGGATAGTGTTAAAACCAAAGAAGATGCATATAAATTGGCTAGAAAAAGCAACAAACCTGAGGACTGGGAGAAATTTAGAATTCAACAGAGGAGGACTAAGGGTGTAATTGAGAGGGAAAATAGAGTACGAGAGGAAGCTTGCAGGGAACATAAAAACTGACTGCAAAAGCTTCTATAAATATGTGAAGAGAAAAAGATTAGTAAAGACAAACGTAGGTCCCTTGCAGTCGGATTCAGGTGAATTTATAATGGGGAACAAAGAAATGGTAGACCAATTGAACCAATACTTTGGTTCTGTCTTCACAAAGGAAGTTACAAATAACCTTCCGAATGTACTAGGAGACAGTGGGTCTAGTGAGAATGAGGAACTGAAAGATATCCTTATTGTGTTAGGGAAATTGATGGGATTAAAGACTGATAAATCTCCGGGTCCTCATAGTCTGTGTCCCAGAGTACTTAAGGAAGTGGCCCTAGAAATAGTGGATGCATTGGTGATCATTTTCCAACAATCTATCGACTCTGGATCAGTTCCTATGGACTGGAGGGTAGCTAATGTAACGCCACTTTTTAAAAAAGGAGGGAGAGAAAGCGGGTAATTATAGACCAATTAGCCTGACATCAGTAGTGGGGAAAATGTTAGAATCAATCATCAAGGATGAAATAGCAGCCCATTTGGAAAGCAGTGACAGGATCAGACAGAGTCAGCATGGATTTATGAAAGGGAAATCATGCCTGACAAATCTTCTGGAATTTTTTGAGGATGTAACTAGTAGAGTGGACAAGGGAGAACCAGTGGATGTGGTGTATTTGGACTTTCAAAAGAAATATACATAGATGACTTGGAAATATACATAGATGACCTGGAAGAGGGGACAGAGTGTAGTGTAACAAAATTTGCAGATGACACAAAGATTAGTGGGAAAGCGGGTTGTGTAGAGGACACAGAGAGGCTGCAAAGAGATTTAGATAGGTTAAGCGAATGGGCTAAGGTTTGGCAGATGGAATACAATGTGAGGTCATCCACCTTGGGAAAAAAAAACAGTAAAAGGGAATATTATTTGAATGGGGAGAAATTACAACATGCTGCGGTGCAGAGGGACCTGGGGGTCCTTGTGCATGAAACTCTTTTTGAATTTACCTGAAAAAAAACATAAACATTAAACCGTGCCACCCGCCCTGGATGACACAGCAGACATTTACAAGGCCCTTTTTTTTCTTTTTTTTTGTGGGTTTTTTTTTTGTGTTTTTCTTTTTTTTGGTTTTTTTTTTGGGCGCTAAAATCACATTTTTTCCAGTGCCCCCTATAAAAGGGGAGGGGGACACTAAAAGCACCGGCAATTAAAACAAATTAAACTTTAAAACGTAAAATCAAATTAAAATTTGGTTGCCGGGCGTGATGATGCACTCCAGTCCATCCGGTGCCCACCTCTCGCGGAAGGCCGCGAGCGTACCGGTGGACACCGCGTGCTCCATCTCCAAGGACACCCTGGACCGGATGTAAGAGCGGAAGAGAGGCAGGCAGTCAGGTTGAACGACCCCCTCGACCGCCCGCTGCCTGGACCGGCTGATGGCACCCTTGGCCGTGCCCAGGAGCAGTCCAAAGAGGAGGCCTTCGGACCTACCCGCTCCCCTCCGCACAGGGTGCCCAAAGATCAGGAGAGTGGGACTGAAGTGCAGCCAGAATTTCAGGAGCAGCCCCTTTAAATAATGGAACCCTTGTGCATGAATCCCAAAAAGTTAGTTTGCAGGTGCAGCAGGTAATCAGGAAGGCGAATGGAATGTTGGCCTTCATTGCGAGAGGGATGGAGTACAAAAGCAGGGAGGTCCTGCTGCAACTGTACAGGGTATTGGTGAGGCCGCACCTGGAGTACTGCGTGCAGTTTTGGTCACCTTACTTAAGGAAGGATATACTAGCTTTGGAGGGGGTACAGAGACGATTCACTAGGCTGATTCCGGAGATGAGGGGGTTGGTTACCTTATGATGATAGATTGAGTAGACTGGGTCTTTACTCGTTGGAGTTCAGAAGGATGAGGGGTGATCTTATAGAAACATTTAAAATAATGAAAGGGATAGATAAGATAGAGGCAGAGAGGTTGTTTCCACTGGTCGGGGAGACTAGAACTAGGGGGCACAGTCTCAAAATACAGGGGAGCCAATTTAAAACCGAGTTGAGAAGGAATTTCTCCTCCCAGAGGGTTGTGAATCTGTGGAATTCTCTGCTCAAGGAAGCAGTTGAGGCTAGCTCATTGAATGTATTCAAATCACAGATAGATAGATTTTTAACCAATAAGGGAATTAAGGGTTACGGGGAGCGGGCGGGTAAGTGGAGCTGAGTCCACGACCAGATCAGCCATGATCTTGTTGAATGGCGGAGCAGGCTCGAGGGGCTAGATGGTCTACTCCTGTTCCATGTTCTTATGTTCTTATGTTCTTATGTTCTTTTGACAAGGTCCCGCACAAGAGATTGGTGTACAAAATCAAAGCGCGTGGTATTGGGGGTAATGTACTGACGTGGACAGAGAACTGGTTGGCAGACAGGAAGCAGAGAGTCGAGATAAACGGGTCCTTTTCAGAATGGCAGGCAGTTACTAGTGGGGTGCCACAGGGCTCAGTGCTGGGACCCCAGCTCTTTACAATATACATTAACGATTTGGATGAAGGAATAGAGTGTAATATCTCCAAGTTTACGGATGACACTAAACTGGGTGGCGGTGCGAGCTGTGAGGAGGACGCTAAGAGGCTGCAGGGTGACTTGGACAGATTAGGTGAGTGGGCAAATACATGGCAGATGCAGTATAATGTGGATAAATGTAAGGTTATCCATTTTGGGGGCAAAAGCACAAAGGCAGAATATTATCTGAATGGCGGCAAACTAGAAAAAGGGGAGGTGCAACGAGACCTGTCACTGAAAGTGGGCACGCAGGTACAGCAGTTGGTAAAGAAGGTAAGTGGTATGTTGGTCTTCATAGCTAGGGGATTTGAATATAGGAGCAGGGAGGTCTTACTGCAGTTGTACAGGGCCTTAGTGAGGCCTCACCTGGAATATTGTGTTCAGTTTTGGTCTCCTAGTCTGAGGAAGGATGTTCTTGCTATTGAGGGAGTGCAGCGAAGGTTCACCAGACTGATTCCAGGGATGGCTGGGCTGTCATATGAGGAGACTCTGGATCAACTGGGCCTTTATTCACTGGCGTTTAGAAGGATGAGAGGGGATCTCATAGAAACATATAAGATTCTGATGGGACTGGACAGGTTAGATGCAGGAAGAATGTTCCCAATGTTGAGGAAGTCCAGAACCAGGGGACATAGTTTTAGGATAAGGGGTAGGCCATTTAGGACTGAGATGAGGAGAAACTTCTTCACTCAGAGTTGTTGACCTGTGGAATTCCCTGCCGCAGAGAGTTGTTGATGCCAGTTCATTGGATATATCCAAGAGGGAGTTAGATATGGCCCTTACGGTTAAGGGGATCAAGGGTATGGAGAGAAAGCAGGAAAGGGGTACTGAAGGAATGATCAGCCATGATCTTATTGAATGGCGGTGTAGGCTCGAGGGGCCGAATGGCCTGCTCCTGCAGCTATTTTCTATGTTTCTAACCTCCAACTACAGATGCTCATTGAGGTAGCCTGTGGCCACAAGCAGAGCCATAAAATGGTGGGAGTGGGAGACTGACAGATGCAATCCCCAAAGTTCCACCTCCCTACCTCAGGATTGTGATCCCGTGAGTGTAATGTATGTACATAAGGCCCGCTCACCACCAGGGGGCACTACCATCGGAGGTCCTAGAGTTATGGGTACACTCGTGCTGGGCCCGGTATATATAACCTGAACTTCACCTTTGTATCTTCATTTCTGGAAGCCATTAAAGACTGACCAGATTACACCTAGTCACTGGCTCACAGTACGGAGTTCATTGTATCATTTCATACACAATAGTGAGTGTCTGCATTGCACTAGTGAATCCCTGCATTTTTGCTTCGTGGAAAGTGAGGAAAGCAAGTAAACGCTATGGAGGCAGGGCTCTCCCAGGATTCACAGCTTCAGGGAAAGACCTCTATTAAACCTATGAACTCTATAGATTCAAAAGAAGACTTTCACTGTTCCAATGAATGCCGAGTAAAACAAAGCAGAGAAGTAGAGTAAAACAAACAAGGAAACCATCCAAGATGATACAGAATATTGAAACATATTCTGAGAGGGATTGCCACGGTAGATGTTGAGAGGTTGTTTCCCCTGGTTGGAGAATCTAGAACTAGGGTTCACAGTCTCTGGATAAGGGGTCGGCCATTTAAGGCTGAGATGAGGAGGAATTCCTTCGCTCGGAGGGTTGTAAATCTTTGGAATTCTCTGCCCCAGAGGGCTGTGGATACTCAGTCGTTGAGTATATTCAAGGCTGAAATAGAGAGATTTTTGGGCACTAGGGGAATCAAGGGATATGGGGATCGGGCGGGAAAGTGGAGTTGAGGTTGAAGATCAGCCATGATCTTATTGAATGGTGGAGCAGGCTCGAGGGGCTGAATGGCCTACTCCCGCTCCTATTTCTTATGATTTTGAACCCTCTTTCATTAGCTAAATATGCCCCAAACACCCAGGTGTTGAAATTCAATGGGGTTCGGTCTCCCATTGTAAGTCAAGTTACCTGCCCCAGTGATGCCGGGTCACAGTGACACAGCCCTGCAAGGTAACCGAGAAAATCAGGACAGGAAGGTGTGAAGAGGATTTGTTCAGATTGTTAAAATCATCTGTTTCTAAACGGGTCAACATCTCAAATGAAGAGGACATGAATGGGAATGGATTTGGAGGAGAACGAGGAGAAGTGAAAAGAGAGGAGGAGCAGGAGGAGGAGTCTTCAAAAAGGAGTTAGATTCTTCAAAAAGGAGTTAGATGAAGTCCTTACTACTAGGGGGATCAAGGGGTATGGCGAGAAAGCAGGAAGGGGGTACTGAAGTTGCATGTTCAGCCATGAACTCATTGAATGGCAGTGCAGGCTAGAAGGGCCGAATGGCCTACTCCTGCACCTATTTTCTATGTTTCTATGAGTCAGGACCTACATGATCCAAATGCTTCCATTCTTCAGCCCACTCCCGGTCAGTCAGTCGATGGTCGATCATCTCTTCCTGATGCATGCCGCGGGATCCTCCTGGAAGGAAAGAAATGTTAAAGGACTGGAACAAGATTTTGGAAAGAGATACTCAATTTTTCAAGTGTATAATACGAGAAGCCTGTGCGGCTCAACCCCCTGAAATGTATGCACCTGTGAGGATGCTCCCAGGTTTGTAGAGTTGTTGCAAAAATACAAAACAAAAAAAAGGGGGGCACTTGAAAAGTTTTGGGAGTGTGCTGCCCCCACCCCCCCCCTTTAATCGGGGGAGGGGCGCTTGATTTGTTTTCTACAACAATAGTTGTAGAGCTGTTGCACAGCCCGACTGCCTGGCTCTCTTCCGCAGTTACACTCGAGCCAGGGTGTCCCTGGAGATGGAGCACACGGTGCCCATCGGTACACTCGCGGACTTCCGCGAGAGGTGGGCGCCGGAGGGACTGGAGTGCATCATCACCCCCGGCAACCAAATTTTAATTTGACCGTTTATTGTTTAAAAAGTTTAATTTGTCAGTTCTAGTGCCCCCCCCCCTGATTTATAGTTTTACTTTAAAATAGTTGTAGAGCTGTTGCATTGTGAGTGGCTTAGCCAGTCACGTGATATTCACTAGACTCAATAAAACTCCAGCCAGTTGGGTCTAGTTCATCCACGATGAGGTATGCAGTTGTGAGCCTAGTGGATGAATTGGTAATGTGTAGTGTGATTGTTAAACTTTTGCTAATAAACCAACTAGTTCTTAAGAATGCATAACAACACATTGCTATTAAGAAAAGAACCCGTAAAGCAAATACATTACACCCCCAAAGACAGTAACCAGCAACACAGGGCACTGTGCTTAGGTCAGAGTTCTGTCTGTGTGGACACATATCCCGTTCATTTCACCGTGACAGAGTAAAAGTTTGCAAGTAGGATCCTGCTCCAATTAGAACAGAACACCCCCCTCTGCATTCCTGATTTGAATTTTACCAGTGACATCCACGTTCTCCCAAGTTAGCTTTCCAAGTCTTGAGTCCGAGAAAGAAAGACAGACTTGGATTTATATAGCGCCTTTCACGACCACCGGACGTTTCAAAGCACTTTACAGCCAATGAAGTAGTCACTGTTGTAATGTAGGTAATGCGGCAGCCAATTTGCGCACAGCAAGCTCCCACAAACAGCAATGTGATAATGACCAGGTAATCTGTTTTTGTAATGTTGATTGTGAGGGATAAATATTGGCCAGGATAATTCCCCTGCTCTTCTTCGAAACAGTGTCGTGGGATCTTTTACGTCCACTTGGTTAAACGTCTCATCTGAAAGACGACACCTCTGACAGTGCAGCACTCCCGCAGCACTGCAATGCAGTGTGAGCCTATATTTTTGTACTCAGTCCCTGGAGTGAGACTTGTACCCACAACCCTCTGACTCAGAGGCGAGAGTGCTGCCCACTGAGCCACAGCTGACACTGAATAAAAAGATGAAGCAACAAGATTGTTCTAGAGATAAAAACACCTTGCTCCCCACACGGCTCCGCCTCTGAAGGGGGTCACACATGCGGCAGCTCCCTGGTACCTTGTCCCGGAGACCCCATTGCTTAGGCGGGAGCCTGGTTGGTCACCGATGGTCGGCTGATTGATTGCGGGCGCTGAGCTGATCCTGTCCTTAACCGGTATCCCCACATGCTCACTTGTCACCAGGGTCATTGGACAGCGATCAGGAGTGGAAAACCTGGCTGATTTATCTGGTTCTCTCTTCCAAGTCAAGGGCACTGAAGTCAACTGGAGTACCCTAACCTGTCAACTGTGGCTCAGTGGGTAGGACTGTCACCTTTGGGTCAGAAGGTTGTGGGTTCAAGTCCCACTCCAGGAACTTGAGCACAAAAATCTAGGCTGACACTCCCAGTTGGAGGTGCTGTCTTTTGGATGAGACATTAAACCGAGAGACTCTCTGTCCTCTCAGGTGGACGTAAAAGATCCCATGGCACTGTGCAGGTGAGTCTTTGCCAATATTTATCACTCAACCAACATCAGTAAAATATATAATTGTCTCATAATGGGAGCTTGCTGTGCGTAAATTGGCTGCCACGTTTCCCACATTACAACAGTGACTACCTTTGAAAAGTACTTCATTGGTTGTAAAGCACTTTGGGACAACCTGAGGCCAAGGAAGGTGCGATATAAAAGCAAGTCTTTGGGCTAGAAATTCGGTATGGCCCGCTTTGAGGCAGTGTTGCCGTCGGGGCGCTACCTTTGGTGCCGGGTGATGTTTACCGCCTCAAAGTGGGATATTCAGTTGTATCGCCCCAAGTGGTGAGTGGAGTGTTAAGACGTGCGTTGCACACTCCTCTTAGGGTGCTAATGGAGCGATAGCGCAGGAGGCCTATTCAATTTTGAAGATGAAAACAAAAATCCTGGTGAAAATTTCAATAAACCTCACCCACACTTCCCCACGACTGCAACAAATAAATAGAAGTTTAAAAACTGAAGTTTCAGTACTTACCTTGCACTCCGGCCGATATCGCCCTGGGATCGTCGCTGGACCGACTGCTTTCCTGTCTCAGCGCCAGGCAAGCGAAAGATTCAATTTTGCAAACGCGGGACTACAGGGCACACTCGGTGACATCACCGAGCGGGCGGGGCTAGCGAGGGCAGCGCAAATTGTCAGCGCCGCCGTTAAATCTTCACTGACGTTCGCGGCAGGAGCTGACAGTGCGGCGCTCGGGAGGGAGGCGTTTCGCGGCGCCGTACATAAGAAATAGGAGCAGGAGTAGGCCACTTGGCCCCTCGAGCCTGCTCCGCCATTTAATAAGATCATGGCTGATCTGATCATGGACTCAGCTCCATTTCCCTGCCCGCTCCCCATAATCCTTCACTCCCTTATCGCTCAAAAATCTGTCTATCTCCACCTTAAATATATTCAATGACTCAACCTCCACAGCTCCCTGGGGCAGAGAATTCCACAGATTTACGACCCTCAGAAGAAATTCCTCCTCATCTCAGTTCTAAATGGGCGACCCCTTATTCTGAAACTATGCCCCCTAGTTCTAGATTCCCCCACGAGGTGAAACATCCTCTCTGCATCTACCCTGACAGAATCTTCTATATTTCAATTAAGATCACCTCTCTAAACTCCAATGAGTATAGGCCCAACCTA